>NC_135576.1:36785835-37421192 GCF_965152235.1 Eretmochelys imbricata | reverse complement strand
TCAAAGTGATTTACAGACCGTGCCCACTATTAAACCGATATTATCCCCAATTTACAGGTTGGGAAACTGAGGCATAAAGTGCAAGGTGACACAACATGTCATAGGCAGACCAGAAATAGAATGCAGTTCTGACTCCCATTTGTGTATGTTAGCTACAAGATTTCATATTTATTATTTGTATAATAGCAGTTATTAGAAGCCCCAATCAAGGATCAGGGCCCCACTCTACAAGGCACTGCACTAATGTAAATTAACTGGTCCCTCCCCGAGAAAGTTCTCACACTTGTCTAGACAAGGATTTTGATGATAGAACATGATCCAGTCTAACTATACCCTTCCAAAAGTCTACTGTAGAGCAGGTAGCATATATTTTAGCATGCTAGGCTTCCCATAGGCTTTAACTTCACCAGTTTAGCATGTGTTAAGGCAATGTGCCTTGTCTACACCATTTGAAATACCTAAGAACACATTAGGTAACATGTTCTAACAACTCACCTTGTATCCTAGGCTTTGTCTACATGGGAAACTTTTCTAGCAGAACTTTCAAAGTGATACAAACTAAACTGAAATCAGAATCAGAGTTTTACACATGGAGTTATAGTGGCATCATTATATTGCTATAGTTCTGCTGGTAAATTTTCCTGTGTAGATAAGCCTCTAGTCTAGACAAGAACTACAGGTAGGCCTTGATGGGCAAAAAGGGTGTTTTTCAATCATGTTAGTTTAACATAGCTGAAAAGCCCCATTAAGATGCAGGTTGACGCATTTGAAGCCATATTAGCTGACCTTATACCCTATGCTCCCCACTAGGTGTTAACCAATTTAGCAGGAGTTTTAAAGGCAGTGTTACCTAACTAACATGTTAACATAACTGTCTGATAAATCAAACTACACAAGATAAGCACATAAATTGGAAATTTCTTCTCAAGTGGTCAGCATTAAACGAATTAAGAATGTCGACATTTAAATTGTCATAATGTGGTTTCAAATAATTGTTTACAGCCTCACTGAGATGAATGGGTTCGTTCAGGACACCCTTATAATCACTGTTTCATGCTGTCAATCTGTAGGCTCTGGAAGACAGAACTGCATCAGTTCATATTGAGAAAGTTACCTTAATTACAAGGGCTAGAAATGTAGGTTCCATTTATTTTTATTTATAAATTTTATATTTTATTTACAATTTATAAAACTCTAACAGTGAGCTTGGTGCTGTATAAAATTCAAACTAAGACCTTAGCTTGAGGGGTTTATAATCCAAACAAACAGACAACAGAGGGGTGTCCTCTTGGAAGACACAGATTACGGCTATTTAAGAGCAATTTTTGCAAAGTAAGCATGTGATTCATGAGAGCATTTACTGACGTGGGAAGCAATTGTTGTAAGCTTCCTGGAAGAAGCTCATTTGCAGGGCTGATCTGAATGAAGAAAAGATAGACACTTGGATTGAAATTCTGTCTGTAGTGAAATCAATGGGAGTTTTCCCACTGATTTCAGGAGAGCCAGGATTTCACCTTTGATGCACTGGAAAAGAGAAGGAATTCCAATCTGAAAAGGAAAGCAAGGAAGAAGTCACAAAGAGGAGAGTAGAAGAAAGTGAGGTATGCTTTATTAATGGAACAAAAAGGATGCAGGAGAGATATGAAATAAGAACAGAGATTGAATCAGGGTTCTGGGTGGAGCGGAGTTGTGGATCTTCCAATAAAAGTATTAAACAAAAACATTAAATAGTGGAATAAATCCTAAAATATAGTACTTTTAGATTGTGCACTCTTTGTAGCAGATAGTATGTCTTCTGTGCTCAGAAAGTTCCTAGTTTATATTAGACACTGTCACAACCTAAATAATAATAAATACAAATAACTTTAAAATATGTTTATAATAAAGATCTGTGGAAAACGGGTTTTTGGTTTGTACTTCTCTAACCTTGTTTTATCAGGATGGTGACCACTCTTTAGCTCTTGCTGACTCCAGGATTGCACTTGAGATTAGAACTTTCATGTATTTTGCATGATCAGTCATCAGTTTGACAGTATTCAACATATATATAGCTGAAGTTATCCAGAAATTGGAATTACCACTCAAATGGCGTTCATGTTATTTCCAAATGTATAGTGAATGGGCCCAGATATATCAGTATGGGCTTAACCCTTGCCTCCTCCTAGTAGGTGTGGTCATTTGGCAGGGGTCTATCCTATCCTAAACTACGGATATGTGTTTGAGGGGGTTTGGTCACAGTGGTGGATGGAGGGTCTGGGGGTCGCCATACCTTCAATCTGAGCTGTGTCTCCCTCTGAATGTACATAGAACAACCAAAGCATGCTCACTTTTGTAACCAGAGAAAAGTAATCTATTCTAGTGCTGGAATTTCATTCAGCACTTAGTCATGAAAGAATTCATACGGATAGTGTACACTGTGCTCTTGCCATGGCAGCTCCTTACCAGCTTTTCAGAAGTTGGGAGGATAGATAAGTATTTTAGATCTTCTCAAGTTCCATGTTTATTTTGTTCTCTAAAGACGTCACCCAGCAGGATTCTCACTTTTGCCTTTTAGCTCCCCTGTATTAAAAACCTGCTGCCACAGAAAATCGTGTTTAAGAGCACTGTTCCCAGCAAAATCAAGATTCATTATTTATATGCTGTTTAACCATTCTTGAAACAGCCATTCTATGCAGTTTTACAGTGAGTATTTTCAGATTCCTCAGCATCTCTGTCCTCTGCTGCATGCTGATCACCTCGGTGGCTGCCGCTGGCTCTTATTACTGGCGAATGGCATGCTGTTCTGATGCAGACACCATAATAGGAAGCACCTAGGCCTGTCGTAAACAAACAGGTCTGAAAAAAAAAGTGCAGGTCTGACGTATGATGTATCCATAGCAATGAGGAGCGATCAGGCTGCCATTTTGGAGTAAATGCAGCCTAGTATGGGTCTACAAGAAGCCAGAAAGTATCTTCTTGGATTTAAAAGCTGTTCTCTATGTGTACATCCGAATTTTTGTGAAACACAGTATTTGCAAGAAGACAGCTTGTAAAAACAATGTCTTTAATTACTAACTTCGGGGGAATTTAAAGGTTTCTTTGAATGAACTGATTTTTCACTTGCAATGGAAACTTTAGCTGGATATCAGAGCACACTTACTTCTGAGAAAATACTAATGTGAGAAATAATTTGACAAACAAATCATAGTGTATCTCTTTGGATGCCTAAATATTGAAACACAGAGGGCATAATATTTCTAAGTAAAATGATTGTGTGTTGCTTACACTATGAAGTATGGCCAAAGTTTTGTACATCTGAATATTGGATCCAGGTAAGACTGCATTTCATGTTTGATAATTACCTGCATTTTGGTTTTTCAACATCAGTAAAACAAATGAATAACTTTTGTTGCTGGGAGGGATTTAAAGTAGTTTGGGTGTGGTGCTTTAAAGGTTCAGTTACAGGAGATCTTTTAAATATCGTTGTGAAGATGTTGTTGCAGTCTGTAAAAATATATAGTCAGATGCATGTGCCTGGGATTTCCGGGATAACTTTTAATTAATCCTTGTTTACAAAACTTGGATTTACAATGAAATGACTAAATTGAAAAATCTTCCAAATAGAAGATATAAGAATACATAGGAAAACTCACACAAAAATAATCTTGGGATTCAAGGACTAAAACAAAATAATGTTTTTTCTTTGTGTGCATGTTTTTAAACTCAATTTAATATACATCTATAGTCTGATGTTCATATTTACAATTCTGTCCTTATAATACTGAAAGACCACTTCATAAGAGGGGTGATATGGCAATAACACCTACGACTGTATAACTGGTGTAAAGTAGAACTATAGCAGAAAAAAATCACTGTGACTATATTGTTTTGTATTCTTCCAAGGAGATTTAAAACCCTAGTGCTGCTGAACCTCTGTTTCGTCATTTCTAGTTTTGAGGGGGCAGAGATTGTGGCTGTAATGCTGTAAAAGGACTATCTGTTGATGTGTGTGTAGCATTGTTTGTTTGTTTGTGTATTATAAGAATTTGAAAAATGTACCAAACTTGGTACCTCTTAACCAGAGATAAATATGAAAGACGAGTGTGGCATCTCTATGAATGACCTTTGGGAGGCATGTCCTGGTGAGAAGGCCAGCTATACCCAACTGCTCAGAGCAGGAAGGTGCTGGTTGCAGATGCTGCTTCTCATTTGTATCAGCCTTTGGATAGTCAGTGTTGAAATATGAAGCTTGATGCCACTTACTGCTGGGAGAGAGGAGGATTTTCTGTTTCTTCTATCCCCTCCAGAGCTTTGTGGCTGCTGTGGGGGTAGAAGGTCTGCACAATTCTACTCTTTCCCCAGCGTCATTTTTGCTCCTGCGTCTGCCTATGCTGCTGCTCAGAGCTTTGCCACACTACCAGAGCATTACGTTGACCTCATCCTTGTCAGTAATGTTACTGATCACAGAATTCTGGATGGCAGCACTGAAAACTGACAAGACTCTGCTGCACCTTGGGAACTGCAGAGTCCCTGGAGTTGCCTGTCTGCAGACTCAGGAAGACACCTGAGCTTTGGCTTACACTTCATTCGCATTTGAAAGGTTATACAATTACAAGCCTGGGTATATCTACCCTTGAATTTTTAGTCACATTTTATGATGTGTTAATTAGCACAACTGTAAATTGCAGCATAGACAGGACATAAATGTTTGTTGCTGTTGTCAGCAAACTTGTATGTTGTGTTTTCACTAGAATTTACTATGCTGGTAGTTAATGTGTTAAATATCATATACTAAACCACTACTAATATTCAACAGCAGATTTATGAGATGCTAAATTTAGTAGAAATTGATGGGGTATGTGTGAGTGTGAAAATGTCTCAGATTTCCGAGCCCTGCTGAATATTATCAAATATGAGCTCCTATATCAATGTTTACTAGAGAAAGACGACTTAGGCAAGGTATAGAAACCCATTGATTGATCATAATGATGTTATATTTGTTTAATCAAGTCAGTGCTGCCCTTTGGTCCAGAAGTGTATGGAGTTCTGCTGTTGAAAGATACCACTTGAAACTCGGTTAAATTTTCTTGAAGCATTTTAACATATTTTTTTAAATTCAATCAAGGCCTGATCTAATGACCATTGAAGTCAATGGGAGTCTTTCAGTTAACTTCAGTGGGTTTTGGGTTGAGCCCTTGACCATTTTCCTTTGCTATCTTTACCTCTTATCACAGAGCTTGAACAATCCAATTGCCTATTTGTCATTGTCACTGCAGAAATTGTCCTGAGTAAGTGAAGGGGCAGATCCATCTACTGCAGAATTTAAACTCTTTATTCTTAAAATTTCCAGTCCCTGTGGCTGCAAAAATAACCTCAAGAAAATGAACCCAGTGTAAAGGAATGGCCTGTTGTGTTTGTCCATGTCAAGAGACAGTTCTTGCTGCTTAGAGCTTTGCCAACCATCTATTCAGAACCTTGTGAGCAACAGTGCAAATTGATAAGAATCAGTCAAATTCACCCAACTACTGTCATGAGAAAACTATGAGCCACAGCTGAAGCAAGTACTGGACCTGTGTAGAGGGTATGAGAACACAAAATGGAGAGGGGATGTAGAGGCTTCTCTACCCCTGATAGCAAACAGAAGACAGGGAGAGATCTAGAGAAGCAGATATACACACATACTGCAGAAGTCAGCTGGGTGGGTAGACTACTGGAGACCCACTCTCCTCACAGCAGCCTGGAGGTTTTGGGGTTGAAGTGGGGGGAACATAGAGAATGCTCTTTCTGTTTTCAGTAGCCAGGAGCTGTTAGAGAGTGCTTCACATTTACTTAGACATATTCTAGCCTAAAGCTGATCAGAAATAGGGAGCCTGTAAGCAAGGTCTAAAGAAGTAGGGTCTGTTGGCAGGTCGGGATGAAGAAATTGAGCTTCTCATCAAGACCCTCCACAGCATCTTCTGTACTGTCCTCTGACTAGTCCTGTTGCTTGCAGGTACCCTTCATTTTCAAATCTTGTCTTTACCACTGAAGGGCCCTGTGCCCATTTGGAAAATAGTATTTACAAGTCATGTACTGACAGTTTCAAGAACTTTACATAGCTTAATTCTGCTTCAGGAGCTGTCAGCCGAGCCGCTGGACAGCACATTTGAGCATTCATTCATTTTTATCTGGTGCTAAACCAAAGGAGTATTGTTTATCAGGTAGATGTGGAAAATAGTCATCTTTAATGTCAGTGGAATGCTGCATTGATCATACCGTCTTCACACTAAAACAATTAGGACTTGAAGTAAGATTGTCCCTTCACTAAGCTTAAAAAGAAGAGAAAGAAGAATGTTGATTTTAGATCAGGATCTAAATAAAGAAAAACCTAAAAGTAGTAAGCCAGGTTTGTTTTGGTTTGCTTTTAAAGTAAATTTTTCCAGCTAGAGACTACTTTTATATGGACTTCAGAAAGTTCTATTTAACCTGAGTGATATGAGGTACATACAGTGTTTCTTAAAAAGAGATTTTGACGATAAATTGGTAATAAAGATGGGTTAGTCTTGCCACTTTCTTTCTTAAATACATCTGTATTCTTTATCCATGTTAGACATTCAGCAAAGAATGTACCCAATGTAATAATTTCCTTTATTTAATTCAACTCAATAACTTGTCAGTATGTGTGGTGATTTTCATTATTTTTTAATCTATCCTGTGTTTTTTTGTTTTTCATGAATGACAGGAATCCTTAGGTTAGGCCTCCTCATAATCTGATAGCACAGAAAGCAAGTGGTGATGGCATATTGCTGATCCAAAAACATTCTGACCATAATTCTTTCTATATATGAAGTGTGGTGCTTTAGATGAAACTCCCTTTAATGCTCTGTTCTCCTCTGCTTTTGAAGTTCATGAGTGACGTAGTTATTTAGGCTATATTGTATTCATTAATTACTGCTAATGTATATTTTTAATAGTTTTACTATAGAATATTCATTGACTAAAAAACACCTATACATAAAAGCAGTGTTTATAATATGTCGTTGCAGTACAAAGTTACAGTATGTACTGGGAACTTGGTGAGTTTTAAGATGCAGGCTTAAAGGCAATATTGATTTAGCTGTGAAATTATGTCCTTATTAAAACCGATTTATTGGTGTTCTGGCATGCCATTTGTGCTCACATGTAACCCATGGTAACACTAAGGGGAGTTTCACTTATTGATGTTGATATTAAGCCGTTCATATATATACACTGTAAATGAGGCTTGGTGGAATTCAATTTTTAGACATATAATTTTGAGGCTAATATCAAATGTTTATTTTTAAGCTTTTTTCCAATTTTATCTATTTAAATTTTCACAGTTGCAGGAAATTATGGTGGGGCAGAAGTGTGGGGGGTGCTCAGACAATAATTATTTAATGACAATAGACTTTGAGATTCAAAAAGCTAAAGCTTTATATCCACAAATTGTCAGCATCACATGTCAAAATATACAAATTAAATATCCTTAAATCAAACTCTAATCAGTTCCCAAGCAGCATTTTTCTCACTTTTACTACGTGTAAATTTCAGTTATCAATGGAAACATTTTTTCATTGGTTTGTGTGTGTATGGTGAAATTGACAAATGACCAATAAAAAAATCTAATCATTCTGAGCCTGTGTAAAAGTTAGCATAAAACTGATTTCCACATTGGAATAATCAACCCAGGCTAGTGTAAAAGCTATTTTCTTTCCACTCATCTGAAATCTGTTTGCACAAAGTTAACTGGAAACCTGTAAATCTGTTCTCATATACACTGTGGGGTTTTAAGAGGTACTTCTTGTATTTGTTTTGGATTATACATGTTTGTAGCAAATGGTGAAATTCACACATGTGCCAAGATCTTCCAAATCACTTAAATGTGGTGGAACTGTTTAGGGGTGGTGTAAACAGAACAGCCATGTATTAGGTCTCTCTGCACCAACACCAACCAAATACATTGGTGCAAAGGGGGCCATAAGGAGTAGACCCTTGAAAGAGTCTCTGTGTGTGTGATAGGAAGGAACAATAGCTTCCAAGTTGCATTATGGCATATCCATGGACTGACATGAATTCATTCCCTCCAAACATCAGGAACTTCCTCTGCAAAGGCTGATTAATCAGGCTATGTATGGGGAAGGGTTAACCCACACAAATTCTGAATAAGAAATATACAGATGTATTCAAAGGATGTCATTGTTTCTTGCATTGAAGGCATCTTTTCTCTTGCCTGCCTACCAGTAAACTCAACTCACAACACACTAGACTGCAGAACTAGAAACATCCTCCTTGTTTTTTTAGATATGGTCTGGAGGCATTTGGGTGGGCTGCCCACTTAAAAAGAATCAATTACATTTGCGTGCGTGTCTGCATTTATACATGATACAGGAGGTTGTTATGTGAATTTGAATCATGTCATGTTCAGGCTAGATTGGAAGATTTTCTTTTCTGATTAAACAAATATTAATAGCATGTCATCTAAATACATAATCAAATAAAATGTATCCAAGACATAAAATGGAATGATTCTTTTTTGATTAAGCCAGTATTGAATTAGTTCTCTGAAGGAACGGTAACACCAACAAGATACCCTTTTCAGACAGGGTCAGGATATGATAGCCAGCTTAATAGGAACTGGAGCTAGAATCAACAAGTCTCTGTGAAACAGCTTGCAATGTGCCTTTGAAATATCTTGTGAGTGTGATTTATAGGAGCTTGCTATGGCATGTATGTGTCAGGGCCCCACTGAGTTTGTTTGTTTTTCTGTTAGCAACGTTACCTAGCACTCCATGCTTGTATGATTTTATTTATACTGTCACTGACTGCTTCTGAGTGGTGTCTTAAAAAAAAATCTTGACACAAAGGTAACTGAGCAATAATATTTAAAAGAAAAAGTGGTAGTTTTGCTTCAGGTCTGGCTTTCATACAAAAAATATGTATATCAAATTTTAAAAAGGCACATTTGTGTTTTGTATATCTGTCTTTCTTTCAGGACAGAGAACAATGTGAATTTAAATGTTAGATATGAATAGCACTTATGTCTGTAACTTTAAAAAACGTGTGATTATCAGATCTCACATTGCTTTTTAGTATTAAATGTTTACTGTTAAACATGATTGCTGAGGGACTGATATAACATTATGTCTTTGTCTATTCACTATGTAACAGTTTATGGGAGAGACTATCTTCTTTTAAACCTACTGTCCTGTAGACATTGTAGAATTATGAAATTTGTACAGCTCTGATTCCACTGCTAATAAGAAACACTATTGGTATTGTCCTAGACTACCCTTCCTGAGGAGAAAACACATGAGAAGTGGTAGGAGGGAGGAAAACTCCACAAAGTTTTCCCCTCAGAGATTTTCTCAGCTTGTTCTGCAGATGGGGATGAGGTTTGCCCCTAACTGTGGAATCATCAGGAAGATCCACTCTCAGAACCTATGGATTTCCACAGTCCACATGAATTTTGGGGGATATGTTGAAGGTACAGGCCTATCCATCTTTACATTGGTTCTGGGGCCTCCTGCTGTGTCTGCAGGGCAACGACACTCCAGTGCAGCCCTGCTGCCATTGGCTCTCCATTCAGCAGCTGCCTATGGTACTTCCCTATTATGGGAGGTTCCATAGCACAAAGGGATGTTGAAAATAAAAGTTAGAGAGCCCCAAGCTCAGTATTTCTTGCAGGGCTTGTATAGGAGAGGTGCACATTCCCTTGTTTCCAAGTCTTCCCCATGGAATTCCCTACGTCGGGCAAATAACATTTTAGACTGTAAGCTCTTTGGGGCAGGGACTGTCATTTGCCATGTGTTTGTACAGTGTCTTGCACAATGTGGCCCCAACCTGCTTGAGGCCTCTAGGCATTGTTGCAGTATAAATAGTCAATAATAATAATAATTAATCATTCATATTTGAGAGATGGTCATTTATGTACTCCTGTTTGCCCTTTTCTATTATCAAGAACAAGAGCACACAGGAAGAAATTCAAAGTTAACCAATTGAAAATTGGGGACATTGTGTGATTTTTCTGGGGTATGTGTGTATATTATTAAACATTCTTTTATATCGTTCATTGAGTTTGAAAATCTATTTGAAATCAAAAAAAGCCAGAGAATAAGCTTTCATTGATCAGTGTTCATCAAGTTGCATGCAAAGCCACTTCAGCTCAAAGGATTTGTGAAAAGGGTTTGAGGTTATCTCAAAACTGACTTTTGTAGAACAAAAGGATTCTATAGGTTAACACATCTCCTGTTTATTGATTCCAGCTAAACAGTTATGTGAGAAAACAGCCTTTGACTTTAGTTAACACCCCCAAGATCACAGTGTGGGTGTGAACCACTTTAAGTGTTTTAAAATCAGCTGATTAGGTTAGCATCAGAGTGATGCAATCAGCTATTCCCACAGAAAGGAGGAGGAGCCTCAGTGGGTTCCATAAAGAGAATTCATGACGTATATAGCCTGCTGTCACAGTTCTTCACTAAGGGCTTGTCTACACTATGCAGCTTTTAGCGACAAGTCTATGTCGACACAGGCTTGTCACTAAAAGTCAGTGTTTGTGAACGCTCTCTGTCGGTATTTTGTTGGCACTTTTGCCGACAAAATACTTCCAGCCCCGCAAACAGCATTAGCTTTGTTAGTAGGAGAGCACTCCTGCCGACAAAGCTGCGTTCACACTGCCACTTGCGTCAGCAAAACTTTTGTCTTTCATGGGGGGCGCTTTTTTAAGTACCGTGAAAGACAAAAGTTTTATTGACAACATAGCAGTGTAGACAAGCCCTAAGTATCCGGACATAATGTGGTCCCAAAGAAAACAGTTTGTAAGCATTCCCTCTACTTTCTGCCTTACTACCAAACCCTATTAGCTAAATTTAAATTATGAGTTTTCTGTAAAAACCCAGTTTTATTTTGCATATTTCCTTTATTATATTTGGCCTTGTTTGAAGCGTAAGTGCAACATTTATAGTCCTCCTACAACATGCTCTTTAAGGGATGTTCACTCAGTATGCTTTGTGGCTGCTTGTTACCAAGGCATATACTCTTATTTGTTTGCTCCCCTCTAGTCGTGACAAAAAGATGAACTTTTGAATAGCAGGCCCAATATGTAAGAGTTTCCTTTTTGTTTTTAGTTTGTGACAATCAGGGAATTTGCCCTACTTGGATTTAACCTTGGATGTCCATAAATGATTTGTGAATGTACTCTAAGGGCAAGTATAAACTGGATAACTGAGAAGGAAGCTGTGGCAAAAATGGATAAAGCAGAATTCTTCTCAGTCTAATATGTAATTAACTAATGGAATTCTCTGCAACAGAATATTGTTAGGGAAAAAAGTTTAGTAATTTTTTTAAAGATATTTATATTACTAAGGCCTTGACTGCACAAGAAAGTTATATCAGCATAAGCTAAAGTGTGAATTTAAATTGATATAGTTAAACTGGGATAATTCCTTATATGGACACTTAAGCTCAGGTATAAAACTGTCTTTTTTCCATTTAGCTTATGTCTCTTTGTAAGTATTTAAGCCTAATAAAAAAAAGCCATTCTTTTTCCAATAACAAAATGTTCATCAGGGGTAATATTGGTATAATTGTAGTAATACAACTGGTAAAACTTTCTCTACTTTAGACAAGTCCCCAGAAAAGCATCCACAGTTACATTAGCTAGGATAACAAAGACAAGTGCTAGTGATCCCCATGCTGCCAGCCATGAGCTGGTTAGCTGGTGTCAGAAAGATCTGTACTTTCATGGTACAATATTCCTTATTGATACGAGCATTCTCTTTGACTTTGGTATTGCATAGTTAAGTTCTTTATCAACACTTTACACCTTTCCAGGCATGTGGTATTAGTCACAATTCATTCACTTTTTATTTTCTTGAGTATCCTGAGGGTGAAAATCTCTGAAAAGCTAAAATGAAATAAGTATACTCATGAAATTGGGAGGCATAATCAGGCTATATTGCCAATATTACTGCTAGCTTCTCCATCTTTCTTCTGTAAGGCATGTTTATGACCAGGATGAGCAACCTAATACCTTTTTTGAGGCCTGATTTTTCAAAGATCCTGAAACAATAGCTGTTTGAACTGCCTTGGTCATCACATTGAGATGCCCAATTATATTGATGTAAATGTCAACTTTCTTACCTAGTTCATTCCTGATTAAAGAATGTGAGAAGGTGAGGTTGCAGTCTACCGGTCATAGCTCTTGAATTGGCCTAACTTGTTTGTGTGGCTTAGATTACAGGCCTCTGACTGAGTGTATTTAGGGGAGAGTTGTCATTTTTGAAGCTTGTGAAACAAATTGCAATCCCTGGTTCTTTGGCAGCTCCTTACTTTTGGTGATCACATCAACTATAGCCATTAGGTCATTGTTTCAGTGTTTGGTCTATGTGTATCTTTGCTCTTTGGCCAGTTGTCCATGGAAGCTGTCAGCATCATCCCTTCAAGAGCTTCACTTATTCCATTTCATCTGCCACTGTTCACATACTTCTGTGGGTTGCCTCAGGAAAAACTGAATCAGCAGTCTCTTGTCCCTAGATGCACTTGCCACGAGACTTGCTCCCTGCTTTTCAGGTCTCTAATGTTTTTATCTTGCAGTCATTTAAAATGTCTTTCTAGTTATCTTATGTTCTGTATACTTCCTTTAATAAGCATATGATTTCATAGACTTTGTAGCTTTGGTTATCTTCATACTTCGTCATTTCCCATAATACACTTTGCCTAACATGAGATGCCTCTGTTCATTGACATTTACCTGAGAGCAAAAGTTAACTTGTGTAAGACTACAAAGGTCTTCTACAATAAAACAAGTGGGCTGAAATGTCAGTCTTTGCAAGAAACTACATTTTCCTTGAACTATTCTTTAAGTTTGCTACTCAGATATGGATATGTTTTGTTTTGTTTTTAATTAAAGGAACTCACATGAATCAGTCGCAGATTAGTTGTTCATGCAATATTGCCTTGGTTAAAGCAAAGAAAACTGGCAATCTAATGATCAGAAAATAAATTCTAGCCAATTCATGACGCTGAATTTGAGCCTATCAGTTTGATATGTCTGTCTGCAACTGAGGAGGAGGAAAATAACAAAGGAGGAAGGACTCTTTTATCCCTGCAGCTAAAGGAAGAGTGGGCAGGCAAAGGAGAGGAAATCATGGCAGTGCTGAGGCTTCCAGGCCCTCTAACAGGCCATCAACGTTTAGACCTGAATACCAGCCTTCTCCTTGGCGGCAGTGGAGATCTGGAAGGAAAGGGAAAGAGCAACAGATTTGGTGACATGGCCTCTTGAATGGTGGTCTCCATGGCAAATGGGCATACGGGCAGGCCACACGATTAGCCACTCATTGGCCGTGATCACTGTAAAGGACTCAGGGAGGCAGTCCCACCCTCTTTCTCTGACCCCATGCTTGACTTTTTTTCCACCTTCTCTCTTTTTGAGTCTAATTTTGTGTTCAGTGAGTTGCTGTGGTTGGTTATTTCTGCACAAGTCACTGTGCACAGGGTCTGTGTTGGTACAATTTCTAAGGGGAAGGGGAAGTGTAGGGTTACGTTGAGTTCCTCTAATGTTATAAGTCACTGGTGCTGAAAAATACTTTTTAAATTGTTCCTTCTGTATATCACAACTTTTTGACCTGATCTCCCAGGAATGCACTGCTTGTAAAAACATTAGATAAATGGCCCAAACTTTTAGACTGCAGATGGGTAGGGCATATGGACCCCAACCTTGGTTTGCTTGCTAGGAAGGGAAGTCCTTCTTCTTTCTGAAAAGTTGACCTCCAAGAGGAGTCATGGCCACAGGAGGGCATGAGTTCTCAGTGTGAGTGGTGTCCTGTGTGGTACACTACAGGCAAATCATGAGGTCCCTTGACTATGGCTAGTTGAAAAGTCTTTAGGGTAGGTGTGACAAGGTGTAAAGGTGCTCTGGCATGTAAGGAAATACTGGGTCCTTGCCTGACACGTGGCTGATTGGGCATGGTTATAAAAGGAATTACCCAGTAGTTTGAGTTGATTTGTTCTGGTTTTGAGTAATGCTTTTGAAGATAAACAAGCCCTGAAGAAAGGGATGTGATGTGACCTGTAGTTGGGACTTCTATTTTTCATTCCCTGGTTGGGTGAGTCGAGAACAGAGGCTTACAGCAGGCCTTCATTCTCCAAATGGAAGGACTGTCTGACAGCCGGCTGTAGTTGTGAGTGTTTCTTTGTTAACAAAGGAACTGAAGGTTACAATAGGGATTTTCTCTTTCTGTGAAATCTTCAAGAGGTACTAGTTTTCTTAATACAATGCAATTCAAAATAAAGTAACCATATTCATAATAGCACTGTGATACCAGTTCCTTGGTGCTACCAGTAGTGTTACTGCTGCTGTAACAAGAGACTAAGACAAAGGAAAATGATAAAAGTTGTATTTTTTCTCTCTTGTATACTATGCATTCAGAATCTGCTTGGAGGTCCAGGACATGGATTGTTCTGCCCTGGGCTAATACCAAAAAACACTGGCATTTCAGTGGATCAGTGATAGTTCTAAGGTCTGATATCTCACAACCCACCTGTTTCCAGTGCTATGAAGCATATATTTGTATCCTTAGGGCAGTAAACAGGAATAGTATTTTAACCCACTACTTCATTCTGGGCCATTATTTCTCCTCTAACATAACGCTCAACCATCAGTAGGTAGGCAAACTCTTTTCCAAAGCAGCATCCCAACTAGCTTTAAGGGTAATCTGACCCATGCACTAGTGGCATGAGAAGCAAAAAAAAAACCAAAAACAAAAAAAACCCAAAACCCATGGTACTATCAAATCTCAAACCTTTCATTTGATTGTGCTTTGCAAAATTAGCTGCATTAGCTGTTAAGGTTAATGTTGGAAGCCACCTTTATTAATATTAAAAGCATATAGAGCAAAGCCCTGGAGAACAGGGGAAAACTCTAGGGAACAATCCAGCACTGGACAAAGGGATGTACTAGATGATCTACTAGAGCTTTTGTATTTGATTTCTGATTCTTTTCTTTCCTTTTTTTAGATTACCTAAGAATTCCTCAAAAATCATTTTAATTCTGTATAATTATCTTACTGCTAATCGTTCGAGATCAGTGCTTCAGTTGTGCTATTTGACAGTAATTATATAACTTTCTTCTGTCTGTTTTCCTATTCAGTGACTCAACGACTATAATTTCTGTGAAATGATCTTTTATAATACTTTGTAAATAAACCATCAAAAGGAACAGTGCAGGGTGGAATAGTGAAGGAAGAACTAAGAGCATGAGATGTGGGCCCCTTATGTGTCATTTTGCTTTTTCTTTTAGGGATGTCTTGAAATAGAGTTTACTTTAGGTTGTTTGCTGCATGGAAGCAGAGGTTACAGGTGCCCCTTAGAAATACTGTAGAGGGACAGATGCCTTCAAAATGCCTCAGATAAGAAAGATAAAATTCTGCAAAAGCTAACACCTCCACCCCATTTACAGTAATAATAAAGTGTTTCAAATAACTCTTATTATTTTGATCTGCCTTTAAGCTCATGTACTGTGCATGCTGATCATACCATTGATTTCTGTGCTGGCGTTTTTATTATGTGAGGGGAAAACTTGTGACCAAAACAAATTGGTGCGTGTTGAGCAACATGCCTCTTTTTAATGAATTAGGACTCTGTAGTGGAGTAATGGTTTGAACTAGCTTTTGCACAATTTAAGCACCAGTGTAAAAAAAATAAGACCTTATTGTAGGGAATTTTTATTTTATTTTGAACATATCCACAGCTGAAGTATAAGTAACTGAGCAGTCATGGAATTACTTTCCTGTTAAGGTGCTAGCATACAATACGTATGTTACATTGTGACATATGTCCAAGTACAGATGAGATTTCTAGCGCCACGGGATGTGTGTGTGTAAATCTTTTCTTTCGGAGGCAGAACTGTGAGGCTGAAAGCCTTCCATTTTCAACAGCTGCTTTTCACAGTAGTAATTTGATGGAATAACAAAACCTTTGTTTCCCAAACTGCTCTCATGTTTAAATTTGTTCTTCAGCCTGGCCTTTTTTACAGCTAAGAGCTGAGAAACTTCAGTAAATTTCCATTTATTTGAATGATTATTTAGAATTCCATCATCATCATAATGTATTTTTATACCCAATCATTATGTATGTGTTCAGAAGCACAGCAACTAATTTTATAATATCTCCTTAGAAGCATGCCATGTCATGTATTGAAGATCAGCACTTGTCTCAAATATATAATTTCCAGCATTATGCATACATTTTGGTTGCTCCTGCACTTAGTTTGAAGATATATGCACAACATCCAAATAGTTTATACTCCTGTATTTCTGTTCTAGTCATAATTTTCATTTCATCTTTATTTCAGAATATCAATTTTTTTTAAATTGTCTCCCTTTTAATTTATTTTTACTATTTTCAGCCTTAAGACTGTAGATCGAATTCAGCAATAGGCAGCAAATATTCAGAGAAATTAGACACGCTGTCCCAGATCATCAACGTGGAGTTTATAGAATCCTAGAACTTGGAGGACTGGAAGGGACCTTAAGAGGTCATCTAATCCAGTCCCCTGCACTCAGGGCAGAACTAAGTATTATCTAGACCATACCCAGCAGGTGTTTGTCTAACCTTTTCTTAAAAACCTCCAATGATGGAGATTCCACAACCTCCCTAGGCAATTTGTTCCGATGCTTAACTATGCTTACAGTTAGGAAGTTTTTCCTAATGTCTAACCTAAATCTCCCTTGCTGCAATTTAAGCTCATAACATCTTATCCTGTCCTCAGTGGATAAGAGAACAATTTATCCCCCTCCTCTTTACAACAAACTTTTACATGCTTGAAGACTCTTATCATGTCCTCCCTCAGTCTTTACTTCTCCAGAGTAAACAAAAACAATTATTTCGATCTTTCCTTGTAGGTCAAGTTTTCTAGACCTTTAATCATTTTTATTTCCCTCTTTTGGACTTTCTCCAATTTGTCCACATCTTTCCTGAAGCGTGGTGCCCAGAACTGAACTCTGTACTCCACTTGAGGCCTTATCAGTCCTGTGGAAGAATTATGTCTCATGTCTTGCTGGCAACGCTCATACTAATCCCAGAATGATGTTCGCTTTTTTTGCAACAGTATTACATTGTTGACTCATATGTGTCACTGTGATCTGCTACAAGCCCCAGATCCTTTTCTGCAGTACTCCTTCTGAGACAGTCATTTCCCAATTTGTATTTGTGCAAGTGAGTATTCTTTCCTAAATGTAGTAATTGGCATTTGTCCTTATTGAATCTCATCAGTTTATTTCAGACCATTTCTCCAGTTTGTCAAAATCATTTTGAATTCTAATCCTGTCCTCTAAAGTGCTTGCAACCCTCTCCCAGCTTGGTATTGTCCACAAACTTTATAATTTCTATGCCATTATCCAAATAATTTATGAAGATATTGAATAGAACCAGACCTCTCATTTGAGGAGGTGGAGGGGCATAGATCCCTTTAAACAAACTTGATGCTTGCCTAATCCCTGGGACTCCTGAATACTGGTTCAGCCTCCAGGGTAAATTAAAGTTGGATCAGGAGTGAACTCTAATATGTTCCATTTTGTAGTGGCTGTTGCAGGGCTGTCATTCCAGCCAGGAATTGCTGCAGCGCAGTGGCTGGGATAAAATGACATAGAGCTAGCTATGCCAGCTCTCCCCAGCTGGAGAATCCCCTACACCAAGGTAATCCCAACTATCCTGATAAAGCATATTTAAGATGCTGGCACAAAGCAGTGTTACTGGTGGCTAGGATCTGGCCCGCTGTCCATATTCATTTTGCAAGGTGCTGTGATTGTAATAAGTAATGGTAATTATTATGAATATTCTATGTAAAAAGAGTAGTGTGGGTGAAAGCTGTGTTAGTGAAAAGAGAATGTTCCGGTAAAGTGAATAGTCATTCCATCCTCATTTCTGCATAAAGGAAAGCTGTCAATGAGAAAAAAGAAAAGGCTATCAGCAGACCATAAAAAAAATGTGGAGAAGACCATATTTACTGTACTGATTAAGGACCCAATCATGTACAGCTGCAGGTCACCACATTAGTAGGTCACATTGCAAGCCTGGGCTCTTAAAACACCATAAAGTAAATATATAAATAGCTAATGCTTATATTATCACTAGAGGGCAGTAAATACAAACAGATTAAATTGAATTACATATTATACAGCAAGAGTCTATATTTTTTCAAAATGAATAAAAGAACATGACATCTTACTGAACATCTCAGTGAGTAAATGCTGGGTTTTACTCTTTATTCCCCATTCCCCACTCAAAAAGAGTCATAATTCAGAATACATTTCATTTTGTCTATTCAGCTATGTAAACTACTGTTATTCAAACCACAGGATTAATATACCATTTTCCAAATACAGCCATGCTAGGAATGGGAGGTGCTTAAACCATAATATTGGTTTAATGACTGTAGTTCTGAAAAATATTAAACTGCTGATGTTGTGCTTTTGCAACAGCATAATTAGGCTGTAATTATGTTCTTTAAAGCTGAGCTTTTTTTTCATGGGCCTTGCCTATACTGGGGATTTGCTCCAATTACAGCCCTCAGTCGCCTGTCACCAGTGGAGCTTCACTCTCCTTGAGCTACATTGATGGCTGGACACAGATGGCTGTAATCAGAACAAATCCCTAGTATAGGCAAGGTCTTGGGTTTGTTCTGTTTGGTTCTAAATTTTGTCTCATCCGACAAGACAGTCTTATGTAGAATCTAGGGAAGTTGGGTCAAGCTCATGGGGAAGCTGCTGAGGTGATTGGCTGAATCAGTGCATTTCTAGCTGCCCTACTCGCACCCCCTTCCTGACCAGTGTCAAACTATTTGATGACTGTGTTGGGCCCATACATACACAAACCCTGGTTCACAGGAGTTTTTGTTTCTATAACCCTCTGCACTCAGCAGACTTTCCATTTTGGGGGGAGGCCTTCTGCCAAGGTGCATTCCAACATAAAACCTAGGTGAACTTGGTCAGTGCGGTGAAAACAGTCTAATGCTAGCTGCCAATAGGAAAAGGAGACCATGTGGGGGATGATTACTATTATTTAGTGTTTAAAAACTCAATATTAATGTTTCTGATCTTTTCAAACAGCATTCTTATTTGGCTGAGAAGACTGCAATATATAATTCTGCTTGTGGCACCTATGACTTTGACAACTAAACAAGACTATGAAGGGTTAAACTGTGTTTTGCACAGAGTCTGTCTTTCTTTTAACTTTGCACCGTTCACTACATATGGCTTGCACTACAGCCATCATCCTTCTGGTCAAGAGTGACTGTTCAGGATTCTTTCTGGACCTTCTTGGTGAAGCTTCGTCCATGAGCTTGCAGTTGACAGATATAAAGAACTGGTCTTCCTTCCTTCAAGGCTAAGCATGTAACTGCTACAGCTCCCCCATTACCTGCTGCTGACCCATGGAGTGAAAAACCAAAATCATAAATTGTCTTTCTTTTATGACCGTTCAAAGCACTGCATCTGAGTAACCAAAGTGGCAATCCAGCCTCCATTATGTTCTTTTCTTCAGGCTTGAAATGTTGCTATCTGTCTTTCCTTTTGACTGATCCTTCAGAACCTTTCTCAGATGACAGAAGCCAGAAAGATAAGGTGGGTGAGGTAATGTATTTTAATGGACCAACTTTTGTTGGGGAGAGAGACAAGCTTTTGAGCTACACAGAGCTCTTCTTCAAGTCTGGGAAAGCTACTCAGAGTGTCACAGCTAAATACAAGATTGAACAAATAGTTTAGCATAAATAATTAACACATATTCTAGGGGGAGGGTTCCAGAGCCCGGGCTCCAGTCTGAGCCCAAACATCTACACCACAATTTTACAGGCCCACAACTCAAGTCCCATGACCCTAACTCCGCTGACATTGGCCAGCCCCAGGTGTTTAATTGCAGTGAAGACATACCCTGAGAGACTATTCAAGGTGGAGTGGCCAGTTAACACCTCTGCAGTCATAGGACAAAAAGGGGAGATTAGTGGTTACAGATTGTTGTAATAAACCATAAATCCAATGTCTTTATTAAGTTTTTTTAGTATCTAACAAAGTTAAGAATTTAAGCTCCCAGGCTCATCTTTTGAAGGTGTTGTACAGGTTTCCTTTGAGGATGAGGACAAAGAGTTTGGATATGGAGTCATTGTTTTGTGAAAAGTGTTCATCCACATACGATATGGTGTTTTTGTCTTTTATCATTTTTCTTTGTGAGTTTGTTTGAGAGCGTAGTGATTGGTTTCACCCATACAATTGTTTTTGGGAAATTTAATGCACTGGATGAAGTACACCACATAGAATTGTAGGACTGGAAGGGACGAATTTGTCCACATATTTCCTGAAATGTGGTGCCCAGAACTGGATACAATACTCCGTTGAGGCCTAATCAGTGCGGAATAGAGCAGAAGAATTACTTCTTGTGTCTTGCTTACAACACTTCTGCTAATACATCCCAGAATGATGTTTGCTTTTATTGCAACAGTGTTACACTTGTTGACTCATATTTAGCTTGTGATCCACTATGACCCATATCTCTTTCTGCAGTACTCCTTCCTAGGCAGTCATTTGCCATTTTGTATGTGTGCAACTTATTGTTCCTTCTGAAGTGAAGTACTTGGCATTTTTCCTTATTGAATTTCATCCTATTTACTTCAGACCATTTCTCCAGTTTGTACAGATCATTTGAAAGTTTAATCCTGTCCTCCAAAGCACTCGCAACCCCTCCCAGCTTGGTATCATCCGCAAACTTTATAAGTGTACTCTCTATCCCATTATCTAAATCATTGCTGAAGATATTGAATCGGACCCAGAACTGATCCCTGCAGGACCCCACTCGATATGCCTTTTCAGATTGACTGCGAACCACTGCTACTCTCTGGGAATGATTTTCCAACCAGTTATGCACCCACCTTATAGTAGCTCCATCTAGCTTGTATTTCTCTAGTTTGTTTATGAGAAGGTCTTGCGAGACAGTATCAAAAGCCTTACTAAATGTTACCATGTTGTGAAAGGTATGTGTAGGACACATGGATCTTAAAAGGTATATTGTGAGAGGTATTGATCCAGAAAGGAATGCAAATACTGTATTTTAGGGACTTGAGGCTTTTCTCATAGTCTTCCGGAAAAATCTATAATTTCTCCCTCTGTCCCTCGATGCTCCTCAGAAATATGCTCCTGCTTGTCAGAACATTATACTGGTTCTTTTAAAAAAAATCGTTGAAAATCATGTATTAAGTAGAACCTGTAGGTTCTTCTGGTATGTTCTACAGATAGCCCATAGGCAGGACTCCTGTGAGAATATCTGCAGATTTCCATGATTAATCAGTACCATGGGGACCATTTGGGCAACATTATGAAACCATTTTTCTAAGAGCTGCAAAATTTTGGAATTAAAGCCTGTGGACCTCTCCTCATACCGACTAAATCACTGCCCTTGGTTTGTTCTATGGCCAGGATTGAGAAAAAGAGAACCCAATAACCAGATACTTGTGGTTCTTGCAAAATGGAGATAAAATTTTGGTTGATGTTGAACTTTTCTAAATATGTCTGGTGCGTCAGGGCTTTAAGGGGAATCAATAAATAGTTTAACTGAATTGCATCTAGGTATTTACTGCTGCTTCCTTTATGATAGGAAAATTTGAGATAACTTAAACTAATGATAATCCTGATTTCATTATAAATGTACTGTACAGCTTTTAAATCCTTAGGAGTCAAGATGCTTTGGTGGCTGACAGCACTGGAGTCTAACTATCCTTTGAGATTTATCTCCTTATAAGTTAGAATTCTTGCATGATGAAGGTCCCACAGTAGATGGGTTAATTTCCTGTGGTGAACTGAGAAATCCTTGACTGAATGCAATCCAACCCTTTAGCTAACCCCATCCCACCATCATTTTGGTTCAATGTTTATTTTAATGTGAAAGCCCATTCATCTTTAAACAAGCAAAACAGCATAATTTATTTAAAAGATTCATTTCATTCTTATACTTTTACATCTAATTTACAAATAGTTAGGAAGTTAATATCCTATTGAAGGAGGGAGAGATTTCTGAAGAACAATCTGAAATTAACAGTAATTATTGCAGTGATTCTTTTGATATGACATCCACCCTAGAATTGCTTTGGCAAATACTCATGGATTCATTGAGTTTAAGGCCAGAAAGGACCATTAGATCATCTAGACTGATGTGTATATCACAGGCCATTACATTTCACACAGTTACTCTTGTATTGAGCCCAATAACTTGTATTTAACTAAAGCATAACTTGTGTTTGGCTAAAGCATATATTCCAGAAAGGCATCTAGTCTTGATTTGAAGACATCAAGAGATGGCCAATACACCAATTCCCTTGTTAGTTTGATCCAAGGGTTAATCACACTCTGTTCTGTTAAAACATTGTGCCTTATTTCCCATTTGAATTTGTCTGGCTTCAACTTCCAGCTTTTCAATCTTGTTATGCCTTCTTCACTGAATTAAAGAGCCTTCTAGTATGCTGTATTTTCTCCCCATTCAGGTACTTACACTTTATAATCAAGTCACCTCTCAATCTTATTTTTGATAAGATAAACATAATGAGCTTTTTGAATCTCTCACTGTAAAGCATTTGCTCCAGACTTTGAATAATTTTAGTAGCTCTTTTCAGCACCCTCTCCAGTTCTTCGACATCCTTTTAAAAATGTCGATGCCAAAACTGGGTGCAGTACTCCAGCAATGGTCTCACTAATGCCATATACAAAGGTAAAATCGCCTGTTTACTGCTTTTTGCTAATCCTCTGTTTGTACATCAAAAGATCACATTAGCCCTTTTTGCCACATCGTCACGCTGGGAGCTCATGATCTACTATGACCCCTAAATCCTTTTCAGAGTCACTTCTTTCCAGGCTACAGTCCCCCGTTCTGTAGGTATAGCCTGCATTCCTAGATGTTTAACTTTGCATTTGGTTGCATTAAAATGTATTTTGTTTGAATGGGCTCAGATTGTTCCTTATTATTGCCCTATCATCATCATTTACTATTCTGCCAGTATTTGTTTCATCTGCAGATTTTAGCAGCAGTGATTTATATTTACTTTCATATCCTGGATAATAATGTTGAGTAGTGTCAGGCGTAGTACTGATCCTTACAGAACACTACTAGAAATATCACCATTTGATGATTTTTTCCCATTAACGGCTATTTTTGGAGATCTGTCAGTTAGCCTTTACTTAATATATTTAATGTGCTTTTTTATATTGTATAGTGCTAATTTTTTAATCAACAGGTCATATGTTACTAAGTCAAACACCTTACAAAAGTCCAAGTATTTTATATCTACACAGTTATCTTCATTAACAAACTTTTATAATCTCAGAGAATGAAATCAGGTTTGTACGACAAGACCTATTTTCCATAAAACCATGTTGAGTGGCCATAGCTGAGGTGCAGTCCTTAATTCCTTATTAATTGGATCTCATCAGCTTTTCCATTATTTCGCCTCAGAACCAGGCTAAAGTTACCTGGGTCATCTCATTTGCCCTTTTTGAGTATTGGCACATTACCTCTCTTCCAGTGTTCTAGAATTTCCCTGGTATTCCAAGATTTATTAAAAATTAACATCAGCAGCCAGAGATCTCTCCTCATCCAGCTCTTTTAGGACTCTTGGGTGCAGCTTACCCAGGCCTGCAGATTTAAAAATATTTATTCCTATCCCTAGTATATGTTGTTTAACATCCTCATTAGTTACTAGTGGTCCACAAAGTACTTCATCGTCCTTATGTGATACAAGCAAATCATCCTGATTCTTGACAAATACGGAACAGAAATATTTATTGAACACTTCTACTTTTACAGCTGCGTCATTAACACTTTTACCATTCTCATTATCTGGGGAGGAGAATCCTTGGAATATCCCAGTTTACCGCTGTGTACATTAAGAGCATCTTTTGAGTGCCTGAATTTCCCAGTTTGTTCTTTCCATGTCCCATTTTATCCTAGGTGGTTATTGTGTATGACTGCTATTTACTGTAAATGCGTCTGTCCTCCACAATCTCCTATGACCCATTAGTGAGTCATTCCAACTTTGCGAACTGAAAACGAGAATCAGCCAAAAAGATCACTGTAAACGAGTCATATGTGTGAATTTTCCAAGTTTAAAGTTATGAGGTGGTCCACAATATTTTTCCTCCCAGCTAAAAGTCAGGTGACATGTTAACGTCACCAGCAAAATGATGATGGTGCAATATATTGGGTGAGTTGCCAGTTCCTATCAGGATGGGTTAATGGTTCTAAAGCAAATTATAGATTTATTCCATGGTGTGTGAATTAGTTATCAACAGTGTAAATCACTACTAATATAAGTCACACTGTAACATTCAGTGTCATCAGTTGAAAAGATTGCCAGGCTCTTGCATGTTGCAGGAATTTCACTCTGCAAACTCAGCAAAGTATTCATGTAGTTTTATAGAAATTCTGTAAATATCTTTACAAAAAAAAATTGCAAAATCTTGCATGAACCCACAAACCTCACCACAGGAATTTAACATTCTCTAGATATTAACCCTCGCTAAGTTTTTTTTCCACTTTTATGCATCCGATGAAGTGAGCTATAGCTCACGAAAGCTTATGCTCAGATAAATCTGTTAGTCTCTAAGGTGCCACTAGTACTCCTTTTCTTTTTGCGAATACAGACTAACACGGCTTCTACTGTGAAACCTAGATAATAAATGTAATTTTCTTCTTTACTAAGGCCTGATCTATACTAGAAAATTAGGTCAATTTCACTGTGTCATTCATGGGCATGAAAAATCCACACCTCTGAGCAGCATAGTTAAGCCGACCTAAGTCCCCATACAGAAAAGAATTCTTCCGTCAACCTAGCTACCACCTCCTGGGGAGGAGAATTACCTACTCTGACAAGAGGACCCCTCAGCATTCTACACTGAAGCTCACTGCTGGAGCATTTTAAGTGTAGACAAGCCCTACATTGTAATTTTAAAATAGATGTGTCCTCACTTAAATCGAGAGAATAATATTCAGTAAAATATAGTATTTTCAGATAGAGTAGCAGCAGGCATAATTTTTTTAAAGAGCTCTTTAAACATATTCCTTCCCTGATGCAGCTTTTGTATTTTTAGCAAAGATGTAGAAAAAATTTTCATATTGTATTTAAGGACTATCTTTAGCTAACTCTCGAACCAGACTTAACATAGCAAAATAAGAACACTGGCTGGAAACTTACCTTTTTAATGATCATTCTTACAATTCACTGCAATGAGAGTTTCATGAATGCAGGTTTCATCCAATACACAGTAAAATATATGTTGGTTGTTAATGTAGTACCTTCCATGTCATGGTTTAGATCACTGGTTTTCAAACTGTGGGTCACGACCCAGTACTGTGTTGCAGAATGTGAGGCACTGGGTCACAGTGGCTCTGGTCAGCACCACCGACCGGGTCGTTAAAAGTTCCGTCAGCAGTGCTGTGCGGCTAAGGCAGGCTAGTCCCTACCTATTCCGACACCGCGCTGCGCCCCAGAAGCATCCAGCAGCAGGTCCAGCTCCTAGATGAAGGGGCCATGGGGCTCCGCACCCTGCCCCTGCCCTGAGCACCAGCTCTGCACTCCCATTGGCCGGGAACTGGCAAATGGGAGCTGGGCAGCGGTGCCTGAGGGGAGAGCTTGCGCACCTCCGCCTAGGAGCCGGACCTGCTGCTGGCTGCTTCCAGGGTGCAGCACGGTCCTCTGTGCCAGGACAGGCGGGAAGCCTGCCTCTGCATCCCGGCTGCACTGGTGACTGGGAGCCGTCGGAAAAAAGCCCGCACCCCTAATCCCGTGTCCCAATCCCCTGCCGAGTCCTGAGCCCCTCCTCAAGTCTGGAGCCCCCACCTGCACCCCAAACCCTTCATCTCCGGCCCCACCCCAGAGCCTGCAGCCCCAACCCAGAACCTCCTCCCACACTCTGAACCCCTAATTCCCGGCCCCACGCTGCAGCCCTCACCCCCCGCACCCGAACCCTCTGCCCCAGCCCTGAGTCCTTCCCACACTGCAAACCCCTCATCCCCAGCTCCACTGGGTTACAGGCATCAATAAGTTTCAACTGGGTCGTCAGAAAAAAAGTTTAAAAACCACTGGTTTAGATCACCTCTTCCCTCAACGGTAGGTTAAGAGGCAGAGAATTTCCTGCTGGCTCTGTGGACTGTAACATCTGTCTCTGGTGTTAAGCATCCAAAGTTGCCCCACAGACTCTTAAAAAGAATCATATTGGAGGGCCACTGAAAAGGTGTTGGAGCCCCTGACTATTAAACTTTTCTCAGCGTTGTTTATGGGGCTGATGAAGAAAAATGTGATTCCTTGGCCCTGCATAATTCTCTACCCTCGGGCTGCCTGGTCGCAACCCCTTCCGCATCCCCAGATTTCTAAGAGCATTCTGCAGAGTCCCTGAAAATGAAAGAGTGCCACAGATATGCCGTAAAAGCAGAGCAAGAGAAATCTGTCAGAAAATGCATGCATATCTCAGGGCAATAACATGTGCCCATTTAATCCAAACAAAAAGTTTAAGGAAACTGGATATGGGGATTATTCGTAGCACTCTTCTGTAACTTTTAAGACCAAAGTTTTATTACATCATTTTCACCATATTTAATTTGAAAAATCAGCAAAAGATATGTTTAATTTGTAAATTTGGTAGCAGATAGGTGGCAGCAGTGCTCATCTGCAGAAGCTGACTAAGAGTGTGAAAACTATACAACATATGTGGCCAGCTGCTTTCATGCTAATTGAAAAGCACTTCTCTAACATATAGCTCACAAAAAGAAAAGGAGTACTTGTGGCACCTTAGAGACTAACCAATTTATTTGAGCATAAGCTTTCGTGAGCTACAGTTCACTTCATCGGATGCATTCAGTGGAAAATACAGTGAGGAGATTTATATACATAGAGAACATGAAACAATGGGTGTTATCCTAACCCTAACCCTCACCCTCACGAAAGCTTATGCTCAAACAAATTGGTCAGTCTCTAAGTCCTCCTTTTATTTTTGCGAATACAGACTAACACGGCTGCTACTCTGAAACCACACATATACCAGTGTCACTGAGAGTAGAACTTGAGTCACCATTAGAGCTGGTCGGGAATTTTTCAACAAACCGTTTTTTCTTTGGAAAATGCCACTTCCTCCAAGCCAAAACTTCTCTGTGGGAAAGGATTGGTTTTGATGAATTGCCTGTTTCAAACAAATTTTGACGAAAGCTTGTCAAAAAACATCCTGTTTTGGTATTTTCAGAGAAGAAAAAAGTCTGTGTTTTGATTCAAAATGATATTTCTGGTAGAAATCTTAGTTAATTTATAGTACAAAGTGTAATTTAAAAAAAAAAAAAAAAAGTCAAAACTGAGATGCCGTTTGTCTGTCTTCCTTGTTTAGACTGTATATAGAGCTGGTCAAAAATGTAAATATTCATTGGAGCAGAGACTTGTACCCGACCTCCTTGATGAGTGCCCTATCAACCTACAAGCTATTTGCGTGTTCTCTCTGGCCCAATATTTTATACAATGTGGAACAGCTTCAACAAGAGAGTTCATCCCAGAACACCCTATAGCCCAGTGGTTAGCCTACTCAACAGGGAGGTGGGAGACCTAGATTTACATCCCTCTTCTGAATCAGGTATAATAGGGATGTGAACCTGGTTTGGCCACATCCTACTTGAGTGCCCTAAGATCTGAACTATTGTGTACAGGGTGTGGTGGCTACTGATGTAGCTCCAGAACACAGGATGTCCCCTCAGTTGTCCCTGCCCCAGTGGAGTGACGCGCATGCACGGTGGTCACGCCACATGGAGCATGCCATTTTGCAAAATGTCCTGCCCCCATGGCATGAGTTCACACACATTGTGCATAGGAGTTCACGCTGCTAGGGGAGGGGAGCTGCAAAATGGCATCCTCTGTGCATGATACTGGAAAAACCTAGTCAGTTTTGTCTCAGTATTGGATAGGGGACAAACCATACAAAAACAGGACTGTCCAGCGTAAAACCCGATGAATGACCTGCTTAGTATGGGGGCAAGGGGGTCCACCACCATCTCAACTGCCCTTTGTGCTCTGAGAAGGTCTGTGGGATTGGGCCCCACGGGCAAAGTAGGCAGGGGAATCGTAGTCTGAGGGATCCCATCTGGGCTTATGTACCGAGAGGCTTTGTGGTGTTAAGACTGAGGCAGCTTTGCACGTACCCATTAGTAGAAATGTGAGTGTTTAGGGAACTTACTGGTGAAAACTCACATGCCTAGAAAATTTAGGTGACTACAGGGTTAGATGGCAGTTGAGCAAGAGTTTTGAGGATCTAAAGTTTAGACTTATGTACCTAAAGTACTTTGCTAGGTTCACACAGCGAGTGTGTGGAAAAGCAGGGGATTGAACTGCAGCTTCCCAAATCCAAGGATAGTTTTCAACTGACTGGACAATTCTTCCTCTTCAAGACAGGGCCTGATCATGGGTGGGACCTCTAGATGGGACTACAGTACAAATGATAAAGAACTATAATTTTCCCTTTTGTTTTTTTCTTGCTAATTAACATATATCAAGTAGACCTGGGTTTTTCCATACTGTGAGAGTTTTCAAGATTTTGAAAAAAGTTCCCATCCCATCTTGGCTGACAAGTTGAAATCTCAAATAATTCTGTGAAAAAAAATAAACAAAAATATTTAATTTAAAAACATTTCATCTCAGTTTTGACTTTTTTTAAAAAAAAAAATTACACTTCGTACTATAAATTAACTAAGATTTCTACCAGAAATATCATTTTGAATCAAAACACAGACTTTTTTCTTCTTTGAAAATACCAAAACAGGATGTTTTTTGACAAGCTTTCGTCAAAATTTGTTTGAAACAGGCAATTCATCAAAACCAATCCTTTCCCACAGAGAAGTTTTGGCTTGGAGGAAGTGGCATTTTCCAAAGAAAAAGCGGTTTGTTGAAAAATTCCCGACCAGCTCTAATGGTGAATCAAGTTCTACTCTCAGTGACACTGGTGTATGTGTGGTTTCAGAGTAGCAGCCGTGTTAGTCTGTATTCGCAAAAATAAAAGGAGGACTTAGAGACTGACCAATTTGTTTGAGCATAAGCTTTCGTGAGGGTTAGGGTTAGGATAACACCCATTGTTTCATGTTCTCTATGTACATAAATCTCCTCACTGTATTTTCCACTGAATGCATCCGATGAAGGGAGCTGTAGCTCACGAAAGCTTATGCTCAAATAAATTGGTTAGTCTCTAAGGTGCCACAAGTACTCCTTTTCTTTTTGCGAATACAGACTAACACGGCTATTACTCTGAAATCTGTCATATAGCTCACAGTGCTCTATAGTAGGTTAGCTTGGTCCTATGACAATGTTTCTTCATACTGTAGATTTTTTCCTCAAATATCTTTTTGGAGCCATTTTAATATTCTGCTGAGGCTGTAGTAGCCAACCTGTGTTTCCAAAGGTAAAATATTTTATGGACAATTTCCCTATATAAGCCTAGAAGAGTAAGGCACATTGGATTGTGTCTCTGTTTAACAGAATATTTTTCTGTGATTTACTCATTCAAATCTTGTTACATTTTTGAAATATACAATAAAATTTCATTGTATAATATTCTCCTTATCAACATACTGTACACTGTGCCAGAGGTATGTAGTAACTGTAACTGTTTGCTATATTTCTATTAAAAAGAAAAGGAGGACTTGTGGCACCTTAGTTTCTAAGGTGCCACAAGTCCTCCTTTTCTTTTTGTGGATATAGACTAACACGGCTGCTACTCTGAAACCTATATTTCTGTTGCATTCCAGTTCTCCTGTAAGGAGATCTGTTAATTTCATTTTGTGTGTGTGTGTGATTTTTCTAGGGTTTGATTCCCTTTCAAGCACTTAGCACTGCTGAGATTGCTTTCTAGCATCATCACTCAGTGGGGTAAAAACCACTTCAGCCAAAAGCTCCCTCATGACTATTGTCAGTCAGCATCTTCCAATGACTCAGCAGTGTGGGCTAAGATTGAATGCTGTACCTCATTCATCTTGTCTTTTGGCATATCACCATTGTCACGTTAGAAAATTGTCCCTTCTGTGATACAACAAAGACTCTGAAATTTGTCACAGTAGTGCACAAGTTTTACACCAATTGGTGCAAATAATTTATTCATCTTTCTGAGTTTAAATGTTTGCATAGTGGCCCATGCACGCATATTTCATTTAGAGCTCTGAGTCAGCTCATTGACATGCATCCCTTTTTAACTAATCACTTCTTTTCTGTGACGTATAACTGTAATTAATTGCATTAATCTGGTATGACACTAGAATGCAACGTCGCATAGCTACAGCAAGAATTTCATGACTACAGTGCCTTTGTTCTGCTTTCTGTATGGAAGCTTTACATGTATTCAGAACTGTAAGATTGTAGGTTGGCTTGTGAGTTGTTCCATCTTAATAATAGGTGATTTTTGTCTGTTGAAATAGCAGAACGTTTTGAGTTAGAAGACTGATCTATGGTCAAGCAAGAATTGATCTGTTTTTAAATTTGGATGGCATCAAAAGAAAAAGCATTTTCATTGCTACAGATGGTCACATATGTTTAAGAATCCTGGACACTTTATTCTTCTGGTTTTCTTTGTTCATAAGATTCAGATGTGTTCCTTTCCCACATAGAAAGTTAAAGAGACTGGACAAACGACATGCAGTTTGTGTAGAATACCTGCTGTACCTTTTTTTGGATAGGTTCAATGTTCCCTCTGAATAGAGCTGGCAAATGATACTGACAATAAAAAAAAAAGTTAAGCTAATCAGTCTTTTTTTTTTCTTTTTGAGTGGAGCTAATGCTAAAGGCAGGAATGCCATTATTAAATACAATTTAGCATACAAAAGAAGAAATATACTGTTCCCAGGAGATTCACCCATGTTAACCAATCAGAAATTAGCATAAAGCATGTCTTTATCCCCTGCATTGGTATCTTTAAGGATGAAATACAATTGGCTCTTAGTTGGGGTTTGTGGGAGGGATTACTTGACACTGTTCGTGACTTTCCCCTCGGGTCCTTATTTGGTAGCTGTTGATAGAACCAGTCTTTCCAGCAGCTGAGCATCTTGACATACATTATTCATGAAGTCCTGGTGTTCAGGAAATATGCAGATCCGTAGCTGTTTAGATATTTCTTCAACTCATCCAATCTGTCTCTTCAAGCTAGTCCTTGAACGTCTGGAGTTTTACAAATGGCATTTATACAGTCAGAAGACCACACAATTGGATTTCGTGTCCGAATACCTCATATCTACCTAATTGCAGAGAACCTTCAGATGAGAAAAAGTAACTAAATAATAATAACAGCCTTTTTTCTGGAGCGTCTTTTACAGTATCAGATAGAGAAGAACTAAATATTTTTAGTTAAATTGGTAGTATAAAAAATCAAAAATGCCTGAAGCAAACTATTTACTCTCAGTTTCTTGGGGCTACATAAAGGTAGGATTTTGTTTTATCTTTTAAGAATTTTGATTTGCAATGTATGAATAATGGATAGTATGTTTGTTTGGGGGTAATATGAGGGTGGATAATATGATTGTGAAGATGAGAATCAGAAAAGAGAGTCCCCTTTGAGCAATAATAGTGCACCACACTGTATACATTCTTTCCCAGAAGGTATATTTGCCTATTTAAAAATATTATTAATATATAATAAAAAGTAGGTGTTAAAGGCATAGTCCTTATTTAGACCAAACACATGGTGTGTATCTGCCTATGTAAAGTTAAAAGAAAATCAGGAGAATTATTTTAAAAAAAAAGATATTTTAACATTATCATGGTACAAAAGTAGCCTTTTTCAGACACGAAAAAGCTGTTCCAGAAAATAAAGTGGAAATACTGTACCATATGCTAAGGAATGTGTGATTAAAGTGAATAGGTTGAAAATAATGGGTGAATGTATGACTCATACTGTTTTTTATTAGCTGAATAACTGCAATTATCAATGGTATGTTTAAGTAGCATTTTCTGGTTACCTGTGTGTGTGTGAGAGAGAGAGAGAGAGAGAGAGATCTTATTGATTAAGGTTTTCTTTAAAGCACTAAGAGACTGAAAATTGTCTTCTCTGAGTATTGAACTATATTGAATGTAGAGCAACTTCAAATTAGTTTTAACCTGTAATACTGCTAGCAAATCAAATATAAAGCAGTTTATCTCCTATGGAAAGCTTTGCATTGATGAATTAAATCAGTATGCTAATTAGCACACCGTGCAGAATCAACTTCGTACAAAATCATATTTGGGCTTTATTTGTCTTCTAGTTATGTGGCTGCATATGCATTTAAAAAATCTGAGATGCCTTGCTAATTTTGTTCATGGAGTATGTATTAAAATATAACTTCATTATCAGACGTTTAACATGCAATAGCTGTTCGAGATCATAGTGTTTTAAATAAAATTGTTATTGTGTATTCATTCTAAACTAAACAGTCCAGTATAGGAACTAAATTATTTTGCTAAATATAATGCAGACGTTTTCACTTAGGACAGGATTTTTTATGCCTGGTTGTATTAATACTAAGAGAATCACAGCTTTGTTTTAGAATCTGAAAAATGAAAAATGGAAAACCCCTGTTATGTCATTGTATCTACTCTCTGCTATTGCAGAATTGTTACAGTATATTCTCAAATATTTTGTTCAGTCATCTGTAAAGAGAATATTTTCCATTATGCCAATTAGCTGGATTCTCTTATCATTTATCAAAATTGAAATTATTTTCCATTCTCCTGAGTACATCTAAATGTTAAGCATTTAAAAACATTCTTTCAGAAATATTTCCTAAAACACAGGTGTTCAACCAGTTTTCCATCTCTCTGCTGAAGTCTTTAAAATGGGTTGATCTTTTGCTAATTGAATTTTAGTAGGCAATATAACAGCCTTACCTGATTAGACATGATGAAATATGTCTTCTGTGCATGATAACTTCATACAGTGTGCATAGATAATGGTTTTAGCTAAGAAGCTGAATAAGTATTTGAACAGAATTTTGGTATATTATATTTAGAAATACTTTGCAGAATGTATGTATTTTGGGGAAATCTTCCAGCCATAAGATGTGATCTTGTCTTCTGACAATAAATATTTATAGAATTTAGGACATTTCTGAAATTCTAAAGAAGAAAAGAATGTCCTGGATACAGTGAACCATAACACATTTAAAACTGTTACTGGATAATTGCTTTACATATTTCTGTATGTTTTGGAAAGTGCCTCATATTTTGTTAAAATATTTTTGAGAAAATTGATTGTCCCTATGGAATACTCCTACATGGTTTACCAAGAGCATCTTTCTTTACACCAATAGATGTCATTTATCTCAGAGCTGAGATATATACAATATATATCCATTTAGCAAGCTTGTACATAAAAGCTTAAGCATGACCTTGAGGTTTATTAAACACTGTGGGCTCAAACATTAAATCTTCAATCAGGTGAGACTCCGATTGAAAGGTAGTTTTGCATTAGTAAAGAGTAACTGAGGACTGAGAATTAGCCAGTAGGGCCGGTCGATATTAAATAGCTTTTCTGTCACATCTGGGGTTTTTTTAGAAGGTAAAAATTTACAAATACACTGCAAAAAAATTAATTTATTTTTATTTTAGTTCTAGAACTATCTTTTTAATTGTTTTACTCAATGTTCCACAATGGCTTTGTCCATGAAAGCATTGAGACTGAGGGTTTGGAAAGGCTATGGCCAGTTTGTCCAAAACTACGTGTTTCCACTAGCCACAAATTCTGTGTTGTTGCAGGAGGGTGCAGTAGACTGCAGCCATTAATACAGCCCTTGAGCTGCAGCAGAATGGCAGGGTATATGCCCCCCATATTTATTGTGGGCGGGATTCACTGTATTCAAACACATACACATCTTCCTGCATGAAGCCCATTTACTAAAGCTTTGTGCTGAGGACAAGATTATCACAAAAACTATCAGAAAGTTTTTAAATTTTAATCAGAAAAAGCTGTAGATACAAAATTAAACACACAAGCCAAATGATTTTATTACCATAAATTTACTGTGAACCTAATTACCATCCTTGAGACTTCAAGGTTCAACCCACTGTAAATATAACCCCCAGAGAAATGTTACATGCATGTAATGGGTGTTGACTGAAAACATTAATACTGCAAGAAATTGTCAACATTCTCCAAAGAACCATTGAAAGGTGTTCTGCACAGAGTACTGGAAAAATACCATTTGTATTTTATCTCATCTAACAAAATAATGTTTGGATAAATTCTGAATAAAGTAAACATACACACAAATGAAAAATCAGTGGAATTTGGAATATGTATTCTAGGCTTCAGCCCAAAACAAATTGAAATGACTAGGAAGCCTCTAACCCAATTTATAAGACCACTCACTGTTTGGAGATAACCACAGTATTGAGGAAAAAGCCCCAGTCCTGCAAATATTTGTGTATGTGCTTTACTTTAAGCACGTGAGTAGTCCCATTGAAGTTTATAGGCCTGCTCACATGTTTAAAGTTAGGCAAATGTACAGATTTTTGCAGAATATAGTTCAAAATAAGCAGTGCTATTGTACTGTAACACTTTTGTGGGCTGGAGCTAGATATTTAGCATTACTTGAATATAGTGTCTATGCTATAGTTTTCTATAGTAATAGTAAAAGAAAAGGGGAAAAAAGTTCTCATAGAAACATGTCAGAATTGAAACCAGAGTTTCTGCTGTCTTCAGAGATTTTTCAGTAATTGAATTATTAAACCCTGTTGATGTGGCATCAATCTCCATTGTGAAAACCTTTGTTCCTTAGGCTGAGATGCCAGTATAATAGCTACACTGTATGTTGTACATGTATTTTAGGAGCAATAGATTTTGCATATTGTGAATTTAAAAATTATTTTAAAATGTGCAGTAGTTGGTTTGGGTTTTTTTTAAATACAACTTTTTAACCATTTTAACATTATCTAAAATTAATAACAACAATTATTCCAAATTTTGTTTGGCTTTTATTTATGCCATTTTGAAACCCTAGAGTTTTCTCAAAGAAGCAGTTTTATTTCTTTGATCATGTATGTGCCGTGTCTGGAAATGTAAAAGCACTTCTTAGCTGATCAATATTACTGTTTCTGTAACTTACAAATCATCAGGGTATAGACATTTTAACCAAGTTTCATACACTTAGAGAGGCTTTTACTGGCAGGCTGTGAAATGTATACCGTGCTGACCCACAGCCGTGGCAAGAACCTGTGAGATTTAAGCTAGGATCTTGCAGTGGGCACATGAGTGCCAAGTACAGTTTCATTCTAAAACAACAATGCATGGATGAACAAACATGCTGTGAGTTGATGCTGCAGGGCAACATATTCTGCTTGTCTTTTGAAGTGCACTCTTGGCCCCAGTTGAAGTCAATGAGAGCCCAGTGAACCCAGCAGGAGAGAACATGGCCCAAATTGTTATGTCTATTATTTATTATTATTATTTATTATTTTATTTGTATTTCTTAGTAATGTTTCTTGAAAGAACAGAATACTGCGTGTGAGAATTTCTGAATTAAAGAGTATCAAATAATAAACAACTACAGCAAACCAGCATACGACCACAACAACAACAACAAAAAATCTGGACTATTTCATCACTAACCCAATCCTCCATTAGAAACTCAAACACACGAATATCTATATATTCCTGAGTCTTGTCTGCCTAATAACAGCATCATTGTTCTCTTTCACTGGCAGCATATGTTATTTCAAAGATTAACTTTATAAAGGACTTCAACAGACCATATATCTTAGTGCTGATAAAGTCACCTAGCTTTGTCATATATAATTCAAAAAGAAAATGGAAGCAATGTTAACCACTGTCTAGATGTTTTTAAAATGAAGTCAGCACATCATATCAAAAGCATTGTTGGTTGTGCACCTTTTTAGTATGGGAAATAAACTGAAGGATAGATTTGGGATTTATATTTCCAGTCTCGTTGAAGGCCAAGGCTGAAATCCTGGATTTTATTCCAAATATTGTGTTAGTGACCTTTTTGTTTGTTTTGCCGAGGATTGGAGTTGGTAGGGGCCTTATTTTAATATTAGTATCCCTATTATCCAATAGCAGAAAAGTAGAAAGCATTGACCAATATATTTGTACAATTTCATACTGTGTGGCAGTCTAGATTAGATTATATTGTTTAAAATGACCCATGCATATGATGGGCAGATGAGAGACCAAGGATCTGCATCAGGCCAGTTCCTGTGAAATTCAGAGAGTGTAGACTTTTTAAGCAGTTGGCATGGTCAGCAGAAATTCCAGGACAATCTTTCCTAGGTGAGAAAGAGTACCATTAATGAATGTTACATCTACAAAAATGAAAGACAGAATTGTCTAGGTGTATACATTCAGGAAGGAAAGCAACTATTGTGAATGGTAACTGGAATTAAGTGTATTATTAAAGAAAGAAAGAATTTAGTCTTAAAATACCCTAAAGGTAAGATGTATTAGGCTGTGGAATAATCTACCAAAGTAAGTGGTATATCTTTAGACTGGATAGACTAACTTTCCTAGGCTGTTCAGTCAAAATTTTCAGATTTGGGTGCCAAAAGTTAGGTGCCTAAATACATATTAGGAACGTTAATAAAGGTAGCATGTACATTTCAACAACTGAACTTCCCTAGATATTAGTAGATTGGGTGTAAGTGGTTCTAATGGAGTTTTTAGGTTACGTCTCCACAACGAGCAGCACAGCTTCAGTGCGGCCGCTACACTTCTGTAGCACTTGTAGTGTGGATATTTCCTACACCAACAGAAGGGGTTTTTCCATCAATGTAGTAATCTACCTCCCTGAGTGGCAGTAGCTAGGTCAATGGAAGAATGTCTGCATCCACCTAGCCACGTCTACACCGGGGGTTTGGGCTGGGTTAACTATGATGGGGCTGGATGCGCTGCATCCGAGAGTGCTAAAGGAATTGGCGGATGTGATTGCAGAGCCATTGGCCATTATCTTTGAAAACTCATGGCGATCGGGGAAAGTCCTGGACGACTGGAAAAAGGCTAATGTAGTGCCCATCTTTAAAAAAGGGAAGAAGGAGGATCCTGGGAACTACAGGCCAGTCAGCCTCACCTCAGTCCCTGGAAAAATCATGGAGCAGGTCCTCAAGGAATCAATTCTGAAGCACTTAGAGGAGAGGAAAGTGATCAGGAACAGTCAGCATGGATTCACCAAGGGCAAGTCATGCCTGGCTAATCTAATCGCCTTCTATGACGAGATAACTGGCTCTGTGGATGAGGGGAAAGCAGTGGACATGTTGTTCCTTGACTTTAGCAAAACTTTTGACACGGTCTCCCACAGTATTTTTGCCAGCAAGTTAAAGTAGTATGGGCTGGATGAATGGACTATAAGGTGGATAGAAAGTTGGCTCGACTGTCGGGCTCAACTGGTAGTGATCAATGGCTCCATGTCTAGTTGGCAGCCGGTATCAAGTGGAGTGCCCCAAGGGTCGGTCCTGGGGCCGGTTTTGTTCAATATCTTCATTAATGATCTAGAGGATGGTGTGGATTTCACCCTCAACAAGTTTGCAGATGACACTAAACTGGGAGGAGAGGTAGATACGCTGGAGGGTAGGGACAGGATACAGAGGGCCCTAGACAAATTAGAGGATTCATAAGTAACTTGAATTGTTGAATAGTATTTACTGTTCCTCATAATACAAGGACAGAGAAATGTTCAATTACATTCAAAGGCAACAAATGTAAAGCTTTTTTTCACAATGTGTATTTAACCTGTGGAACTGACTGCCACAAGATATCCTCAAGGCTGAGAGTTTGGTAGGATTCATGAAAGGATTACACATTGATATGGATGATGAGAATATCCAGTTACATAAATAGGATACATATATATGTGAACCACTAGCTGCTGGGGGCAGTAAGGAGGAAACTTCATCTGTGAGCAAGTTATTTCTCTGAAGCCTCTGCTACTACCCCCTATCAGAGATATGATACTGGACTAGTTGATCATTGATCTGATCCAGTGGGCAATTCCTATTTTCCTTTGTTGCAAAAGAAAATCAAACAAAAAACATTTCCACATGGATAGCCTTTGTTATGGGTTTGGAGTAAATAAGAGATACTGACATGTTTGATCCTTCCTACAAAGATATTTGAGCATCTGAGTTATTTAAAAAAAAAAAAAACTTGAGAAAATTGCAAAATGTATGGCAAAAAACCATATGGAAAGAGAGAGTGTATGTGTATGATAAGGAGAGCTATAGTACAGAGTCATTCAAAAATGATGGTTTCCCATTCCTTAGCACAACTAAAGAGTGTTCCTTTGTGTATACATAGAATATAACTTAGTTATTTCTCTCCCAATTTAAAATTCAGAAGATTGAAATAGCAAAAATAGTAATTATATTCATGTGTGCACATGCCTGCAGTTAGAGTTTTCAGTAGCTCACATGGTCCCAATGTCTCTGACACCGAATCTTTGGGGAATATCTATTTTTAAATTCTGTCATCTAACCATGGAGAAGTTCTGGAGTAAAGCAATATTATTTTGTGTTGTTATTTTCACAATTCATCTCTCAATTTACTGTATCTTCTGAATATAATGTATTTATTTATTATAAATCAATAACATTTTCTCATTCTAAGTTAACCGTTTCTTGACCATTAACATGCTTTTTTTTTTCTTTTTTCTTTTTTTTTCCAGTTTAAAAGAATGCTCAACAGGGAGTTGACCCACTTATCTGAAATGAGCCGATCAGGCAATCAGGTCTCAGAATATATATCAAACACATTCTTAGGTAAGAATATATTATGGGAGTGATTTGTCTTTTTAGTAGTTATGCATTTTATAAACTACATTGTTCAGTATTTGGACAGAGAGATCATTATAAATTGATAAAATTAGCTCTCTGCATAAATTGTTGCATATAATACATTTTGTGTTGCTGCTCTGCTCAGAGAGTTGTTGAGTACTGTAGCAAAGCGTTCAGGTTAAAGACCTATCCCTGTGTATTCCCATGAACTGTTATGGTTAACATGAAATAATCTTGCCTATTACCAGCATAATTGAGGAGGGATTAATATAGTGAATTGTTTGATAGATTTAAAGATTATCCTTGCACCCAGTTCTCATTTTGCCCAGTACAGAAGTTATACAGTTATACTATAAAGGCATCTTGATCTGATGAAAGTACACAGCTAAAAATAATCTCATTGAATCTCTCAGAACATGGTGGTGGTGCATTGGCATTCCCCCTCTGCAGATAGAGAGGGTGATAAACATGACTTGAGTCAACATCTGAACAGATTTCTGCTAGGAGAATAACTTCAGCCAAGGAGCTTGTGGTGGGGAGGGCTTGGTAACCCTGACACTGTATTAGCAGGTATGAAGATAATAATTGAACAGTCCTCTCAAGTCCCACCTGTGTGATTTTGTAAAGAAAAAAGATTTTTTTGCTATTTTTAAATAAATAAAAACAATATTCTATATTTGTGTATATTGAAGATAGACATAGAATATGCTAATTTAAACATGTCTTGAAGACACGCATACACTTAGACTGTTTAAGATTGTGAATATAGGTAGGGACACATGGGTATGTCTAGATTAGGATTAAAGGGCATTAAAATATATGTTAAAATATAGCATGAATGTGTGTGTGTGTGTGTTTAAACAAATTTTATCCAAGTCTACAATACCCTAAATGAATTGGTTAAAGTGGTGTCCATTTTATTTATTCACTGTTTCAGTAGAATGCCCAGATTCACCTACACAGTAAAGTTTGCCTGTCTGTGTGAGAAGTGAAACTCTATTGTACAGTTTCAGGAATATTTAGAAACTCAGGATAAGGCTGCCTGAGGAGATGACCCACTTAGAAGGTGCCTCTCACATCCTCTGACTGAAAAGGCTGAGCTATCAGCATCTTTGCATGTTTTCACTTGAAAAATTAAGACTCATTTTGACAGGAATAAGAAAATGCAGCTGTCAGCCTTTCACATGTGACCTGCATCTTTCAAGCAGAATAAACTCTGGAGAGACAAACACTTAGAATCTACTGAGAATGAATATTGTCTTTCTGTGGCTGGCATGCAAATAAAAAACAATATATTAATAAATAAAGGAAATGCAAATGTAAGAGGTTGCAACACGGTTACCTCAGTTACAGAACTCTCCTTAAGTATAGTATAATTAGAACATGCATATAAATATATAGATTCAGAACAACGATGTGTGGAAGGAAAATGTTCTTACAGAAAATTTAAATGAATTTATGTCTTGTTAACCAAATTCTGCATTTTTCCTCATCTGCTGAGCATTTAAAGACCTACTAACATTTGAAAGCTAGGAACCTTTAGTGAGAAAAATAGGGTTTTCCTGTTTTGCTTTGAAATATAGGCACTTCACTCCTAATCAGCGACACATGCCTTGAATGCAATTATTAATAATTACAACATATATATATATTTCCTCTTGGTAGAGAATCAAGGTTCCTACAGAGTATATTCATACATAAACAGTGTGATTAACCAGTGCTCTTCTAGTCAGATAATGTAATAGAACCTAGCAACCAGTATAAAATAATTTGCTGTAAAAACCATATCAATATGGTAAATTATCTTATTTTAAACATACAAAAGGTGTTGAGCACTCATAGCATTAGCTGCCCATATTTAACAAAACATGAGGAAATCCCATGGAATTCCATGGCAGATCTCAAATCTTTCAGACAGAGACACTTCCTTTCACTTGAGCTAATCTGACAACTCAGTTTATAATCCTCCCCGTTGATGGATCTAAACTTTGTGCATATGACCGAAACCATAAACATCAAGGTATGCACACGAGTCACTGCTCTTCAGCTGTTGTCTCTTTGCACTGGTCAAGAACTCTCCTCCTCCCCTGCTTTTCTAATTGGTCAGAGAGTGGGGTGGGAAGAGGGAATTATGCTTCAGGCTAAAAACTTGGTGACATTTTTACATTCTCATCTTTGCTGTGATCTGTTCAGAATTCTCTGCATTTTCCAGTAGTTGCAAACTCCTGAAAAGTAGACAATAAAAACTGAAGAAGCAAACACAGTAATCCAGAATGCCACTGCATTGCCTGGGCAGTTTCAGTGTCTCCATTAAAGATGACCAGGGCAGGAGGGGAAAAGATGTTTGTACTTTTTTTTTTTTGTAAGATATATATGTAAACATATAGAAGGTCAAAAGGTTGGTTGGCTTGTTTAGAAGTGTATTTTTAATGATTTTCCCTGATTATTTTTAGAAGTATCAGTATTGTATTGTTAGAAGTATTGTTAGAAGTATCAGTCCTTGATTTTCCTTGAAGGACTGGAGAACACATAGTGGTATTACATCACAAAAGATAAGCTTGAGAAATTGAGAAGGAGACTTTTTTTTATCAAACTTTTAAAAACTCTTTGCTTAGTTGTTTTTTGTTCGTTTGGTTTTGGTTTTTGAGCGGGTTATTTGTTTTGTTTAAAAATTAGGAGAAAAGCCCTCTATTGCAATAGATTTCACATGCACACACCCTGTCTCTTCAGCTGAGGGGTGAAAGGGCATATTCTTCAGTTCACCAATCCTCAGTCAAAAACAGGAAAGATCGGGACTTGCTATCCCTCTTATTTCTAAGGTTAGAAAAAAAGAAAAATGCTTTTAAAAATATTTTTATGCCTCCTGTTATATATCATAAAGAAGCAAAAAGGGCAAAACCACTTTTTTCTCTCCATTGCAAGCCATCCCAGGTCACTTAGGCTAACTTCAGAACCTTTAACATTCAATAATATTCCATTGTTTCATAGCACAACAAAAGGGCTTTTTTAAATGTGGGGGAGGAAGCTCAGAGACTACTTAATTAAATTTTTACATATGGGAAAAAAATACATGTAATATTTAACTCTTCCAGACTTTGTTGCTTTCCATCTGCTTGAAACAAGATAAAAACAGTTCAGAAGAACCTGTCCCAAATGAATTGCATGCAATGAAATCCAGACTCAAAGGGTATGTCTACATTGCAATAAAAATCCCATGGTACTGAGTCTCAGAGTCAGGGTCAGCTGAGTTGGGCTCTCAGGTCTCGAGCTGCGGGGCTAACAATAGCAGTGTAGATGTTTGGGCTTGGCTGGAGCCTGGGCTGTGAGACCCACCCCCTTGCAGAGTCTCAGAACCCAGGCTCCAGATCAAGCCCAAACATCTCCACTGCAGTTTTACAGCCCCGCAGCCCACGTCCTGTGAGCCTGAGTAAGCCGACCTGGGACAGCTGCAGCCGTGCCGCAGGTCTTTTATTGCAGTGTACCCTTTGGGGCTCATTCTCATTTACATGAAGGTCACTTTTCACTAGTCTGGAAGTGGAAAGGGGGCCTTAAAGTGTATCTAAGTGTAATTTACCCTAACTTTAAACCCCCTTTACACTGCCAGAGCAACATAAAGTAGCCATCTGTAAATGAGAAGCAGGCCTTATGTTTCTGGATCTTTGAGCTTTCCTGTTGGAAGTGTTTCTGCACATTTGCAGTGTGGTCATTGTCAGAAAAGTGACTCTGTAAAAATGGTACCTTCTTATTTAACACATCTCCTTCCTTTGCATCTTCAAGTCACATGTGCATATCTGACAAAAACAGTTTGCACTTTGGTTAACACGATAGAGCTAATTCATCGGAGAACAACAAACTACACTCGTTTGTACTTCACAGGCCATGAGCAAACTTGCAAGTTAAGTCCTGATTACAGATATCTTTATTACTGGTAATGATGTAAGCACCAGAAAGAACAGCTTGATTTTCAGATCCCAGTTTGAACTTCCAGGTGTGGCAATTCTTTAAGAAATGAAATCTATTGCATCATAAGTTAAGTAAGTAATGTCCCAAAGTTAGAAACAGAAGACATATGATACCTCACAATGTTATTTTTACAAAGTCACCCTTCAGAATATCACACTTCAGACAACAGACATTTCCAAAACTAAAGTGTGAACCAAAGAAAAAACAAGCAGTATTTTGACAAGGGCTTGAAAAATATTGTAATTTCCTTGGGTTGTGCATATGCGCATGAGAGATGGTAATGTTTTAGCCTGAAGCCAGTATTTAAGGGTAAAATCTATCAATACTCTTCTTGCCATAATCTGCTCAAGCTATTTGTTGTATTTATGTTATATAACTTCTAGAGCTGGTCAGAAATTTTCTGGAATAGAGTATTTTTTTCTGTCAGAAAATGCCAGTTTGTTTAAATGTTGTATTCCTGCAGAAATGTTCTTTGAGAACACATTGATTATAATGAAATTCATAACAGAAACCAGGCAGATTTTGGTTGGTTCTGCCTGCTTGGTTTCCTGCCAGCTCGCCTTCCAGCCCCTTGGCAGCCTGCTAGTGCTTGCAACCGCCTTTCCAGAATCCCTGGCTCTGGGGAAGCTTGCCACAAAGGCTGCCTCGGAGTGGGAGCTACCAGGACTTTCAGACTCTGGCAGTTCGGAAACCCTGGGAGCCCTGACTCCCTGCCTGCTGTTTCCAGAAGTTTGAAACGAAATTTTGGAATTCGCATTCTATAGGAAATACCTAAATTCATTTTTTCATTCTGATTCTGAACTTTTTATTATTATTATTATTATTTTGGAAGGTCCCATGGAATGACAATTTGAGTTTCTGGCCAGGTCTACTACTTTCTTTTTGTGGAAAGGATTACCTCCCTATACATTGTTGGGCGAGGGGGGATGATGCAGCCACAAACTACACTCAAAGTCTATTCAGAAATAATGAAACAACCTTTGGAATAGTGCAGTGCTTCATACAGTTGAACAAAGTTTCTTTGTTCAGTTGTTGTTGTTTTTAATTTCGAATAATTATTAGTCTCCACATTTAGCTTAAAAAAGACAGAATGATAATGGAAGGGTTATAGTGTACACAGAATCAATCTTAACCACTAAGATCGACAAAAAATATATAATTTTTATAAGTATGGAAAATGCCCTTCAAAGTTATTTTTTTCTCCCCTTTCTTCAAAGACAAACAACATGAAGTGGAAATCCCTTCTCCAACACAGAAAGAGAAAGAGAAAAAGAAGAGGCCTATGTCTCAGATCAGTGGAGTGAAAAAACTGATGCACAGCTCTAGTTTAACTAATTCCAGTATCCCCAAATTCGGAGTTAAAACCGAACAAGAAGATGTTCTTGCCAAGGTAAGGAAGATTTAACCTGTTCTCTACCAAGATCTTAGAAACTTACCATGCAATTTAATGAAGTTTTGAGGTTGTCAAACAGACTTTAGTGTGTTTTTCCATACTCTTTCCACAGCCTTTGATTTAAAGGGCTAATGCCAGTTTCTGATCTCACTTAGGCAAGTATAAATCAGGAAGTCTGAAAAAACGAAGTGAGTGTATAGTAAACTTCTGTTCCAACAGGAGAGCAGTGGGAATTTTTTCTGCCTGAGGAGAACATAATGTAAAATAAACAAGCATTGTATGTGTATTAATAAGGTCCTTATGCATAAATCATCAGCAAAATAAAAGGCAAACTTTAATTTGAGCACTATCAGAAGGTTTAGTATATTATTTTCACAGTGGTTCAACCAGTTTGTTAGCTTGAATCTTCATGACTCTGATATTGTAGCTATTTCAAACAAAAATGATTGGAAAATTAAGTATTTGATTTAAGAGTTTCTGTTGCTTAATTTCATTCTAGGAACTAGAAGATGTGAACAAATGGGGCCTGCATGTTTTCAAAATAGCAGAACTATCTGGAAACAGACCTCTGACAGTCATCATGCATACCATTTTCCAGGTGGGCGAGATGGAAGCTGCACTAGTGCTCTTTATTCATCAATCGTTATGTTTCTTATAAACTTAATTGTTTTCCTCTTCCTTCCTCCAGGAACGGGATTTGTTAAAAACATTTAAAATTCCAGCAGACACTTTAATAACTTACTTGATGACTCTAGAAGACCATTACCATGCAGATGTGGCATATCACAACAACATACATGCTGCAGATGTCGTTCAGTCTACTCACGTACTGCTATCAACCCCAGCTTTGGAGGTAAATCCACACATCCATGGAAGAGGGGAGAGAGAAACATATATGCATGCGAAATATCAAAAACTCTTCTAAGCTAAATGTAAATTATCCTAGGGTCTGTAAGATATATATATATATAGTTTCATGAGACTTTCTCTTCTAAAGGAATTTAGTGAGGACCCAAGTTTATTTACTTGGCTAGTGCTAAATCAACCACATTCTTTTGGTAACCTGTTTTCACCATCTGCTTTTAACTACAGGTCATGTCCTGTCATTTCCCATGTGGCGTTCTCATTGAAACCAATGGGAATTATACAGGAAACATGGTGACAGGATGTGGTTCCCTAAGTAATATAGTACAGTGTTGTTTTTTTCACTGATACATTTTCTGTGCAGCAGGTTACATTTATATTTTTCTGCTTCTCTGAACTGAATTTCTCTAACATTTACTTCAATGTAACTTTCAATACTCAGGCAGTGTTAAACCCATATTAGATCCTTAATGGGTTGTCTTACTTTGTTAAAAAAAACCTTGAAATCCAGACTTTTTAAAAATGAATCCTCTTTATATGAGCTGTTTAAAAGAGAGCTTAAGTCTCTGAGGGGAAAGGAAGCTAGAGAAACATTGGAATCTCTCTCCTCTTTTATTATAAAACTGTGATTAAGCTTAACTTACATCTTACTTTGAAACTCAAAAGGATTTGACCTTGACCAGGTTTCCATTTTTGCCGTCTGGCTCACAGAGATTCCAATACTAGAAGGTGCTGAATGCCTCCTCCCTCCCTCCCTTGCCTTCTCCTTGAAGTGAATGAATTGGGAGAGCTCTAGGGATATCTGGGAGGTCTCTTTGCTCCTGAAAGAAGCAGTCCTCTTGTAGAAGATTTCCCTCATGGCAGGGAGGAGGTTCAGCTTCTTTTCATAAATGGAGCTGCATTACCACTCGCTTCAGTGAGCAGCCACATTGATTGTCAGTAGCGTTACTTAATCTGTCCCGTCAGTTATCCTTCAGAGTCTTGTTTTCCAGCACAGTGCTTGAGCTAGTAAAATACTCATATCCCCCTGCATGCTGTTGTTGATGGGTTTATTTTCATAATGGCTTCTAAAAGGAGAATCAGTACATTGTAGAATGTATACCTTGCAGCTTACAGTTATAATAAATCATATCCATTCTCTCTTAATATCATTTAGGAGGCATGCTCCTTTTTAACGTAACCAGTACATATTATATGTTGATAATGTAATATAAGCATGCTTAATGCAACATAAATATACTACTTGGGGTAACACCGTAGTGTATAATGATTAGTTAGGCCAAAATTTTCAGACTTGGGTAGGTGGTAAGATTTAGGCACCTCTCTATATTTAGTGATCTAAATACAAATGACCTTATTTATGGAGAGATGCTGAAAAACCCACGATTTTTCATTCCATTGAATTCAGTGGTACTTTCAGTGCTCAGGACCTCTAAAAAACAGACACTTTTATGCAAGTGCATGTCGATACCCAAATATGAAATGTCTTGTATATGTAATGGACTATTTTCCAAAACTTTGTGAGGATCATATTTAAATAACATTTTGAAGTTCCTGTTATATTTAAACTGTGTTGAAAGATGTTTTTGTTTTGTTTTATTTTTTTGAAATATGAATTTTGAAGGAGAAAAAATCAATGCACTGTCCTTTTACTGAAAAGGCAGTTTCCTTGTTCAGTAATTGTTGTTTCTGTTGTATGGTTTTTCAGGCAGTGTTCACGGATCTGGAGATTCTTGCAGCAATTTTTGCCAGTGCAATACATGATGTTGACCACCCTGGGGTTTCAAACCAATTTCTTATCAACACAAGTAAGTGTGGGTTGGTTTGTTTGTTTGTTTTTAATACTTACAGTTTCTACAGTTGGTATCCTGTAAGATATGTGCATAGAAAATGAGAAGCACAAGCTTTTCCGCTTCATACCCTTCTCTTAGAATATACACAAGTGTTTGTATTTTAATCTGACAGTCATTTTGCAAGGAATTTAACCCTAATCTGCCCATTGCACTAAATACTCAAAGGGGGCAGGAGTTACTAGGTGGATGAACTCTAGCACTGTCACCCACTAGGGGCAGAATGGTTCTTCTCCTGAAATAAAGTGGAAGTTTTGTAAGGTTTCCATTCAGTAAGGAAAAAAATGGGTAAAAGCAGAATAGAAGATTAATGGAAATAAAATATAAAGAAATGGAAAAAAGAAAGAAAACAATTAATATGAGTAGGGTCAGCCCTAGGTTTGTGGGGCTCTTTGCAAAATAGCATGTGCCGTGCCCATTCCTTTCTGTACATACCTGTGATAATTTCCTAGCTGCTGCGTCCTTATGGCATACATGGCTGCCTCCTGCCTGCAAAGTCTCTTAGGCTGTGGTAAAACCTCTCCTCTCCCTATTTCTGATGCTCCACAGCCTGTAGTGATAGCCCCCTATATGAACAAAGAAGCATGGAGACGTGGAACAGCCTAACACCACCTCTGAATGTGAAGTCCAGTGTACCAGTGACATGTTCTGCACTGCTCTGGTCTGTGCTGCAGCATAACGAGTTTTCTACCAAATATGAGCATGACTTTTATTTTTTTAAGGGCTAGATTGTGATACCTCTATTGAATAGAACCTAACTCCATGTGTAACCCCATTGATTTGAATGGGACTATTTGTGGAGTAAGATATTATACAACATGCATAAGGTAGCACAGTCTGGATCAATGTTAAGTTACTTTATACACTATTATTGCTTTTGCCATCCCAACTGAATTTCCTTTTACAGTAGCTCACCAGAATTATCAAGGTTGAAATTATATTGAGGGTCTGAGAAAGCAAGGGGGAAAAATCAAGAAAATGGAATCATGACTGTGGGTGCATCTTTAACCCATCTACATACATGTTAGTAGATACTGTAGGTAATTTCTGCATTGACGCACTCTGTTGCACTAGTGCTACAATGCCATGACCCAGCAGTCTGAGGGAGAGTGATCCAGCTTTGACTTTTTTGCTGTTATAGGTTCAAATAAGACCCTGAACATTATTTGAATTTATTTTTATGTGCTTTAATGGCCTACGGGCTACCCTACAGTGAAATGCAAATTGGTGACTCATCCACAAGGAGGAGGATTGGGGATGTCACAGAAGTTTCAAAGCTATATTGATAGCAAGTGCACTTCAACAGCTCAACATAGGAACAGACTGAACCAGGTTTAGTGCACAAAATAGCACTTAATATGCCAAGATGTAAATAAACCATTTCCTGGGTACACTTAATGATAACATAATATTTTGAGGGAATGGAACTGCTATAGAATGAGAAGCATTAGTTTTAATTTAAGTAAAAGCATTTGAATCTGGGAATTATTTTTATTCGTTTCTGGGGAGATTGCTGAATTTTTGTGAGATTACCATTGGGTGACTGGCCAACTCAAGGGACTTGTAGTGGTATATAAAGCTCTTCACTTCTGGATAAACAGTTCAAATCCAGCCCAACTATTCATATAGTTATTCAGTGACTTATAAGAAATGAGGCAATCACTTTAGCCCAGTTAGCTGGAGAAGCTTTCACATTACATTTGGCACTAACTGGCACTCTTGTTGGCAGGCTAAAGAGAGGCCAAGGATTTCAGGGCAATGGAGACTGCACAACACTGTCTCTCCCCCAGGATAGTGTTCCCTGCCAGTTAGGTTGGAGGTGCATTGCCATGGCACCGTATAGAAGTCTGTACTGTCACTACATGTGTTTTATTCACTCTGTGGATAAACAGAGAATGCCAGTCTCCAGAAAGGCTCTCACTAGAGCTCTTTTTACAAGTATTAAATTCAATGGGGACTCAAACTTTAAAAGGGTTAGAGAAAAACAGTAGAAAATGCATCACCATCCCCGGGGACAAAGACACTCCCCCAAACAGAAGACAGTTCATCTAAGAGTATATATACTGATTTATGGGACCCAAGAGGTCTCCCACTGACCAGGAGGGATGTGGCTAGGGCACTGAGAGGAGACACAGACTCTCTGCACCCCATGGCCAGCCTCTTTGGCAAAGGTCCCTTGGACCTGTGGGAATTAAGGTGCTCCCCCTCAATCATAACCCCTGAGGGAGAGCAACTATATAAAGCCATACAGTTTTCTTCAGTCTTTTCTCACAAACATACCAGGAGCTGCTAACAAGATTGTTATATTGAATAACATGGGGGTACTTTTCCTTCTTCCACAGCAATTACAAATATTAACAAAATCAAACCACCCACAGGGCCAGCCTTTCTGAGTAACAGTAGTGTTGAGCACTCCTTTCGGCCTTGGCCTCCAGAAAGGCTGTTTTTCCTACAATTTTCCACTTTCCTTCTTGGAAAAATAGCAAATAAACATGCTTACAGAATTTTCTGTGAAAGATGAAAGGGCTGTTGGTTGACAAACAAGGTCTTTTTCTTCTCTGCTATTATGGCTTTTCTGCCTTCAAGGCAAAGAAAGGTAGAGGAAGGATTTCCTGAATCACAAGCTTCACGTGTTCGGTACAGCAGAGTGAGACAGCAGGAGAATACGTAATGAGGCTCCTGAAATCTGAACACAAGAGCCTTCATGTGCAACCCCAGTGAGCTGAAGGAATTTTAGACTACCGTGTCTATAAAAGAAGATAACGAGGACAAAGAGTAGAATAGACTGATGCACAGCTAGATTTAGGATACAGAAACTAATAAACAGAAATTAATGTCAATAAATGACAAGTGTGATTGTATACAAAGTATTCTTTTTCAATAATGCAATCGTTATAGGCCATATACTCAAAGGCATGTAAACTGGTTGTGTGTATAAAATCTAGCTGTGTTCCTGCGTAAATGGAATAAAATATGCTCTTCATTTTCAAAGTAGGCTGGTTAGTCGGCCTAAGTAGATGCATGCAGACTTTTGCATATATCTAAGTACAAGTTGTTCCAGGATGTTGCTAAGAGGGTACATGAGCCCCTTTATTTTCACTGCAATATAGACTGCATTAAGAATACTCACATTTGAAAAGGCAACATTCTGTCACTATTAGTGCATTGCATGCAATTCAGTCATTGGGCCAGGTCACTGCTTAGGGCTTTCAAGCCATATGGCTCTCCAATAGAATATTGAGAAACACTACTGGTATTATCCTGTCACCCTCCTCCCAAAACATGCTGTTTTCATATACTAATGACCCCTTTTACTCCTCAGAGTGCCTGAGATTGTTGAAGTGCATAAATTGAAAATCAAGCTGTTTGCTACATGCCTAAACCAGGGCAAATCCTTAGCTTTGTTTTCCTGGCTCTGAGTTGTAGGCAGATGCAATTTAACTTGAATAATATTGTGCTATAAGGTGTGTGTGCCATATTTTCCATCTGATTTGGTGCACATGTGGGAGGGGTTCTGAAAGTACTGATCTGATTCTTTATGCTTGTTCCCCATACTCCTTTGCCTCAGTTTGTTAGGGTTTTCTGGGGTTTTAGGTTTACTTCATCAGTTCCTATAGTCTCTGAGTTACTTGGTTTACACAGGAAACAATACTCGTTTCCTGTGTAAGCCAATACAGATAGTTAAAAGATAGAAGGAACAAAAGTGTATCTCTAAATCCTGTTACAAACATTATGAACTCACTTTTCTGTGTTACCAAATGGTGTTTCTGTGTTTACCAAATGGTAAATCTAGGAAGGGGTTAGTTTGACCTGCAGCGATGAAGAGAAGGACTGTTCTAAATATTAGAGGAATATGTCTCAAGGAAGCTGTCTTGGGAATCTGAAAAATCAAAAAATAACCTGGGGGAAAACACAAGCTTTGTTAACATTCTGCCTCATGACTGTCTTGCAGACTCTGAACTTGCCTTGATGTACAATGACTCATCGGTATTGGAGAACCATCATTTAGCTGTGGGTTTCAAGTTGCTACAGGAAGAGAATTGTGACATTTTCCAGAATCTGACCAAAAAACAAAGACAATCACTGAGGAAAATGGTTATTGACATTGTGAGTTTCAGCTTGAATTTCCCACTTCTAATTCATTCAGATTGAATTAACAAAACAAACCTTAGGTAGTTTTCTGGTACATTAGATACACTCAGGCACATAATGCAGACAATGCAGTGAAAATTGCATTATGTATAAAGCATGTATGTTGGAGTTCTTTTGAGTTAAAACTAAAGGCTGGCACAACCAATAGCCTTTATGGCACGGGGAACCCTAGTTAGGAAAAAAATGTATATAGTCATATGTGTAGATCATGGTTTCCCCCATACCTTCTGCCAAAAAAACAACAACATAAACCTGTATCTCTCTGTGATTTGGGGGCTGTCATATTCAAATATTGAAAAAAAATCTTTCAATTATTTTAGTTACTAATACTTTGACTTCACCTTCAAGGTACTTGCAACAGACATGTCTAAACATATGAATCTGTTGGCTGATTTGAAAACTATGGTTGAAACCAAGAAAGTGACAAGTTCTGGAGTTCTACTTCTTGATAATTATTCAGACAGAATTCAGGTAAGATCATCCATGCTGAAAAATAGTCACTAGCCTACATTTACTAGGTTTGTCTCCCCAGTCCTACGTGGGTGTTCGTCTCATTTAATTCTGTCCCCATTCTCACCTCATTACGCTCTCCCTGTCCTTTCAAATGTGTCCATTAGCCACAAGTGCCATATTTGACTTCAGTATCACATTCTGTTGGGCATTGACCAGTTCTTTGGTTGAGCTTTGAGGAAGGAAAATACTTTTTCTGGGTTTAATTTGCTATTACCTAACTTCTAAGCATCTTTGAACCTGAGCAGTCTTGCACTTAAACATTTTCTACCTCTTAATATAGACAGAAGCTGTAGAAGTGAGATAATTTTTGGCTATTAATGCAAGTGTGAAAAACACACATAGGCACATCCAGCTTTTGCTGTACAGAATAAATGCTGTGCTACCTGTATTTTCAAGATTCTGTTTCGCAGCCACCAAATGTGTAAATGGAATAAAGAGCCTTTCGTCTCTAGTGTTAATAACGCAGGAGGTGCTCAGTAGATAATATATGTTTGTCCATTTTAGGTTTTACAGAATATGGTACACTGTGCAGATCTAAGCAATCCAACCAAGCCACTCCAGCTCTACCGCCAGTGGACCGACAGAATAATGGAAGAGTTCTTTCGTCAAGGAGACCGGGAAAGAGAGAGGGGCATGGAGATAAGTCCCATGTGTGATAAGCACAATGCATCTGTAGAGAAATCACAGGTAATCCATTTGAATAATTAATGAGATAACATGCCAATACATTCTAATAGATAAACTTGGATCTTAGCCACTTGATTTGTTTTATTTGCATGGGTTTCTGGATGTATGTTGTTGGATTTTTTCCCCTTTTAATTAATACAGCTTTTAAGAGGAGTTGAGATTTCCTACCATTAAAAATAGCTGTGTTTGGGCCAAAGAGCTCCATTATGGCATTGTTCTGTCACGTGGGATGTGCTACAAGGAGGAATACATTACATCTTTTCATTAAGCTTCCCTTTAATAGCACAATCATATGTAAAATAGCAGTTCAGCTCAAGAGATAAGAATGAGTTGTTGGGAATTAGGTTTAAAAATAAACCCTTTCCAATATCCATCTCCCATTAATACGAGATAAAAAGCTAAGGATTCAGCCTTGAGCACTGCAATCTGTTGAGAATGCTGTAAAAGCCCATTTTCCACATAGAATAACACGGCTTCTTTTCAGCCTTCTTAAAGATAGGGTATCCAGCATGCCTGTTTCTGACAATAGTGTGCTCAGACATTGTACTCGGTTCGTCTGGGAAGGAATGAACATCAGGATCCTCTGTCCTGTCATCAAGAATTTCTATTTTGTTTTATAACCTATATGTGCATTTTTTCTTTGGAATAAGGTACTCATCCTAATTTTGTATTGTGACATTACTTGGAACAGGTGGGGTTTATAGACTACATTGTTCATCCTCTTTGGGAGACCTGGGCAGATCTTGTTCACCCTGATGCCCAGGATATCTTGGACACCCTGGAGGACAATCGAGAATGGTACCAGAGCACAATCCCTCAGAGCCCTTCTCCTGCACCGGATGACCAGGAAGAGGGTCGGCAGGGCCAGACTGAAAAATTCCAGTTTGAACTAACACTGGAGGAAGATGGTGAATCAGACACTGAAAAGGACAGTGGAAGTCAAGTGGAAGAAGACACCAGCTTCAGTGACTCCAAGACTCTTTGCACCCAGGACTCAGAATCCACTGAAATTCCCCTTGACGAGCAAGTAGGCGAAGAAGTGGAAGGGGAGGAGAGCCACACAGAACCTTGCGTGCTAGAGGAAGATCATTCTCCTGACACGTAACAGTGTGAAGACTCAGTTTCTTTCTCTCTATCTCTTTGTCTCTCTCTCTCTTTTTTTTTTAATTAGAAAATGGTTTCCAAAGTGCACGTCACATGCCACAACCACGGTCACACCTCACTGTCACCTGCCAGGACGTTTGTTGATCAAAACTGACCTTAATTACTCAGTTTGGCACTCAGGAATATTGTAACCACAATTTCACCTCCATGGCATCAGAGAGCAAAGGGGAAAACATCCATGAACAACATCTTAATAAGATCTCCATTTGGCAGATTTGATTAAAGAAATCAGGTCTCTAAAGTGGTTTCAGAGGAATATAGCCTACCAGCAAAAGGCTGGTGTGCATTGGGTGTTCTGTTTTGTTTTGTTTTTATTTTACAAGCAAGGCATTGAGTAACGTTCATCATCAGAGTTTTAAGAAAACAGCCAGAGAATGAACTGAGGTTCCTAATGGAAAACAAATGCACATGAATAATGGGACACAACATGAATCTGTTACCTGTAGGAAGATGAGCTGTGGAAATTGCATAATTTTCTAATTTCAAGTCTTCCTAATACATGACTGAAAAAAAAATAAAGAAAGTGTGGCCAAGTGGGTTACACTGACCTCTGCATTTTGTATTATATGTAAAACAGAGATCTTTTGTAGAGCTTACTTTTATTATTAAATGTATTGAGGTATTATATTTAAAGAAAAAAACACCTTCAGAACTTCATCTGCCACTGGTTATTTTTTCCAAAGAGTAACTTGCAAGTTTTCAGTACAAATCTGTGCAACACTGGATAATACTTCTAGTTATCTAGTTATACATTTTATTTTATTTTAGTTTTGCACGTTAGATTTTTATAGCCTTGATCTGAGCTGTAAAAATCCATTGTTTTATATACCAATGACTTCCTTGAAATATTTTTGTGTCTGTTGCAGGAAACCCTTTCAGTGGGATGGAATTCCTTTTATGTTTGTTTTCATTATAATTTTTTCAGACAAACAACAGACGTCTGCATTGTGCTTTTGTCCTCCTAGTGGAGCTGGCCCTGCAGCCCCTCCCTTACTCCCACAGATGGTCGCTCTGAAACCAATGGGACCACTCAAGTCAGGATTTGCAGGAGTGGGCCCAGTATGAAAAAGTGATGAACCATCTTTATATAAACATAACACTTTTCTCTTTACTTAATAAAATTAGTTCCTTTAGAATGTCACTCTGAGGCTGAGAACTGGCGATCACTAAACAAGAACAACCTGTTTGCTGTGGCAAAAGAGTAGAATCTTTCCTATTTTGTCTCCCTTAAAGCTTATTTTGTGTCAGCAGTTTGGGCAGTAATTTCTGTTTAGCTGGAACACATGCTCACCTCAGAAGTGTGTGTGTGTGTGTGTGTGTCTTTAAAAATGATTATTAGCATATTTTTCAGAACTCCTTTTCCTTGCATGAAGAGCCAGATCATAAGGGTTTGTTTTTTTTTAAATAAACCAGTAAAGCTTGGAAAGGTTTGGATTTCCCCCCAGATTACTTCACAACTTGAAAATGTTTCTCATTCTACGTCCAAGTTGCGCTGGAAGGATTCTACTTTTAAATCTGATCAGTACCTAAGCCTTCAGTAACTTGGAAGGAAAAAGAGGTTTTATAGAGTCATGCTTCTCATTATGCAGTTCTACTGATAGGTCATGTGTAGTGGGAAGGAATTTATCTCCTATGGTTGACTCTTTATTAAGACTAATTTTGATGAGTGAGATTGGGAAATAGTTGCCCAGGAAAACAAATAGATTCCTTCTGTCACAAATTCTGATCGAATGACAAGGCATAGGTGACTTTCTGACAAGATGAAATGGAAATGGCACTTATTTCCTTTGCTTGAGTTCAGTTGAACCAGTGAATTTATAGGAAATGAAGAAGGGGTTATACCAATTTCAGAGATCTAGGATACAAACCCATTTAAAAAACTTTGGGTAATGGTTTAGCTTTTAGTGCATTTTGCATTTTTCTATATCCAGGTCGTAGGTTTATCTGCCTTTAGCCCCAAAAGGGCTTTATCTGAGAAGATACCAAAGGGGGAAAGTGAATGGAGAGATTTCGCCATGCTGATAGGAGCTTTTAAGCTCATTTCTTTCCCTCACCATCTCCCCCTGAGCCCTCACTCCCATATAAATATCCTTTCAATCCCCAAGAGTGCCTGGAATCTTAATAATGAAAAAAAGCAATATAAATTCCAAAAAACAATATGGACCTGAAAGGGTTTTACATCTGCACTAATTGAAAACAAATAGTCTTAAAGAAAATACCACCATATTGTGAAATATACACCCATACACATGGACAATCAAATAGTAGAAAAGACATGATTTCTTAGAGCCAGGGATCTAATGCACTGTACAATCTTTTATTTTCTTTGCCGAAGTGTGCTTTACCATTGCACACTGCTTTAAAAATAATACAATTTACAAGTGGCTTTACATGTTCGAAATATTTTTGCCATAAGAAAGTGCAATGAGTTGGGTACTGAATGGGAAAAAAAGAAAAACCTGCATTTGCTTATAAGAATACACTTTAGCTTGCAAGTTACTGTACTCAGTAATGCTGTGTTTGTTATTTTTAATTGGGGTTTTTTGCATTATTGTTAAAAATTATGAGCGAATACAGGTAGAACAAATTGCATTCAAAGGTTTTTAAAAAAACTTGAATGAAATGGATTTTACAGAAAGCTTTGACAATTCTTTTAAAATGCATTATTTATTTTATTTTGTGCCATGCATTTTTCTCACCAAATGACCTTACCTGTAATACAGTCTTGTTTGTCTCTGTTTACAACCATGTATTTATTGTAATGTACATACTGTAATGTTAATTGTAAATTATCAGTTCTTATTATATCATCATCCTTGACAGGTTGGTGTTGCTATATTTGGAAACTCTTGGTGAGAGAATGAATATTATGTATACATACTCCTTGTACATTTTTTCTCCTGTAATATATTCTATGTCACCTTAGAGCTTGTTTATGGAAGATTTGAGAAAAACTATAAAATACATAAAGATATATAAATAAAAAAGCTGCAGGTCTTTGGTCCCAGGGCTGTGCCTTAACTTTGAACAATATTTTCTTCTGTTTTGCTGCATTTGAAAGAAAGGTAGTTGTGGAGCCAGGGCTGGGCATTCCTACAATATTTTTAGTAGTTAATTGGTTGGGTCACTGGCACAAGCTAGTATGTACAATACTACAACCTGTTTTCATTCATGGCCCCATTTGAAAGTCAAGCTTTTCCATACCTACAGAACTGTAATTGCATTGTCTACCTGATTGTTTTCTTTCCACTTTTGAAGACTATAATCAGGGATTACTTCATCCATTACCTGTTCCCTTTTTTAAATTAACACAATCATTTGAAACAGTACTGCACAGCTGTGCTGTACACGTGGGACAGTTGTAATAACTCATTTGGCTCTTAGGCACATAGGAAAATGAATTAATCAGAATTCATATGCGTTATTATTTTGACAACTGTCCTTCATGTTCCTTCCTTACTTAGATGTACAGGAAGTACAGTATACCACTGTATAACCATAATCCATAGAGTAGGGTAAAAGACAACTTGAAATCTTGGAATGCTTTCCAACATTAATATTAGTGTTACAAGCCGCCAAAGCTTTCCTCTTTTGTAGATGTACCTAAGGCTTTTGTACACATGTGCATAGTGTGGATGTAAAGGATGACTGTAACTCTTTAAATAACACTACTGTTAGTTTTGCAGAATTGGACCCTTGCCAGTTAGGATTCCTGATAGCAATTAAGTTGCTAGTGTAAGATAGATACCTCTTTTCCATTCCATTGATGCCCAGCCCTTGTAACTTGTGACTGTTCAGTGAAAGGAGAGATTCTTTTTCAAGGAAAAACAGAGCCTCCTTTTTGACACAAACTGTAGATTTTAGCAGCCCTGGCCCAAAGGAATTTGATTGCTTTTGTTTTAAACAGTATAAAAGGGACACTATAATAACAGAAATCCTGAACAATTTTTGTTATTGTTTTAATTTGTTTTTTCCTTTGGGTATGTCTTTAGACTGGCAACTTGTGTGAACATTGCAAATGATTAGTCTTTCAATGGTTTCTTAGCCTCTCTTACAGCCTATGGAGTAGTACTGTACATCAATACCTTCATATGAAATTTTTATATGCAATGGAAATAAAAGCATGGGTTGATTCTGCCTAGCTCCTGTATTGGACTTTCTTTTGCAAATAAAGTTTATTTTACACAGTAAGTGCCATCAGTAACAACACATTTTAAGATACAAATGAATGCAATAAGAATGAGATTAGTACATTTCCAGGACCATATTATATACCGAATAACAAGAAGTAAATGGGGGGGGGGGTCAATTAAACAAAAAGGTTATCCCATCAAAGACAACATTCCATAAAGGGTCTAATCCAGTAAGGTGCTAATCACTTTAAAAGATAGGGTTTGTTCTTGATTCCGTTGAAATTGCCACTGACTTCAGTGGAAGTAGGAACGGCTCCAGAGAAAGAAAGGGCTCATCTTAAAAAGACCTGAGAACACTCTTGAGTTTCCTTAGTGGAGCAATAACAGAAAGGAAGAGGAGTTCCTCTAGTTAAATATTCACCAGACAACTCCTCATCTAAATGGATGATATCACAATGGTTGTTAAAGTACTGATCAAAAACCGAGGCTTACTTCACTAAGGAAGAAATTCATAGATTTCAAGGCTAGACGGGACCACTGTGATCAGCCAGTCTGACCACCTGAATAACCCAGGCCATGGAGCTTCCCAGAAATAATTTCTAGTGCATAGCATGTAGGAAAAAAATCCAATCTTCATTTAAAACTTGCCAGTAATGTAGAATCCATCACAACCCTTGGTAAATTGTTCCAATGGTCAATTACCCTTACTGTTAAAAAATGGATGCTTTACTGAATTTGTCTAGCTTCAGTGTCCAGCCTTGAATTGTGTTACACCTTTCTGTGCCAGATTGAAGAACCAGTTATCAAATATTTGTTTCCCAGGTAGGTACTTAAAAACTGTAATCAAGTCACTCCTTAACCTTCTCTTTGTTAAACTAAATAGATTGTTTCTTGAGACCAGAGCAGTCCCGTCCAGACCGGGGAAACCACCCTGGGCCCCCGCGCTTAAGAGGGATGCAGGGGGGAAGGGCAGGGTGGCCTGGGGGGGTTGTGGTGGACCTGGCGGAGGGAGCAGAAGTCACCGGCCGGTCTGTTTATTTCTTTTTCTTGCCCGTAGCCCCCCTGGGCTCGAGCTCAGTCACTGCAGCAGCAAGTGACCTGACTCCAGCCCACTCTGCTCTGCCAGGTCCCAGCGTTATCTGCCACTGCAGGGTACTAGCGTGCCCCCCCCCCCCACGCCCAACCACTAGTGCGAAGCTGAGCCAGGCTGACCCTGACCCTGCCCTTCTGTCTTGGATGGACCCTTCCCTTTTCCGGCGGGACACTCCAGCAGCACACGGGGCCCCCTCACCCCCAGCACAGGTGAGTGCCAGCCAGTAATCTCCAGGCCAGGGCTAGCCCTTATCACCCCTCCCACTGCCTTACGGGCCTCCTTGCCTTTCAGCTCTCCAGCCTTGGGGGGTCCCCTGCCCCGCAGTACCAGGACCTGGGATCCCACAACTCTGCTTTCTCCACCACCCACCAGGACGGGTCCTCCACCCATCTGCTTTTCTGCTTCCCCTCCCCCTCCCAGCCCTCAGAGAAAACCAATCTTAGAGCCCCTCCTCCATGCTGGAGGGTCCTGGCGTCATGGCTCTCAGTGTTGTGAATCTGTAAGTACATTTTTTAAAGAATTCACTGAGGGTAGCGAGCCCATATGCACCCGGGAAGCAAGTCTGCTGCAAGGAAGTCCAGGAAGGTGGATTTCAGAATGCAAGCGGCGCAACACTGAGCATGGTCGGTGAAGGTTTTTTTTAATTATATGAACTTCATTATAATTATAAAAAAGAACTGCAATATAACAACATTATAATTATACAGCTGGGTGCTATCAATATTTAACCTGCGGCCAGCAGCTTCCCTGGAAGTTCACTGTAACCAGATTTCATGGGTATAAAAAATGTTGAGGCGGGGGGGCCATACAGGCTGATTTGCTCCGGGCCCTGCACCTCCCTGTCCAGGGACAGCCCTGCTTGAAGCTATCACTATAACACTTGTTGTCTAATTCTTTATTCATTTGCATGGGCTGTTCTGTGAACCCTCTCCAATTTATCAACTGCCTTGAATTGTGGCCACCAGAATGCGACAGTATTCTAGCTGTGGTCACACCTGCAACAAATAACCTTTCTACCCCTAGTCAAGATTCCCCTGTTTATACATCCAAAAATCACACAGTGTCACACTAGGAGTTCATGTTTATCTCTTTATCCACTATACCCCCCCCATGCCCTGTGCAAATCTTTTTCAGTGATTCTGCCTCCCAGGCAAGAATCCCCCGTGCTGTAAGTATGACATATAGTCTTTTGTTTCTAGATGTATGGCTTTACATTTGACTGTCTTGAATCACATGTTGTCTGATTGCACCCAGCTTACCAAGTGCATCCTGTATCAGTGACCAGTCCTCTTCATTATTTACCAGTCCCTCAATTTTTGTGTCCTCTGCAAACTTTATCATTGATGATTTTGTTTTCTTCCAGGTCATTGATAAATAGCGTAGGCCCAAGAAGACCTGCAAGACCCCACTAGGTGCAAATACCTCCCTGAGCCAGCAAGGGTGAAGCTAACCCTTTATGTCTTTTGCCTTCCCTGACGAAACCCTGTCAGTCTCTATGCTGGTAATGCAACAGACTAGGCAAGCAGAAGCGTAAGACCAAAAATGAAGTCCCGGTGTTACAGCAGCCCGCTGCACCTGTTGGCGTTGAAAATAGTTCTGAAACTGATAAGCTGACTCGTCGCTATTCGCAATTCCGTGGCAATCCAGCCACTTGCTTTCTCTGCCATGACTAAAACAAAAACAGCTGGTAGGGAACACAGTGCTGACTGGACACCCCTCAGTTTATTTTCTAGCTGGGCACATTTTTGAGCTGATTTGCCATATTCAAAAACATACCAAAACCCCTCAGTGAGGGATGAAGATAAGTGCCTGGATTCCTGCTGGCAAAAAAAGATGTCAGAGAAATTGGCAAACATAACAAGGACAAGGAGAGGAAACGCAGAGTGTGAAATAATGCAAAACCCACCATGGGCAGGGTGCAAATCTGTCTTCCAGCTACTCACTGCTGTTAAAGATAGTCCAGTGACAACAGCACTACTCTGGGACTTGGGTTCAAATCCTGATGCACTACAGACTTCCTGTTGGATGTCTCTGTGCCTCAGTTGCCTAGCTGTGAACTGGAGATACTTGTACTTCCCGCCCACACAGGGTAGAACTGTAAAGATTAGGAAGCAGTCAGATGCTATGGTAATGAGCTCATATAAGCACATATGCTAGATAGAAAACCAGACGTACACATTAACCCAAAATTAACGGGGTTCCCATGGCTGTTCAAAAATATTGCTGTGTATAACACAGATTACAACAGAGGGTTAAAGACTGTAAGACACTCTAGAGGCGCTATTATTAAGACTACGGGCTTGTCTACAGGAACATTTTGCTCACAACAAGTTGGGGTATGAGTCTACCCTGCACGAGCCTCTAATGGGCTGTGTGGACTTTGCTGATATGCATTAACAGTTCATTAATGTGAGCTAGTCCTAGTTCCAATGCTTGATGTGCATGTAAGTTATCCATTCATAGTTTCTCAACCATAAAGCAAGGAAGCAGTTTATTGAAACATCAATGCATGTTTTATGCCACAATGCTCTGGGTTTTTTTATGAAAGAATCAATTTTAAGCTGAACCATTCATTTTAACCGTCTTTGTTGGTCTATTACCGTGGTGCTCAAACTTTTGTATTGGTGACCCCTTTCAGATAGCAAGCCTTTGAGTGAGACCCCCCCCCATAAATTAAAAACACTTTTTAATATATTTAACACCATTATAAATGCTGGAGGTGAAGCGGGGTTTGGGGTGGAGACTGACAGCTCATTACCTCCCCCCCCCCCCGAGGTAATAACCTCGGGACCCCCTGAGGGGTCCCAACCGCCAGTTTGAGAATCCCTGGCCTATTACTTCCACATGTGCTAACACAGTGAAGCGAACGCTGTTGGGTTTCATTCACTGCTCAGCAGCGCTATTAGCCATGTGGCAAAGCCCTTCCCTTAATGCCATCCTGTTTCTCTCTCCCCTCAGAATGGGCTGAGGCGCTATTCGGCACGAGGACAGGAAATCAGGCTCAGACGCACCGCTGAGCATCATCTTGTACCATTCTGCTGCGCTAACGCTGTGTCACACAGTATTAGTGTCATGTAATTAGCCTTGTTTTTCTCATCCAAAATAAAAGAGAACAGTGTACATGTGTGAGAGCCTGCCCCCCTATGAATGGAGCCCCATTCAGCCCTTTCGAATGCAAGGCAAATGGAACTTTGCGGCCAGCTGCACGTAGGCAAATTCACAGGGCAGGGCGCCATCCTCATGTGTGACACAGATTTGGCTTGCAAGAAACTTTCTAAAACTCAGAGAGCCTGGTTTGCTACACAGTACAGAGCCCTCTCACTAACCAATGGGCTTGTGCAGCAAGGCCCCCTTGTGACAGCTGTTGTCCCACACACACCTCAGAGCCTGCCTCTGGAGCGTGGACCTGCTGGGCTCCCACTGTTCAGTGAGTTCTATCCTGCTGACTGGGCGGTGGGGCTCCTGGTCTCGTGATTGTGAGCGAGAGCGGGCATGTGGGCTGGGAAGAGGCGCAGAAGCAAATGTGATGGAGAGGAGGTGCACATAGAATGCAGTGCATACAATGAATGAGGCAGGAGCCTGCGTTAGAATGAAGGGGTGGGGGTAAGAGGGGAGAGAATGGGAGCGGGAGAGACTGTGTTGAAGTGGTCAATTGTTCTACAGCGTTATATAGCAGTGTGTTTGCTGCACATTTTTCAGACTGGGATCTGCAAATTAGGCCCCTAAATAAGTGAAGGGCTAAACTTCACTTCAAGTCAGCAGGAGCTCAGCAACTGTGAAAAAAATCAAGCCACTTTTAGTCCATGTCCTAAATAGGGCACCCTGGTTTCTGGCACCCAAGCGTGAAAATCTGAGGCCAATTGCACCAGGTGGTCACTGCCATATCACAGTGCATGGCAAGGTGTGTGCTTTTTATTTTAACCAGAAAAACACTTCTTTGGGAAGGGGGGCGGGAGGGAGGCTGCCAGACCATATGTGCTTTGGTGCACTCATGCCCATTGTGACGTAATCCCAGCTCAGGTGCGGTGTGTTTGAGGAGCATAAAGCTGTGTGTGTGTGTGTGCACACATGGAAGGAAGGCCTTCCTGCCTTATTCTTTAGTTGCAGCTGGATTTCAAATAGCCCCCATTCTTCCCTTTCTAAAGAATGCCTCCCATCTAAAACTGTTATTTATGAATGGCAAAGCCCTCCTGAAACTTACTTAGGAATTCCTGGCAATCAATCAATCAATCTGTGTCCATTCCATTTTTTGAAATGCTGGCTCTCTTTGATATACAGTGTATGGGCCATGTCATTTTTGGCGATGTAGGGAAGAATCTGCTGTGCCAATGAGAGAGGAAAAGTTTGCCCTTAAGCAATGAAGTATGTCAGGAAATGTGTCAGCACTTAGACAGCATCACAGTTGAATATATTGTCTTGTGTGACACTATCCAGCATAAATACAAGCTCTGAAGTGTTTTTCCTGTGATTATGAACTGGATATATTTTTAATGAAATAAAACCACACTGGTTGCTATACCATGCCATTAATTAGCATCCCTTAAAGAGGGCACCAGAGCACCACTTTGCCCTATTTAGGCATTGCTTTGCAGGCCAGCATTGTCCATCAGAGAGAGGCACAATGTCTCTCGGCATGTCACAGCTGCTCAGGGAAGCGTGTAACACTCCTTATGGTGCACTTTCCTCCATGGCTAGTCAGCCCTGCTGATGAGTGGCAGGGGAATTAGACCATGCCCCTAGTCCTTGCCATTTTTGGTGTCCTGGCATCCCAGGTGCTGTTAGCTGAGAGCTACAGGAAGTGGTGGAGAGGGACTTGCAACTGGCCCTTCCGTTAATAGAGGGGGGCAGGGGGCGGGTGAAGGGGAGAATGTGCCCATCTTGTGCACACGTGCAATGGGCAGCCACAATCTGACCTTAAATTAAATGTACACAAGCCTTCGGCATTTAACTGAATATGCTCTTTGCCTACGGAGGCAGCTGAAGGGAGATGTTCATGCTCAAGCCCCTTCTGCCAGTCAGTAATCCTTGACTACTTCAGGTAAAAAGGATCCCTGAGATTTATTTGGAGGTTGGTCTTTGAGAACCAGCCCCAGCTCTAATTAACTGACAAGCTCCGTTGGGACAATGGTTGGCCCCAGCAAATGAAGCCCTAAATGTGCTTTGTGAAAGGGGCTGTGGCTTAGCTTTTTAAAGGTATGTAGGCAGTGCTGCACTCAGTCAATGGCGTTGAGACGCCTAAGGGTATGTCTACATAGCAATAAAATACTTCACACCTGGGTCAACTGCCTCAGGCTCAAGGAGCTCAGGCTGTGCATTGCAATGTAGACATTCTGGAGGGAGAGTCTCAGAGCCCGGGCTCCAGCCGGAGCCTGAACGTCTACACTGCAATTTTATAGCTCCAGAGCCCAAGCCCCCTGTGCCCAAGTCCGATGACCCAGGCTCTGAGTCTCGGTGCCATGGGTCTATTATCACAGTGTAGACACACCTTAAGTCACTGTTGAAAAATGAGACAGTCTCCTAAATCAGTTAGGCGTTGCAACACTGAGTGTAGCAATGCCTAAATACCTTTAAAAACCAGGCCCTGTGTCTTTTTGTGCTTCTTCATGATGGTTCAAGAAGGTTTTTCATGAAAAGAAAAAAAAAGAGGCAGGGCATGTTACAAGCTGGCCAGTAGTCCTCTGGATCGACATCAGTCTATTGTGAGGGGCCCCAAATGCTCGGTCTCACTTGCTTCTAAGTGGGACTTGGGCAGAGTTTAGTGATGCTTTCTGTCTCTAGGTCCCTAGTGGACACACTTCTTGGCTGTGCCCTTCCTTGGTACATGGAAGGCTACAATCCAGCCTCCTAGACCCTGAAACCAGTGCCGTGGACCTCCTAAGCCCCTCAGATCACTTGTGTATGTTTCCCAAGAGGCTCTGGTCACCCTGGGTATGGCAGGAGAGCCAGGAATGCAGGCTTAGCAGAGGAATTTCTTAACCAGAAACACTTAACTTGTGAAAGCACTCAAGAGTTACAGAGCTTTTAAAACAACAGAAGTCCTGCAATGCACCCTCCCATGTCTGAGCTCACCCCTCCCCATCTGTGAGGCCAAATTTTGCCTGCATTCCAGGTAGAGCAGAATCCTGCCTGCCTTTCCACGTGGGGCGCTGGCATTTAGCTGAATGGAGGCGGCTCAAGGAAGATGTTCATGCTCAAACCCCTGCTGCCCTGCAGAGAGCAGAAACCTGCTCTTGAATACAGTCACTGTCTCCTTTTGCCTTGTGTCCAGGCTGAGAAGCAGCAACTCCACTATCCACACAGGCACCCCTGTGTAGAAAATCCATGGTTTCCTGGGACAATCAAAGTTGCTGGCCTGAGCTTGCTCTGTGATGGTTTCTCAATCACAAGGCACTGAACACCTTTCCTGGGCAGGGTAGCTGTTCAGAATCCATCATTATAGGCTTGCCTTGGGAAAGGTTGGACACGTGTCCAGCACATAGTACAAAATGGAATCCCTAGTACAAAATGGGGGTGCTAGTATACAATGGAGTACACAATTTGATAGACATATCCCATGCTGTCACAGAGGTGCCTGAGCTTTTAATAGTAGAAATGTAGGTGGGGTTTTTTTTTTAATCTTGTTGTTTCCTGAAAGACTCACTGGATGACCAGATAACTGGTGGGATGATGACAGCAGAGACTCCATACAGTTACGCTTGATTATACGTTATAAGGCAAATGAGAGCACAAAAGACTTTTTTTGCCTAGTGCTTTTTAAAGTACAAGGTACAGTACACAGTCACTTGAAGCACACCTCTGCTATTTTTACGTGTTTAGTTCCAATGGATCTTATTGTGCTTGGCGTCCATGACCCATAAACATTTTATCACCATCTTAAGAAAATTACAGCAAAGGTGGATTCCCATATTATTTGGTTTTGAGCAAGAAAAAACTAAAGAGACATTTGCCGGACATTAAGAAGGCATCTAATAAGTCTGAGCTGTACAGAATAATTTCAATTAATTATACACTAGAGAATGCTTTTGTGTGCAGGCATTTTACAGGTATCTCTGCAGTGAGATACTAGCATTTTAATGAGTTGTGATTCCAACAAGGGTTAAAATAGCTTGGCGGCCAGCACAAAAATTGATCTTATGGGACCATATTAAAGGGCATGAGAAATGAATAACATCAGGCTGATCCAGAGCTCTCAAAGCAGTGCTAGGCAGTAAAAAATAGCTAAGGCTCTAGGATTATTCTGATTAGATTGTAGACTTTCTAGCAGAGCAAATGAATCATTGTAAACCTTTGATTTCAAACATTCAGACAATGAAAGTGGTCATTTCTGGGACTGTCTTTTGATTTATATATATGTATGTGAAAGCGAGCTAATAATAGCAATGGCTACTCCCCTTGCTGGGATTTTCTGGGGATAATTACACCACAGCAGGATTAAAGGTATAATTTCTGCCTCTTTCCACATAAAACCTGGGGATGTGATAGTCTCAATTACCATACAGAACTTGCCTTGCTGTTTCAAAATCTAATAGAATGTGCAGAAAAAGCAACACAGTTTATGCAAATATCTGTGTCTGTGCTTCTTTATAGTAGAGTATAATTTAGGAACATTGGAATTGTCTCACTGGATCAGTCCAGCTAGTCCACTGTCCTGTGGCTGACCAGACATTTCAGAGGACGGTGTGAGAAAGCCCCGAGAAGGCAGCTGAGAGCTAATCTGTTGCCAATGAGGGTCAAGCCTAAACCCTAACGTTTGGAAATTGGGTTAAATCCTGAAACATGAGATTTTTATCTCCCTTCTAATATTCTTTGTTAGCACTAGCTAGTATAACTGGATATGCTTGTTAGTCAAATAAATGTTCAATACCTCTTTAAACCTTACTGAGCTTGTGCACGCAACAGCATCCTGTGACAGTGAGTTCCACAGCGTAATGATATGTTGTGTGAAACAAGTATTTTCTTTTAGCTGTGTTGAATTTGTCACCTTTCAGTTTCATTGACTGTCCTCCTGTTCTTGTGCTCTGAGACAGGAAGAATAGGAGCTCCTGATTTACTTTGGCTAAACCATGCATTGTTTTATACACTAATGTGTCCCATGTTGTTCATCTGCTTTCTAAGGTAAACAAGCCCTTTTTTTTTCAATCACTTACCATGAACGAGTTTTCCAACCATTCTTGTTGCCCTCTCTGAATGTCTTTAATTGTGCAATAGCGTTTCTGAGATAGGGTGACCAACACTGCACACGGTATTACAGATGTGAGTATCTTCGATGGTAAACGTGCAGGATGAACCCATGCAGTCACTTCAGCCAACAGGATAGCAGGAAGTTCAGATAACTGTGTAAGTCTGCTGTGGTGTCTGCCTGTTGGTTAGTAGGTATGAGAGTGCTGATCACAAGTGAGTGTTATGCTACATCTCTGGTAGCACCTCAGACTTGATGCTCCTCTAGAAAGAGATGATAGATAAGATTTTTAGGTATGCTCCATTGACACCCATATGTAACACTGAATAAGAACAAACCCTGGATCTCACTGCCCACCCTGAGAGGAAAGAACCCCAAAGTAGAGCTGGTCAAAACATTTCAAAATTCAACATTTTCCAAAATTCAACGCTTCCCATACAAGGTCCCATTTTTTGACCAGCTCTACTCAACACTCCTGTCCTCCCGGTTGGTGTTCTGCAGCCAGGAGCACAGGTTTTGGGCAGCAGAAGCACCCACAGATGCTGCATTTCCACTTGATGGTGAGTAATGGCCAGTGGATATGTGAAGTGACAAAGCCAGCAGTGTTGCTCCACCCCTGAGCCCAACCCTGTCCCAGTCACCTCACCTCACATGCTAACGCACCAGGAGCCCTTTTGGAGCTGGACTCCATGGTACACAGGGAATATGGAGGGTATGCACAGGCTCCACAAATTTTGCTTTTCCCAACCCCATGACTTCCCCTACACCAGGCGAGCAGCATGACCACAGAGGAATGGGCAGCATTTTGCCAAATCTCCAGTCCTAAAAAACAGCAGAATAGACTCATAGACCTGGAAGGGACCTTGAGAGGTCATCTAGTCCAGTCCCCTGCACTCGTGGCAGGACTAAGTATTACCTAGACCAGGAGTGGGCAAACTTTTTGGCCCGAGGGCCACATCACGGTTGTGAAACTCTATTGGGGGGCCGGGTAAGGAAGGCGGTGCCTCCCCAGGTGGGCTGGCCCCCGCCTCCTATACGCTCCCTCCCACTTCCTGCCCCCCTCAGAACCCTCGACCCATTCAACCCCCCTACTCCTTGTCCCCTGACTGCCCCCTCCCGAGACCCCCCCTGACCCTAACCGCCCCCCCGGGACCCCACCCCCATCCAACACCCCCTGCTGCCTGTCCCCTGACTGCCCCGACCTCTATTCACACCCCCGATCCCTGACAGGCCCCCCAGGACTCCCATGTCTATCCAACCCTCCCTGTTCCCTGTCCCCTGACTGCTCCCCAGAACCCCCTGCCCCTTGTCCAGCCCCCCCGCTGCCTGCCCCCTTACCATGCCACTCAGAGTGGCAGGAGCTTGCAGCCCCACCACCTGGCCGGAGCCAGCTGCGCTGCCCGGCAGGAGCGGCGGGCCAGAGCACTGGCGGCGGCAGCGTCGCGGTGGAGGGGCCGGGGACTAGCCTCCCCGGCTGGAAGCTCAGGGGCCAAGCAGGACAGTCCCACGGGCTGGATATGGCCCGCAAGCCACAGTTTGCCCAGCTCTGATCTAGACTGTCCCTGACAAGTGTTTGTCTAACCTGTTCTTAAAAAATCTACAATGATGGAGATTCCACAACCTCTCTGGGCAACCTCCCTAGACAGAATGATACACTGCAAAACTATCCATGGTAAAGTGCTGCTACTGACTACATGGCGATTTGCTTCCAGCACCAGAAAGGACACAGTCAAGATAAAAAATTACATGAGCATCAGTGCTCTTTACCAGTGAGATTATAGAAGCTGAAAGAAGCTAAGAAACCTAATTTACTGTTTGCCACTGAAGTGGTTTATTTACTTTTTGCCTTTCACTCCACTTGCGCACTAGAACTTGACAAGTCTGTTTACGATAAACATCAGGGGCCATAAACACATTTCTTTCCACAAAACCTACATTGTGGGCCTAACCTTTGACAATGTCCCTTTTCTAAATGTTAATGTAAGCGGGGAAATAGTCCCGCTATTGTGGGGAACTTTCCCAGCTTCTGTACTACCCCAGTGAAGTGGGCTAGCGAAAGGATCTGAGTCCTCGCTCCCACTTCCTTTACCCAGTGGCCTCCCTGCTCTTGAGGACTCCCCTTCCACTCTCCTGTCTGGCAGAGTCCTCGTAACCCCAACAAGGCTGGGCCCAGGATTCCTGGGGGGCTCGACCCCCAACCCGCCTGTGGTCACCTAGGACACGGGCTAGGGTGCCCCCACTCCGGGGTACTCTCTCTGCACTGGGCACTTCTCTGACCCACTGACCATTACATACAAGTTAAATCAAATGCAAGTTATTTAATCAACAATTAATTTTAAAAAGAATAAGGACAAATGGGAAAGGTTAAAGGAAACACATCACCCCGCTCTGTGGCAGGGAACATCACAACCAGTGTCTCTGGAATGTCAGGGCAGTTCACAGTGTGTTCCTTGTAAGTCCCAGGCCTCCTGCTCAGGCCCTGGCTGTGCTGCAGGGATGCTGTGGGTTGGACACTTGCTCTGGTGGTGGCCTCAGGCTCTAAGTGGTAGGATCCTTCTTCCCAGTGTCGCCCCTGCCTTGTCGGAGTTACGATCCAAGCCTGGCCTGCAGAGCCTCTTTGCTAAGGCATCTCCCTGTGCTGGCCCTGCTGCCCAGCATCCCCCGGGCCTCCCCAGCTGCTCACCACACCCAGCTCCGGACTGTTCCAGCCCCAGCTGCACCACTCTGTCTCAGCACGGCTGCTACTCTGCCTCCAGCTCCCTGGGCTGCTTCTCTGGCCTCTCTGGCTCTGGTTGCGACAGCTCTGCTCCCAGGACAGGTCTGCTCTGCAGGCTGCTTCTGTGACTCTGCTCCCAGCACTGACCTGCTTCCTGGTCTGCTCTTCTGGCCCCTCTGGCTCTGATTGCTGCAGCTCTGCTCCCAGGGCAAGTCTGCTCTCTCTGGGCTGTGCCTCTGGCTTTGGGGCTGCAGTTCTGCTCCCAGCACAGGGTCTGCTCTCTCTGGGCTGCTTTTCCGGTCCCTCGGGATCTGGCACAGCTCTGCTCCCCAGCTCAGCTTGGGCCCCTGTTTTCTCCTTAGCTCGGCCCCACTCTGTCTGACCCAGGCAAATCCAGCTCACACGGAGAACGGGATCTCCCTGGCCTCCTGACTCCTTGATTAGCCTGCCCGCCCTGTTATTCAGACTAACCTGGGGCATTGGCCTCTCCCCATTGTTCCTGGGGGCTGTCAGTCTCAGGGTCCTGATTCCCCATCAACCCTTCCCCCTTTTTAGTACTGGGAGCTAGCAACTAAAACACCCCCACTGAATGTTAGTAAGGGAGCAACAGTCCCCTTACATTAATAACAGAGCGTGCTGCCCATTACACTTGCTGATACATGCCTGTCTAGGGAGAATATTAAACTTGCAAGATGTAGGGGAGTGTTTTCATTGATATTTCAAAGCAGGTTCTATTAAATTACCAGCACTTGTGTCAGTCTCAGGGTGGTGTTAAACTTTGGGACTTCTGGTCTGTTGCTTTTTCTGCCTCCTGCTCTGGATCTCTGCCAGTTGAGTGCCTGCAGACGGGTCACTGTGCTGTTTTTCTGTACAATGGCTGCTGGTAGGTGCCTGAAGTTCATTACTCCAGATGGGCTGTTTGCACACGCTGCCATCAAGGAGGAAGCGTGGGTGGTGCTGAAACATGTTTCTCTTGGGTGCTCAGTGGTTTGTAAATGGCTAAAATCAAAACTAAATTCAGTTACAAACAGGGTTTAAACTAAGTTCTTTGACAAAGTAAAGTGCATTTTAGTGAAGGCTAGGAGTGAAGCCTTGCGCTATTGGTTAACTGGCTAGAGCACTGTATTATGGTACTTGATCCTCTTGGTTTACTACGCCTCAAAAGCCCAAAGGTTTGGGTTGGGTGCTTATCTAACGCCCTGAACCCTTTTAGGTCCCTGCAATCATCCCTGTCAACCTCCTTCAGCAGCAGATGTTTTCTGTTTCCAGGACCTAACTCCCAATAGCTGACAATATCTTTGCGGAAGGGGGGCCCTGCTCTCGCACAGCAGGCAGAAGTCAGGGAAGACCCTACCCTCGAGGGGTGGTGGAGCTGAAACCCCAATGCCTTCTCTCCACCATCAACAGACATTTTCAGGGCTTTCCATGGCCTTGCACTGGTAGCAGACGGATTCCTACAGCTACAGAAATGTGGTGGCAGTGGGACCTGCAGAAAAGCTGCCAATACAGATAAAACTAACGGCTGGGTTGCTGGGGGGAAAGGAATCTAAACTGAAGCTGTCCTGAACTTCAGAAAAGATGTGCTTGCTCCAATCTGGATGTTATTTGGCCCAAACTGGGTCTCCCATTGCTAGGGAAGGGCTTCAAAACCAATTTATTTTGGCATAAGACAAACGTCAACACTAGTCTTAAATCATTGTCTCACCTAGAAACCTTTTAAAGACCTGAGTAATGGCAAGATATTTATATGTGATACCCAAGCAATAACTGGCTCCTCCTCACCAGAAGGCTGAAACTGAGAGGAGACTACAGAGGACTCCAAAGCAGTGACTTCTCCAAGCACCACCTCCCTTGAGAATCAGCAGTTCCAGCAGGGCCCTGCTCCTTTGGACTATTTGTTATGTAATTAATGGTTTGGACCATAGCGGCCACCTCCCAAACTAAAGGGACATATAAGTAGGAAATAGCCCAGGGCAGTGGACTTAGAATTGCTACAGGGAGGACCCTGCTGGTGTTGCTTTCCTCTAGGTTCAGGGCTGGGACGCGGTGGAGAGGGAGGGCTCATAAGGACTGAGGCCGAGATGTGGGTAGAAACCAATAGATTCCTGACTTAGGTGTAGGAATCAGGCGCCTCTACCGCCCTGTCAGAGAGGCAAACGGCTGGTGGCCAGGTGTGCTAACTGCTAGCCCACCCGGCCCTCTAAGCAGGCTATCGCACCATACTTCCACAGCCAATAGAGGTGCTCAAGCCGGAGCTCTTACACTGTAAATGGAAGGAAGCGGCTGACGATGCATCCTCTGTGATGGCCATTTGACCCTTGGAATTTCTTACTAGCTTTCTGGACATTATGTAAGCTCCATCTTTTATGCCAAGACAATTTACAAGTATGTTTGAAGGTATTGTTCAATAACTCTTCATTTGCAATGTATTATCGAGGAGATGGTCCAAAGAGACTGCCTTTTTGTGCCCAGACCAAAAAGGCTCAGAACACAAAGTAAAAAAACCAGGATTAGTTAAAATCCAGATTCTAGTTTATGGGTTGATGGTGGAGATAAAAGTCTGGTTTTAGAAACACTCTAGTAACAGAGAAATAATACATTTACTGTTGTGAAAGGGAGAAAAAAAAATCGTCCACAGAAGACCGGCAATCCAGAATACAATACTGTAATTCAAGGAAAACTATCTGTCCTCTGTACATATGGTCTGATGCAATTACCTTCCAATTCTTGCCAGGACACCCTATGAGCCATCATTAAACTTAAATCCCTGGTATGTAGAGGTTACTGTCTTGTACCGGCTAAAAACAAATCAAATAGCTGGATGTACTCAGGGGTCAGTGCGTGTATATAGTGTCTCGCTGGAAGCAGTAACCGGATGGTGGATTGGCAGCGCACTCGTGGTGGTAAATCACTCTTTTATTCTTTGTGCTTCTGAAGCGGAACCGCTCCAGCGTTCAAGCTTCATTAATAATTAATACAGAGGGGAAGTGGGGCCCAGCTCGCAAATGTTTTTAGATCTTCATAGCCTACTTTAGGCCAGAGCTCTTGAAAGGGTGATTAGATTTGGCTGCTTTAGATAACAGGCAGAGTTTAAAACATTGAGACTGACACCAGCCAAGGTGAAGTGAAGGTTCCCCAAGCATAGGTAAAAATACACTGTCGGAAGCACGAACCTGAGCTGCAATATGGTGTAATGCTCAGAACAGGGGAATAAGGATCATTAGGCCTGGATTCTATACCTGCCTCTGCCACAGATGCTGAGGCTTTGTTAATTAATGTTTGTAAAGCACTTTGAAATCCTTGGAGGAAACACTCTATATTGATGAAAGTTATTGGAAAGAGGCTGAAGGATATTTCAAAGTAACTCTCCACCCCCCACCTCAGAAACAGTTTGAAGGAAACAATTAAAAGTTAGGCCATTCTCAGAGGGACATGGCCTCAGATCAGCAACTAGCCAGTAAAGGGCTATAGGAAGCTTAGTGATCAAGAAAGAGAAGTGCAGTGACACCTTAAAAACACGAGGCTCAGGCACAAGGAGAGAGACAGCAAACGGTGTGTGAGGATGAGCAACAGGCTAGAGGAAGCTAGCTGTGGAAGGAAGGCCATGTAGGAGGTAGGCTGAGAGATGAGGGAGAAGGAGGCTAACTGTGAGGTGATATTATCAGGGAGTCACCAGCATCAAGATCTAGGTGGGGCAGTAAAGAAACAGGAGACATGAGGCAGCTGCTACAACAGAATGGCAGACGAACCATGCAAAGGTGCCCCCTTGTGAGACCAAAGATAACACAGCACTTCAGACCTCAGATCAGCACTTAATTACCATTCAAGAGGGAAGAACTGGGAAGGGCAGCCCAGCCACAGTGCACCCTGTGATGGGGTTGTTACATTATCATTAACACCAACCCTTTGGAGAGTCAAGCCATAAATATCTGCCCAATGAAAGCTGGGCAAACCATTTTTGACTGAACTTTTTTTCATCAAAACTAAAACGTTTCAGGGAAATATACCAGTTTTGATGAAAAGTTTGTCAGGACGGTTTCTCAGGTCCAAAAGTGGAATGGGGGAAAGAGAGAGAGAAACACACCGCTGCAAACTAGCCAATGGTCCAGTGGTTATAGCACTCACCTGGGATGTATTCAGAGCAGAGATGTGAACCTGGGTCTCCCAGGTGAACGTCCCAGACAAGGGGCTATTTATCATCTATTCAGAGGAGAGGGTTATTCAATCTTTCATTCTGTAGCTGCAATACCCAAGAGAGGTGCTTCACATCTCCTTGAACGACTGTCTCTGGGAAGCCATCATGACTGCAATGGAGGGCCACTTACGTTGATTAAAAAAAGAAAAGGAGTACTTGTGGCACCTTAGACACGAACAAATTTATTTGAGCCTAAGCTTTCGTGAGCTACAGCTCAAATAAATTTGTTAGTGTCTAAGGTGCCACAAGTACTCCTTTTCTTTTTGCGAATACAGACTAACACGGCTGCTACTCTGAAACCTTACGTTGATTGTCTCTCAAGTAGGGGACCATCCCCCTGGAACAACGGAATTTCTACACAGGGGCCCAAACAGAGGGGTGGGGCAAACATGACTGGGAGCCAGGAGCGCCCACCTTGAACACTGGCACAGAGATGAGACTTTAACTGAGAGCGAGCTTCTGCTCTGTGCAAAGGCGGAGAACAAACATCGCCACAGACACAACCAAAGGATTGGTTGGATGAGAGCAGGAGAGATACTGCTTAGCTTGAAATGCTGACAAACCTCAGCTTCACAAGAAGTGTTAAGATCAGACTAGGATAGGGCCTCAGGACTTGTCTCTGGTTTTTAAAGATAAGTTTCAAAGTGCTTTAAGAATAAAGTTTCTGTGGTTAAACAATTCCTTTGCTAAGCCTGTGTTCCTTGCTTTCTTGCCATAGGTGCCTGGAGGGGTTAAACTAGATGTCCACCATGGCCACAGTCTAGGTCAGTGGTTCCCAAACTTTTCACAGTCGTGCCCACTGTTACCCCATCTGCCCCTCCCCCCAGAGCTGGGACCAGGAGCAGGGCCAGGAATGGCGCTGTGGCCATAGGCTGAGGCTGGGGCTGGGAGTAGAGCTGCCGCTGGGGGCGGGGCTGGGGCTGGGAGCGAAGCTGCAGCCGGGCTGTGGTTGGGGGCTGACAGCCGGCGCCGCAGCCAGGTGCAGAGCCATGGCCGGGTTGCAGCTGGGAGTTGAGCCTGGGGGCAGGACTGGGCACAGGGCCAGGAGCCGGGGCTATGGCTGGGGGTGGGGCTGCAGCACAGCGGGGGGTGGAGTAGAGCGGGGTGGCACTCCCTCCCCATTCTCCATGGGGGCTGGCCATGCCCCACCCCAAATGTTCCTCTGTGCCCCCCGGGGGGGGTGCACCCCACAGTTTGAGGACCACTGGTCGCGGTGGAATTCCAGGGGAACATGTGAGCAATTGGAGGAGGGAAAGATCTCAGATTGATTTGGGGGTCTGAGAAAACTCCACATCCCAAAAAAGGGTGTTAGACAAGAGGTCTGAACCTGGGAGTATGCCTTACAGACCCAGAGCTAGAAACAGTGAGTAGACTCTACTCAGACCCATCCTGCTTTCAAAGCATGTGCGGAACCCAGGGGCTGTGTCCACTTGCCACAGACTGGTGCCCCATACACTGGAGTAATGGGGTTTTACTTACCTTTATTTAGCACACGCGAGCACTGCACATGGTCTCTGTGGTAGCTGGACTACAATACTATGGGTGAAAGACTGCCTTGGCTATGCATGCACTGCTCCTGTTTACTTTAAAGGGCAGTTGGTTGTGCGTGCATCTCTGAGGGTAGATTTTGCCTCTGACGCTCAAGTCAAGTTACATTAACACAGGCTCACTTTTGTTTTCTGGTGCTGTTTTTATTGGCAGGTATTTATACCAGACAGAAAGCAGAAAACTAGGAAGTTATTTTTCATCTCTACAAAAATGTCATTTCATAAGCAGCTCTCTGTCTTACCTTCCATGCTCAAGTTTTATGCACCTCCATGGGGGTGCAGGTGCAAAAGGGTTTCGATGGATGCTTTTAGTTTCATCCTTGTGTACATTTGTCTTCATCACACAATTTGGCATTAGTTTGGCATGATTGGCAGCAACTGTTCAAGAAAGATGCATGGCAGGTGTTTCACAATACACATGTGAACACTTTTGCACACCCCTAGTTTAGGAACTTATACATGTTTGCAAGCTGGATTTGACTTGTGTATTGGAGTATTTTCAAGCCTAAACTGGGCATGCATGTAGGTGAAGATTATGTGTGCTTTGCAAACTCCCACTTGCCTACCAATTGCTGTTTCATGTGCAATTCAAACTGTTTTCTCTCAATTCTGTTGTCGAGGACTGGCAATGTGACATGAAGGGTTAAATCCTTAGGACTCTGAGGAGGGGGGTGGGCAAAAACTTCCTTAGAAGTTTTTAAGGTCAGGCTTGACAAAGCCCTGGCTGGGATGATTTAATTGGGGATTGGTCCTGCTTTGAGCAGGGGGTTGGACTAGATGACCTCCTGAGGTCCCTTCCAACCCTGATATTCTATGATTCCGTGATTCTATAGGTAGATTTCCACCCCATTCCTCCAACACTGGAGGCATCTGGGGATCAGTGTTCCTTCTAATTTTTCCCACCCATGTGCAGAATGAATTTTGTTATGTGCACCATTATGGAGGTGATGTGTGACAAATCATCTCCATATTGGTGCACATAACAAAATTCATGTGGTGGGGTGGAGCCGAGGGCTTTGGCATGTGGGAGGTGGCTCAGGGCTGGGGCAGAGGGTTAGGGGTGCGGGGGGTGAGGGGTCCGGCTGGGGGTGCAGGCTCGGGGCGGGGGGCGGGGCTGGGGATGACTGGCTCTGGGCTGGGGCAGAGGATTGAGGTTCAGGGGCGTTGGGGCTCCGGCTGGGAGTGTGTGTTCTGGAGTGGGGCCAGGGATGGGTGGCTCTGGTCTGGGGCAGAGGGTTCCGGTGCGGGGAGAGGGGGGTGAGGGCTCTGGCTGCGGGGGGAGCGAGGATAATGGGCTCAGGGCTGGGGCAGAGGGTTGGGGTGCAGGAGGGAAAACTTTGGCTGGGGGTATGGGCTCTGGGGTGGGGCTCGGGATGAGAGATTTGGGGTGCAGTGGGCCTACGGTGGGGAGAGGGGACTCCGTCCCCAGCCCTCTCTCCCCGCAGCAGCACCTGGGCTGGGGTGGTGAGGCGCCTCTCCCCTGGCCATGGGATGTCCAGGCTGTGCTGGGTCGGGGCCGGGGGAGGGGTGGGCTGGGTTGGGGCCAGGGGAGGGGCACCAGGGCAGGTCTGGGGCTGCGGGAGAGAAATCTCTCCCCACTGCAGTCCTGGGCGCCTGGGTGGTGCTTAATAGGCAGTGACCGTGCAGCTTAGAGGGAATTTAGCCACAGACAAAATAAAGAAGTTTCAGGGCTGCTTTAATTTCTGCTGGCTGGAATGTCCTCCTAAAGCCTGTTCCACCATTGCAGGATTGCCTCTGTTAGGATACAGATATTCAGGCCTGTCTGTAAAGGCCTGTATTCTAAGAATTTAGGTGTATTCTCATCACTTGGCTAGTTATAGAGGTATAAAAGAAAGAATCAAAAATCACTGTCTGCCGGTGTAAGGGCCTTCTCTTACTGGGACAGTCTGAGGCCCTGTTCTTAGGCTAAGGCCTTTGGCTAAGCAGCAGAGGCAGCCATAAGCTGGGAAGCAAACGGTCACGTCCTCCCATTCCAAACTAGTCACATTGAAAGAAGGTGCTATTGGGCTGTTAGGAATACAATCCTGTCTTGATAATGCCTATCACCTCTGGAGAAAGGGAAGTGCCGAGAAAATGTATAAGGAAACTTAGTTTGATAGCATCCTGTCTGGCAAGAACTCACTTATCAATAGCTGGGATGTGAAATCCTCATTTCTGTGTTTGTTCTATCACTGAGGTCCCCATTTCCCCATTGTTTGTCTGTATAATCTCTGTCTGGTTCTGTGATTGTTTCTGTCGGCTGTATAATTAATTTTGCTGGGTGTAAACTAATTAAGGTGGTGGGATATAATTGATTAAATAATCATGTTACAATATGTTAGGATTGGTTAGTTAAATTTCAGTAAAATGATTGGTTAAGGTATAGCTAAGCAGAACTCAAGTTTTACTATATAGTCTGCAGTCAATCAGGGAGTGAGGGGGCGGGGGGGATGGGAATGGGGGTGGGGAAATTGGAATCATGTTTAGCTAAAGGGGGAAATGGGAACAGGGACACAGGAAAGCTTTTGTGGTGTCAGAGCTGGGAAGGGAGACACTAAGGAAGGAAAGAAACTGGAATCATGCTTGCTGGAAGTTCACCCCAATAAATATCGAATTGTTTGCATCTTTGGACTTCGGGTATTGTTGCTCTCTGTTCGTGCGAGAAGGACCAGGGAAGTAAGTGGGTGAAGGAATAAGCCCCCTAACAGCCTCACTTGGGTAATGTGTGTTGTCATAAATATAAAGGGAAGGGTAAACCCCTTTGAAATCCCTCCTGGCCAGGGGAAAGCTCCTCTCACCCGTAAAGGGTTAAGAAGCTAAAGGTAACCTCGCTGGCACCTGACCAAAATGACCAATGAGGAGACAAGATACTTTCAAAAGCTGGGAGGAGGGAGAGAAACAAAGGGTCTGTGTGTCTGTCTATAGTCTGTCTTTGTCGGGGATAGACCAGGAATGGAGGCTTAGAACTTTTAGTAAGTAATCTAGCTAGGTATGTGTTAGATTATGATTTCTTTAAATGGCTGAGAAAAGAACTGTGCTGAATAGAATAACTATTTCTGTCTGTGTATCTTTTTTGTAACTTAAGGTTTGTCCTAGAGGGGTTCTCTATGTTTTTGAATCTAATTACCCTGCAAGATATCTACCATCCTGATTTTACAGGGGGGATTTCTTTATTTCTATTTACTTCTATTTTTATTAAAAGTCTTCTTGTAAAAAAACTGAATGCTTTTTCATTGTTCTCAGATCCAAGGGTTTGGGTCTGTGGTCACCTATGCAAATTGGTGAGGCTTTTTATCCAACATTTCCCAGGAAAGGGGGGGTGCAAGTGTTGGGAGGATTGTTCATTGTTCTTAAGATCCAAGGGTCTGGGTCTGTAGTCACCTAGGCAAATTGGTGAGGCTTTTTACCAAACCTTGTCCAGGAAGTGGGGTGCAGGGTTTTGGGAAGTATTTTGGGGGGAAAGACGCGTCCAAACAGCTCTTCCCCAGTAACCAGTATTAGTTTGGTGGTGGTAGCGGCCAGTCCAAGGACAACGGGTGGAATATTTTGTACCTTGGGGAAGTTTTGACCTAAGCTGGTAAAGATAAGCTTAGGAGGTTTTTCATGCAGGTCCCCACATCTGTACCCTAGAGTTCAGAGTGGGGGAGGAACCTTGACATGTGTGTATCTTTCAGAGTGGACCTTCTAGGTGTGTCTGCATTTTTTACAAACAGACATCTAGTCTGTCTTTCTTTCTGAGACTGGACTCAACTACAACTACAAGTTTTCTAAGTAATGTACGTACTATGGTCAGGCATGATGGATTGTTTTTCTTATATAGGTCCCATGACCCTTCTATTGCCATCGATTATCTCTTTTCTGAACTCCTTTCCAATCACAGCAGTGGCTCACTAAGAGTTCTGACTTAGAGCTGGTTCAATGACCGTCACTGCACAATTTGCATCTGGAGCTCACGAATCTGATCGAGGACAACATGTTTGTGAGCTAGTTGGAATAACCTGGCACAGAAATCAGGTTTTCATTTGCTTCCTATAATGCTTTCAAAGGAAAAGATTTCCTCTGGCCCTCTTTCTTTAATTTGTGTGACGAGTCCTTTCAGAACACAAAGAGATTTCTCAAGGATCATCTTGGCCTCTGTCAGGTGTTTCATTGCGTGGGAGCCATACAGCGTCCTGTAGAGCTGAAAGAGTGATCTTTGCCACTTGGGCAGTTCCCATTCACTTCAATGATAGAGAACAGCATGGCATTATGTTTCTATTTAAATACTGGGAGCACGTCCAGGATCATTATTAATTTAGAATGATGCCACCCAGCTGTGACTCTTGTACTCGCTCATGTTCTCTCAGCCCCCAGAGGGAATGCAGACTGCACAGGAAATTCCCTTTGCAGGGGAATACCTCCCCGGGGTAAGGAAATGCTCTGGTTTTGGTGTTTTCCCTCAGGAGACTGATAGAGACCATTTCTATAATGTGTACCACGAAGCTTCTACCTCTCTCACCTCACCCCCTTGGGGTTTCTGCATTAGAAATTCAGGAAGAGACTGCTACAGAAACTTACCCAGCCTGCCTTTGGGACCGTTGGCTACCCTAGGCCTTGTTTCTATTCACACATGCCCATCACGTGACTCCTAGACTCATTCCCTTCAGCTGGGAAGGCAGGCTACTCCTGACTCAAGTGAGGCTGAGCCTCAACCCTCTTAAAAGGCTAGTTCACACTGTGACAGGGACTGATATAATCAGGATAGACTTCAGGGTTACTCCTGTAGCAGCTTCTCTCCACTGTTAAGGGCTCAAGAGGGTTGACTTTTATAGTAAGTGACAGATAGTTCTGAAGTTAGAATGGTTGAAATGATGAGAACACTGTTTGTGGAGTGATGGCCAGTGAAAAACAGAAGGAAGGAATATCGGAACCAGGATGTTTCCTGAATGTTCAATGCCAGCACAGATGCATGGGATGCACAATGAGAGCACAAGAGCATTTTCAGATAATTAAAGAGCTCCTGATGCAGCCATATTGGCCTTTTACTTTGGCCTTTATCTTTCCTTTACATCAGGATAGTTTGCTGTTGTGCCTTTAATATTGTCTCTTTGACAAACTGCCCGCTCTCCTGAACTTTTTTCACTTAGATTTTCTTCCTAGGGGGACCCTACCTACCAGTTTGCTGAGTTTGTTGAAGTCTGCTGTTTTGAAGCCCATTGTGCTTAGTCTTCTGCCCTCACTCCTTTTCCTTAAAATCGTGACTTTCATCATTCCATGATCTTATGTTCTTTTAAAACGGATTTTTTAAGAAAAATAATACAAACAAAACGTGTGTTACGTTGTTGATACATCACATAAAACACTGCTTTAATAAAATGAAAGCCGATTGTTATCCTATAACTATTATTGGTAGCGAGCACAGGTGTGTACATGGTGCTCTAAAAAGGTCATCGCTGTTCTGGATGCTAGGAGAACCTGAAGCATAGCAGTTTCTCCACTGACCAGCTGCACAGTGGTTTCAAGAGGAATGGTTTCCTTGAAAAGAAAACAGGTCATGTCGGTGATTGGGGAACTAACAGATTGTTATTGTTTAACTTATACAGGGGGTGGGTAAGACCATCGGATGGCAATGTTAAAGTCTCTTGCCAGCATTTTTGTATTTATAATTAACAAAGATAATAACTATTCTAGTGCCAAAACATTCACAGATTTTGCAGCTTTAGGTTTTCACTAGAGAATTTGCTATGTCCTCCAGAAGCAATGCTTTCCTTAGCTAAAAAACCAAACATCTACTATGTTTATTAGCAAAGGTAGCCTTCAGTCTATAAAGCTATGCTGGCCTGGTTTCTCTTTAGGCAGAACAGACTGAAACAACAGAGCAGAAACAGAGGTGTAAGTTTCTTCCATTCATCTTAATTGAGTGTTAACATCAAAGCCTAGTTCTAATCATTAAAATGCTAACACTTGCAGGGTATTTGAAACTTCAGTGACAAACAGGATGCACACTTCTGAAGTGCTGTATCTTAAACCTTAAAATTGGGCATGGTTAATAATGTTGCAGTACTTAAATAAAGCTCCATAGTCATGAACTATTTTAGTTCATGCATCCGATGAAGTGAGCTGTAGCTCACGAAAGCTTATGCTCAAATAAATTTGTTAATCTCTAAGGTGCCACAAGGACTTTGGTTCTTTTTTGCGGATACAGACTAACACGGCTGCTACTCTGAAACCTAACTATTTTAGAGTTCTTTATTTGCATTTCTTCCAACTATATAGTTAAACACTAGAGATTTACAGGCATAACTGTTTTTGTCTTTTTAAGTGCTCAGACGTTGTGTCAAATCTCCAAGGCCTGTGCTGTTTTCAGAGACTGTCAGCCTTTTTGTGACCAGTGCAGACTGTTACACAGGAGACACACACAGTGTGCTTTCTTATGGGGTATGTCTTCACTTCACAGTTAACCCTGGTTTTATCCCAAACCCCACTGCCATCCACACAAAAAGCTTCTAATATGGGTTTGGAGGAGAGTGAAGCTTGGGGTAGGTGAGCCAGCTAGGAGTATAGGTTAGAGACTGAGCTGGAACCCGTTCATGCTGTAGTGATAAGGTTGCCAGGCATCCAGTTTTCGACCGAAAAGCCCGGTCGAAAAGGGACCCTGACAGCTCCAGTCAGCACTGCTGACCAGGCTGTGGGGCTAAGGCAGGCTCCCTGCCTGCCCTGGCTCCTCACGGCTCCCGGAAGCAGCCAGCATGTCCGGCCAATGGGAGCTGCGGGGGAAGTTCCTGCGGGAATGAGCAGCATACAGAGCCCCCTGGCCCTTCAGCCTAGGAATTGGATATGACAGCTGCCTGAGGTAAGCACCGCCCGGCTGGAGCCCGCACCCCAAACCCCCTCTCACACTCCAACCCCCTGCCCCAGGTCGGAACCCCCTCCTACACCCAAACTCCCTCCTCAATAAAGAGACATTGACAGCCAGTGTCACAGGCTCTAGATGCTCATATAGCACATAGGATACATGCACATCCTGAACTGTAACATTCTTTAATACAAAGTCAGTGTCACATTCCTTAATAGCATAAATGGAGCATAAACACAGATTGCTGTGGGGATCAGGACTGACATAGTAAAAGAAATTTACCAGAAACTTTGTGCACCAGCTTCTCATGCACAAACAATTGTTATCAACAAGTACCATAATTGAATGCTTATCCTCACTTTTCTGGAGACTGTAATGGTATTTGCTTGGATCTGCATTTAGACAGATGTGAGGCCCTTCAATAACCTCGGTGGTGCAGGAATAACTAGTACCCATCTCCCAGGTACAAGCATTCGTGTTAACGCTGCTGTAACCCCATGTCGCTATGGCGTACCCACAGGAACTAAGACAGAGCTGTTACACTAACACCTAACAGTATCAAGGGGTATACCCATTCTGCACTAGCATTAGTAATGGCAAGTTCTCCTTCTCCTTAGGTGGGGGCCTTTTTAGATCAGACACACCTAGAGGTGCTGCTAAGGGCTCCTGCATCATGTTCCTGGGGGATGGAGAAGGAAGCAAGCAAAGGTTAGTGCCACAAAGTTTAAGTGGGGCATGAGGAAAAACTGAAGTTTTTTTGTTTTAAAATAAATAAGTAAATACACAGGCTAAAGAGCAGTTTCCTGTCCTAATCTGAACCCCATCTCTTTTATTCCTCTTGCTTAATACTAAACAAATCTATGATTCCCAAAAAATCAGTACAGACTACATGACTATAAATGGATGAAATATGAAAAATAAGGCTTAGGTGAGACTTAAAGTGGAGCATGGGCCTTGTGCTAACCGCCTGCACAGGGCTGAATTCACCAAACTCTCTTTTTATAACTCGAGTGTCCTCACTGCCCTGAGTCCACTGCCCTGGAAACGTGGGCTTCTGTTTGAAGTAGCAGGAATTTGAGAGTAAACACCGAAATAGTCTCTCATTGTCTCTTACTGATAATCTCAGATGGAACCAACATGGCATTGTGTTAAAACAACTCTAATCTGATCCTGATCAATCTGCAATAAACTCTCTCTCTCTCTACGCATACATTAGTATCCCTTTATGGAAATATTTTAAATAACTATGGTATTGTTTTACAAATGTTTTAGTATAACTTGAGGTTGTACACTGGGAGCAGAGAGAATTTTTTTTTAATGTCTGGGGAAGCTTACTAATTATGGCATGTTTTTAATTGATAACAGCAAATTCATTCATGAGATGCTTCCTCTAAACACTGACATGGAGTCTAAATGCTGCCATGTGAAAAAGAACTGAAAGCTGAAACAGTTTGTGATGCAACTGTGATATAAAATTACACGTTTTAAAGACATGAGTTTGTCTGCGTCTGATCTCTATAGCTTTTAATAGCTCCTACCTCAGAAAAATATCTGAAGTTTTCCAATTCAGTAAGTAGAAGTAGGAAACTGGGCACATATCAGTCAGTTCTAACTAGTGCTTCCCAAAATGGGGTTGGGAGGTATCAAAAACTAAAAAATAAAAATAGTGCTGAGAGAGGAAACGTTTTGGTCATGTTTAAAACACACTGCACTATTCTAAGAACCCGCAGCATTTTCCAAGTGCTTGACATGGATAGCATCTGGGGAGATTATTCAGATTGTAGAGTTTCTTCAGGGTCTTGTCTTATATATATAAAGTGCCTTTGGAATGTTTAGCTGAATGGCAGGTGATTCATAAGTTCTTATTTTAAATGCAAGATCTTGCTAGTGTGTCACATACAAAGCAGAGAGAGTGTGAATCTGACAGTGAGAAAAAGAGGATGGGTGGGGAGACTGACAACTTGGTAAATGAAATTCTTTAGCTGCACAAAGTGGAGATAGGAATTCCGTATGGCTTGGTCCTCAAACTCATTTTCCCCACAGGATCCACGAACTGAAGGGACCACAGATCTAGTCTAACCTCCTGTATGTCTCAGTCCAGGGGATTTCATTCAGTTTCTCCTGTATTGAGCCCAATAACTTGTGTTTTGACTAACTAAAGCTTATTTTCCAGAGGGATGTAGATATAACTCAGGAGGCACCAGAACAAGCTTCTCGATGCTGTCACACCTTTGTTCCTTAGCCTTGTTCTAGAGGAACACTTCTAGAGAAGAGGGTACTTCTGTGTCTGTGGGTGAGATCTTCGAAAAAGAGCTTAGCATGTTGAGTAAGCTGCCATAGCTATACTTATGTTTAACTTTTATTAAACATACTACTTAAAGGGGGGAATTCACCCATAAGAAGAGGACCAGCACAAGGTGCAAAGTGAACTTGAACACGTCGCACAGGTAAACTTTGTCCAAAGGGAGCTTTACTATTTGCAGTTAGGTGAAGGCTAAACTTTTGAAAATCCCACCCAGAGTCTCTAAATTGCATAAGTAATCTGAATTCCATGATGACAGAAACTTTACAGAATGTAATTCTATCATGGTACAGTCTGGAGACGTATACCTAGGACAGGAATCTCTTTGTTAACCACCACCACCACTACCAATGATAATAAATATTGATTATACTCATGGTCATATCTAAAGGTCTCAACCAGATTGGGCCCCACTGTGTTAGGCATTGTACAAATAAATGAGTCGCTGCCCCAAAGAGCTTAAATTCTACAAGGTGGATGAGACAATCAAGTAGGCCAGGGGGTGGGGGTGTAAGAGGGAGACAGGGTCACAAGTATTAGGATGTGTGTAATTTTTGGCCAGTCTATAATAGTGATTACAGCTCACCACCTGCCAGGCCCTTATCTGTTTACCATTTACTGTATGTATTACTGAAGAGAAAACAATTTACCCCCTGCACACACTCCCCTCCCCTCCCCATGTATCATTTTCTTTAAGAATGCTGCCTACATGTCTCTAGGGCCCAGTCCTTCCCCAGCATTTAGCTTGATTCCCCTCCCCACTTTCTATTTGTACTTGACCCAGTTTCCTACCATCTTGTATGAAGATGGGCCTGAACCACAACCTGCATTCTGCATGTTCTTGAATTGTGGGGGCTAAGGCAGCATTCAGAATGTGAATGGATATGGATTTCACGCTTGATTTTTCTCTCTGTTTATTGAGCCAAATAAAACCCTGGAACTAAAACTCCCTGAAGTTTGGCACAGTTTGAGATCTGGATCCAAGACCACCTCTTATATTAAATTCTGGTTTGATTGTTGGTATTAGTAGGGTCTTCCCTTTTTCAAAAGAAGAAATACCTAGTTTCACTAGCCTTTAGTTAAGATCCTACAGCAGGGGTCGGCAGCTTTTGGCATGCGACCCGTCAGGGAAATCTGCTGGCGAGCCAGGATAGTTTGTTTACCTGCAGCATCTGCAGGTTCGGCCAATCGCAGCTCCCAGTGGCCGTGGCTCACCGTTCCAGGCCAATGGGGGCTGCAGGAAGCGGTGCGGGCTGAGGGATGTGCTGGCCGCCACTTCCCGCAGCCCCCATTGGCCTGGAATGGCGAACCGTGGCCAGTGGAAGCTGCAATCTGCCGAACCTGCAGATGCTGGCCTGGCCTGCCAGCAGATTTCCCTGATGGGCCGCATGCTAAAGGTTGCCAATCCCTGTCCTACAGCAAGTACCTCAACTACTGACCAGCATTCTCCTCCTCTCCACCTTTTCCAGCATTAAAATAACCTATTTAAGGTACCCAGAACTTGGGATATAGGCCTAATTATCCTCCTCTTTAGCTTCACTGGAGTTGCTCCTGCATTACTCCAGTGTGAGAGAAGAATTAGGCCCAGTAATTTTCATGTGAGATCATCAACTTCTTGTGCTGTGCTAAAATACTTTCTGACATCTTATGTTTAGCACCTCTATTTATATACACCAGGTTTTTTCTTTTGCACATTCTGAATCCTTGGCAGTTGGAAGATATCTTTTCAACATGTAAGAGCTGATTTGCAATTTGTATTTCTTTTAGCTCAAGTTTGTCCTAATTTTTCTTCAAATTGTTTTAATCTAAAATTAAAAAAATAAGAAAACTCAAGGTCTTCTACAGTCTTTTAAATTCATAGAATCATAGTAGTATAGAACTGGAAGGGACCTCAATAGGTCATCTAATCCAGTTCCTTGCACTTAAAGCAGGACTAATTAGTTTTGTTAGCAGCAGCACTGTAAGGAGACTTTGTTCTAAGACCTTGTCTGAAGTGGTGATTTGCCCCAACTACAGGCATCAGTCTGACTGTAACTGTGTAGTGTGGACAAGCAAAGCTGCCATCTGCACCGATGGAGCTTACTCCTGTCTGAAATCAGGGCAAATAGTGGCAGTGCCTCTCCAGTGGTGCAATTAGAGGCTGTAATAGAGGCAAATCCTCAATCCTACAGGGCCAGATGACAAAGATGAAGCTTTTTTATCTATACTACACATGCTGTGACCAAATTCATGTTTCGGCAGGAAACAGATACATTACTGTGTAAATAAAACACACACAGCCTTGTTGGGCTGGGACTACAACTTTGGTCCAGCAGCTCTGAAAAAGGGAGCTTTCTACCATTTGTGCTAATGGAGGTCTCCTAATGCAAATGGAGCAAATTTGTGCTAATGGAGGATGCTTTAGATGTCCCTGCTACTTGGGTAGGGCTTGTCATGGGGTTCAATGTGCAATCCAGACCAGTGAGGGGTTGTGTCACCACCTGCCCTGTAATCCTGGGTGCCTTACATTGTTTTGCTGCTGTAGCTCGCAGCCTAGGACACTCACAGCCAGCCTACAAGCATGCAGGTTACACCTGAGTGTCTGTGTGCTAGACAGCCCTGGTCCAGCAGTTCTGACCCCAGCAGCCTGTCTACAACCCCACTCTGATTTCCACCAGCCTTGGTTACTACTTGCAGGGTGACCCCAACACACTCCCAGTTTCATATTTTCCCCAAACCACACGCTCTGCAATGTCCAGCCCTCTCCTGGACAGTTCAGAGAAATTACAAGGTTAGTTTGTTCCTCTAAAGAGACAAAAGCACATCACAGAGTATTAACTGGGGTAAATATAATCTTTCCTGCAAACACAGCACTGAACTGTTTTTAGTAAAAATAAAACAAAAGTATTAACAATAGGGCATAAGTTAAGTGATGCCAAGTAAAAGGAATAAAGTTAGAAAGGGTTACAAGCAAATAAAAGTGAAAACATACATCTAAAACTTAATCTAGCAAGGTATAGGCTTTTTTCAAGATGGCTTTGTTCACTCACAGTATTCCTGCAAGATAGTGACTGGCCTCCTCCCACCCCCTACCTGGGTCAGGATCTCCTTTAGAAGCCAAAAAGTGCTGGTTCTTTTGTCTTCTTAGGTGAAAGAGAGAAATTGGGTTTTCCTGCCCATTCTTTTATAGTCCAGTGAACCTTTGAAATGGATATTTCTGAAGGTTATCCCTCAAAGGAAAGTTAATTCAAGGCATGAGAAATGTGGCAGATTTTTGTGGTGAAGGAAGCTCCATGCTGTTTTCCCACCTCCCCACTAGTCTTTGCTAAAATGAAAATTGTTCTTTTTCCTGAAGTGTCCTCCCCTTGCTGTCTTAATGGTCCTATTTACTGCTTATATGTAAATTGTGGTAAACTCACATTCCTTTGTTTAGGAGAGATCTGTTTTGCCTAGGCAAGGCTGTCTCGTTTTGAACATGTGCTCATAACAGCCTATAAGGGGAATCCATAACTTCCATAACTTTATCTATAATGTTGTTACATGCATTTCACCATGTTGCTGTTGATCAGCAAGTTACTATTTTCAAATGATACCTTACAAGGCATATTTGGTACAAAGATTTTACAATAGCATGTAGGGCATGAATACAGGGTACTTAGGGTCACCGAGATACACTGAATACATTACTTACTCTTCACCAGTTAGACAAAGCTCATCCTGAGCATCTGAATTGATAGGCATGGCAATCTAACAGTCACAAACCAATCTGTAAAGAATCCATATGCAGCAGACAGAATTATTAGACTAATGATTCACTCATGAATAGTTGGACTTGGAACCTCTGGTTTTTCTCTCTCAAGTAACAAACCTGTCACTTGAACTAGCGGATTATAAGGGTGGATTCCTCATCTTTTCTGTGGTTTATTCATTAGAGGGTGCCATCGCTCACAACACTGCAGTTTGCTGTGCACTTATAGAATGATGTAAATATTTTATTTTTACCTTTTAATGTATCCCAATGTGTATTCACAAGCCTCTCATTCACCGACTAGTTTCTTTTGATCAGGGTCTCTAGAATGAAGTCTGACTAGCAGGAAGGGGACAAAAAAGGGTTTACAGCAAGCAGGTTGCAAAGTAAGCGATGAAGCCAAAGAGTTGCTTGGGTAGAAGTTCTTGAACACTAGGAGGGAGATGTTGTACAGTATGTGTGTGAGCAGGTAACATACATGCAGGTGAATTTGTGTCCCTGTATCATAACTGTGCAGTGTGTGTATGTATGTGCTTTTGTGCTCTACCCATGCCCATCCTCTATGATTTCAACATGAAATTGCAGCTGTAAACGTATTTAATGCCAGTCTTTCATAAATCAATCTCAAAGTGCTGCCTACTTATTTGACTGATACAGTAACAATAGCCTTATGGTTATTTCACTCGTTCAATTTATTTAACCATGGAAAATTAAATTAAGCTAGGATCATCATTTGTGTGAATTATTCTGGAATCTTATCAGAATATCAGATGTGTTATTCTGGGAATTTCTAATCCTCTTGCATTGCTTGTTCTGGAAGAATGTGGTTAACAACTATAGTATATTGTCTTAATGCTAATACTTTTCTTTTTCTTGTTGTTGTATTCTGTTAGAAGAATCATTCCTCTCCTTGTGGTGAATGGCTACCTCCCCATTTAGGCACATAACGTTAATGGAAAAATGATTCCTACTTGTGCCCACAAGGGCTGGTGGGGGGAAGATACCAGCGAAAGGAGGACACTCAGGCCTAAGAATAGTAAACTATGCTTTATTGAAGGAAGGAAGAATTTACGCTCCAATCTGCGGGGGGAGCCCCTAGGATGCGCGGAGGGGCTGGAGGGGATTCTGGCCGTTCAGGACAGCTGACCATGCAGGACTCCACCGGGGAGGGGAGTCCTCTGCGGCGCTATATTCTCCACGCTTATCTCGGGGTTACATGGGGTCAACAGCTGGTTACATTCTTATATGTACGATTTATGTTTATTACATAAACTAACTTATTTACAGGCAAAAATATGCTGAGCTATGCTACAATATCTTTTGGCGGGGTCTGTCAGACAAAGTTCATTGAAACTGCCTGCATCCTCCGCTTACATCCAGTCACATACTCAGTCCACCACTTAGCTCCTCGCCAATCTTCCGCAACCTTGCCCCTACACTACTCATGTGTTCCATAATTATTCTCTGCTTTATTTGCCTTTTTCTTATACTGCACTAGAGTTGCAAGCTTAACACAGTGTTTTTTCCGTAGATGGGATTTGAGGTCTAATTGAACAAAGTGGGTGAGATTCTGTGCAGCATTTCTTAGATCCCCAGCACAAAACTTGTAGTTCAGGAGAAAGGGTCGTTACCCCCCAATTCTGGGCTGCGCCGTGGGCTGTAGTGTGCCCTAGCCTAATTTACATAGGCGTGGGAGCCTTTGACAATAGCATTACTCAGAATTTCTGCATGGCAGCCGGCTCTGGGGTGGCCCCACCTCTGACACCAGGGCTTGTGAGCAGCTCTGCAGAAGGCAGCCTGTAGCTGTCTTTGGCAGTTCCTGTGTCAGGGAATTCTCCTCCAGCCAGAACTAGGGTTTTTACAGACCCATTACCCCACTCTGGTCCTTTTACCCAGCTTAAAGGGGCCAGAGTTGGGGGTGATGACCTTACCCATGTGTTTACACAGCTAGAAATTCAGTGGGAAATTTTAGAAAGTGACTGACTGACTAATTTAGCTGAAATCCCATTTTCAAAAAGGAATTTAAGATCCTCTCTCTCATTGCAAGTCCATGAGACTTCAGAGCTAAGTCACTTCTGAAAATGGGATTTAACTATCTAAGCCACCTAAGCCTTGCAACACTGTGCCTGAGGGCCTGTGGCACTTTTGAAAATACCATCTTCTGCTAGCACTTACCTTGCCTGGGTAATGTGTTAAAGCTACCACCACATCCTTGTATGCATAAGGATTTTAACACATTTGTTAAGTTGTGTTGACTAGCACATTTTAAAAATATACCATAGAATCATAGAATATCAGGGTTGGAAGAGACCTCAGGAGGTCATCTAGTCCAACACCCCTGCTCAAAGCAGGACCAACCCCAACTAAATCATCCCAACCAGGGCTTTGTCAAGCCTGACCTTAAAAACCTCTAAGAATGGAGATTCCACCACCTCCCTAGCTAACGCATTCCAGTGCTTCCCCACCCTCCTAGTGAAATAGTGTTTCCTAATATCCAACCTAGACCTCCCCCACTGCAACTTGAGACCACTACTCCTTGTTCTGTCATCTGCCACCACTGAGAACAGCTGAGCTCCATCCTCTTTGAAACCCCCCTTCAGGTAGTTGAAGGCTGCTATCAAATCCCCCTTCACTCTTTTCTGCAGACTAAGTAAGCCCAGTTCTTTCAGCCTCTCCTCATAAATCATGTGCCCCAGCCCCCTATTAATTTTCGTTGCCCTCCGCTGGATTTTCTCCAATTTGTCCACATCCTTTCTGTAGTGGGGGGCCCCCCCAAACTAGACACAATACTCCAGATGTGGCTTCACCAGTGCCGAACAGATAGGAATAATCACTTCCCTTGATCTGCTGGCAATGCTCTTACAAATGCAGCCCAGTATGCCACTAGCCTTCTTGGCAACAAAGGCACACTGCTGACTCATATCCAGCTTCTCATCCACTGTAATCCCCAGGTCCTTTTCTGCAGAACTGCTGCTTAGCCAGTCAGTCCCCAGCCTGTAGCAGTGCATAGGATTCTTCCGTCCTAAGTGCAGGACTCTGCACTTGTCCTTGTTGAACCTCATCAGATTTCTTTTGGCCCAATCCTCCAATCCCTACCCTCCAGTGTATCTACCTCTCCCCCCAGCTTAGTGTCATCTGCGAACTTGCTGAGTGTGCAATCCATCCCATCATCCAGATCATTAATGAAGATGTTGAACAAAACTGGCCCCAGGATCCCTGGGGCAATCCACTTGATACCGTCTGCCAGCTACACATTGAGCTGTTGATCACTACCCGTTGAGCCTAACAATCTAGCCAGCTTTCTATCCACTTTATAGTTCATTCATCCAATCCATTCTTTTTTAACTTGCTGGCAAGAATACCATTCCCCACCCCCTGCCCCGCATAGTGGTCTCAGAGAGAAAGTCTTTGCTTGGGTGTGCTGTTGACCAAGATAAAGGCAGGGCACATAGCTGGGTGAATGGGGGCATAGACAGGTGTTCCTATGCTTGGGGAGGTTCCTCTGTTGCCATATTGATAGCTGCCACAAATTAGAATAGCCTTTGAGATTTAAATTCAGATCAAAACACATAATTGGAGCTATCTCTAGTAGAACAAGAGCTCCCAGATCCTGAGCCAAAAATCACATACATCAGTTGTGGGGGGGAAAAATGGCAAGAGCTGGCAATACTGAGTCCCCCAAACCTTCATCTTCCTCCGGACATCATCACCTGCACCAACAGAAGCCAATGTGACGGGGATTTATTCACAATGTTAGCCCTAAGTAGTTTCTTCCCCCTACTCCAATTCTTTAATCCTCCCCACTAGCACAGTCTTCATAGCTCTTTATCACTGTCTTTGCCATTTAAATGAGAATCGACTATGTCCCCCAGTTGCTCACCACAAATTAAAGTAAGACTTCGGTATCTGGATATCACAGTCTGGCTGGATCAGTGACTCATCAGAGCTGTCTGCTGGTGTGGGCTGGGCTGGACAGCCTAACTTGATCTCCCTCTCAAGGCCTCAGAAGTACAAGATTCCATCATTGAGTGAGATGGACTGGGAAGAGGACTGTTTGGAGGAGGGACCTTACAGGTTTGTTGGCTTTTTGGCCCCATTTAATTCATATGGAACATTCCTCAGAAACCTCCTCTCTGTCCCCCACCAATTAAGAATTATTGGAAAGTCTACAGGGTTCTTTTTCACTTAAAATTAAAGCATCTCAGGATGACAGCTTGTTCTGCTCTCCTCCACTTGACCCAAATCTTTGTCAATGGTACGCAAAAGCTGCACAGGGGGATGAGCATAAGATGTTGCTCCCAGCAACTATGGAACATCCAGTGCGGTACAAAAGCAAATGTTTGACAAAGCATCCTTTAGAAATTAAATTTGCCTTTTTTTCTGAATCATTAGGCAGGATCGGGGATCACATCCTGCCTATTTCTCTTCCGAGAAATACTTCTACGTTTTCAGAAATAAAGGTTAAAAGGGGACAAAAATGAACTGTGTCAACAAGGAAACTATTGTGTAGCTCCGATTGGCTTTTCAGAGTGACATCTGGTGGTGGTTTCTACTCAGTGCTGTTTTTTTAAAAATAATATTTTTTTCCTGCTAAATAAATGACAAGAAAGGCCCTCAGGATGGGCAGATAAGTTGCCAGTGGGGTTTGTTTTTTGTGGGTCATGCCGGGGAGAGCATGTCATTCATTAGCAGGTTGTTTTTATATTGAAAAAGCAAAATGAATAGTAAGCAAACAAAATGCATTTGGAAGTACAGAATTTGTGAACTCTGCCACAGCTACACAAGCCAAAAGCATTCTTTTGAGAGTAAAGTCCGGAAGGATTTATCTTGTTCTTCCCATGACCAGTCAGCAAGGTTTCTCTCTGGCTTGCAGTAACAGACACTGCACTGGGTTATCCATCAAAATATAATGAGTCTGATTCCTCTGATGAAGGAACTGAATGGCAACAGGTTTACAGGCAGTAAAGTGCTTCATTTATTAAACCTACTTGTAGGCGGGGCAAGGAATTAAAACCAGTATTTTAAATACAGCCACGCGCAGCTGTGGATGGATGAGGGGAAAGCACTACCCGCTTTTGGGTCGGCAGATCAAGAAAGCAGCAGGTTTAACAGGCAAGTGCTTAGTGCTGGAACCCTAACTCTGCATTGTGGACTCTAGGAAAATGGGGTGTGTGTGGGTAGGGGGGAGCGAGGAGGAGGAGGACAAAGGGACACAGAAGAGGGGCGAGTTGGGCAGTGAGAGCTCCCACCTCTCTGTGGGGGAATGTGAGCATTTTCTCAAGTGGGGGCCTGGAATTGGGGAAGGGGAGAAGGAGAGTGAAAGGAAACCCGGCTGCAGTGACAGATCGCAGAACAAAGGAGGGAGGGACAAACTCGCCCCAGCAGCAGAAGCTGAGCTGTAGCTCACGAAAGCTTATGCTCAAATAAATTTGTTAGTCTCTAAGGTGCCACAAGTACTCCTGTTCTTTTTGCGGATACAGACTAACATGGCTGTTACTCTGAAATCAGTTAGCTCAGTGGTTCTCAAACTTCTGTACTGGTGGCCCCCTCACATAACAAGCCTCTCAGTGCGACCCCGCCCCTTATAAATTAAAAACACTTTAAAATATATTTAACACCATTAGAAATGCTGGAGGCAAAGCGGGGTTTGGGGTGGAGCCTGACAGCTTGCGACCCCCCATGTAATCAGCTCACGGCCCCCTGAGGGGTCCTGACCCCCCAGTTTGAGAAGCCCTGATTGCTTTACTGGACTGCTATGCAGGCGCCAGAAATGGGGACAGAGAGAGAGGGAAAACAGAGCGCTCTGAATGTGAAGACTGATTACTGAATAAAATAAGCAGGGAACAAGCAGATGCTGGTGTCTTCCTCAGCTGTGAGAGATTGTTGAAAGGGAGACAGTCAAGAGAGGGTCCTGAGCACAGGCGCTGACTTTTGGTTTTGCCAGTGGTGGCCACGGTCCAGGGTCCACAAAAGATTAAGCTGGTCCTGATGGTGCTGGGCACCCCCTATTTTCTTTCAGTGGATGCTTGAGCCCCAGAGCACCCACGGAGTCTGCGCCTATGGTCCCAACCCAGATTCCAAGGCTAAAAAAGATCTCTGAAACTTTGCAACCCACATGAAAGCAGAGATGGAACATATTTCTTTGCAGAAGACAAGAGGGTTTGTGTTAAAGTAGCCACCTTTCCCCAAAAAGCCCATGGTGCATTGAAAAAGTGAGGCTTAATACCAGGTGTTTCTGGTATTCCAGAATCCAGGAATTGACTATCCATCAGAGCCATTCAGTTGATGGCGGAGGAAGCCAGGAAAGGAAGAATCCTTTTCCACAAAGGCTCAGGGCTGGCCTTGGTATGTGATGCCAGGCCTGCAAACCTTTGCAACCAACTGTACCCCCGCTCTCTCACCGCTCTCTACCTCCACATTAAACTAATTACTGACCTCCCCCCAGCCCACAAAACTGTCTCTCGTCCACCATGATCACATTCCATTTTGTATTAGAGTGGATTAGCTACACAATCGCTTTTATTAAACAGCTAGGGCATCCATGTGTTTCTGAAAACTGGGAGTATCCATGGCAACTCAAATCATGAATCAGGCTCCCCAAAATCATGGGATTGGCAGATTGGCTTAAAAAAAATCACAAGATTTAAAAAATACTGGTTTCTTATCTGCCTTGTGGTGTTGCAGCCTTTAGAGTAAATGTTCTCAAACTTTTCTCCATGACCTATTAGTTCTGGGTTTTTTTTAAATGAAAGCTGAGAATCTGGCACGACAACTTGACTCCAGGAGCTGGGGCTTTAAAGAAAGCACCATATATCACAAGTGTGATTAAAATCATGAGCGTTGGCACTAGTTTATATTGGTTTTACAGAAAATAGTGTCTTTGCCTCAGCACTATCTCACATGCTGTTGAGATCCAAAAAAGCAAAAATAGAAAAAAGGTCATTAGTGGAAGAATACACAGCAAGGCTCCCCAAGGCCCAGATAAATCCCTTTACCTCACCAGAGCGCTCAAACACCCAGAGTTTACCCTTTCCCACCATGTCCCAAGAAAGAATACACCATCCCAGGGCCCCACTATATTACGGAATAGGAGGGAGTTGGTATGTGTGTGGGGTGGAATTCACTAGGTCACAAGAAGGGTCCTGAATGGATGTCCCCCCTCTCTGTGCCTGACTACTGTCACTCGCTCCAACAGGGAAACACAAGAGAAAAGGAAACAGCTAGTTTAGCTATGAAACCAAGAAAAGGGGGTGGGGCAGGAAATGCGGAATAAACATATACATTAATTGTTTTCATTTATTCAGTAAAGTCAAGCTCTTTACCTCCTTGAGCATCACCACCCAGAGATAATGGTGCTCCCTGGAACAAAGCTGTGTCTCCAGGAGGGAGCTAAAGAGGAGGAAACATCCACAAGAGTCCCCAGGCAGAGTTCCTCCTGAACTAGTTCCACTGAGGGCAGGGGGAAGGTCAAGGTTTGTCCCCTGCTGGTCCAACTCCTAATCCCATGGCTCTTCCAGGTCTGTGTGGCAATGACAAAACAATGTGTGCTTTCCCTGGTCCTAACACTGTTTGCTGACCTTGATCTGACTGCCTGTCTCCTCTTCCTATGCAGATCTCTGCACCCTCCTCAGAGACTCCGAATAGCGAGGAGGGTGTCTGGAGAAGGAGGAAGAGAATGGTGCTGCAGAAGCAGCAGATCCACACCCATTCTTGTAGAAGGAGTGAGGTCCATTCATGAAGGGGTACCTCTACAAATGCAGTGCTGTGAGCAGCCAGTCCAGCGTGTTTCATTTTTGCAGGTCTCTACATGTCCTGGTTCTTCCCAATGATGGAAGGGGTGAGCCTTCATCAGGAAAGCTTGCTCTTGGGGTATTCTAGGCCTGACTGGAAGCTTTTGAAAACTTCAGAAAATCCTGTTCTCATAAAAGAGATCCAGCAGATTCAATGGTTTTGGGATAAGAATCTAAATGTGTAGGTGCTGCAGTGTTGCCAGCTTATGATATTGGGTGTTTTTCTTAAAGCCTAAAAGTCACATGACTAGGTGGGAATCGCAGCTTTCTCTCACTCTTTTTTAAAGTGAATTGCTATCCCTCATAGTTGCAGAGAAAAGCTGGAAAATGGAACCCTGAATGATCAGAAACCAGACAGCAAAGAAAAAGAAACCCACATTGGTGGTTTTTGCAAAATCATGGTTTTTTGAGGCAATTCATGATTTTTAAACATTTGCGGTTGGCAAAATGGGTGCTTAAACAAAATTAGTAGAACCAACCACAAAGATCTGAAATCGGACTAATTACAGAAATGTAGGGCTGGAAAGGACCATGAGAGGTCAACAAGTCCAGCCTCCTATTCTGCATAAGGATTAAGTAAACGTAGACCACCCCGACAGGTGTTTGTCCAACCTGTTCTTAAAAACCTACAGCGATGGGGATTCTACAACCTCCCTTGGAAGCCTATTCCAAAGCATAACTACTCTTTACAAAGCTTATATATTAGAATGCATTTCCTAATATCTAAACTAATTCTTCTTTGCAGATTAAGCCCATTACTTCTTGTCCTACCTGCAGTGGTAATGGAGAACAATTGATCACAATCCTCTTTATGACAGCCTTAACCTATTTGAAGGCTTATCAGGTGCCTGCCTCTCCCATCTTCTCTTCTCAAGACTAAACATGCCCAGTTATTTTTAACCTTTCCTTATAGCTAGGTCTAATTCTCTATTTTTTTTTATAAATAATTTTTTGCTTTCCTCTGGACTGTCCCCTACTTATCCATATCTTTCTTAAAGCATGGCACCCAGAATTGGACACAGTATTCCAGCTGGGGCTGCCTCACCTCTTAAAAGAACAGGAAAATTACACCCTGTGTCTTGCATACAACACTCATGTTAATACACCACACAGTGATATTAGCCTTTTCACAACGGTGCATCACACTGTTGACTTGAATTCAATTTGTGATCCATTGTAACCCCCAGATTGTTTTCAGCAGTACTACCCACCTAGCCAATTTTGTAGTTGGACATTTGCGCTCCTAAATGAATTTCACCTTGTTGAACTCAGATCAGTTTTCCAATTTGTCTAGATTCCTCAGTGTGTCTTATGAAGTCACTCTTGATTGACTTTCCCTGTTTCTATTCCTCTTCCTCCTGAAATCCTATCACTCCATTTGTTTTGGGATGGATTGGCCATTTCTGTTTGTCCTGTGGTTCCTTCCTCATTGCCCAGTTCTATCAGTAGAAGTCAGGTTCGTTGCTAACTTTGTACACAAAGGAGTCTGGTTATTTACTGCTAGATGGGAAACTGTTCACCCTCTTTCTTTGAGAATTAATGTCACTGTCTGGGCTGTTTAGCTGAAACAAAGTGAATGTATGCAGTATTTGTTATTCAGTCAAGCATAGAGGGACCCTTCTTTCCGTCAATGCTAGTTGATTTGCATCATTAGCTGCCATTGAAATGGGTTTTAGAAGGAGACATGGGCCCCATCCTGACCCTGCTGTCAGGGCGGGGAAGAAGGAGAGGAACAGAAATCTGTCTCACCATGTGGTTATCATCAGAGGTGAAAAGTGGAAGCTAACATAGCCCATGCTAAAATTCAGTCTGTTAATGCCTTTGGGAAAGGTACAATAGGAGAATATCCTGAGCTAAAGTGAAGGCTGCACTAGGAATTGTGTCAGGCCACTTCCTGGTATAAAGACAAGGCCATGCTTTCCAGAAATTCATTCTAGAGTCTTTATTTTAAATCAATTATATAAAGGTGTGTTTGGGGAAGGTAAGTATAATTATTATGCAGTAGTGCCTATGTTCTAGTCATGGACTAGGACCCCCATTGTCTGTCTCCTCAAGTATACAATGGGAATAATGCTACCTACTGAACTCTGGAAGGCACTGTGCAGACACTGCATGACAGGGTAAGAAAAATGGGCAGTCCTTCTATACCTTGATGAATTTCCCTTTTTCACTGTGACTGTGGGTAGGGATGGTGTCACTAACCTTTATTTGCCAGAAGCTGGGAATGGGTAACAGGGGATGGATCGCTTGATGATCACATGTTCTGTTCATTCGCTCTGCGGCACCTGGCATTGGCCACCGTCAGAAGACAGGATACTGGGCTAGATGGATGTTTAGTCTGACCCAGGATGGCTGTTCTTATGTTCTATGCCAGTGGTCCCCAATCTTTCACAGAAGACTGTGGCGGGTGCTTGTCACCCCACCGCCGAAATGCCGTCGCCGAGAAGCAGCAGCGGGAAGAGGCGTTGCTGCCGAAATGACGCCAAGAAACAGCAACGCTTCTCGGCGGCATTTCAGCGGCGGGGTGTCCTGCGGGCACACAAAAATGCCCCGGCGGGAGCAATGGTGCCCGTGGGCACTGCGTTGGGGACCCCTGTTCTATGCTTTCCTTCTGAAGCACAGCTGTAGAAGTCTTATACAACTGCTCCCTCTGGTGTTTATTTCATGTATTTTCTTCAAATACCTGCCGAAAGCATGCTCAAAAAGGGTTATGCGTTTTTGTTCCCCCCCTCTCCCCTTTTGATATACTGAGAACCTGAATGGGCTCTGTATACCATTCTACAGGAAGAATATTCAAATTGTAGGGCAAATATACATTTCTGGCATAGCGTTAGGATTGCTGCATTCCCGGGTGTGTGTGGGTGTGCAAGAGAAATCCTTATCAACAGAATATGTGCTACTGCAGTTGGCCCGGGGACTTTAAAATAAGGCACAGGAGAAGAGCTAAAATGATGCCAAATGGCTATTGGGTCTGGTCAATAGATGACATGCTGAGTCAACATTTCAGCTCTTGCCCTGGTCAGAATAATGGTTATTAGGATTAAACACTTATAGGCATTATTCTTAAATGAAATGAAAGATGTTGGATGATTTCAGTTTTCGGCAACATTAAAGGACTTAATGCTGCCTAGGGAAAATATAGCCCCTTCTTGGTAGTCTGGCCTGCCACTGAAATATAAAGATTGAAGGTTTGGGGAAAAGGGGATTTTTCACAGCAGTTTGGAGCAGCTTAGTTAGGTAAACTAGATCTAAGTACAGTACACTGTTAGATCTTGTAGTCATTGTGGATAGTTCTCTGAAAATGTTTGCTCAGTGTGCAGCAGCATCAAAAAAGCTAACAGAATGTTAGGCGCTATTAGAAAAGGGACAGATAAGAAGACAGAAAATATCATAATGCCACTATATACACCCATGGTATGCTCACACCTTGAATACAGCGTGCAGTCTGGTCTCTCCCCCACCTCCCCATCTCAAAGCTATATTTTAGCATTGGAAAAGATACAGAAAAGAGCAACAAAAACAATAAGTTGTATGGAACAGCTTCCCTATGAGGACAGAGAGATTAAAAAGACTGGACTGTTCATTTTAGAAAAGAGACTACTAAGCTTGGATGTGATAGAGGTCTATAAAATCATGAATGAGGTGGAGAAAGTGAGTAGGGGAGTGTTATTTACCCCTTCACATAAAACAAGAACCAGGATCACCCAATGAAATTAATTGGCAGCAGGTTTAAAATGAACAAAAGGAAGTACTTCTTTACACAATGCGCAGTTAACCTGTGGAACTTGTTCCTGGGGGATGTTGTGAAGGCCAAAAGTCTAACTGGGTTTAAAAAAGAATTAGATAAGTTAATGGAGGAAAGGGCCATCAATGGCTATTAGCCAAGATGGTCAGGGATGCAACCCCACACTCTTGATGCCCCTGAACTTCTGACTGCCAGGAGCTGGGACTGGACAACGAGGGATGGATCTCTCAATAATTGCCCTGTTCTGTTCATTCCTTCTGATGCACCTGGCACTGGCCACTCTCAGAAGACCAGATCCAGGGCTAGATGGACCATTGGTCTGATGCAATATGGCTGTTCTTATTCAAAAATTACCTTTAAAACAATACATTTTGGTGGCATTTTTCTTCTTCTTGAATTTACCTTCTGGTGTTTGAGCCTCTACTGGGAAGCTGCCTGCTCCCAAAGTGTGTATGTGTCTCAGGGTCAAAATTCAACCTTTATAGCACATGTAGAAATGTGGGCCTCCTCACTGGCTATGTGGGAGGGATAGCACTCACCCACTTCTTTCCGCTGTGGTGAGGGAGCTACTAGCCTATTCCCCTCAGTCATCACTATTCTGTGCTTCCCCTTCAGTCTCCTCTTGCAAGTCTTCAGTTTCCCTCCTGTTCTTCATATTCCCCATTTTAACGTGGTCTCCACCTATACATTTCCCTGAACACCTTCAGTCTCTCCCCTGTACACCACATTCCCTGACCCTACTCCCCATTCCTCTGCTTCTCTGTCTCTGCTCTTCATTTCCATGTACCCATTGTCTCCTTCATTCTCCCACCCTGTATCCCATTGCTTTGTACTATCCTTCAGTTATCTTCTGCCTTCCACATTCCCATACATCTTATCATTGTCTCTTCTGTCCCTCAAAATGCTCTGCCCCCACATTACCCTGGTCTCTCCAGTCTTCTGCTGCAGCCCCCATTCCTGCACATCCTCAATCGACTCCTTTCATCCCACACATCCCTGAGGAGCCCCTGTACCTGTTCTCCTCTATTCTGTTCCTTACAACCCCCTGTCTATGCATAGTATGCAGTCTAGCTCCCTGACCACAGAATGGCATCCATGCTCGTGAGGGCAGCTTGTCTTATTGAAAACAGGCCAGGCCATTGCTGCCAGGCAACTTTTTGGAGGTAGCCTCATTTCCACATGCAGAGGTGTGCAGGGAAATAGTGGTCCCATGAAAAATAATAGGAGACGGCGGCTATTTTATAAGGAGAAATTTCACAAGATAGACGGTTTTTACAGGAAGATCATGAGAGAAACAAAACCTAAAATACTGCAAACTGATAACACTGAGAGAGGTGGCAACATTGCTTTGGGCTTTTAAATCCTGAGGACCTGATTCCTAACTCCTAAGCAGAAAAACATGATCCAAATGCACCTGAAGGGCTCACACCAGAATATAGATAAAATGACCCTGAAATGTATTTTTTAAATCTCATGGTTTTTGAATGGTTGGTCTCAGCAATACTGCTACTTCTTGTCAGCCTTCAATGCCAAACTTCACTTCGCATTCAGTACCTGATCCAAAATGTGCAAAGCTGGCAGTGGGAGTTGTGGGTGGGTAAGAGAAGTAGGATCAAATACCAGGGGCTCCATGGCTTCAGCCAAGAGACCAAGAGAGAAGGACACAAGGTATGAATACAAGACAGAGGTACAGGAACTCCTGAGTAGTACCACTGTTTTAGCCACCCAGTCCCTCTGTGGCTTTCTGAAAGTTATTTACCCTCTCTGCCTCCGTTTTCCTTATCTGTGAATAACCAAACGGTGTGAGTTTGTACCTGGCCATCACTAGATCATAAGAAGCTTTAAAAACAAAACTACCATCAGAAATCTCACTTCAGTGTTGGCAACTTTGACAGTGTCTTAAGAATTCTTTAATGAAGTCCACACCATCGCAGGGTAGTGCTTGTTTCCCTGAAAGCAGGATACACCAGCCCCCAAACACTTTCTCCTTCATTTTCTTCTTGCCTTTGGCCTTTTTCTAACCCAACTGCACACAAACCAGCTACGAGGAAGAGGGAAAGCCCAAATCTAATCCTTAGAGGCAGAGGTTTGTACTGTTGCCAACACTTGCAACTTTATCTCGACTCGCACAGGTTAATATTTTCCCCTAAAGCTCCAGCTAGCACAAGCAAGAGATTGCATGGGTTTATTTTTTAATATAGGTTTTGAGCCTTCAAGCTTGTGGAGAAAAGCTTGAAAACATGAAGCAAGTGCACCCTAAAGATTCAGGAACCATAAATAAAACCAAAAGAACCCAAACTGTATTATTTAAAAAAAATGGTAGGGTTTCTAAAGCCAATCTCATGACTTTTTGTAGGCTGGACTCATGATTTTTGAGTGCTTGGCCTTGGCAATGCTGGGTTTTATTAGATGGATAATCCAGCACATGAATGAGGAGTTTAATGCTCCTAATGCTTTCGGGTCTATATGACCACAACACATGCAAAGAAAAATGTGCCAGAGGCCAAACCTGTGCCTCTTAATACATTAAATATTCTCCAGCTAGGATGAGGACAACCTGTTAAGATTGGCTTTGTCTACATACTTCTTGTGGTTTCACTATAGCCAAGAAAGTCATACAGTGGTAGCGTGACCAGTTAGACCCCAAACTAACAGCAGGTATTCCAGCAGCAGATCATTTTGATTTTAAGGCAGTTGTTATAATAGCATCATTTTGGTGGGGTTTTTTTTGTTTTTCAAAAAACAAAAGCCAATCACCAAAGGGGTCTTGGATGTCTGAGAGACCCCAGATAACGTTCGCCTCATGCATCATCACAGTTGTCCAGCAAATCGAGTTTCTTTGTAGAGAACATCGTCAAACTGATTTTCTGGGAAGCCTACACTTTCGAGGAAGAGTTTCTGGGGAAGCCACAGCGGTCAGATACATTTTCTGGCAAGCCCATGCTTGCCAGATACTGTTGCTGGGGCAAAGTCTCACCGTTGCATTGCACAATGCTCGTCTGAATGCAGATATTGTTGGGATTTTTTTTTGTTTATTATGCACATGGCAAAATAAATCTTTGAGTAAGAGACAAATGTTTCGCAGGGACCTGGGAACAGAAATGCTGAAACCACTGGCTGCAATGTTCCTTTCCTGTACCTTACTTCAGGCTTCTAGGGAAGCAGTGTCTAGCATGCTGGGTGCTGATCCAGAGCCTGAGGGCAGGTCTACACTTAAAGCGCTGCAGTACTTCAGTGAAGATGTGACCTACACCCTCTATCAACGTAGCACGGTCTACGTTAGGAAATTAGGTAGGTTTAACTGCGTTGCTCAGGGCTGTGGATTTTTCACACGCCTGAGCGACATAGTTATACCAACCTCATTGTCTAGTGTAGACCTGGCCTAAGAAATGGGGAAGATGTTACATCTGTTCCAGAGAATGAGACAGAACTCATGTACAAAATGTGCAAAGTGTAAAACCTGTGTATGTTGAGAGCATATCACCTATTTGTTCAAAGCAGTGGGCCATTTGCTACCACTTTGCTTTCTTTGTGCCCTTTATGCTATTGCTGTTTATCGATTTTCAGTGTCTAAACACGGGCTCAATTAGACCAGGTGTTCTCAACCTTTTTCTTTCTGAGCCCCCCTCCCCCCCAACATACTGTACAAGCTTCATGGCCCACCCATGCCACAACAATTCTTTTTCAGCATATCCAGTAGATTAAAAGCCAGGACCTACATTAGGAGGGCAGCAAGCAGGGCAATTGCTCGGGGACCCACACCATGGGGCCCCGGCAAAGCTAAGTTGCCCAGGCTTTAGCTTCAGCCCCGGGTGGTGGGTCTCGGGGCCTCACGCTTCTGCCCAACAACCGTGGGGCTTGAACTTTCCGCCCTGGGCTCCAGCAAGTCTAATGCTAAAAAACACTGCTTGGTGGACCTGCTGAAACCTGCTCATGGCCCACCCTGGGGCCCCCGACCCCTGGCTGAGAACTGATGTGTTAGACCACAATACGTGTGCAGCTTTTTTAAAAAAATATTTGATCACAGGGTTGGTTAGACCCAGCACAAGTATTGTGTAATATGCTTCTGAAACTAAGGAAGTGTTTTTTGTTTTTTAAAGATTGTTCATAGTTTCATAGTTCACTGGTTACCATAAAGTCAGTTTTAAATGTATCCCACACAATTTTGATATACCAGGGGCCTCCAAGACCAATACAGAAATAGTTGATTTGGATCTAGCTAATGATCTGTGCAGGGGCTTCTGGGATTTGTGGTTAAAGCAGGCAGCATTACCAGTGGGAAGAAGACTGTCTGGAAAGCAGGAAAGGGGAATCAGACTTTCAAGATCCTGGTTGGTTTAGCTGAGGTGCATGATTTAGAAGCTACCCAAAGAGGCAGCAGGAGTCGTAGGATGGTGTCTTACTGATTAGTTAGGGAAGGAAGTCTCAAAAGACAGCAACAGTGAGCGGGAATCCAGGGGAGGATGCCAGGAAAGGAGGCAGAAGTCTTTTTCTTACAAGATTTCTTCCAGTTTAATACAGGTGCTAGATGCAAATTGGGATCAGGGCTGTCGGTGCAGTTTGTCTAGAAATCCAAACTCAGATTTCTAACTTTGTTGCCATTCAGATCAGTATTTGTCAACTCACTTCTGCCAGGGTTTCTAGTCAGGTGGGTGTCAAGTAACCAAGAAAGGTGATTGGATACTCTGGTGACCACAGCAATGCTTATAACAAATACAAAACAATAAATAACTACACCCTGTCCAAAAGGTAGATCTTCTCAGTGTATCATAAAAGTGCAAATGTCTATCCTTCCATCTGCAGTGACAGGAAAATTATTCTTGTCTAGATTCCTGGGCAGTAGTTTCTCTCAGGAAGCCTATATTAAAAGGTCCATTCTCCCTTCAGTATGCATATATACCTCCTGTTACTGGCAGATATAAGGGACATGTCCAGGAGAGTACAGAGCCTTTTGCTATGGGCACAAACTCACTGTAAGTGCTGTTTGTATGCTATTTCAATCTCTCTGGTCACGCAATTACAGACATGAAAGTTGCGATATTACAACAGAAAAACTTCAAAACCAGACTCCAGAGAGAGACTGCTGAATTGGAATTCATTTGCAAATTGGATACAATTAACTTAGGCTTGAATAGAGACTGGGAGTGGCTAAGTCATTATGCAAGGTAACCTACCTACCTACCTACCTCCCCCCCCCCGACGTTCTTGTTAAATCCTGGATTTGTGCTGGAAATGGCCCACCTTGATTATCATACACATTGTAAGGAAAGTGATCACTTTAGATAAGCTGTTACCAGCAGGAGAGTGGGGTGGGGGGAGAGAAAACCTTTTGTAGTGATAAACACCCATTTTTTCATGGTTTGTGTGTATAAAAACATTTTCTGTATTTTCCACGGTATGCATCCGATGAAGTGAGCTGTAGCTCACGAAAGCTCATGCTCAAATAAATTGGTTAGTCTGTAAGGTGCCACAAGTACTCCTGTTCTTTTTATGTTTAAATAACATGCATTTACAGCACATATACTTTAGGGGGCTATCTAATGCAATTATAAATCACACCGGAGACAAACGTCTTTCTTTCCTCTTACGTGGCGTCAGGCGTAGTCAATTATTTTTTGTCAAGGTTGAAATTTCTTGGTCACAGTCCAGACGCTAGAGAAAATAATAAATAAATAATAATGTAAATCTAAAAATTTCAGGGTCCATTCAAAACCATCTGGTGGTCCGGCTTTGGCCCACAGTCTGCCTATTGGCTATCCTGGTCTCGAGCAAAGGCACAGGCACAGGAAGTAGGGGTACTGGATTGAAGTAGTAACAGCAACCCAAATACATGGTTTCTGCCTTCAGCACTCCCACTATAAAAATTGTTCTAGCACCAATGAGCAAAGGGAAAAAAATACAAGCATCTGTTGGCTTTGAAATGAAAGGAGATTTTCTCATACAGGGTATTCCATTTATAAAGGGAACTAGAAAGATTCTCCACATCAAATGAAAAATGTTGGTAGATTAAAAGAAGCAACTGGCACTGTCAGCAAAGTGGCAATTGGGAGAAATTAAAGTAGTCTGGAGATGCAAGATTACACTTCAGCTGCAGCTGTTGACTTTTGCCTAAAGAAAGAGAGAAACAGTGGGGAAATGAGACACGGATTTTAGTTGACTTGTTTGTGTCTTAGCACAAGCGTAGAGAGCAGGACAACTTAGAAGGGCTTAATGATGCCTAGAGGCGTGACATGGTGGTTACTAGACATGATCAATAGCTATTTCTGCAGCTTTACAGAAAGCAGGGGCAGCAGAAGCTTTCTAATGGGGGGGGACGCCCACTGGCGTATGAACGATGGCCCCACCCCCACACTACCCCTTCCCCACAAGCCTGGCCCTCGCACCACCCCTTCCCCAGAGGTCCCGTTCCCACACAGCCTCTTCCCCTCAACCCCTCCCTCATCACTCATCCTTAGCACCAATAAAAAGTGGAGGGGCATAGCCTTCCCTCTTTTAAAAGTGGGGAGGGGGGCACGGCCCCCTGGCCTCCTGTGTTCCAGCACCCCTGACAGGAAGCGTTGATTGAGGGCAAGCAGCCTTGCAGGTTCCACGTGTTTGGGTACCTGAGAGTGTAGCTAGGTGGAGCTCAGGTGCAAGAGGCTGAAGACAGCCCTGTGGAGACTCAGCAGCTGACTGAGTCAGAGCCAAGAGGTGTATCTGTGCTGAAGGCTGCTTCCTAATACTTGTACTCTGGATAGGAGTTAGCATTCCTGACTTGCTAGAAATGGAGGAGACAGCTAGAAACCAAGCACAGAGTGTTATTAGCTCCGAGCCTGGAACCGCTACTGGAAAGATAGGCCGGTTGGTTTGCTGAATAGATTCTGAAGTGGCTGGAGGGGAAGTCAGAGGCTGCCATTCTCCTCAGAGAATCTCAGTGACACCTGCTTTTTGAGGCCACGCTATAGAAACCTAAAAGTAATTTCTCTGAGAAGATCAGAGGGGAATGTGTCTGTAGTGCACTAACATATAAAAGTGTATATGCTCTGTTGAAACCCTGTGCTGAAATACGAAACAGCAGCCAAGTAAGGCAGTTTGTATAGAGAATGCCGATATGCTAACTGCCTAATAACTTATTTTTAAAAATAACTTCTTAAAGTATTCCAGATACTCTTTGCTAATGTTTGTGCATGAAACGTTTGTTCACTAAAATTGTATGACACTTTCTTCTTGAAGCTGACTGGCAGATTTTAACATCTAGAAAGGATTTTGCATACCAAAACTCTAAGGTTTAATGATGCATAATCCTTTTCCCCACCCTGAAAAGTCGGAATGCTGGCCTCTGCTTCAGCAGAGAGGTAAGCTGAGGGGCAGTAAGGGAAGGAGTGAAATAGTTATGCTGAGGTAGCGTTATGTATGTCACTGACTGTTACATGCACAAATGGAAGCTGCCATTTCAGACCCCAGTCTGTCAACTGATAGCATGCAAGTGGGCTGCTGTAGCCACATGCTAACAATTGCAGGATTGTGGCCTTAGTTGTAATTTGCACCTTTAGGCTTAGGATTTGAAACACAGTGATAAAATCCCCCCTGTAGCTAAATAAGTAGAGAATATTTAGACACATCAAAATTTGGCCAGGCCACCCATCTTCTGAAAAATCCTAGGGGACGTTCCGTGACTACAAAATGATCAGGGGCTTTTAATTTACTTCTCATCTATTGTACAGTGCCTTCAACACTACAGTACCCTCTAGGATAGGCAAAGGTACTGGTTTAGAACTGATCTACCAGGATGATTACCACCAAGTAATCAAGAATACATTTTCCATAACTTGGTTTTTCCTGGCCAGTCACCAGGGGTGAAAGTAACTTACGAGACTTATTGGTACGCAGGAGTGGCCGGGGTCCTGAGCAACGTGAGGGGATCGGCTCAACCAGAAGGGGCAGGGCCTCAGGTAGAAGGGGTAGGGCTGGGGCCAGACTCCCGCAGCCAGCCAGCCCGCCCTTCAGCGCAGCCTGGCAACAATTTAAAGGGCCCAGGGCTCCCAGCTGCCACTGCCAGCGCTCCCCCAGGGCTTTGGCAGCGATTTAAAGGGCCTAGGGCTCCGGCTGCAGTGGCTGGGAGCCCTGGGCCCTTTAAATCACCTCTGGAGCCCCATGGTAGTGGTGATGGGAGGCTTGGGCCCTTTTAAATTGCCAGGCCCTGGGGAAGCTGCCCCCTGCCAGTACATTCAGCTGTGTACCGGCCCTTACTGGTACACTGTACTGTACCACCTTACTTTCACCTCAGACACCAGCATCATATTGGCTTAGCCTGTGTGATGTGATGAAATGGCTAGCTGAGCTGCATGGCTCCCTATTTTTGATGTGGGATAAGACAGACTGTGATAAGGAAGCCTTGCACAGAGATGGCTGCAGAGAGCTCAGGGGTATGAGCAAAGCGTGAAGACATCACAGGTGGCATTTAAAATGAGGCTCAGTAGTAAACCTCGGACATAATCAGGAAATGGTAGCTGCCCACAAGGCCATAGTTCCTTTCGCTCATACTTGGAAAGATCTTGGCCATCTGCTCCAAGTACAACTTTTCTTTAGAAATAAGTGGAACATTACACACTGCTGCTTGCTCTTCTTTAAGGAAATGGTTTTCTATTGCAGCAGTACAACAATGAATCTCTTAGGTAGTGTCCTGTAATACAGGGGATGCAGTTATACTATATATTTTTTTCTTGCTGAATATCAAAGCAAATCGTACAGGCAAAAATATGCTGCCAACCTGCTTCAGTCTTAGAATGTAACTTCACAAAAAAGGGAAGGCAAGATTTTAAAAGATGAGTGCCTCGCGTTAAGCTCCTTAATGCCTAAGTAAGGATTTTGAATGCTAACTTGAGGCACTCATTTTAAATCTAGGCCTGAAATCCCATGCTGTACCTCTAAAGAATTAAATATTTAATTTAAAAAAAAATACTGTTCAGCATACCGAGTATGGGCCATTGAACAGAATTGCTCTAGCCAGACTATGCGTCTACACAGGCATGCTCACGCTGCTGAAGATCAAAGCAAGCACAGTAGCATGACTATCACCTGTGGTGGATTGTTAGAGCTTGGACCACATCATCCTCGCTTGCTGCGCTGATGGGGCCCTCTCAAAGCTCCTTCTGTGTGTGTGCAAAGGGATGTCCCACCCCTGTGCAACCCCTTTTGGGCAGGTTTGCTACTGTAGGTGGGCCTTGCCTTACTTTGCACCAGTTGGGTGTGAAGAAATGGGCTTGTTTAGATCAGAGAAGCCAAACACACTAACATAAGTCTCCCATTAATGAAGCCTACAGAAGGAACACTTGGACAACAATATAAAAGCCCTTACCATAGAGGCCAGGTTCAGACTACCCAAAAGTTCATCTAAAACCCAAAAAAAAATTCTCTAAGTCTTCCTTCAGGGAGCTGGCCAGAGCTTACCATCCCTTGTCAGTTTCTGCTGCAAGCTCAGGCCCACTAAGCTTCCTTTTCCTGTTTTAAATAGGGCAGTCCTCAGGTGGAGCAGGGAGCCTCTGTGATTTTAAATGCAGGTGGTTCTGATTGCAGCTCCTGGTTGGCCATTAAAGGGTAGTACTCTCCTCTACAGGGTGGCACTACTCAGCAGGGTTCCTGTAATCAGGGGAGCACAGTTCTGCAGAAGGGCTGGCCCCAGGAAGTCTCCCCCAGACAGGGGAGCTGAGAGCAATTGAACCAAACTGTAAACCCTGTATATGATGGAAACCACTTCAAAGGGGTGCAGCAGCACCACCATCGCTCCTAGTTCCAGCACCTACGCCCCTGGAAGACTACTGCTACTGGGGAGTGGCTAGAGAGCTTCTAACAACCTCCCAACACCCCACTACAGAGAGATTCTTTTTCTACCATTGTGCCTTTTCATTGCCCCACAAACATCCCTCCACTGCTCCCACTGTCCCCCAGTCTGTTCCCCTGATGCCTCACGTCTTCAGTGGGTTAGCAAGCAGATTAGGTCTGGTGCCATGGTGGTGCTGGTTCAGCACAGAGCCGTGGGAGCACAGTGAAGTAGAAAGGAGCATGGTGAGCCAGTAGAGAGGGGGACAGGAGATGGGTAGAGGATCAGTAGAGTAGTAGCTGGAGGGAGGTAGCTGGAGAAGCCAAATTCCAGTAGGAGGCAAAAGAACTGAGTCAGGTCACCAGAGGCAATAAGAAGGAACCATAGAATGCCTCAGTGAGGCACAGAAACAGGGCAGTGAAAATGCCCGAGGAAACCCCTCTCCCAAACCCACCCAAAAGTTTGGGGTCCAGCAGTGTGTGCAAATGCTTCGAAAGCTTCTTCCTGCATGATAAATTGAAGCACTACCTGCTGCAGTGCTGAGTATTGGGGAGCTGGGAATTTCTGTGGAGGGTTTATCAGAATACTCTGGATAGTTGATGGGTGGGCTAGAGAAATTGGAGGGGTGGATTGGGACTTAGTGTGGGGCTGCTGGAACCAGGGGTGCTACCACACCCTCTGGCATGAAGTGGTTTCCATCAGATACAGGGTTTACAGTTAGGTTCAATGGCTCTCAGTACCTTCACTATACAAATTGTTCCAGCATCTGACTTCATGTGTCCCATTAAAGTAGGAACATGAGAGTATAAGAGTTGATTAAAACACGCTGGGAGTTGTGTGATTGAAACCGGGAGTATCTTGGGGCATTGGACAGGTAGTGGAATGGGAACTGTTGAGCGGCCACAAGAGAAGCCATGAATATGAGGAGTTGATGGGAGGAAATGAGTTTGGAAGGTAATATTGAGACCAGAACTTATATGGGAGGAAGGAAGATCCAGGGGTAGGCCACAGAATGGTTCAACCTAGAGCAAGGTTATTCATGGATTTGGGAAGAAACAATGAGTGGAAAGACACGCGTATATAAAATACCTTAACAAAAAAGAAGATGGATTGTACAGACTTAACTGTTCCTTTTATTAAGACACACATACTACATTAAATAACAACAACAAAGGAGGTTTCTTGTTTCTGAAGAAATAGAAGCAGTTAGGCTGTGTCTAGTTCTATTCCCTTCAGGAGTGGAAAGCAAAGAGGGTGAAATTTACTCCTGTGCAGAGGTCCAGCACCAAGGCTGATGTGTCACTTAAGCTCTGTTTTGTGTCATGTGTAGGCCTTGTTCTGGCCCTCTGCTGTGGGGTGAATTCCACCTATAATGCACATGGGCTTCCCAAGCTGTGCATAAATGCGAAGGTGCATTATACTGTGCCAATCCATGCTGGTGCGCACAAGTCAAAAGTACTGAGAGCGAGACAGTTGCATCCACATCTTTAGAAATATTAGTGTCAGGCAACCTGTTAACCACCAGCTCCTCCTTCTACCCCCCCAAAATAATTAAATTGCAAAATTAGAGAGGCAAATGTGAGATGAAACATTATTGCCATTTTAAGTTTCTAAGCTATCCTTGAAATTACTAGTTTAAAAAATACTGTTTTAAAGCTTACTTCTTATTCTGCACCCATCACCATGGTATCTGAGTGTCTGATAGTTACCCTGCAAATTCCTGGCAGATGAGTAATAAACAGAATAAACAGATGACGCCTACTGCCTTTCCACAGAAAAGTTTAATAGATACAGGCCTCGTGGTTTGCTTTAAAGAGCTATTTTCTTTTGTCTGTGTCTTTGCAAAAACAACCTTATCCTTCTTTGGCTTGAGTATTTCTCAAAGGTTTAATGCTAAGATAGCAACTTGGTCTCACCCATGTACCTTATTGTGCCGGTTTTCTGTGCCTACATTAGAGAAGTGGCCAAATCTTAGCAAAAGTTCTACTGAATTCAGTAGGAGCACTATTAGGCCCATAGTTTGTGAAGCTCAGACATCAGAGTGAAGAATGTTACTGGCAGGATACTCAGCTACTGTACGTGTTGCATTACTACATACCGTTGGTCAAAACTGAAGACCACTTTAATAACTGCAAGGAATTAAACAAGCACCGGCAGGCTGCGGGAGGCACCTCACCACAACAGACAATTTCATGAATATAGTCTCTTGAATATTTATTAAAAAGAAAAGGAGGACTTGTGGCACCTTAGAGACTAACCAATTTATTTGAGCATAAGCTTTCGTATGCATCCAATGAAGTGAGCTGTAGCTCACAAAAGCTTATGCTCAAATAAATTGGTTAGCCTCTAAGGTGCCACAAGTCCTCCTGTTCTTTTTGTGAATACAGACTAACATGGCTGCTACTCTGAAACTTGAATATTTATTGTAATCTCAAAATTAATACCCCAAACAAAAATAAACAAAACAAAATCCACTTGTTATACAGAAGTCACATACAAACAGAATATCCAATGGAATACACACAGTCTTTATTTCCACATAGAATTAAAACTCTGCACATGGATAAAATGTGTACTTCACATCCAAACAAGAGCTCCTGTGGACATATGTTGAAGAGTCACAACATCTGTCACCCAGCAGCATTTTAAACTCACATTTTTGGAACCACAGTCACTGTATTGTAGTGGCAGTTAGAGGCGGAGGAAGAGTTGGATCCTAACCACCTCACAAATATCTTCTAAGCAAGTACTCCAACATCTCTTTAAGAACAATTCAGCAAGTAAAGTTAGTATGGGGAGCTAGAACAGCTACATGTTTTCAAAGTAGGCATTTGGGTTTGTTTTTTATGTACTCATACATGTATAGGGATAGTAAAAATACCAGGTCAAATTACCAGTCATGGTGACAAACCCTTGCAAACCCTCGAGCAGTCAGGTCACTTAACAGCAGTAGTAAAATATAGGCAATGCATCCTCAGTCTGTATATTTGTGTTTCAGTGGTATCTTAGCCTTACTGTGTCTGTTCCTTGGCTACAGGGATGTTTATATTTTTTCTTTCATTCTGCAGTTCCCAAATTTCCCCTATCACACGCTTTCATTTTCATGCAATTTTGCATAGTTTGGCAGATTGTTTCACAACAGAAGGTGGTATAAAACACAGGGAAGCGTTTGGGACAGATGCTTAGGCCTTTACTAGGATTGTCCTCTACTGTTTAATGTAATCTGACTACTTTGCTTATTCTCTAGCACTATGCGATGACATGGCAGAGGCGAAAGAAAGCAGAGCTATTGGTTTCCTGCATTATTTGGCTATTGCCTCTTTTTGATGAGAGCTAGCTTTTCTAAAATAGCTACGACATATGCTAAAACAGCCTTGTAAAATTGTCATGACAATGTATCAGACCAAGGCACAAAATCTACTAATGTACCTTTTACCATGATGCTAATGGGAAAACTGAATGTGATGTTAGTAACCCATGAAAAAATGTTACTCACCTTGGTCCTGATTCAGCAGTTCATCCTTATTCAGTAAAGGGCACGTTCCTCTAGACAACCAGCATATTGTACAATGGGGATGCAGCATAAGTTAATTAACAGCATTAACTTCTGCTCAGAGGTTTGCAATCACAGTAGGGGAACCACTGGCAGAACAGCCATCAAGTGGCTACAATGAAGCATGTGCTTAAATGCTTTACTGAATAAGGATGGGCTTAAGCAGGTGTTTAAATGTGCTGCCTCATTTGAGGTCCTTGAGTGAATGGCTGAGTACGACTGTGCAAGGCTAAAGTAAAAGGAAAAAATGATTTGATGTCGCCTTCTAATCTCTGGGCAAGATACTGTGCAAAATTCTGCTCTCACTTACACTGCTGATGGGTGCCAGGGGAGTTACTCAAAATTTACAGCAGTCTAAGAGACCAGAATTTGGCCTAGAATGTGCCTTCTATCTTACTTCAGTATCTGATTTAAAGTTAAAAATAGAAGCAGCAGAATGGGTTCATTTAGGGTTAACATTTTGCTTTGGACCACATTGGATGTGAGACACAAGCTCCTTCAAAAAACAAACTGAACTCAAGACACCAAACAGAAGATGCTAAGTACATTTCAACATGGTTGGAGACTCCTATTTAATATTCTAGGCTTAGTGTAATCATGAATGAACCATGCAATTATATAGATATTTTTTAAAAAGTGGCCACATGATATTATGCTGTACAGGCAGACAGAGCATGTAATTGACTCTTCAGATTAAAAAAACGAAGGCTTTTCCTTAAGAGCTGAGTTCCAAGACAGTCTCTTTTTCTGTTTCCAGAGAACATGCTTCTAAAATATTATGTGGGGTTTTTCTTTAGGAATGGCTAAAGGTATCTTTTGATTGAGAAAAGGTCTCCCCACTACTAGTGATATACCACAATCATTTTTTGGGAAAGGACACTCACAGTTCTAAAAGTAAAATTGACATGCACTTGTGGTAAAGGTACGAACGTCTGTTACTGTTGTCTCATATATGAAAAATAGTTTAAATGAATTAAGAATAGTTTATTCTTACACTACACTGATAAAGTATTTACTGTATAAATTTCACTACTAGACTCTTACAGCTACTAGACATCTTTTAAATAAGCCACACAGCCATCATCGACACCATATCACACATACATGACACTTCTCCCTTTCATACGAATTTATATACACTGAGTAAGTCATTAAATATTGCACTTATTGGCCCATGTTCCCTCAGTTCAGAGGTGTTCAAAAATAGAAAACAAATCTATTTTTATAACGTTTTTCATGCAACATTTAAGACACTTCAGTTCCACAAACACTAGTAAATAGTTTACACATTCTGACAGTCCAACTGAACCACAACACGGCTGACATTACCAACAATATATTAAACGGGATTACAGCACAAACAGTTTTCATTTAACACTAATTTGCAGGTACATGTCAGGATTACTCAAGTAAATTCATTACTGGAAGTGGTGAGCAATCCCTAACTTTTGTTTCCACATGTTATGCAAGAGCATGAAATTGTCAGAAGATTCGGACATGGTCTCTCCCCTCCCCACCCAAAACAGGTGTCTGTGTACAAGTGATGTGCCATCCGCTTCTGCCATCACCATGAACAGTAATCCTATGGCCTGTGGATTTAACCCAAGCAGTTTCTAGTGACAATGAGAATTTCTGGGTAAGTTCCACTGCAATAATAACAATAAAAAACACTGCACTAAAAATGAACAAATACCTGTGCAAACTGAACCAGTGTTCAGGATATATTTGTTTGTGTCTGAAAATTCTACACGTGCAGTAAAAATCTTTGCTTGGATGAACATTAAGGAAAAAATAAACAAAGTAAATAACTAAAAAAAGCTTAACAGACAGGGTGAAATGAATTTACTTGACCCATTTAATGACGAAACTAATCACATACTCAGACTATTCAGATGCTTTGCCTTTTGAATGGAGACTTTACACGTAGTGAACCTTGAAGAATCTAAGTTCCAATCGGTATTAAAAAAAAACCCACTCATGGATCAGCTCCTCAGCTGGTGAACACACAGCATAGTTCCATTGGTTTAAGGGAAGCTATGCTGATTTATACAAGATGAGGATTGGGCCCTGTGGATCCAAAGGATTAATGGTGGAACTCCACTCGAGTTACACCCAAGAGGAATTTGGTCCATTTGCTGTATATCAAGTCTGTCCATGAAATGGGTCGAGGAATCTTTCATAACATTCAAGCAACAGAGCAGTCATTTAGCTGTTGCCATTGAAAAGTGATAACAACAAACCATGCTCCTGAAAAATGAAGCCTGTAATTTTTTTTAAGTAGAAAGCATCATTGGCTTCTCTGCTATTGAAGGAACAATGGTAGCACTGGACGTAACATTTAGAATGCCATGCATTTCCTAGCAAAAGACAATTAAAACTCAAGCAATTCTGAAAGTTAGGAGCAAGCTCCAGCAGTGTTTGCACCATAAAATAGCACTTCATTCCTAAAATAACAAAAGGTGCAAGCAGCACAGCTGTACCTACAGAGCTGAGCAGCCTGGGAAGAAAACCGAATCTTTCAGACTGATGCTCTGGAAAGGCCACACAGATCTAGTTGCTCAGGTAGTTTCTCTATGCATTACATAAAGTATAGCACAAAGGAACAAACAGTTCCAGTTAACAGTCACGCACATTGCAGTTCAGAAAGAGAATGAGTTGGGTTTATATATATATATATATATATATATATGTATATGTGGAGAGAGAAAGAGAGAGAGAGAGAGAGAAAGACAGGCCAGCTCATAGTATTTCAGACACCAAAGAAATCGGTCTAAATAAACAAAATGAAATACAAACACAGTTACAAGTTAATTGATCTGTAAGGACAGGCACATTTATCACATCTGAAAATGAACTTTTGTCAGAATTAAGACCATGCAATTGCAGTTTCAACTCAAAAGGGCTTGCAAGCCATTGTGATCAATCCCATCGGTTCATGCATTTGAATACTGCAGGGCCCAGTCTCTTACATTTGTTCCACTTGTTTCCATTTGGAACGCTGCGTGACAGCTTGTCCATGCACTGAGACAGACAACTGTGACTCCATGACAAAGATGGTGTATTACCTATGTATGCAATTACTGTAGCACTAATGTTATTCTTGGTTGGCACTTTGGAAGGGTGGTGTCATGCAGTAGTTCAGGTGGCCCCACGGGCTCAGACCCCAGGCAATGGGGGCTTTGTCCACTTCAAGGTCTATTCTCCCATTAAACTGTGATAGAGGAGAAGGGTTTCTTTTTCCTCCTCGTAACAGCCATTAACTCGAGGTAATAAATGTCAGTAATAATACTATAGTATTTTACCCAGACAAATCCCCTCCAGAGCCCTCAATGAGAAATAAGACTGCAAAGCTCAAATTCCACCCCCCTCCATTACACATGCAGACTGAGTAGTTACATAGTCTGTGCCACAGTGAACATGGCAAGATTCTCTTTAAAATTCAGTGCTGATGATGGACTGAAAACACTGGAGGCTGATGTGCTCTCTGTATCCATAGAACAGATAGAACTGGCAGAGGCAGAGCAAGCTTTCTCTCCACTGCCCGACCTTACAAATGGGCCTAAACCCTGACCTCTGGGTGTGAGAAGGTCTGTGAGTTACCATGGGCCATTCAGTTCCCTAATTCTCTGCTGAGACTAGCAACAAAGGTACAAATTAGTGATGATTGGTCCTGGATTTTATGATGTGGCCACCAGGAACTGGACTGAGACTAGGCAGCTAGTTTTTCAAAATCTGTCCCCAAGTAGCCAGTTTAACAATGCTGCTGTTAAACGTTTTTAAAATACTTTTTGTGATTATTATTAGTCCTGACCCTCATATTGGTTTTGTGTGGCTGGACCTCTGCATCTATGCAACACTCTCCTTAAGTCCCGGGAGCACCCCACAAATTTATGGGTCACACACGTGGATCTGACTGATCCCTGCTCCTATCTTCTTCACCTTGCACATCCAATGACTATGTGTGTGTGAAGCCATTTGTGATGGGATTTGCCAAAGCACTCAGTGTTGGTTTCACTCTGTTCCCATTGCAGTCAATGGCATTTTTACTAGTAAAGTCAACAGAAGCAGAATTAGGCTGACACCGAGTGCTTTTGAAAATCCCACCTTAGAAATTAAATAGGGTGGGGCAACCTGATTTGAAGGAAAATTAAAAAACACAGTTGTGATGCTTCCCCCTATTGGAAAAAGGATGGTAAGTTTGAAAAGATCACTTTCCTTGTGTGTATCTCTGTAATAGCCTGATTCCAGCCAAGAACTGAAAGGCCAAGTTCTGAGCTAATATGCCACAAATGGTTTTTATGATGCTTCCTGGCCTGAAACCTCATGAGATTTCTAGCACAAGGCCATAGTCTTGGAGTTGGACTTGTGAGAGTAAAGGTCTACCTACACCCATCTGCTGAAAGGATCAGGATCTTTGCAGGTCTCAGGCTGTCTGGACTGTTCAGCTAAAGTCTGGCTAAGAATCCAGACTTTTGGGATGTGATCAGAAATGAAACTAAGAACACTTTAAAGTTCACCCAATACTAATTCTGACCACTATCTGGTGAGGGGCATATAATGTAAAGTTTGTATATAGCTACAAAGCAACTGGGAGTTCCCATCCAGGGATAGGGTTTTTTTTTGCTCCATCTCTCATACTAGTTTTCCTATATGCATATGTTTTCCTTATAAAGCACGGTCGGCCTCCTAAGGACAAGTTTGCTCTTGCACCCTGCTACCTTCCCATTGCTTATAATGTATTAAACAGGGGCGAGGCAGGGCAAGTGCTTCTTTTTACAATAGGAAGGAGACGAGAATCCCCCTGCAAAATCCCCCCATTCCATTTATTTTAATGTATTTAATTTAAATTGACAAAAAATATCATCTTTCACTCAACCTGCCTCACACTTCTTAATAAGTTAGGCTAGTGCTGCCAGCTGTCCTTCAGATCACAGCACTACGGAGTGTCTACATTGTCAACAGAGGATCAAAGGACTGGAATTAAAATCTAAGTGAGACGATCGTGATGGTACCTTCTGACCTTAAATTCTATGAGGGAAAACCAAGGCCTGGGTGCACTGAATGGGTGAGATAGCAAATTGCCTTCTCCTCTTCCTCCTCATGCTGCTGCATGGCTGCAGCCATGCTACAGCCCGTGTCCCTGAGCAAAGATTGGGGGAGCGCTAGGACTTGTGGTGTACTACACACTCCAGAGCGCATGTCTGAATTAGTGTGAGATGTGGCAATGTCCCCTGTCCCACCTGCCATGTACCAACAAACACCAGAAGGAGGCTGGTGGTGGGAGGCAGTCCAAGGTGCACGTTGTCTGAAGATGCTGTAAGAGCTACAGCCCAAAAACTGCCCCAGGAGGCATTACAGCACATATCATGCTGGAGAATGGCAGCAAGCCCTGTTTGGCAGCAATGCTTGGGACTCTGCACAGAAGTTACAAGGGACCTGGCTCACTGCAGTGGGAGGCATGCTCCCCTAGAGCATTGTACAAAGGGAAACACAGTGGAAGTTAGTTAACAGCATTAAAGATATAACATGATCCAAGGGCTGGAAGTTGAAGCTAGATAAATTCAAACTGGAAATAAGGCAGACACTTTTAACAGTGAGCGTAATTAAGCACAGGAACATTTTACCAAAGGTTGTGGTGGATTCTCCATCAGTGACAGTTTTTAAATCCAAGTTTGGATGTTTTTTCTAACAGCTATGCTCTAGAAATTATTTTGGGGAAGTTCTATGCCCTGTATTATAGAGAAGGTCAGACTAAATGATCACAGTGGTTCTTTCTGGCTTTGGAATCTATGCATTAATTTTTTGCTCTACAGCTTCTATTCTCTACCCTTCTACCAGGTCATCATCATCAAACATGCATAGTCTACTGAGGACCATGGTGCTAGCCAGAGTGACCACTGCTGATGACATCGCACCAGGCATTAAGTAGTGAAGTTCCCAGGGCTGGTTCAGTTGAGAGGACTGGTTGAAAATTTTCCTTCAAGACTGTTTTCCATAAAAAATTTAAAAAAAGAGGGGTGTGGGGGGGGAGGGAGGGGGCAGGTGGTGGTGATGGTTCAATAACACCAACATTTTCTGGGAAAGCATCTGTTTTCCTTAAAATGTTTCAATTTTTTTTGTTAATTGGAAAACCAATACAAATCTTTGGCCAAATACTTCTATCCTCAAAGTACCTTGGAGTGCATAGCCACAGCGGGAGGAGTACAACTATCAAGCTGGAGGCCTAGAAATGGGAGGGAGGGCCAGGAAGAGTAGTGACTGGCATGCCATGGGGATGCCAAGAGCTAGGCAAATTGGCTCTGCTCGATTACACTTTCTCTTCCCCTTCCTACTAATCTGCCCACAACAGGGATAAATGTAGGGCAGTGAATAGCCATAGAATCATAGAATATCAGGGTTGGAAGGGACCTCAGGAGGTCATCTAGTCCAACCCCCTGCTCAAAGCAGGACCAATCCCCTTTCCCTTTCCTCAGGTTTTTCCATGGAGCCAAATGATATGGCTCATTTTTCACTAAGAAAAACAGTGTAGGTGCTAGCTAGGAGTGTTAACTGATATGTGTAAGATCCTAGTGTAGTCAAGTCAATTTATAGTTTTAACAGAAGTTTACACTTGGGTTTACCTCAACCAACTAATGTGTTAATCTTGCCTAAACTAGGATTTTAACATACAATAGTTACAGTGTCTTAACTACACCTTTTTCTCTAGTGTAGACATGGCCTTAGTGTGTTTGATGAGATTATATAAATTACCTTACGAAAAAGGCAATGTGTTGCATAGGTATTGCCTTACAGTCAGGTATGGCATTAGCAGCTGCTCTAACACATTTTCCTATTTTTCTTCCCGTTTTTGTGTTATGTCTAGCTTGAGAAATGTCATCCTGGTACTGAAGCTGATCTGGTAAGAACAATAAAAAGTTAATGTTGCCTCAATGATGTCATTGAGGAATATCACTGTATTCTAGATAAGGCAACAGTGCAAAGTGCTTCCAATTAGTAGAGCAAGAGCTTATTAACATGGTGAGAAATGACAATTTTAAAAAATGCTTTAAAAAAAACCTGCAGTCATTCTGCTGTCTTCACAGCCTTTCGTGGATTTTCTAAGTGATTGACACAGTCTAGTGGAGGAACTCATTGGAGAACTTTTTATTTCTCTGTGAATTTTCCAAAAATGTTGCCAATTTCTTACTGTCACAAGAAAGCCCTCAGCAAGATATATCTAGATCAAACTATTTTTCAAATTGAACAGATCCATTTCTGTCCTCACAAACAAGTCCTGCTGACTTCAATAGGAGTGGCACTTCTGAGGAGAGAAATGGGCCTTTGCAATCAATACAGAGGAGATTCTCTCAGACTATAAAATTAATATATAGACACCATTTTCAAGAATGAAACATGAAATTCCTAAAGGCCAAAATAATGCAACCTCCGGAACCATATGGGTAGGTTATTTTTGGTTATGAATAAATGTACATAACAGATTTGGCTCTGCTGGGGTAATATCAAGAACTGTAGCATATTATCTAAACCAGGTAACTTAAAGAAGAATGACATTTCACAACTCTCTTCTATATCAGTATTGTAGTGAATTGGCTTGTGGATGGAAATGGAACACAGCCAGCCCCTATCCTGCCAGCAGCTAACAGAATTTCTCCTTATATCGAGGGGTAGGAGCCTGTGTTTTAGGTTAGGCAGCTGCTGTCACTCTGAATTTCGAAGTGGCCATGTTGTGTGGGGTAGAGGTAACTGAATTCTGGTGATGGACATGGATTTGCCAGAGCATTACCTTTAGGGAAGTGTGCCTCAGACAAATTATCTGGATAAGACAGGGAATAGACAGTATATTCAGATAATACTTTAAAATAGATTTTTCAGTCAATGAAAATTTAAATGGCATCAGAAAGCTTATTCCTAAATACCGTGATCATTACATCAAGGAGTAAATGGTATAATTTGAAACTGATTAAGTTAAAGTCAGTTGTAGACAACCTGTGTTCTGAGGTCACAGAACCAGCTGAAGCAAGTGTAATGTACGTAGGATAAAAAGAAAAGACAGACAATTAGCCACATGCAAAGATGCTTAGAAATGGGCAGACCTTACAAATTGTTTGCACACATTGTACCAGCCATTGACGTAAAATAAACACATTGTCCCCAAATAAATTAAAAAGACAGTATAAATAAAGGCTTATAGACCATCTGTAAATACTCTGTTGGCAATAGAACACACTGGAGCTGCCTCTGTTGATAACTGTATTAACAGCCGCAGTTGGGTTGCTGTGGAGGAGGGGTGTCCTTTAGTCTTGTGTTCTGTTTTCCAGCAGCGATGGCAGGATCCGTCTCCAGACTTTCTGACATTTTGTCGCAGATGATATCTACAAGCCGCTCGAATGTCTGCTTGACATTTATGTTGTCCTTGGCACTTGTTTCAAAAAATTCAAAACCTGGTAAAATAAAGAAAACACACGTTGGTCATTACATACTCTTAGATCCTTCGGTAACTATTAACTCCTCCTGAGGAAGGGAAAAAGCAGAGAGAAAGGTGGGCAGGACACAAGAAAGAGAGACAGCACATGCAAAATAGTGATATCATCAAGAGTATGAGCTAAATTTTGACCACTGTTGCATGGGTGTCAATCCAGAGTAACTACATAAAAGTCATTTTATTTACACCAAAGTAGTTGAAATAATCAATCTGATCTCTTCCATAAATCATATTCAAAGATGATTTAATCATAGTTGATTTTGTGCTATGCTAAAATTGAGAGCAGTATCATTTTAATAATGCCCCATATCATGGAACTACATCTGGCTCTTGTGAGGGGAATAACTCAGAATAACTCTCTTGGTCTTTTTCCAGCTCTAATTACTATGTTCCCATGAGCATTGCTCCACTGGTAACGGGCATTGCAGTTGGGCCGCTACTGCTGATGCCAGAACAGATGACTGAAATTGGAAGGAACCAAGAAGAAAGAAAACAAATCAAGAAAGGCTTTTACCAATTTGTTATGTAATCTGGGGATGGAAAACAAGTTTTGAAGCAAAAATATTTCTAAATGTAAGTTGTTTTCCTTCAAAAAATTGTGGGTGGGTACTGTAACCCTCTCATCCCATTGTGCAACGACTAAAGTAGCACTATGATCCATGAGGCAGAGTGCTTACACTGAAATTCTTTAATACAGCCAGCTCTCATGAGCACGTTCCTCTTGGTCATCTTTACCTCCAAGGCCCTCTCTTAGCTGGAAGTAGCGTAGCTGGAAGTAACCTGCTGGTCAGCCTGACACCTCACTGGGTTCACACCATCTGCTGGATTGTCCCATTCTCTCACCTGCCTGACCTCTCTCCTCCCTTCCCACTTTTCCCCTCTGCTCCAGCTTCCCCCCACAGCTACGACACTAGTCACCTGACTGCCCTTCATCAATTCACCAGCCTTTCTTTTACTGATTTCCCCCTTTCCAATTTGTGAACTGGAATGAAGTGGTTCACAAAACAACTAAATTCACTGGTAATATTATAAAAGTTAATTGGCATTCACAAAGCGTTCTTCGTCTTTTTGATTCACTTTGGTTAATGACATACACCTATCTCTGTGTTTTACTGTTAGGAACCCAATAACAAAATGTCTGTCATTTTACTCTTAACTAGTATCAAGGTTAACAGCTACTGAAGGGAAAGTATTTGGAGGTCTGGAAGAAAATTTAAAACAACATTCATCGTTATGTTTTGAAATATTTATGTTCGTGTTCTTTGTTGCCTTTACACTGCTCTGGGGCAGAGTAAGTAGACAGATTTGTTTCATATATAGTGTATTTTCTAATCAGGGAGTTAGTCTTTTTTTTTTTATATAAAAGGTTACATTTAAAGCAGCAATTCTAATAACTTGTTGAATGCACCAACTATTCAGGCCAATTAGTAATTTAGAGCTTACCTGTTCTTTTTTTTATAGGGCTAAGTGCCAGTGCAGACTTGCTGTGGACAGTCATCTTTAGCCTGGAGTGATGTCCCAGCATATGCTCGGCAAGCAATATCACTGCTACTTACTGTACAACAATGGAGGATCCAGGCTGTCTATAAGGGTAAGATGAGTCTATATTTTCCACTGACTGATTGTACGTTTCGTCTGGAATTGCCGGGACACATTCTTCCCTCCTGTACAGTACTGTAAATCTAGACTAATTCTACTGCCTTCACTGAACTTACTCCAGTTTTATAACGGTGCAAATAAAATTAGAAATTTGCCCAGGACTGGATTTTGTCCCGAGCGCTTTGGGACAAGGACGGCTATTTCATCTCTTTGGACAGTGCGTAGCACGATGGGGCCCTGACCTAGTTGAGGCTTCTAAGCATTACCATAATACACAACAATTAAGTCATATAAAACACTTATGACTATTCTAGTTGAACATTTGTATCATCTGCTTTCTTAGACTGTAAGATTGTCAGTGGAGAGACCAGGTTTTATATGACACTAAATACAATGTCAGTGCTCAGCAAATCATTCTTACTAATCATGTCAATGACCAATGTATTATTTTCAATGCTTAGATTTGTGAACCATTTCTCCCCCTCCCCCCGCAACTATGTCAAAGACAGAGGTGATGCTGCTGTAAGAATCTAAAGGGGCTGGTATCTGCACATTTCTTAAAGAAGTTCATAATTTAGGGTTGCTTTTGAATTCCCAGTTGGAACTTTGATTTTTCAGGTTTCCTCAGTAGACAAAAGTCCCTTTTCCCCCCCTCATCTGGATCTGGTAAGATGATGGTGACCATTTCTTCTTTGCAGACACAGCTACTGTTCTCCATGCTTTTGGTACCTCAAGCCTGGATTATGCAAGGTGTTCTATGTGGGGCTAGCTTTGAAGGTCAGTTGGTTGGTATGTGAGCCACAGAGAACATATTCATTTACTTCGGGATGCAATTATGGTGTTTGTCTTTGTACAACAAGCAATCTGGTTTGGATTCTGGCTACTGGAGAATCTGCCCCTCTCCATGGACTACCACATAGCTAAGATCAAACGGCCTATGTTTACAGATGGCCCCTAGATTTGAGTACCTGAGGCTGGAGTTAGGATGTTTCCTGTGGTGGGCCTTGGCTTTGTAGTTCACTTCGCCTAATGGATTATCAGATCCCAAGCCTGATGTTAACCTCTGGGTCACAAATGGCATCTACACTGCAGCGAGACACCCAGGGCTGCCCTGTGCCAGCTGACTTGGGCTCACAGGGCTTAGACTAAAGGGCTGTTTAACTGTGGTGTAGACGTTCAGGCTCAGGCTGGAGTCTGGGCTATAGGACCCTGTGAGGTGTGATGGTCCCAGAGCTCAAGCTGCAGCCCAAGACCATCTCTTTACTTAGGCTTTTGCCTGAGGCAAAAGGGGAGCTAAAGGTGATAAATAGTTTAAAGGAGCATGAGAATCTTAAAATATTGACATTGGACAACAAGTTGTTCCATGCCCTAAGACTGCCTTTATAGTCAGTTAAAAATAATTAACAAATAGGAATAGGCAGATTTCAGACAGTGCTTTACTGATATTATTCTTGGTTTTTCTTTTTATAAAAGCACCTTGCCACCATCAGTGTTTTCCTCCCATTCATGGTGAACAGCTTTTCATTTCCTGGATCTATATACAAATATGGTCACCTCAACTTCGGCTTTCCTGCTCCTTTTACCAATCTTGAGTGTGTTGATATTTACTCTGTCTTCCCAACTCAGTGCTATTCATTTTAGCCCCTTGTCTGCATGTTTGCCTGCTTTCCAGGTTGCAGAATCTGCTGTTTTATTTCCTCTGGATTCTGGCAGCTGAAGCTGGTTCTCTTTTCAACTTTGCTAGCAGATCCTTTTACAAGGCAATCCAAGCAGTTTGGGGGAGGTCTGTGTGCATCTGAAATTCTGTTTAACAGATGTCCACTTACTGCCAGGCTGATTAATACAACAGAATTAGGAAACCTTAATGGGACTGGGATTTTGTTAGCAACTAACAGGCATGGCTGAGCTCAAGGTTCACTGCACAATTTTTCAAATATTTAACATAAGTAAGAAACTCTCAACATAGACTTTTCCATTTATACAAGCAACCAGCACAGGGCCTTATTTGACAGGAAGTAAACATCTGCTGTCTCTTATGCTCTATTGACCACGAAAAGTAGCTGCAACCAGGGCCGGCTCCAGGCACCAGCGAAGGAAGCAGGTGCCTGGGCCGGCCAACAGAAAGGGGCGGCACTCTGTCCATGATTGGGGCAGCATGACCGCATCTTCGGCGGCAATTTGGCGACGGATCCTTCACTCCCTCTCTCCCTCTTCAGCGGCAATTCGGCGGCAGGTCCTGCTTCTTTTTTTTCTTTGCCGCTTGGGGCGGCAAAAAAGCTGGAGCCGGCCCTGGCTGCAACTGTATATTTTAGGATACTGAGCACAGCTGAAGATGTCATGATAATGGTAAAAAAAAGCTTGTTTGCAAAATCAGCATTGGATGCTGTGGGTTATGTTCAAGGAAGTAAAGGGTTTGTAGCAAGTTACTTAGCATCAGCACTACGACTGCATTAGTGCTGTGGCTCATTGATCTAAGAGAGTGGTTTTCAACCTGTGGTGTGCGGACCATTGGTAGTCTGCAGACTATGTCTAAGGGTTCTGCAGAAGGTGACTACAAAAATAAAAGTTTCAAATCCCAGAAAAAGCATTGTTTTTCTGATCAAAAGTATGCAAATACCTCCACCTACAGGTCAAAACCTGGATGTGCTGTTATTACCATAGAAGACCCTTTCTCATGCTGCATCAAATGCCGTGCTGAGCACATGCAACATTTATAGGTGAATTCTGTTCAGTCAGTTTTCAGTCTAAGACTTCTATGGTAGAGGGTCCGTGGACCACAGGTTGAATTTCCAAAGGGGTCTGCACCTCTATCTGAAATTTTTTAGGGGTCCACAAATGAAAAAAGGTTGAAAACCACTGATCTAAGACAGCTGACTCCCAGCAAGTCTATTAAACCAAGACAACTTTAAGGCAGTAAAAGAGAGAAAATAAGCAAGGAAGAGATCTTAATTAAACAACACTGTAGTGAAACAGCATTTCCTTCAACCTGTCTTTCAAGACTTAACCGTGGCAACCATGGTTGTTGATTCAGCTAATGCATTACATTAGGAAATTTAGAATGTCTTCAATACATTCTGCTCCCCGTTACATTGGCTACATCTATTGGAACTAAAATTTAACCAGGACTAGCTGACATAATGCTGGACACAATACATCCTCGTCTACAGACTGCAAAGTCATGGTCTGTATCATATTTAGTTAACTGTACTACTCACACTTGGGTTCTAACACAGGAACATTTTGTAGTGACAAAAGGCCTCCATTTAATACTCATACCATTGCAATCTGTTCTAACATATTTATGAATAGCACTGTGCTCTGCAGGAGTCAGAGCATGTTATAATTAGTCTTGTCTCAAGGTGTCAAAGGCATTGTGTGAAGAACTGGGTCAGGGTCTATTATCAAAAGAAAACGTCATACTCTTCTAGCCAAATGCAGATAAAAAAAGCCTGTTTGAATACTCCTGTCACCTGGGCATCCAGAAACAGACCATGTACTAACATGATACAATTCTGTAGTGGAGACAAAGCCTATCTGTGGTACTGCCACTGTTGAGATCATCAGAGTTGTTTGGGCTGACACTTCCTAGGTTAGATGACAGGGAACTGATGGCAGGCTGTCCACTGTGAAGACCCCTTGACTTTAGAATTCACTCTATCCCTGGTCTGCTTGGCCTAGATTGGTTAACTTTTGGGTACACTGCCAAGCCCAAGATTGTCCCCAGGCATATGGAAAGGTGATGGGTGGATGTGCTGAAATATATTGGGACATAATGGCAGGTGTATGATATTTTAATGGTAGTTCAGTAATTACTGTAAGAACGAGCTATGATGAATATTCTTAATATTTTAAATGTATATAAGGTGCTTAGTACCGAGAGAGATGGCACTAAAGCCTAAATTATTTAAATCTCTAGGAGTGAGGTTAGATATGTGACCCAGTCTTATGTTTGTTAATAGTGTAGGTTATGTAAGCTGAGGGGTACAATGTAGTGCACTGGAATCTAGCGATACAACTTCCATAATATCAACAAGAGATGTGTGGCTCTCATGCATTGATTTAAGTATTTTCCCTTCTTTCTTGAAAGCATCAAGACCATAATAAAAGGCACTGTATAAATAAATCATGCCTTAGGAGCTTATTTAATTTCTGATCTCCAAACAATTACTTAGCTCATAGGTGCCAACTTCCCCTCTGCCCGGTGGGTGCTCGACCCCTCTCTGCCCCGGCCCCGCCCCTGACCCACCTCTTCCCACCCCTGCAGTAACCTTGCCCTGCCCCCATTCCACCCCTTCCCCACTCCTGGGGCCAGGTCATACCCCCCTCCGGGAACCTCCCCTGGCTGCAGGAAGTTCTGTGGCTGCTGTCTGGAACCCAGCTCTAAAGGCAGTATCGCCACCAGCCACAGTGTAGAAATGAGGGTGGCATGGTTTGGCATTGCCACCTTACTTCTGTGCTGCTGGTGGGCAAGCAGTTGCCCTCCGGCTGCCCAGCTCTGAAGGCAGCAGCACAGAAGTAAGGGTGGCAATACCACAACCCTCACGATAGCCTTGCAAACCTCCCCCACAACCCCATTTTAGGTTGAGACCCGCCCCCACAGTTACAACACTGTGAGATTTTAGATTTAAATATCTGAAACCATGAAATTTAAGATTTTTAAAATCCTATTACTGTGAAACTTACCAAAATGGACATTGAATTTGGTAGGGCCCTAGATATCTCTTTTGATTAAATCTATTTGTTGTACTTTGTATCTGAACCAACCCAGTGCACTGATTCAAGGGAAGGATGCACTGAAGCCAGATAACAGGCTGCACTGTATTGTCTTTTCAAAAGAGCAACACATTTAACCTCTGTAAATGTTCCAGGAGAGGGCTGAACACTCCAGGGCAAATGGTTTGGGGAGAATTCAGGACTGGAAGGGTGTTGGAGTCACCCTACTAAGAGTAACTGGGCAGTGGAAGCCAGGATGTGACCTACATATTTGTAGGCTGGCTGTTGGCATCAGGGCTGTGAACCACCACAGCAGAGTACAGAAGGCCCCAGAGTCGCAGGGCAGGTGGTGACACAACCCCTTACTAGTCTGAGCTGAACCCCAAAAATCACAGTATATTTCCTCGCATGCTGGAAGCTTTCAATGTTCTCTGGCAGTCTCAAGCAGTGGATGACTGTTCAGCTCAGTTGGGGAGAGGGTGGAAAAGAAGATCCTCTACAGTTTCAGTACTATGTGCTGGAACTTAGCTGCAAGGTTTGCAGTGCAACCCTGGGCACTCCTGAGCATTGGGCCACTGGGAACCCATTAAAATAATTAATCTTTGCACAGTTACTACTGTCTGCTTTGCAGGAAGTTAGAAGGAGGAAGCCATTCCAAATAGGCTGCTCTGTTTGGAGGCCAGATTCTGATAAAATCAGGAACCACTCCAATGATTTCAGGGGAGTTATTCCATATTTACATTGGTGTAAATAAGACTGCAGTGGTATAGAAAAGCAGCATACCATTACTTTTTTGGGAGGCATGTAAGCAGTCTTGTCCACCCAAAAACCATCTCTGCCACCTCCCTTGATCCCTTGGGTAGTGTGGGAGCACGGCTTGTGTTGCTCTCAATCTACCTTTCTGCTCCTTTTCCCAGGAGCCAAACAGGCAAAGCTGAAAGCTGAATACCAGTCAGAGGGGTGCCTCACGCTCTGCTTATCATACCACAAAAGCGTTCTTTTGTTAGCTGCTCCTTTCCCTATGTCCATGTACTTCAGGCAGAACAAGAGGGGCTGATGAAAGAGAGGGGAGTTGGTGTGTGGTGAATAAGCAAGAGGAGGAGGAGAGGAAAAAGGACTGGAACATGAATGGTTGGGAAAGGACAGAATTTGGGAGAATGAAGCTGAAAGCATCTGGAAAGTTGGGGGTGGAGTGGGGTTCAGAGAAAAGAAGAGCATGATTGGGTGGGTCAGAGGTAGGACAGGAAAACTAGGGAGGGAAATACAGAACAAGAAAAAAGAAGGGTATAAGCTGTAGAGTGTAGATGAGGCAATGATGTGGGTGGATAAAATACCTTGAAACAGAGGAGCAGCAATGGGAAGGAAGAGAGTGATACAGAGCAAAGGGGAGAAAAAGGGGGGAAGAAATCCTCAGAGCTGGGAATGAGAGAACAGAGCAATTGGACCAAATTATATTCTGTTGCACTCAGCAATAATGCTATCAAAGACAAAATGGCTGCCTTGTTTCCACTGAAAATGTGAATTTTCACATAATTTTTAAGGCAGATGCCATCTTTATACAAAAAATGATCCCACTTACATTTGGAAATTGGCCCATTTTTGCTAGAAAAGTGTGTGGGGAGGTACCTTAACAAAAGGTTTCAAGAAGTGCAAACTCCTCAGTCCTGTTTGTTTTTCATTTCACTATGAATATTTTGCAGACATCTGTGCCACAGACCTCTCCTCCCCTACTGATTCCTGCTTGAAATATTTCATTAGGTGGGCCCAGAGACACTGCACTTCTGTACTTCAGTTCTATCTGCTTTGATCCCTTGTTTGGTATCTTTCCATTGCTGCTTGTTAACACAGAGAAAAGATTTTTCTGTGCAAGCAGGTGTCTGCGTGAGGCAGCTCCCTTGTGATTATAAAGACAGCAGAGGCTCACAGAACACCCTGTTCCCACCATCTGTGATGTTCTGTGCAGCAGAAGTGGAGGACACAATGCAGAGTAGAGCACGACATGACAAAGCCGGAGAGCAAGCAGGGTGCATTAAGTGGAATGGAACAGAAGCTGAAGGAATTGAGGAAACCTGTAATGTCAAAAGTGCTACCTGGGTGAGAATGTTGTGTTTGGATGATGCATCAGGATTTTCTCTCTTTCTGTCCCCCTCCTCCATTTCTCTCCGTCTCCTCTCCCTTTGCTGCCTCTCTTACACCTCTTGGTGACTCTCCCTGTTCCCCTTCAAGGTGGCCAAACATGTAGCTGCCACAAGGTGCCACACCCATGTCAACCCCAACAAGTGAGCATGCTAGTGTGATGTTTGTTACTCAGGCTCCAGGGCAGCGTGCTGTGTAATATGAGCTGCTTCGTACTGACAGAGCTCTGGCATGATAACTACTAGTCGTGCTAGCAGAACTGAGCTCTCTTCCCACTTTATTATACCCTGGCTAGGGCAAGCTTCAGGTTCTCCCCTCTTCCTCTTTAAGAAGAAACCTCCATGCACTCTTTCCTTACTGCTCTCCACAAATGCAACCAGCTCTGGACACAATCCCATGGGAGGAGGGTAGGAAAAGGAAATAACTCCCCCCCTCACAGCTGATATGACACAGCACTTTTGGAGGTCAGAAGGGAAAGTCACACACTGGACTTCAGACCTTACAGCCTTGGGGACCCAAAGTCCAGATGTACTGGCCCTTTTACCCTTCACCTGCCCTGTAACTTTCAGAGGGTGAAGAGCTGGTAAATCTCTCTCTCTGCCTTGCTGGTTCCAATCAGCAACATGTTTATTGTTTCACTACATTTAAAACTAGGCATGAGCAGCTGGAATACTCATTACAAAGCCTGGGACTCAGGAGCTGGGAGTACATTGTGAGAGTCCTGGCAAGCATAGATCTACCACGATTGTAAAGCTGTGCAAATGCTGGCCCAGAGACACAAACAACCTGAGCTGCTGCCTTCTCCCCCTTCTGCCTTTATTGGTTTTGCAGAGACTGGTTGGGATGCTCATTAACTTGTTTACCTGCACTTTCAAAAGAATAAAAAGAAGGGAGGAGGAGGGGGGAGGAAATGGCAAGTAAAGAGTTTATAGAAAGGGGCAGAACAGTCTCTAGAGGTTTGTCTTTGTGAGAAAATAAGTAGAACCCTGTACAGATACAAAATTTGTATCTGCATCCGGTCAGCGATCTGTAAACATGGTCCGGGCATATAAAGCAGATTTGCAGGGCTCTAACAATAAGATTGGGTTAGAACATGAGCTTAAGGAGTCATGCTAAGTATCATGATGTTGAACACAACTCTGCAGTTAGTGTAGATGGGAGCAAGTGGTGTTTAACATATCAGCTCATCAGGAGCAACTCTACAGTTTCAGTAGTGTTTACCCACAACCAGTTGATGTGATGTTAACACAGCTCATCCCAGTCTACACTGGTGGTGATGTGGCATTTTCTTAATATGACTTCTCAAGGTTGTGTTCTGTTCCAACCTAGCATTCTACTGAAGACAAGCCAGTGATCTGTCACAGCTCTTTGTTGGAGACCCGCAGAATAACATTTTGAGGAGTAGCGGGGGATTGGAGAGGTAGGTCTGTGAGAGACTTCCTCTCTTATGAGGCAGTGCACAACAGACAAAGCTTTACAGCCAGTGGGACAGAATCATTTAAAATGGTGGAGTGACTATCATCACCCTTCAAAGGGTCATCTACCCTGCAACTGGATCAGGGAGCTGATTACAACATGCTTCTGTTTTGTAGTGTACATGGGGCCTACACTAGCTGAACCATGCTAAAGACTGGGACAGGTCCAAGGGTTTGGATAAATTTAGGGACAAGAGTTAAAATACCATTCGATCTTATACGTTAGACTGCACTGACATTGAGTCAGGGAACAGCTATGCTGTAAGCAGCATCTGTCACATGGCAGCCATTGTAATGCAGGTTAATGCTAATCCTTCCCTTATGGTGGCCAATTTTTCAAAAAAAATAAAAGGGGACCCCTTGGTTATACCAGCATGCACAGGTTTGGGGTGCAGCTATCTAGTGAACCCCTCCTTCTCTACCCTCTCAGCACAGATGCCTTCCATAGATATTCTGGTTTCACTGATTTTGGTCGTGGCTTTGGGCTATCTTTGGAAAGTTTAAATACATTTAAAGAACGCCTCACGACAGGGCCTGAACAAAAGTGTCCTCTGCTTATCAGAGACATTCAGCAAACAAAGTCCCAGGTTCTGCTTTTTATCAAATGACTTTCATATAACACAGGTCTCTGAGTCCATGAAAGTAATGAGTCTGGCAAGTCTTTCTCCCCCAGAAAAGCATCATGTAGACAGGTGCTTTGGAGCTTTTTAATCATGCTGTCAATGGCCTGTTGTGTGTTGTGACTAAACGGTGTGACTGAAGAGTACTGGAGCACTCTCCAGTGCTGGCAATCTGGCTCCTTGCACAGGCATGATATTAACACTTAAAAATCATTAAAAGAGGCGTACAACAGAGTTCATCCGCAACCCAATTAATTTCACTTTTAAATGTGAAGTTAAATGCAGCTCTACATCAGCATTCTTAGAACTCATGACTAGACCAGCATCATCACTAAACCCCTCAGCCAGCTGTCGAAGCAAAATACGAGTGTGCTTATTTACACACTGCAGTATCCTCTCTTTCTCTAATTAGGGAAAATGACAGTGAGGTACTGCAGAATACATGGGGCCCTGGTTACAGGGCAGTGTACTGGACTACATACTGCATAAGCATATGATAGTGCCTAAAACTCTGCTTCAGGACCCATCTGGATTCTAAATGAGATTTCATTTGAAGACACCTCATCATCCCTAGTGGCATTCTTGTCTGTCTCTAGCAATCTCTCAGCACTGCCATCATGCACATTTTTGAGCCAAGAACAAAATTAAACAAAATAAGCAGGCTGTTTGTTTTGGGTTGGAGGAGATAAACTCCCTTCAATTCTCACCTATGGTAAAACGGATTTCCAGAGTACACATCAGAGGTAGGGGAGAACACACACAGTGAAGGAGGGTAAAGATGGAGGCAGAAAAATCAAAATGTACAGTAGGAAAGAAAAAATAGGGCAAAGGAAGGGAGGGGGAAAGGAGGAGGAACAAAACCAAGGGAGACATAGAAAGTTATGTATGATTTAATAAAAATTCAAGGACAAACTGCCTGGCTCTGGTATGGTTGCAGAAAGGAGGTGGTGGGGAATTGCTCAATAATACACTGAAAGGTGCCAGATCCTAGATACAGAGCTAGATCAGAGCCTCTACCCTACTTCTGCGCACCCCTCAGGAGACCAAGTTTCAGACAGACTCCCTTCTAGTGTGTGTGCGCGCGTGTGCACACGTGTGTGCACGTTGGGGGGGGGGGAACGACACTATGGCAGAGTTGACCAGACATGTGGGGTAGGATATGTAGTGCTGTCCTAATGAGCGGTGCAGTGTGAACACTTCAACTGAGTTTTGGGGGCATTCTGGGGGGCATTGCGTTCCCAGAGCAACCCTGGGGGCCTAGGCCTTAGTGGCACAATCTGTCCCAGATTGCCAACATTTGTAATACATTTATGATATACACAGAGAACCTGAGTTTTAAAGTGACACCTGCATAATTGTCTATGCAAAAAAAATGCATACAAAATTGTGTACTTAATTTGCATATGCAGTTACCTGGATTTTGCATGCTAATTGGGTAACTGTGCTTGCAACGGCTATAAGTGTGTTTAATTGGCCATTTGCATGTGCAATTACTTAGTTTGTGCATAGTAATGGTCACAACTCTCAACCTGTTGGATACAGTATATCACAAAGACCACAAATGAGGGAAACGGCAACTAAAACAAAAAATCGTGCAGAACACTTAAAATGCTGAGAGATTCTTTTGGTGTAAATAACTCTTAGCTCATGACTCTTGATTTCTGATGTAAATAATTTTAAACAGTATAAGCGAAGGGACACCAGTCCTGTGTAAAATGGGAGCTGTCCCTTTGTCAAGGTTCCTCCCCCACTCTGAACTCTAGGGTACAGATGTGGGGACCTGCATGAAAAACCTCCTAAGCTTATCTTTACCAGCTTAGGTCAAAACTTCCCCAAGGTACAAAATATTCCACCCATTGTCCTTGGACTGGCCGCTACCACCACCAAACTAATACTGGTTACTGGGGAAGAGCTGTTTGGACGCGTCCTTCCCCCCAAAATACTTCCCAAAACCTTGCACCCCACTTCCTGGACAAGGTTTGGTAAAAAGCCTCACCAATTTGCCTAGGTGACTAGGCAGACCCAGACCCTTGGATCTTAAGAACAATGAACAATCCTCCCAACACTTGCACCCCCCCTTTCCTGGGAAATGTTGGATAAAAAGCCTCACCAATTTGCATAGGTGACCACAGACCCAAACCCTTGGATCTGAGAACAATGAAAAAGCATTCAGTTTCTTACAAGACGACTTTTAATAAAAATAGAAATAAATAGAAATGAAGAAATCCCCCCTGTAAAATCAGGATGGTAGATATCTTGCAGGGTAATTAGATTCAAAAACATAGAGAACCCCTCTAGGCAAAACCTTAAGTTACAAAAAAGATACACAGACAGAAATAGTTATTCTATTCAGCACAATTCTTTTCTCAGCCATTTAAAGAAATCATAATCTAACACATACCTAGCTAGATTACTTACTAAAAGTTCTAAGACTCCATTCCTGGTCTATCCCTGGCAAAGACCAGCATATAGACAGACACAGACCCTTTGTTTCTCTCCCTCCTCCCAGCTTTTGAAAGTATCTTGTCTCCTCATTGGTCATTTTGGTCAGCTGCCAGCGAGGTTACCTTTAGCTTCTTAACCCTTTACAGGTGAGAGGAGCTTTCCCCTGGCCAGGAGGGATTTCAAAGGGGTTTACCCTTCCCTTTATATTTATGACACCCTTGAAATGAGAGACACATGACAACTATGGTTACAGCAACTATGTCACCAATTTAGGTATTTGAATATACATATGTTTTTGCATATACAATGGGGCATATGCAATTTTCAAAATTTTCCAAAATGTTTTACATGTCCCAGAATGTTTTAAGCATGTGCAAAAGTGTTGTCAGGATTGGGGCTTAAATGCGATTTTTCATTCATCAATGATGTAGAATTTAGATTAATATGAATGTTTTTAAAGCACTGATATTCCATACACAATATATTACGTTTAACAGCTCTTTTCTGTAAAAAAAAATTTTGTTGAAAAAAGCTGACAATAAATTGATGTGTAGTATTTTTGCTGTATGCAGAGTTTTATATGAACTGACTTGTTTGAATTCAATAGCTATTTTCACCACATCAATATTAACATGACATTAATTGGCTCCCTCTACTGGCCTATTTGCCACATTTATATATTTCCTTTGCCAGGTTATGTGTTCTGCAGTGAGCAAGCTGTGGTTGCATACCTAAAATTCCTTTTCATGTCAGCACGATAAAAAAAATTAAGTTGTTAGATTAATGTGTTAAACAAGCATGAAATAGCAGCTAAATAAGAAAAAGAAAATGGGACATTCTGCCTCACATACATCTCTGACTGTTGCCAAAGGACAGAGATGGTTGGAAAACTTCTGATGGAATCATTTTCCATTCGAAAAATGCAGTTCCATCAAAACTAAAATGCACTGCAAAATCATTTTTATTTTGCCAACATTTTGTTTCAAAGAAAAAAGGGTGGTAGTGGTGGGGGGAGAGAGGGGAGGGGAGTTCCAATAGTGTCAAAACCGCTTCTTGTGCAAAGGTGGTGAGCTGAAGTTTATCATGTGTTCACCAGGAATCAAAAAGTGCCCTGCCACAGCGAGTTTTAACGCATGGAAAAAATGTATCTTTTTATAGAAGTGACTGGTAAACCTCCAAAGGCTTAGGGGTTGGATTTTGGTAACCCCCTGAACATCTGGATACTTATCCAAAATATTGGGATCTGTGGAGTCTGCTAAATTGGGTAGGAAATCTTAACATCAGGTTCTTGTGAGATTCTGATATTTTCTGATTCTGGCTCAGTCAAAATACCACAAAGCTACTTTCATACCACAAGAAAAGCTACTTCCACTGTTCGGCAGAACAAAGGACAGATGCTCAAAGCTGCATAATAATTATCCTTGTGGTTAGGACTACCACCTAGAAATCAGAATCTGGCTAACAGATCCTGCCTCATTTACATCAGTGTACATGTAGAGTAACTCCACTGATTTCAGTGGGAGCTGAAGGCCTTTCTGGATGTTATAAATAATAATCCAAGTTTTCTGAATTTGCAAAAAAGTTTCAGTTGATGTTTTGGCTAAAGATGTGACTTTTTAAAAACTAGTTATATGTACAAAAGAGAATATTTAAGCAGTGAGTTTTTCCACTTTTACTGAAGAATGTATATGGGATTTTAGGAAAGTGGGTCTTATCACTGTATGAAACAAATATTAGCAGGGCTCTAATGGGAGGGACAAGAAAATTACAAACTCAGACACCCTGAACCCAGAGGAATTGCTGGTAGCTAGCTTGCAAGCCCCTTATAGTGTTGTTTTGGGCAAGTATACGCAGGTGGTTGGTAGAAGCACATCAACTTCAAAGGGATACACATGTGAGTAGCATGGTCTGTGGTCTCCAATTGCTGTGCTGACAATTCAGCAAGGAACTAAAGGGCAGACCTCCATCCTTACCCTAAGCCTAGAGTAGGAGCTTTAGAAGGTTAGAATGCCTCATAGTTAATTCATGCTGGAGAAGCTAATTTTACTGTGTTACTCTTAATCACTCACTGTTTTCTCATAACTGATTCTGCTTAGTTTTTTTATTTATTTTATTTCCTAGTTTGTGCGTAGTGTGTAATGTTATTTTCTGTATTTAGTAACCCTTACCATACTCTCTAAGGGATAGAATAAAGAACTGACTATGATGCTATACCAAACAAGTCTCTACTCTAAACTCAAGGGCTCCTTCAGGAAACTGTGCGGGTAGTAGTGTCCTGTCACAGCACTGAATAAACCCACCACAGGATGTAGCATTAACTGTGTACCCCATTCTACTGGTATTACAGACCTAATGATTCCAGTACAAGCAGCTCACATCTCAGCCAGCAAAAGTATAGAAGGCAGGTGTTGCATATCACTTGCTATTGATAGATTTCTTTATACTGGCAGGTGGATGAACTTTGTTAAAACTCTTGCAGCAATTAGTGATAGTACTCAGTGCAATGTTACAATCAATCACAGAACCTGCTTATCATTTCTCTTCTTACCAAGTTGCTCTGCTAAATGTTTGCCTCTCTCAGTGGAGATTACCCGCTCGTCCTCCATGTCACATTTATTACCGACCAAAATAACCTGGGCATTATCCCACGAGTATGTTTTGATTTGAGTTGACCTTAAAAAGATAGAGAGAAAAAGAGTTAAAGCAAATTAAACTGCCCCCAAAATCAAATTTAAACAGAATCATAACAAGACAAATGAGGACAAAACTGACATCTGGACTAAAATGGTTCTATGCAGTTCTGGTGTTCAAATAAGCATAGGGTTGTAGGACACAAAACATAGGAGTAATATTAGTATAGTCTACAATCCCCCTGGTCAGAAGGCAGAATCCTTTCAGGGTTTCTTCTGCCAGCAGCCTTCTTCCTTTATTACTGAAAAGGAACTGCCATGCTTCCCTCTCCTTAGCATAAAAATGATGTATTTTCACATTGTAACAAAAGACCTTCCAGAGTGTTTTTTAGGAAAAAAATGAACAGTTTATTCATATATTATCTTCCACCTTTCAAAATTAAATTTAACAGCAAAACTTCAAAGGCATTCTGGCTTCCTCCTCTTATTTCTTCCCAGCATATTGCCCTGGAGCCCTTTGTGCTAACAGGGTTATGTTATCCAAAAAAAGTATGTGTCACCACGATATTGTATTAGATAATTTTTCACACTATATCACAATCTTGTTTCCTGACTTTAGGCAGCAGCAAACCAGTCTTACCATGGTTCTGTTTCTTTTTTTAAAAATTTATTTATGATACATCCACAGAACTAAGTAGCTGCTGCTGCAGAGTTTGGTTCCATTGTCCAGGGAGGCCCTGGTTAGGCATAAGAGAGGATTAAATAGCATCATAATGCTGTTGCTCAGTTACTTTTGAAACTGTAAAGTTCTGGTTGTACACCCAGTAGTGACACTTTTTCACCACATAGCTATACTATGCATATATTTGGAAGTCCATAGGTTTTGTGCATACCTACCATGTTATACTTTACCTGGGTACCATGGCAGAGACACGATGTGGGAAATCCTCCACTCTGGTTGTACTCAGCGCAAGACCAGAGGATGGACATGTGCAAAAAATGACTGCCACCTTTGTAACCCCCTAGATCCTGTAGCCAATCTGCCTATGTCCAGACACCCAGCACAAGTTAGAGCAGTCTGTTGTAGCTTACAGTGCCAACACACAGCCCTCAAACGTTCATTCCAGTAGCTGGATATCACTGGAGCATGGAGGGGCTCAGCCACTCACGGCTCTCCCAATGACACATCACCTGCACTGAGGCCATAGGGTGAGTTGCACAGAATTTGCTACTGCAGCTCTACACCACCTGAGGATTTGCACTGCATGGGAATTTTCAAGGGGCTGGTTAGGCTGGCTTTAGGGTGGCTTTGCTCCACCATAGTAAGCAAAAGGCAGATGAAGTGGGTCTGAAGATCTAGACCTACATATTTGGCATTTGAAGTATTTAATGATGATATATGTGGTCTGAAGTATTTGTTTATACACTGTTCTCATTGGTCTGACATGCTTTTTCCAACATTAAAATGGGAATTCTACCTCACATTTTTGAAGGCAAGTTCTCAAATGGCTATTTTGTCATGGATATATTTTTAATAAAAGTCATAGACAGGTCACAGGCAATGAAGAAAAATTCATGGAAGCCTGTGACTTTTACTAAAAGTATCTGTGATAAAATGGGGAGCTGTGGGGTTCCCACACCTCCTGCGGCAGCTGTGAGGCCCTGGCTTGGAGCTTGGGGACCCTACTGCCCATGGGGCTCAGAGCTCCAGGGTCCCCTGGTGCCTGCAGCTTGGAGTTGTGGGGTTCCCCAGTGGCTTGGAGCTCTGGGAGCCCCCACTGGCCATGGTACCCTGGAGCCCCAGGGTACCCCCGCTGCTCTGGAGGGGCCCCTGCAGTTTCTGGGAGCTGTGGGGTACCCCCACCGCCTGCAGTGGCTTTGGAGCTCAGGAGGGGCGGCGGGGGGACCCTACAGCTCCCAGCCACTGCAAACTGAAGTCATGGAGGTCTTTGGAGGTCACAGACTCCATGACCTCTGTGACAAAAATCATAGTCTTAATCATCAGGTACTATAACTAGAGCAGTCTATAGAGGTCAGAATTTTATTAATATTCATAAAAAGAAAAGGAGTACTTGTGGCACCTTAGAGACTAACCAATTTATTTGAGCATGAGCTTTCGTGAGCTACAGCTCACTTCATCAGATGCATACCGTGGAAACTGCAGCAGACTTTATATATACACAGAGAATATGAAACAATACCTCCTCCCACCCCACTGTCCTGCTGGAAATAGCTTATCTAAAGTGATCATCAGGTTGGGCCATTTCCAGCAGGAGAGTGAGTTTGTGTGTGTATGGGGGTGGGGGGTGATGTGAGAAAACCTGGATTTGTGCTGGAAATGGCCCAACCTGATGATCACTTTAGATAAGCTATTACCAGCAGGACAGTGGGGTGGGAGGAGGTATTGTTTCATATTCTCTGTGTATATATAAAGTCTGCTGCAGTTTCCACGGTATGCATCTGATGAAGTGAGCTGTAGCTCACGAAAGCTCATGCTCAAATAAATTGGTTAGTCTCTAAGGTGCCACAGGTACTCCTTTTCTTTTTGCGAATACAGACTAACACGGCTGTTACTCTGAAACCTGTCATTAATATTTATATTCGCTTAAAGAGACTATCACTTAGAAAATAGGACACCATCAATTAGTTTTGGCAGAAATGTATTTTTGGAACCATGCTGAGTTCTTATGGAATTTGTGGTTAATCACAATATGGTTAATAGTTTTCACCAGAGCTACAGTGGTCACGGTGGTAAACTTGGAGATGGCAGTAACTCAAATCAACCCATTAGTGACTCTTATTTGTGATCAGTCATGAGTTCAAGCCCATTGGCATTCTATATTTCAGTGGAAAATGGAAGTTTTAAAAATAAAAGTGTAGTGAGAGTAAAATAAATAGTTCTAGTCAACGAGTAAGTTAGTCATGCATTTATATGCAAGGCTGAAATCCGAAATACAAAGGTTTTCACTGTAAAACGGTTTGTTTGGTTTACATGTGTATGCACCACACATACTGGTTTGGGTGTCTTTGAACATAAGAATTAGAAACACCCTTTATTAAAAAGTGTTGTTGTGCTTTCTAGTACTTGAGAACCTGAGCATACAAAACACAGCTCTTCCCACAAAAAAAAAAAAAATTAACAGTCTTTGATAATCTGACTGGTCTAGATCTCATTTTGAAGTTGTAGGGAGTTTCTTATTTCAGCTAAAAGTTAAGAGATCTTGTCCTTAATAAGGACAGAAGGAGAGTCAGAAAAAGAAAATTTGACCCCAAGTTCTCACTAGTCTTACATGATCTGCTTCTGTTCAGAGATGACTTTGCTGTGCAGAAATGCAAATGATTGTCTGTGGGAGCATTCAGTGCAAATTTCTCCCCATCCCCTCCTCACTACACTGTCACATCAATAGAAGAATGGATTCAAAGTAATTTAATAGGGCCACCACCATTATGTTTTCCTCTGACATACATTTCAACTAATGGCTTCTATAGATCTTTTCATCCACAAGTCACCACAAAAGCCAACACAAACATCTATTAAAAACACAATTTTTCCCCTTCCTTGCATATACGACTTTTAAAATGGCACAACCTTCTGACAGACCTAAACTATATAGTTTTGTCCTTGAAAAGAACTTTAGCCTCAGGAAAACTGAAGATATGAAAAGGCAAAGCGGATATTTGCAGCGAGTTGAATATAACAATTGTTGTCCAGTCTGACTGACCTACTGTATGGCAATAGTAATTTACCCTGCAAATCTTTCATATGCTAGTTCCATTGTAGGTATGCAATCCACAACATGCTTTAATTTTTTTTATTGAATGGGCACCACAGACACACGTTAATGCAGCAGTTCAATGATTCGTTCTTTCCAGTGATCAATTCAAGTCTTGCACTGCAATTCAGCCAGCCATATTGCTTGCAAGACAAGAGCATGTTGGTAAAATGCTGACTAAAGCAACACTGTCTTCTCACCATTCTGCAGTAGTGCCTCAAAGCACTACAATTCACACTAATGTTACTGTAGTGGTTTGGACCATTGCTTTAGAACACTGTCAATACTAGAGTCTTCCCCCCCCCGCCCCATTAGGTTTGATGGTGTTAGCCATTTGTGCGGAAGCTATTCTGTAGCAGGCAGCTACCTCTTCAGGAAGACAGCCTTTAAATGCTATTTTGTGTACAATAAAACTATAAACATTTAAAAACAAATAGTCCAGAAAGGCTCAGGTGCATGAACGCGAGCACACAGTTTTGCTCGAAGGCTCAAACCCTACCTATTTCTGCTGTAAAATAATTAAATTTAACTCTTATTACCTCTCAAAACAACAAGCAGGCTCTTTAGATTAATGGGGTGTGGCATGTTTTTATACGTTTCCTTACAGTACCATTTACAGAAGCAGGGAATAATATCACAGCATTGCCTAAACAGTCATTTTCTGTTACATCATCTCTTACAAACACAGAGCTTTCAAAGGGGGGAATTAGTGTGTCTTTTATGACCATACCATTGCAGGGATTGAATCAGAACACCATGGGACACTAGCACTGTGCATTCTGAACTACCCCACAGCTGCTAGAATGCCTGTATTTAACACTCCCTCCGATGGGAAATTACCAGCTATGGCCCAATATCCCGAGATCTTTATTCAGGTAAAACTCTCCCTGAGGTCAATGGAAGATTTACTTGAGTAAGAATCTGGCCTTTAGAAAACAGGACCACATTTTCAAAAGGCAGAAGACCTGGTCTGTGTGCAAAAGTGAACTCCTCCACAGCTGCACAACTTCAAATCCTTGTGCATGCAAATGGCTAATCATCTGCTCAGATAACCATTTGTGTAGGTATTTGTGTGTGCAAATATTGTGACCAAACAAGCATCTGGACAGGCATTCCCTGGGGATTCCATTTTTGAAAATGTACCCACAGAAGATCTATCCTTATCAAATGGAACAAATCCCTAAATACCTTATTACTGCACCCATGAAAATTCTCTAGAATAGTCTTATCCACTCATGGAGAGGTTTGCAAAGAGAAACATTTGGAAACCTGTGCATTAATAAGCCCTAAGACCCATCAATGCCTTAGTGTATCTCTCTCCTGTGGTAGGTATATTCTCATTCAGGGGGGTACTGAGGAGAACTATGGTTTTCCCTCCCCCCCCATCTTAAATGAGAAATTATTGAAACATAGTGCAGGTCTGAGCTGAAATAAAAATAAATCTTTGTGCCAAATAAGTCCAGTCTCTTGGCCTCTGTTTTTCAGCATGCCACTGACTTGCCCCGGCCTGTCCCTTTTATTAACAGGGGACATGACCAGTAATGCTGCTGGAAGCTGTGTTCACAGATATACTAACCCTTTTGCAGGGATGTAGTACTTCTTTTCCGCCTTCTTAGAAATAGGTGAAATCTGAGAGGGGGGTCTCCCACAGCAATTTGGCAAGCTTAAGGACCACTGGGTGGCCGGGTAGTTCGACCTGGGCTGGGGTGGAGGAGGAAATAATGTTGAAGAGGTCATCAGACTCCTCCGTGACCTCCTCAGTTTTGAAGTTCAAGTTGGCAGCCACCCTTAAGAAGGGCCTGGTGCTCCATGAAGTCGTTTGGGGGGGGGGGGGGTTGCCCATTTGGGAATTACTCACCACCCGTTTGTCTGGAGACGATGACGACAACTGCACCGCCTAGGGAGGGGCGGGTTTCCGTTCCTTCTCCGGGGACGGCTCCTGCGCTGCCCCCATATCGGATTTGGTACTGTGTTCTGACTCTGGTGCCGGCGGCGGTTAGTCTAAGGCAGTGAGGGAGGACTGGTGGGAATATGGGACTGGCATTATGGGCATGCCCCTGGGGTCCAATACGGCCACTGAGCGGGCCCCGTCCCTGCTGTCGCTACAGGTGCTGTGCCAGTTTCATGGGTCGGCGGTGAATCACCCCTCCTTAGCGAGGGGCTGAACTCCTGATCCAACTCTGACCATTGCCCTTCCGGGGGCCAAGGTGGAGCTGTCGAGGCCTGAGTTTGCCGACTGACCCTGGTCGGCGACCAGTGAGGTGAGCATTGGTTTTAAGGTGAGCATTTTTTAAGGCCAAGTAGCCTCCTACCCCCATGTCTTCAAGGAAGGGCAGAAGGCCTGGTCTTCCAGCAGCATGTTCAGGAGGCATCACTCTCCATTAGTGATTGGACAGATATGGGGCATCTCCCCTACTCTCTCTCCAGTGGGGAACATTTCCTCCTTTCTTTTCATCTGGGGGGGGGGGGGCGAGGAGGCTCTAGCATTCTTCTCAGCTCTGTTGGAGATGAGGCAGGTTTGGAGATTTTGCCACCCTACTGAATGTCCTCTATTCTCTAGTGAGTAACCCCAGGTACCCAGACTCCTCCTTTGTCTTCTAGACCTTTGTGATACCCAGTGTCTCTCTGGGTCCTCCCAGATCTCCCTTAATGTCCTTCAATCCCATGCATCCACCAGCTTTCTGTTTACCTTTCGGCCTTCTCTCTCCCCCACTCAGCCCCTGGGATGGGATAGGGGTAGGGGCACTACAGAACTATTCAGTGCTCAGACTGGGTGGTCATTTGGATTCTGCCTGCTCTCTGGCCGCTTTATATTTAGCTCTCACACCCTGCAGGGGGCAGAGCAGCTGAGTAAGGAGACAGAAAGCTGAGGTAGCCTCAGGCCTTCCACCTGTTACCCATGGCAACCCATTATGGCAGGACGATATCCATTTTTTTTTTTTCACATCAGCTGTTAGCTGAGCTGCCTGGGACAACAAAAACCTAGGATTGAGGTTAAAAACCTGGCCAGTCTGGGCCAAAATGGGATTGTTGGCAAGCACAATCCTGGGTAGCCTTTGCAGGCTCAGGTAAACATCCAATATTTGGATGCTTATTTGAATCTTGAACTTCTTATGGCTCGGATCATTTCGATATTCCTACTGTATTAAAAATATCCAAACATTCACCAGAATGCACCCAACCCAGTGGCAGCTCAGGACTGTACACAGCTGCAAGAAACAACTAGTTTGGAGAATTATCCCTGGAAAAAACAGTTTCCAGTTACTAACTAAGAAAACTTTAAGTTTTCAACTTTTGAACACCAGTTAGAATATCCAGGCTCAAACATCCTGTTTCTCCTGCCGCGGGCCGAGCTAACCGGAACCGCCATACAATTGAGAATAAAGGCTGGTATAAAACCGCTGTATCTCCATGCAAAGGTTTAAATAGTCATCACAAAGAGAAGACAATGACTTTGAGTGTGCCCTGCTCATAAGATTCAAAGGGGAGTGGGCATGTTAGAATCTCTTAACATGTTCCCTTTGGATCCCGTCACTGTTAGTTTAATGGCTGCTGATTTTAGTGCTGAGATGTTCATCTTTCTCACTCAACTATGCTGAGTGAATCTGCTCTGTCAGTCCCAATTCTACTCTATCTTGGAGGAGGAAATACTAGTGTGTTACAGACAGCAGACTAAGTCCCCCCGGTGGGATAGTGGACCAGCAGGGACAGGGGCAGAGGAGACTGAGTGCCAAGAACCAAAACAATTATAAGACATTTTTTCTTCAGCACCACAGAGTGGGAAGAAAATGGGAGCCACTGAGAAGTGGAGGGAGTAGTAGAAATGGGATATACCAAACATTCTGTTGTTGGTAAACTGATTTTGCCAGCAACAGGCCTTGATGCATAAATATTGACCAGGCTGGTCAAACAGCATTCCACAAACTCAATTCTTTCTGAATTAAAGGGCAAGTGTAGTTAAAAATGCACTTTAGTTGTGAAATAAACCTACGCTGACGGAAGCTGAAGAATATCAATGACTCAATACCTCCTACTGACAGACTTTATCTTCCTTGTGCAAGGTCCTGCTGTGTGCATCTTCCAACTACAGGCTAATTTTTTACCTTCCCTGGGAGGCAGATATATTGAACATGCAGAAGCTGTGTGACAGGTGTGACATTAATGAAGTTCTGGTTCATTTACTGCTAGCGGACTAGTTAAGAGAAAATGAGCATTACACGGAAAAATCACAGCTTTGCCCTACTCCAGTAGAAACTGGATCTACTGTAAGTCAAATTCCTTTATTTTTTACCAGTGAACAAGAGTGAAAGGAAACCTTATCAGGAAAATCTGCCATAAGCCTCTGTGGCAGCAAATTCATAAATTAACACCACAAGCCACATTCCAGTCCTCAGATAACAAGAATAAAAATATATTTATAAGCCTTTCAGGTGGTAGCAGTAAGCTTACCTCCTGATAGAATGCATTTATTTTGTTTTGGTAACACCACACTAGAAAATGTGACCCTAGTTTCTAACCTCTCAATTCAGAAAGAGTTTAGTGCCTTCAGAAAAAAAAAAAGGAGCTAAACATTAAAGTAAAAAGCTCACATCCTAAATGAAATCTATATTCATGCCAGTATATAAACGGCTCTGATTATCCCAATATGGTATGTGTATATGCTATATGCTAGCCCAGTAATGTCAGCTGTTGTGAATGATCTGCGTGTGCAATTAACACAACACAGGGGATGTGTAGGGGATGGCCAGGAGGTGGAGGAGAAATGGGTTAAAAGAGAACCCAGAGAAGGCACAGAGAAATTGGGAGGCTAATGATGGGGAAGAAAGAGGCCCAGGAAAGGGCTGAGAGACAGAGAAATATGAAGGCCAGAGAATGTGATGGGTTGGACCCATAATCCAGGATGACACTTGATATGTTGGGGGTCCCACTGGTTCCGCCTGTTCCACCAGCCTAGGTTTCCTCACCCTGTCCTAGCTGTGCCAGGCCCTCAAGCCTTCTCCAGCGCACAGATAGGGACCCACCCAGCTGCAAATGGACGCAGACACTGAGATCAGCTGTGTGTGAGAGGAATTAGCTCAAGGGTTCACCCAGCGCTCACGTGCACACCCCCTTTGGGGAATAACCCCAAATAATATTGTCTTGTGCTGTATAGAAAGATCTGCACAGTGCAAGCTCATTAAAATTCACCCTCTCCCTCAAAGGAGAGATATGCACAGGCTTTTTGCCCACCCCCAAATATGAATTGCACAAACTGGGTTTTGAAATGAACAAGAAATAAGTTTAACTACAAAGGGTAAATTTTAAGTGATTATAACAGATAGCAAACAGAAGAAGGAAGCTTACTGAGCAAATAAAACAAAACATGCAAACTAAGCTTAATACACTCAAGAAACAGGTTACAAAATGTAATCTCACCCCAAATGTTGTTTTAGGCAAGTTGCAGGGTTTCTGTAGCTTAGAGTTCCCGTTATTTCTCTTTCCAGGCTGAGAAAGGGGTCCAGTCTGTACTCAACCTTGCCTTTCTCTTCAGGTGTTTTTAGCAGTCTTTCTTCCTGGGCAGGCAATGGAGGAGAGTCTAGATTGCCTTGCTTCCTTGCCTTAAATAGAATTCACATAAGGCAGGAAGCCTTTGTTTCCAGTGGAAAAGTACCAGCAGTGTCCAAGGTGGTATTTTGTACCAGGTGACATTATCACATGACCTTGCAGTGTCAGGGCAACCATGAGACAGCTTATTTGCAAGGTCCACAGGAAGGAACTCCTGGGAAGATGGGGGATTCACATCTTCGAAGACTGATTGTCTTTTCCTAATGGCCCATTAAGGCTGATTGCTTACTGTCTGGTGGGCATTTCCTAAGCGCATACCCACACAGCTGTAATTGTTACATAGACAATATTCCTAACTTCAGATACAGAAATGATACATGCATACAAATTGGATAAACACATTCAGTAAATCATAACTAAAGCTATGATTTAGTCACAGGAATTTTTAGTAAAAGTCATGGACTGGTCATGGGCAATAAACAAGCATTCATGGCCCGTGACCTGTCCAAGACTTATACCTGTGTTTAAATGGGAGGGCGGGGGGCGCTAGGTGTGTGTGTGTGTGGGGGGGGCTGCTGGTGGATGGCTTGTCAGGTAGGTGCTGCTATATTTCACAGCTGTGCAGGATTGAAAGGGAAGTGGAAGTGTAGCCTCTAACTGTTTGGGTGACGTTAACAGTGCATTTCCTTGTATTCAAATGTTTGACTTTTTTTTTGGGTCCACTCTTACCTGGGAATTTCAAGTCTTTCAATTTTAAGAACAACTATATTATGTTAAGGCATTTCCCCCCAAAGTTAGTGACACAGAATGTTTTTCAATTTTAACTCTCACATAAGGCATTGTTTTCCTCCAGGAAATTATATGTCACTGCTTTTATGGACTACTTCTTTCCCACAGTGAATACTATTTTCGATTAGAATAAAATTTAATCTACTATAATACAAGCAATTTTGTTAAGATTTACAATTCAGTTTCAGTTTGCATCATGCCTGTATAATAGGTTTTTGAATAAATGTACTGAAAATCTGCAATATTCAGATGAGAAATCATTTGTGATACTCAAATGCTAACTCACAGGGTGGCTGATATATGCTACTGAAAAAGATCATTATGCTGAAAAAAAATTAATATGCATGTTTTATAGATGGAATTAGGACCAACAATTCAGCAGCCTGCCACCACACCTAATTTGCATAAAATGGATCATACTGCAGACGTTCTGATCTGCTGTATACTTGGAACACTCTTGTGCTTCCTGCCTTCTTCCCTGCCTTCTTCTACACGTGAAACTCTTTCCCCATCCAATATAGCACTAGCAAGAGCCTGTTGCGCACCACCAATACTAACACTTACCATTCAAAATGCTGTCACCATGCCTTACATTAGAAAAATGCCTATGCTCTAAGATAGGCCTATACGCCATTCTCTATGCCCCACTATAGATTTTGTGTCTGATGTCCATTTGTTTAGACTGGAAGAACATCAGGATAGGGACACAATTGTGTTCTTCTTCTTGTGTGAACAGCACTCTACAGCTGGCACTTAAACAAGACTAATACAGAGGCATGGGACTTTTACAGGTCCCAGCATGCAACACTTTGGTGTGATCTGAGTTTCCTTTCTGTGGACTCTATAGGCTGCTCCTCTATAACATAGAGGAAGGTGCCTATGAACTATAATACAAAACTCTGATCCCCTCAGGGTTATGTGGGCCTTGACCTCAGGTGTGAATCAACTCAGATGATAATGAGGAGTCCTTGTGGCACTTTAGAGACTAACAAATTTATCTGGGCATAAGCTTTCGTGGACTAAAACACTTTAGAGACTAATGCATCTGATGAAGTCGGTTTTAGCCCACGAAAGCTTATGCAAATTGTTTTTGCTGATACAGACTAACATGGCTACCACTCTGAACCTTGTCAGATGATAGTATAATTAAAAATAGTTAGTAAATTATCTGCCAAAGTCAACAGCATTTCATTCCTTTTCTGTTTTGCATATCTTTTCACCTCATTGGTTGGTAGACTGACTGTTTACATAGACATTTTGGAGAAAACAATGAATAATTTGCTCAGCATCAATGGGTAAGAGATGTCCAGTCTACTTCATATACACTGTGACAAAGTTCCTCCTCTGCCTTGGTGGGTCCTGCACTTTTTGGCAGATTTGCTCACCTCAGAGTTCACAGTAGCCCTCAGTTTGGCTGCTTCTGCTAGAGGCTCAAACCTGCCATTTACTCAGCTAACCTCATCACTGGCCAGCATAGGGGAAATGGAGAACAATCTCTACAGTCTCTGTTGTCCCACCTAGTGAGTCGGGGACAGGCCAGATCCTTTTCCAAATTAGACCTTCACTTCTGGCGTTGCTCACAGACCAGGTCAACTCCTCCTGTGTACAATCAGGAATTGAGGGCGGGGGGGGAGAAGAACCCAGACACACCCTCTACACCAGGTTCCAGCCCAGGGCCCTGTGGATAGTAGCTGCCTACATCTCCTGTATCAGCGGCATGACAGCTACAGCTGCCTACATCTCCTGTATCAGCGGCATGACAGCTACAGCTGCCTACATCTCCTGTATCAGCGGCATGACAGCTACAGCTGCCTGGGCTACTTCCCCATGGCCTCCCCCCAGCACCTTCTTTATCCTTACCACAGGATCTTCTTCCTGAAGCCCAATAATGCTTGTACTCCTCAGTCCTCCAGCAGCACAACTTCTCACTCCCTGCTCCTTGCATGCCCTCCACTAACTGATGGGAGGTCCTTTTTTAAACCAGGTGTCCTGATTAGTCTGCCTGCCATAATTGATTCTAGTATGTTCTTAATTTGCTCCAGGTGTCTTAATTAGCTTGCATGTCTTAATTGGTTCTAGCAGGTTCCTGATTGCTCTAGCGCAGTCCCTGCTCTGGTTACTCAGGGAACAGAAAACTATTCATCCAGTGGCCAGTATATTTGCCTTCTATCAGAGTTCTGTACCCCACTGGTCTGGGTCTGTCAAAATACCTTTTATATAGTGATAAAAATGTACCAATTAAAGTTATTAATATTTATCTGACTCAAAGAAGAAACACAAAATTCTATCTTGGAACAAGGTAAAGCAGTGGCCATAATCCGTAAGGATTACTTATGTGTCATCCAACTAATTTAACACATTTTTCACAGTGGGGCATAGTAACAATACATGTTAATGGAGAGTTTTCATGTCAAGCACAAGGCTGTGAGCTGTGTCACACCATGCAAACTGATTTAGCAATTCACTATAAGACCAAAAGGCTGCACGTTTTCATCTTCACCCTACTGAGAAACTTGCTGTTAAATTATGATCCTTCAAAGCTACTACTACACACGCACAGCATGCACAATCATCAAAGATTACGGTTTGGAAGGAGAGGGAATAGAAGTGTTTCTGATTAAAATAATATTCATGGAAAACATTGAGACTAAAATACAGTTTGTTCTTGCACATCTTTTGACTATCCCTGTTGTTTAGTTCTCCAGATGCCCCAATATAAATGATCCTGTTAATCATCAGTTTACACTGATTGCAGAGACTGTCTTTGGAAGTCTGAACAATACAACTGGAAAACACAGTAGTAAAGTAATGTCAAAAGGAGCCTTCTTGTATTTACCTAAGCAGTTGTTGTATCTGTTTTCAGTGTACACCTTCAAATATAAGGAACATACTACTGTCCATAGCAGATAGAGAAGATACACTCATTGTGTGCTCTCTCAGGAAGACTTTACTTTTGTTCTTTCATGGTGTGTTATTCTCTCAATATAAAACAAAGGTCATTCTGAAAGTATATGGTTTCTCTCTATGCATGGAAAACACATACTCGAATCAAAGCGTTTTGAGCAGGAAGCGGTTAAATATCACGCAGATCTGAGATTCAAGACTTGGATAAATTAACTAATGTTAAAATAACACTGCTGCTCTGAGGGGCCAGCAATTATACTAACATGAAGCATCAGTAGTGCATTGTGATTACAGCTCCTGGTTTGTAATAGTCAGTTATATAAAAGCCATGATCTGGTTATGAAAAACATATAGAAGTTGTGCATGTATAGTTTAAAAACTGCCCAAAACCATGGGACACATTTTAATCAAACTGTCCTCTCTTTTGAAATAAAAAACCTGTTTAAAACTATTCAATAACTGCACATTAGTTGTTTAAAGCCATTGTTCCAGTGTTGCAGGATAAACTCTGCGGCACAGAACACAGGAACTGTCAAAGCAGGTGCAACCAGTTGTCCATCTAGTCCAATATCCTGTGTAACCATGGCCAGTACCAGATACTTCAGAAAAAGGTGCAAGAAACCCCAGAGTAGACAAATATGGGGTAATTTGCCATTATGGGAAGTTTCTTACTAACCTGTCAGTCAGTGATTATGTCCTGATGCATGAAGGTTTATATCACTTAAAAATACAATTTATTTAATCCAATATTCACACCGTTCATATTACACCAAAATTTTCAAACTTGGATGCCTAAAATTAAACATCTAAATAAGCAGCCCGATTCTCAGAGGTGTTAAACACAGTGGGATGGGGCCATTTTGTAGTTCTGTTCGGCTCTGGCCCAAATCTCATTAAAACAGCTGATCCTGTGAGATTTTACCATTTGGGGCTGAAATCTCCTAAGAATAACTTTTATCATGTGGTGCCATCAACCCCTAACCCTAACTTTAGTTTTTATTTGGTCTGAAAGACTAAGCCTAACCTAGATCTGAACAGTATTACTTTGCCTCTTCTCTACCTCAGACGTGTTTGCAGAATGAAATTCACTCTGCCTTGCACAAAGCCCAAGGATGTAGGAATGTAACTTCTCTAGGATTTAGGATTTACACTGACTTTTTGCTGCCATATCATAAAAAATTCACCTCACATTTGCTGTCCCCTACTCTCATTAGGCCTGTTTTTGCCAGGAATGCTTTTCAAGTCTCTCCAACTTCTAGTATATCTGTGTTTTGGATTATATTTCCCCACATGTTTTAGCTTTCATTTTTCCAGGTTTAACCTAATTTTGCAATCGCCTCTACTATTTCTGATCTTGCCAGTTCCTTCTGTATTATTTCCCTATCACTTCTTCACTCCTCCCTATTTAGTTTCATCTGCAAATTTAACACATTCTGTAACTCCTTTCCCAATTCATTAACAAAGATGTTAGTAAAATTATATCGAACCTTAATCCCTGCAGAACCCCACTAGACATCTTAGTCCACCCTTGATATGGTACTATTTTGTTACATTTTGTTCATGATCCAGCCAGTTTACAATCTGTGTGACAAAGCTCTTATCTAAGTTAATTTGAATTTTGTTGGGAAGATTTTAATGACACAGACATGGTATCAAACGTTTTATTAAAATCAAGATAGATTACATCTATTGCATTCCATTACATGCTAATTTTGAAATTTGAGTCAACATTTTTCCATCATGATTTGATCTCTTAAAATCACAGTTACCTATTCTATTATCAGGCCAGGCTCAGTGCTTTGTTTGAACACTCCAAAATGTAGTATGGAACTTGCAGTTGTCACATTTCCTTGCACCAATACTAGTTTGGAAGTACAATTTCTCTGTTTGACTGTGCACTTTCTCCGGGCATAAATGAAGGCCCAAAGTTTTTGAAATGTTGACAACAGGTATTTGTGGATATTTCTTCTCTGCACATTCTTGCCATTATTTTGATATTTGAAATTAGATTTGCCAGATGGTGTTTCCCCTGATCACACTGTTAACTGATAAAGGCAATGGTGATATAGATTAGCATCAACCAGGGAAATAAGAGTTAAACAATTAAACAGTAATGTATTTGTTTTGGGTCCCTCTAGACAACCTCGGAGCTACTACAGCAGCACTTTGCTATGTGGGATATTGTTGGAATTGGCTCTCTTTGGGACAACAGCTGACACGAGGAGCAGGAAACTGCGGAGTAACACCAGTCTTTTTACTAAAAAGAAAAAGAGTACTTGTGGCACCTTAGAGACTAACAAATTTATTTGAGCATAAGCTTTCGTGAGCTACAGCTCACTTCATCGGATGAATTCAGTGGAAAATACAGTGGGGAGACTTATATACACAGAGAACATGAAACAATGGGTGTTACCATACACACTGTAAGAAGAGTGATCACTTAAGGTGAGCTATTACCAGCAGGAGAGCGGGGGGGTCGGGGTGGCATATCTGCCACTTTTAGGTTTGTAATAGAGTGACCAAAGAGATTGAAGTGTCCTCTGACTGGTTTTTGAATGTTATAATTCTTGACTCTGATTTGTGTCCATTTATTCTTTTACGTAGAGACTGTCCAGTTTGACCAATGTACATGGCAGCGGGGCATTGCTGGCACATGATGGCATATATCACATTGGTAGATGTGCAGGTGAACAAGCCTCTGATAGTGTGGCTGATGTGATTAGGTCCTATGATGGTGTCCCCTGAATAGATATGTGGACACAGTTGACAACGGGCTTTGTTGCAAGGACAGGTTCCTGGGTTAGTGGTTCTGTTGTGTGGTTGCTGGTGAGCATTTGCTTCAGGTTGGGGGGCTGTCTGTAAGCAAGGACTGGCCTGTCTCTCAAGATCTGTGAGAGTGATGGGTCGTCCTTCAGGATAGGTTTTAGATCCTTGATGATGCATTGGAGAGGTTTTAGTTGGGGGCTGAAGATGATGGCTAGTGGCGTTCTGTTATTTTCTTTGTTGGGCCTGTCCTGTAGTAGGTGACTTCTGGGTACTCTTCTGGCTCTGTCAATCTGTTTCTGCACTTCAGCAGGTGGGTACTGTAGTTGTAAGAATGCTTGATAGAGATCCTGTAGGTGTTTGTCTCTGTCTGAGGGGTTGGAACAAATGCGGTTGTATCATAGAGCTTGGCTGTAGACAATGGATCGTGTGGTGTGGTCTGGGTGAAAGCTGGAGGCATGCAGGTACGTATAGCAGTCAGTAGGTTTCCGGTATAGGGTGGTGTTTATGTGACCATCGCTTATGAGCACCATAGTGTCCAGGAAGTGAATCTCTTGTGTGGACTGGTCCAGGCTGAGGTTGATGGTGGGATGGAAATTGTTGAAATCATGGTGGAATTCCTCAAGGGCTTCTTTTCCATGGGTCCAGATGATGAATATGTCATCAATATAGCGCAAGTAGAGTAGGGGCATTAGGGGACGAGAGCTGAGGAAGCGTTGTTCTAAGTCAGCCATAAAAATGTTGGCATACTGTGGGGCCATGCAGGTACCCATAGAAGTGTCGCTGATTTGAAGGTATACATTGTCCCCAAATGTGAAATAGTTATGGGTGAGGACAAAGTCACGAAGTTCAGCCACCGGGTTTGCCGTGACATTGTCGGGGATACTGTTCCTGACGGCTTGTAGTCCATTTTTGTGTGGAATGTTGGTGTAGAGTGGCCAGGATGCTGTTTTCAGGAAGATCATCGATGGATTGTAGTTTCCTCAGGAAGTCAGTGGTGTCTCGAAGGTAGCTGGGAGTGCTGGTAGCGTAGGGCCTGAGGAGGGAGTCTACATAGCCAGACAATCCTGCTGTCAGGGTGCCGATGACTGAGATGATGGGGCATCCAGGATTTCCAGGTTTATGGATCTTGGGTAGCAGACAGAACACCCCAGTTCAGGGTTCCAGGGGTGTGTCTGTGCGGATTTGTTCTTGTGCTTTTTCAGGGAGTTTCTTGAGCAGATGGTGTAGTTTCTTTTGGTGACCCTCAGTGGGATCAGAGGGTAATGGCTTGTAGAAAGTGGTGTTGGAGAGCTGCCGAGCAGCCTCTTGTTCATATTCCGACCTATTCATGATGACAACAGCACCTCCTTTGTCAGCCTTTTTGATTATTATGTCAGAGTTGTTTCTGAGGCTGTGGATGGCATTGTGTACTGCACGGCTGAGGTTATGGGGCAAGTGATGCTGCTTTTCCACAATTTCAGCCCGTGCACATCGGCGGAAGCACTCTATGTAGAAGTCCAGTCTGTTGTTTCGACCTTCAGGAGGAGTCCACCCAGAAACCTTCCTTTTGTAGTCTTGGTAGCAAGGTCTCTGTGGGTTAGTATGTTGTTCAGAGGTGTGTTGGAAATATTCCTTGAGTCGGAGATGTCGAAAATAGGATTCTAGGTCACCACAGAACTGTATCATGTTCGTGGGGGTGTAGGGGCAGAAGGAGGGGCCCCGAGATAGGACAGATTTTTCTGCTGGGCTAAGAGTATAGTTGGATAGATTAACAATATTGCTGCGTGGGTTAAGGGAACCACTGTTGTGGCCCCTTGTGGCATGTAGTCGTTTAGATAGTTTAGTGTCCTTTTTCTTTTGTAGAGAAGCAAAGTGTGTGTTGTAAATGGCTTGTCTAGTTTTTGTAAAGTCCAGCCATGAGGAAGTTTGTGTGGAAGGTTGTTTTTTTATGAGAGTACGCAGTTTTGAGAGCTCATTCTTAATCTTTCCCTGTTTGCTGTAGAGGATGTTGATCAGGTGGTTCCGCAGTTTCTTTGAGAGCGTGTGGCACAAGCTGTCAGCATAGTCTGTGTGGTATGTAAACTGTAATGGATTTTTTACCTTCGGTCCTTTTGGTATGATGTCCATCTGTTTGCATTTGGAAAGGAAGATGATGTCCCTGTCCTCGCTCTCCTGCTGGTAATAGCTCACCTTAAGTGATCACTCTGGTTACAGTGTGTATGTAACACCCATTATTTCATGTTCTCTCTGTATATAAATCTCCCCACTGTATTTTCCACTGAATGCATCCGATGAAGTGAGCTGTAGCTCACGAAAGCTTATGCTCAGATAAATTTGTTAGTCTCTAAGGTGCCACAAGTACTCCTGTTCTTTTTGCGAATACAGACTAACAGGGCTGCTACTCAGAAACCAGTCTTTTTACTGTCATATTACTGCCTGCCATAGGGTGGCAGCATTGTCCTGTTGCCTCAACCTGTCAGCAGAAGGTGGAATTCTGCAGGAAGTTGCAAGTTAATTTCTGTTGACTCACTGGGGCAAGTGTTGTTTATTAAACATCCTGAATGTAAGCAGTAATGTCAACCCCAAGCATTCAAAAATCACATCAGACATCCCCCTCCCCCATGAATCATGAGATTTTTAAAAATAATACATTTTGGAGAGGTTTCATGTTTTTTGAGGCTTTAGGATTCATGTTTTCAACCTTTTTTTCTGCAATCATTAGGGCTAAAAACATTCCTGTGTGTCTGTAATTTAAGAAAACACTAAGGGAGAGGGAAGTGACATCACAGGAGCTGAATGGCTGTTTGGGCCTTTTGCTCTGTGTTAAAACTGGCACAATCCGCAGACATCACTGTTCTCTGCCCTCCACCCACCATGACTTCTCAAAAAGTCTCTCCTAATTCTTAGATAGATAGTTCACATAAAGAGACCAATCTGAACAATTATTTCCAGAAAAGGAATTCACACAGCAGTGAGACTGCATAGCAGGGTGAGCTGGAAAAATCCAAGATGGCAGGTCCTTCAGGGGAAGAAGGGAGCAGGAGAGAGGGCTCTCTGTCACTAAAGAAGATTTTGGTGAGCTAGTTTTCAATATTAGATCCCTAAAATCCCCCCAAACTGCCACAGTGGATGAAATTAAGACTGATCTCATTGAAACAGGTGGGAGTGACTGGTCTGGAAATAGGCCTGGGGGAGAGAGTGAAGGCAATGAGGTCTGCTGCAGAACGGAATTCAGATTCCAGAAAAAAGGAGAGCGAGATCTGGCAGAGAATGTGGCAGACATGGAGAAACGTGTGAGGAGAGGATTTAAGGATTAGGGGTCAACCTGAAGGAGTGAAGAAAGGGGATCCAGTGCAATTCCTAAACCAGGCAGTATATCTCTTCTTATACCCAGGAGAAGACAGAGAGATTGAGGCAGACAGAGTTCACAGAGCCCTGTGCTCTCCCCTCTTACATTCCAACAGACCAAGAGACATATTTTTGGTGACTGCACTATTTTGTGCAACAAGAGTAAATTTTAAGAAGAGCCAGAGATCTTCCTGTAATAATGCTAGGGGATCATAAAGTATTGATCTCCCAAGACTTAGCAGCCACCACTCTAACAAAACAAAACAAAAACAAAGCAAAAAAAGGAGAGCTAGCTGAAGTCATAGCAGCATTAAGGGAAGTTCATAAGCTACAGACTAGGTTCATTTTTAAGCACCTCTTCACCCTAAGGGACAGACATATGATATAAGAGGGGGAAAAGGAGACAGGATTAGGACCTTTGGAAAGGTAAAGCTAACAGAAGGCAGCCCAGACTCCCATGAAGACACAGACATTAAATCAGCAAGCCAGAATGATGATTGGCAATTAGTAAAACCTAGAAGAAAGAGATCACCAAAAATAGGAACAGTAAAGTCAAGAAATTGATTAATCAGGAGATGGACATCCAAGATGAATCTGAAAAAGAGTAAGGAAAGTAATAAGAGAGTGAAAAAACAAGTAGAGTATCCACTTGGCTTATAAAGAACTCTGAACCACCTAATAAGGATATTATTTAAATACCAGAATATAGTGGGGAATGGAAGCAAGAATTACAAAGATGTGTTAGCTGTCTGATTTGGTGGAGGAAGGCAGGCGTGTGCTGCATGCTAAAAAATAGGACTTAAATGGAGAAGGGGGCTGACATAGAACTTAGTGTCTTCCTCCCTGATATTGGTCATTCTAAAAGAGAACAGTGCCCCAGCTCCAAGTGTGGTGGATGTTGAGGTCCCCGCAATGGGAGTTCATTGTACTGGAGGACTGGGCAGGTTAGCTGGATCCATCTAGGATGTTGGTGAATCTCCACATTGTAAAAGGGGAAGGGTTTTTTGGTTTTTCTTTTTTTCCTGGTTTCTGGAGGCTTGAGGGATTTTTTGGCGGATGGGGGGAGAAGATGGGGAAGGGATTGGAGAAACTAAGACTAATGTTCTAATATTTAACTTGATATTTATGCAGAGTGTGTTAATTTTACATTACTGTAGAATGGAGGGAGGAGTGGACAGACTGGTTGGTACCTAGTCTCAAAGGAACAGGTGGAGGTGAGATAAAGTTAAAAAAATTATCACAGGAGAGAAAAGTTGTGTAAGGGTGATTACAATAAAAATCTTTAGATCCAAACAAAGTTTTATATTAGCAAATGAAAATGGATATTTCATGCTGAATAATATTTTTGGCTTAAGTAAGTGGAGAGACCTACCAGAGTCACACATACGCTTTCAGTTAAAAAATATTACTGTAAAAAAAATCAGATGGGTAAAAAAATCCAGTAATTAGAATTAGGGCTTTAGAGAATGTTTGGCTTTACTTTTTCTTCATACAATCTTATCTACCAGCTAACAATTTACATATCTTTTATTAAGGCTAATGCAATTACGTGCTATAGCATAAATACCAGTGGTCTTAATCGTGGTTTAAAAGGAAAAAAAGTTTTTCAAACTACCAAAGCTGAAGCCCCAGATGCATGCTTTCTACAAGAAGTGCACATTAAGAAGGAACATAATAAATACAAAAGGGAACTGGTTACATATTCCTAATATTTCTTCAGTAACATCAAATAACAGAGGAATAACATATATTTTTTCCAATTCAAGGATAAATATTTAGATAATGAAGGCAGATGTCTACTAGTTAGAGGCAGGGCTGGCTCTACACTTTTTGCAGCCCCAAGCAGCATGCCAAATTGCTGCCTGAAGAAGGGAGCTGCAGCCGAATTGCCGCGGGACTGTGAAGATACAAGCTGATGCCGAATTGCTGCGGTAGCGAAAAAACCCATGCTGTCCTAACGTCGCACGGACTGCCACCCCTTTAAGATTGCCGCCCCAGGCACCTGCTTGGAATGCTGGTGCCTGGAGCCGGCCCTGGTTAGAGGCACAATTGGTGACAGAATGCTAGCATTAGGAAGTATTTATACCCTTAATCGAGGTCAAAAGCCTTTTGCTAGAAAAATTCTCTCCGACATTATAAGATTTTAGAGATGGAGATATTATTGAGATGGGAGGCAATTATAATTGTGTTTGAAACCCAAGGTTAAATGGGTCAGAATAACAAAGGATAGAAAATCAGGCACAGAATTAATCTCTCTAATGATCAAGATTAGTGTGATTCCTGGAAGTATCTTAATCTAAAGGAAAGAGAATACTCCTTCTTTTCAATACTCCATATAACAATGTCTGCACAGCAAAGTTGCATCTCCTGGTCAGATGTACTAGTTTGGTTTTTTATTAGAAACTGGGAAGACACTCCTAAAACAAAAAGTTGGAGATTAAACATCCCATCTCTATATGACCAGAAAAGAGTTCAAAATATCAGAGAGGAAATTAAGAAATATTTAAGGAAAGAAAGGCTGACCATATTTTAATAAGCACTCTATGAGATCTCTTCAAAGCCGTGATTGGGGCAGTTTAATTAACAAAGAATCCTGTGTTCAAAAAGTTAGAAAAGGGGAAATGAAAACATTACTAAATGAAGTTGAAAAACTTAAAAGATTACATTGGACAAATCAATCGCATTACATGTATAAAGATAGGCGCCAGAAGCAAGTTAGATTTACTACAAACAGAAGAAGCTGAACAGGCAATCAGACACACAGAACAATTACATTATGAAAAAGGTAACAAAAAAGTGATAGATACGAGCTAAAAGATAGAAAAATTTAAAAGAAAATAAAACAACATCTCCAGTCTAGAAAGCGCCAAATGAATTTGCAACTGGCCTAAAAGATACATGTGACACTTTTGCAAATGTCTGTACTCCCCAGAGTCAGCCGACCATAAGTTAATAAAGGAATATTTAGCTAAAGCTGACATACCAAAACCAGATCACCCAAACCTAGAATTCCTTGAGGAAGATATTCAAGCAAAGGAAGTCCTGGAGGGTAAGTCCCTTAAAAACTGTAAATGTCCTGGCCCTGATGGATTTTCTCCAGATTTCTATACATTTTTAGGATGCAACTAATACAACAATTGACAAATCTCATCAATAAAATATCAAAAGAATAAAAGATCTCAGATACTTGGAGAGAAGTACAAATCATTGTTATTCCAAAATCTGGTAAGGACTCATCCAATGGTGTGTTTTACAGGACCATGTCCTTATTAAATCAAGATGAAAAACTTTATGCTGTTGTCTTAGCAAATAGCTTGAAAAAATATTACCTATATATAAAGAGAAGAGACAAGGTTTGTATCAAACAGGCTAATGGATAATGTTCAGCGTTTTGGATCTCATCTTATTTGCAGACTCCACCAAGCAGCCTCATCTATTTTGATCGCTAGATGCAGAAAAACCTTTTGACAGAGTGAACTGGCAGTTCTTAAAAGATACTCTATATGCAATTGGTAGGCCCTAAATTTCAAAATTGGATTTCAGTTTTATATTCCAATTTATATGCTGCTATAACAGTAAATGGATATGTATCAAAAAAATCCGGCCCTTTTATAGGCACATACTAAGGATACTCATTATTAACTCTTCATGGAGGATAGGTTCATCAATGGCTATTAGCCAAGTGGTCAGGGATGCAACCCCACGCTCTGGGTATCCCTAAGTCTCTGACTGCTGGAAGCTGGGAGTGGATGACTGGGGATGGATCACTTGATAATTGCCCTGTTCTGTTCATTTTCTTCAAAGCACCTGGCATTGGCCACTGTCGGAAGACAGGAACTGGGCTAAATGAACCATTGGTTTCATAGAATATCAGGGTTGGAAGGGACCTCAGGAGGTCATCTAGTCCAACCCCCTGCTCAAAGCAGGACCAATCCCTGACTAAATCATCCCAGCCAGGGCTTTGCCAAATCTGACCTGGAAAACCTCTAAGGAAGGAGATTCCACCACCTCCCTAGGTAACCCATTCCAGTGCTTCACCCCCTCCTAGTGAAAAAGTTGTTCCTGACATCCAACCTAAACCTCCCCCACTGCAACTTGAGACCATTGCTCCTTGTTCTGTCATCTGGTACCACTGAGAACAGTCTAGATCCATCCTCTTTGGAACCCCCTTTCAGCTAGTTGAAAGCAGCTATCAAATCCTCCCTCATTCTTCTCTTCTGCAGACTAAACAATCCCAGTTCCCTCAGCCTCTCCTCGTAAGTCATTTGCTCCAGCCCCTTAATCATTTTTGTTGCCCTCCGCTGGATGCTTTCCAATTTTTCCACATCCTTCTTGTAGTGTGGGGCCCAAAACTGGACACAGTACTCCAGATGTGGCCTCACCAATGTCGAATAGAGGGGAATGATCACGTCCCTCGATCTGCTGGCAATGCCCCTACTTATACAGCCCAAAATGCCGTTAGCCTTCTTGGCAACAAGGGCACACTGTTGACTCATATCCAGCTTCTCGTCCACTGTAACCCCACGGTCCTTTTCTGCAGAACTGCTGCCTAGCCATTCGGTCCCTAGACTGTAGCAGTGCATGGGATTCTTCCGTCCTAAGTGCAGGACTCTGCACTTGTCCTTGTTGAACCTCATCAGATTTCTTTTGGCCCAATCCTCTAATTTGTGTAGGTCCCTCTGTATCCTATCCCTACCCTTCAGCGTATCTACCACTCCTCCCAGTTTAGTGTCATCATTAGTTTATTTTGACCCAGTATGGCCGTTCTCATGTTCTCTTCTTTTTGCCCTGGTAATGGAATCATTTGCCCAATCACTCAGAAATAATCCTAATATAAATGGAATTACAGTAGGAAACAGGGAACACAAATTAGCCTTATATACAGACAATATCATCATATTTATTACGAATCCAGCTCACACACTATTAGAATTGCAAGAGGAAATATTAAATTTGGCAAAAAGTGTCAGGATTTAAGGTAAGTCAGAACTCCTGTACATAGGTTTGGGTTCTGACCTACAAAAAAAAAAATATAAAAGACAAATACAAATGGGTAACTACTTCAGGCATGTCTATACTACAGACTTAAGTTGACCTATATTAGGTTGACTTATAGCCACAGTAGTAATTACTGTGTTGGCTGATGTCCCCACTACCCTCCTTCTGTCAGTGGTGCTCATCCTCACCAGGAGCACTTCCACTGACTGAAGAGGGGCAGGGTGGGGCCAGTTTGGAGTGGGAAAGCTACCCAGGTTTCTTGCCTACCTGCTAGGAGTGGGGGCCAGCTCCCCTGGCCTTCCAGCTTCCCCGTTCCCCACCGGCAGTCGGGGGCAGCAGCCCGGGTTTCTTGGCTCCCTGACTGGGGAGCTGGTTGGGCACAGCCTGGTTGGGAGCGGGGAGTCGGGGGAAGCCGGGCTCCAGCTGCCAGCTTTCTTGTCAATTTCACGGCTCCAGCATGAAGCCCTGAAATTGACAAGACAGCAACCGCCAATGTAAGTAACGCAGTGTCTCCACAGACACTGTCACCCTAACTACACCAACATAAGTCCTACGCCTCTCGTGGAGGTGGAATTATTATGTCGGTGTAGTAGGGCACTTACATCGGTGGGACAAGGCTATCGTATGTAAACTGACATAACTAGGTTGACTTAAGATGCCTTATCTGGTGTAGACCAGGTCTTTAATAAAATACCTAGCAATATACATTTCTAAAAGTTGGTATGAGATATAACATTAATTATACTCCTTTGATTAAGAAAATCAAGACAGATCTTGAAAATTGGTCAAAATACAACATTTCATAGGCAAAATTGTGGCATTTAAAATTAATGTCTTACCCGGAATTAACTTCCTTTTCCAAACACTCTTGGTTTTAGTCCAAGGAAGTTTCTTAGATCAGTGGTGATCCATGATGAACAAATTAATTTGGGAAAATAAGAAACCCAGGGTTAACTAATCTACTTTACAAAGGCCATTGCAAGAGGGAGGATTGGCTTTAGCAACATTAAGCACTATTATCAAGATTGTTAGATCAGAAACCTAATGTACTAGATAACACAAAACATTAATAAGCAGAGCGTAGAGACAGAACAAGCTCATTGTTGTGAAATCAAACTCCACATGATCCCCCCTTGAAATCAAACTCCACATGATCCCCTGGATAAAGAAAACCTGTGGCCAAAAAAATCAATAGATAACCACCCTTTTATGAAAGCAATAAAAGAAACTTGGGATAGTTTATTTAGAAAGCTAAACGTATACCCATCTTTTCTAACACCCATAGTAGATTAGAATTTAATCCCAATAAAAGGCTGGGAAGTTTTGACATTCGGGACTTTACAGATATATCAAAATGTGGCCACTGTTTAGAGACAGTAAATTTAGATTACTTACTGATCCCTACTTAAGTTGTAAAACAAGTTTTATAAGATTTCGGTGATAAAAGAAAGGATCTATTAATAAATAAAATAATACAAAAGTAAAATTCTTATGTAATCACTCGATTCTAAGAGCTGAGGCTTTAAGAAAAAACACCAAATATCATGAGAGTTGGCAATACTGTATAATGGAAAAGATAAAATATACATTTTAAATGAATGAGCTAAAAACATTTTTGTATGCAGTGTAGCCGTGTCAGTGTCAGTCCCAGGATATTGGAGATACAAGTTGGGTGAGGTAATATCTTTTATTGGACCAACTTCTGTTGGTGAGAGAGGAATGCTTTGGAGTCACACAGAGCTCTTCTTCAGGTCTGGGAAAGGTAACAATGGAACCCTAATGACAACCATACACAAGAAATGCACACCTACCTTCACAGATTCAGCAACCACCCCAACCATACCAAGGAATCTGTTATCTACAGCCAGGCACTCAGATAACATAGAATATGCTCTGGGGAGAAAGTCCGGGATATAAATCTTAACACTCTTAAAACCACCTTCAGCAAACAAGGACACTCCATCAGAGAAGTAGATTGCATCATGGAACAGGCCACACAAATATCCAGAGAGAACTTGGTTCAATACAGAAATAAAACTCCCTCCAACTACACACCCCTAACTGTCACCTATCACCTCACACTGGAACTCATATGGGGTATCATCAAAGAACTACAACGCCTACTTGATGTGGACCTGAAAGAAATATTTCCTGAACCCACACTTCTGGCCTTCAAATAACCCCCTAGCCTCTCCAAGCTCATCATCAGGACCAAATTTCTCACACACTAGGACATACCAACTCAAAGCGGCACCAGTCCCTGCCAGAACAACAGATGCAAAACCTGCATACATCTCTTCACTGCTACAATGATCAATGACTCAATGATCAAGACTCCCCCACCCGCAATACACGTTTGAAGATCCATGGATCTTACATATGCCCATCACAATAGGTGAAACCAGATGACCACTACACTCTCGAATGAACTCACACAGGAACAGGATAAAAGACAAAAACACCTTGCCTTTCCTGGCGCTGCTGCCTACCTACTACCGGACAACTGGGCTGCGGTCCTCCCACTCCCTGAGACCTCCACTGCCTCCTCCACTGCACCTCCCACCCCAAGATCCCCGCTGCTCCCTGCGTTCCTCCTCCTTGGGATGGGGGAATGAGGAGCGATACGGAGACCCAGCGGCTGGTGGAGTGAGGAGGCTCCCTCGGGTGCTACTGGGGCCGGTGGCTCGGCGGGGGTGGGCCTTCAGGTGCGGGAGGAGCTGGCACTTGGGGAGGATACCTGCAGCTCTTGGCCCGACTCTGGCAGGGGGGAGAGGGCCATCATGGGAGGGGGTGCCGGCGGCTTGGCCTGGTGCTCGGGGAGGCTGCCGGCTCAGCCTGGCACGCGGGGGTGGCGGCTCGGTCTGGCGCTGGGGGTGGGCAGTGGGTCTGGGGGGCCAGCTTGGGCGGGCGGGCCAGGACTCCTCCAGTCCGAAGGGCCCCCTCAGAGCTTTTCCTTTTACGGTGCGGGGTGTGTGTGTGTGGACCTCTGGCATGTGAGGGAGGGACCTTGGGCAGAAAGGGTGGTGCCAGTGGGCTAGCCTCCAAAAGCCGGGGTTCGCCCGCCGCCCATGCTCTTGAGTACCTTTCCCAGACCTGAAGAAGAGCTCTGTGTGGCCCAAAAGCATGTCTCTCTCATCAACAGAAGTAGGCCCAATAAAAGATATTACCTCACCGACCTTGTCTCTCTAAAACATTTTAACTAATATATTTTAAAACCCTAATGGGTGATTTGTATTTTCATATGTTATCACTTAGGTTCTGCCTAAGGTTCACCTTGACCAGCTAACACATGTTAAAATACAACTCACCCTGTTTATACTGGGATTTTAAAATGTGTTAGTTAAAACATATTAGTGAACACATTTTAAAAATTACCCCTTCCATCCTAGTCGAGACAAGTACTAAGTGCTTGATAACACTCTTTTGGAATGTCAGGGGGAGAAAACAGTTTTCACACACTCCCCCACAAACACAAGGCCTGCGATTGCAAACCACCAAGGCTGAATTAAACAGCCCCTTAGTGTAAACTCTGTGAGCCTGTCAGCTGACCTGACCCAGCTGAGGGTTTTTAATTGTAGTGTAGATATACCCAATGAGTCTAACTCTAGTGGTTCTCAAACTTTTTGTATTGGCCACCCCTTTCAGACAGCAAGCTTCTGAGTATGACCCCCCCCTTATAAATTAAAAACACAATTTTATATTTCACACTATTTTAAATGGTAAATTTATAACCCTATTATTTAAAATGAATTTACTTTTTCACGCCACTTTTAAATTAAGACTAAAACACATTTTTATTGATTTATTATTATAAGAAGAAATTTTTTTAATATAGTTACTGTTTAATACTGGCAAGGGTGGGGGGCAAAGAAACTTTGTCAATATCACTTTTTATAGCAGACTTAGTACCACATTGCCATCCTTACTTCTTTGCTACTGCTGGCGGCAGGCACTGCATTCAGAGCTGGGCGGCTGGAAAGCAACAGCTGCTGGCCAGGCACCCAGATCTGAAGGCAGCACCGCTGCCAGCAGCAGCACAGAGCTGCAGAAGTAAGGGTAGCAATGCCATACCATGCCACCCTTATTACTGCGTAACGCTTCACCTTTGCGCTGGGAGGGGTGGCTATGGGAGGCCTAATGCAAATTTTGGGGTGGCTACAGTCGCTACAAATCTCCCCCCCCACCACAGTGCTGTCCCTGATTGTGTGTCTGACTGTTAAATTATAAATTACTTTCTTTTGCGATCTCAGTGTTCTGACAAGTCTGTGGTTTAATGCAGCTCTTCAGCTGTTGAACAATTAAGCCCTCTAATGTTGTCTCAGACCTTTTTAGTCTCAAGACAACAAACCTGTGCGCACAATACTACAGTCCCGAGAGTCCAATTTCCTTAAATATATTTTGTTTGGGAACAACAATTGCTGCATTATACATATACAATACTTTTTGAAGTAAATACGCTACACTGTGACGGAAAGGTGTGTTTAATTTTCTAAAACGCTAGATTTAAATTATATATTTTATAGCAGTTGCTCTCTGTTTCGTGCATGTTCTCATAACCCCCCTGTAATAACCTCGCCACCCCCTGAGGAGTTGCAACGCCCATTTTGAGAACCCCTCTGCTAAGCAATGAAGCAGCCATCACAGAGGCATGATCTTAGATGGCCTATCTTGTTTCCTAGGAAAAAACAGCTGTATATCTAACACTGCAAAAAAAAAGTTGTGTTCTTAACAAGAGTTACAATATCAGTGAAGACATAGCAACTGTGCTGGGATGAAGTTTTTAGGGATGCTACTGCGTAAGGGAAGAGCATGTGCTCAGAATAATACGTGGATTTCTATTTTGTTTGTTTGTTTTACAACAGTTATGTCACATGATAATGGGTACATTAGAAATAGAGTACATGGATTAAATCTGCTAGAGGTCAAGGCACTAACCCTGCCTTCTGGCGCCATCAGGGCTCTCACTGGGACAGTCTGTATCTGTCAGTAATCTGGCACTTTTTCTTTGAGGCTGTCATTTTGTTCTGCATAATCTCAGCTTTCTCTTTCTCTCTCATTTATTTTTTTAAAGGTAATTCTCTAGGCCACATGGCTGGGGAGTAAACCTTGAAAATATGAAGTAAACTGTGTGCAGGGTGCTGATTTGCATTTGCAAAGAGTCTGAAACATTGGCTCACAGGAGGAGAATGCCTGATTCATCTCAATGAGGTGTTAACTCAGATACCCCCATCAAAACATGTCACAAAAGGAGACAGGATCACAGATCTGTCCAATCTACTGTTAATGGCATCTCATTTTGTTGCCATGAATGGATGGCATTTCTGAGACATCACCCTGTTCTCCCCCCACCCCCCGAGTCTGATCAGTGAAGCCAAAAGGCTAGAGAAGAGGAGCGGAGCCCTACGGTGCAGCTGAGTCTCACCAAAAGGGAGTCAACCCCACAAAGCCCAGCAAAGTATTCATTTCCCTCTTTAGGGAAGTCAGTTTGAAATTTAGGAATGTTCCTAGATTCCTTGCTGTCAGCAAGTTCTTACATTGCAAGTGACATGCTCCGTCATCTACTGCTGACTAGGAGACTGTCCTGTCCTATGGAGGATGACCTGATTTCAATTATATGCACCTTTGTCAGCTCCCAGATGGATTACAGCAATGCAATCCACCTAGATGTAAAGCAACTGGCACTCAGAAAACTCTAACTAGTGCAGAACACAGCAGAATGTGTCCTCAGCAACATGGGCTAGCGTGAGCACCTCACACCAGTCCTCCACAGTCTCCTCTACCCATAGAATAGAGAGTCAAATGAAGTGGAATGCATGGTACCCTTCCCCTCCCCAACTGCCCATTGAAATTGAGTCCCTAGACAACTTGCAGGAGAATGCTGATTTGTTGAAATTGAAAGTGTTCGCAAACCAGGGTTGGGTTCATTGAATCTCCCAACTTAAAAAAAAAATGTCAAGAAAAACGTTTTGACATTTTGAAACAAAAAATTCCAATTTTCCAGGTTGAAACAAATTTTCATTTAGAAATTTTAAGCTAGAATGTTAAAAAAAAAGAGAGGTCAGAATCAAAGCAAAAGTTTTGAAATGATCAAACCAGAACGTTTCAATTAACCTGACATGGAAAACATTTTGATGTTTCCATTAGCAACGTTTTTTGAGACTTTGACTTTTTGTCCCAATTGAAGGTGGGGAAACAAAAATCAAACTCTCAAAAATATTCTTGGGACAGGACCATAGTTTCCAGCCCAACACTGCTTCCAGGCCACCAGGGAGAAGGGTGCTCATGTTGTGGAACTGGCACTTCCCAATTCCTTGGCACTTGAACTCGGACCTGCAGATTCGGTCTCCCTTCTACAAAAAGAAAAGGAGTACTTGTGGCACCTTAGAGATTAACCAATTTATTTGAGCATAAGCTTTCGTGAGCTACAGCTCACTTCATCGGATGCATCTGATGCCACAAGGTGCCACAAGTACTCCTTTTCTTTTTGCGAATACAGACTAACACGGCTGTTACTCTGAAACTGGTCTCCCTTCTGTGTACATAAAGCACAAAAGAGCTTTTGGCCCTTAAGGGTAAGAGTTACAGCATCCATTCAACACACTGATGAAAAAAACTAGGAAAGATACTATGTATGCAGTAAAAAAAACGAGGAGGACTTGTGGCACCTTGGAGACTAACAAATGTATTTGGGCATAAGCTTTCGTGGGCTATACCCCACTTCATCGGATGCATGCAGTGGAAAATACAGTAGGAAGATATATATATATATATATATATATATATATACATACACACACAGAGAACATGAAACAATGGGTTCATACCCATACCCACTGTAACGAGACCAATTAATTAAGGTTAGACCAACTTTCTCTCCAGTGAAAGATAGGTCACCCACCTTGTCTCTCTAATATCCTGTGACTGACATGGCTACAACACCACTGCATACATCGGTTTTTTTCCTGATATTTTCAACAGTGCATTGAACAGATCATCTGATACAAGGCATTTTAAAAACGATTGTAAAGACAGCTGGCAGAGGAAAGATTCAGGGTGGGGATATGGGAGTGGAAGGGAATGTGGCTGGGGGAGACACCGGTAATGAGTTATCCTAAGCAAGTCTAGTAATGCATACCTTGGTGGTCCAGGAGCAGGTGATAGGGGATAATACTGTGCCTGTTCCTAGCCTTTCTGATAATAATCTCTTAATGTTGAGGTGTTGCATTATCCTTAACCAGTTTAAAATGGTAAGGTAAATCAGATAACACATACAGAACATCAGACTTGAACAGAGGGTGACACAGAAGGTGCCATTAATATATTGTATATTATGCTGCATATTTATATACGGTATATCAGAGTGTGTGGGTAGGAAAAAAACAACATCTGTAACCTCAATAAAAACTACAACAAATGTGCAGTATTTTTGTTAAATGTATGATGATGGCTAAATCAGAAAAGCATTCTCCTCATCAATTTGTATATTCTTTAGCCTATGAAAGATTTTATTAAAATGCCTGAGCAGCATTAAGAAGCCCTCAGTGGATTCTGAACAATGGATATCTAAACAGAGATCTGACCAACATTTTCACAAAAAGGGAAATCCAAAGGCAAAATGCATCTGTCACTGATATAGATCTCTAATATAACCAGAACTCAGTTTGCTGATTTACTTCCTATTCATTCATTCATTCATTCATTCAATCATAGCAAAAAATACATATATATCTATATATAAAGAAAAACAAATTAAGAGCACCCTCCCAATTTGTGTGAAAAGAAGTTGAATATAGATAACTCACCTGGGCAGGAGAGATATGCAAGAAGGAAGTAGCTGCTATATTACAAACCAAAAAGGAGTTGGGCCTACAGCATATATATGCAATAAGCACAAAGCCATCTTTGGCTGTTTTCAGGAGAGAGGCAGGGGTGCTGCAGGAAGATGCCACAGAATCCTTATATGGAAAGAAGACAGTGTGGAGCAGCATGCAAAGCAGGATGAATTAAATGTGCGATTAAATGAACAGCTTGCTTTTTGTACTTCAGTTAAGTTCAAAGCTTTCCGACCAACCACTTTGAACAGACTTGGCAATGAAATAAATGACAACCTGGCTCATAAAACCCTCATGCAGCAAAGCAGCATGCAAGGTAAAATTGATCTTTTTATATCCCTCTCTCCTTCACTTTTGTTCATGGCTTGAAAAAAATTACTGGACACTATTATCTCGAGACAGATGCTAAAGATGTGGGACCTATAATGGTAATTAAGGGAAGCTCAGGGCACCCCAGACTAGGAGAGACCACAAATGGTATTTTCTAACAGGTCTACACCTGAGGTATGTGGAGGGGGTCTTGTTTTTTGTGTACATCTCAGAGAGTGAATTGTGGTATGGTAGAAAGTGTTATCTTAATGGTTAGAGTACGGGACTTGGAGGCAAGAAACATGTGCTCTAATTGTGGCTCTGATGCTGACTTGCTGTTATCCCTATGCAAACCCTTGGAAGACACTGCCGTTGCACCAGTGCCACTGAAAACATAATGCAAAGACAATGGTGTATACAGCATAATTTGGCCTACAGAAATAGTGATGATACACAAGAAGGAAAAAACAGAGCTTGACTTTCACATCCCAGACTGAGATTGCAAAACAGGAAAACTTTCTTTTTGTTTACTTATACTTTGTGGACATTTGATATGTCTACCACTGGGAGACAATAATGAAACCCCAGAGGTTATTTTTGCAGAGTCACTATACCCTGAAACAGCCAGAAGATTGACCCTTTCAAAATGACACACGTGGAAACCAAGGTTTTCAGAGAAAGGGTGCCTGAAGCTAGGACCTAAATCTAAACTTGGGCTCCTAAATAAGTGGTCTGATCTTCAAAGGTGCTGAGCACCCAGGCACTCCCACTGAAGTCACTGGGAACAGGTGGCTGTTCCAGGATTGCCAACCTAGCGCAGCAGCCTATTAAGCACCATACAGGTGCTCAGGGCTGCAGCTGGGAGAGATGCCTCTCCCCCAGCCCCGGACCTTCCGCGGACGGGAGAGGCGCCTCTCCTCACTGGCCCCAGCCCAGTCCCGGACCTGGCATGGCCAGGGGAAAGGTGCCTCTCCCCCAGCCCCAACCTAGCCCTGGACCTACCAGGGCCGGGGAAGAGGCACCTATCCCGTGGCCCAAACCCCGCAGCTGCTGCGATGGGGAGAAGTACCCCTTCCCCCTCAGTCCAAGTGCTGCTGCAGGGAGAGAGAGCTGGGGGGAGTCCTCTCTCCCTGCCGTAGCCCCGAGGCAGCTTGTACCCCGAGCCCCTCATCCCCGACCCCACCCCCGAGTCCGCTCCCCCTGCCAGAGCCCTCACTGCCCACACACCCCGACCCTTTGCCCCAGCCCTGAGCCCCTCATCTCCAGCCCCACCCCAGAGCCCGCACCTCCAGCTGGAGTCCACACATCACCTCCATATTGGTGTCCATAACAAAATTCATTCCACACATGGGTGGGAAAAACTAGAGGGAACACTGTTGCCAACCCCAGAGGTCCTAAAATCATGAGTCAGACACATCAAAATCATAAAATTGGCCCCCAAATAACGGGATTTTAAAATACATCTATTGTATTTTTGGTTTGATTTTGGAACTCCCCCTGCCCATCCCCATGACTATTAGTGTTGATCACTCTCCCAAATTTAGAGAGTATGGTGATGTTGGCCCCTGCTGAAGGAGCTCTCACCCTGATGGCTGCCTGTACCCTGCCCCCTCAATTTCCAAATCAATCCTGTACTCCCAGTCCCTATCCAGTCTTCCCCCACATCTTGGAAATTTCTGATGAATGCCTTTTTGTTTATATACTCTTGTGCAAAACACTTAACGCTTCTCCGAGGCTGTTCTGCGATCAGCTCCCACCTCTGAACTGCCAATGATGCCAGCCTGGATTGCCCATTTGTTAAACCGTCCAGCAAGCACCTTTGCGCTTTCTCCCATGCCGCCCTTATGAATGGGAGGAACTCCTTGTAAAAATCAGGAAGGCAACTAGCTTCCTTTAAATCTCTCCTTAAAGAGCAGCTGTGTAGTGATGCCTACACTTAACGATTAAATGACTGGGGTGGCATAACTACTGCTTATTACACTAATTGTAACTGTCTCACTGTTAGCTTGTTCTTGCTTTAGCTGCCTGATGTCTTCACTCTTATCCTTAGATTGTAAGCACTTTGAGGCAGGAACTTTTTGTTATATACATGTACGGTGCCTCGCACAGAGGAGCCCTGATCTTTGATTGTGGCCTCTAGGTTCTAGAGCCATTGTATAGTAAAGACAGCTGCAAATGAAGGAGGCTCCAAGCCAGTGAGTAGGGTTCATAGTAGGTCAGAGCTAAGTTTTTGGACTCATGGGTTTCCTGGTCGCAAACACAGGGGCTAGGATACTGGTTTTCAGTCCGTGCATTTTGGAGGCAGAAAAGCCCGGAGGAGGAGAGGTAGCGAAAGTAGAAAGACTGCGCTCGTATAGAGCTTGCAGGAGAGCACATGTGGGGGTTTCTGAGCAAGGAAACTGCCTACTATTTGTTCCTACTGTGTTCAGGGAAACAGGACTTTATGTGAATTCGTTGTAACTAAACAAAATTACTGCAAGATCATACACGATTTGTGTAATCTATTTTTAATCTTAACAAATAGCAAAACTCCACAAGCACCAGCCCAAAGGGACAAAAGTAATAATAATTATTCTGCTTTTGTATATATCATTTATATGTAACAGTGTTCTTCTTGTTATTTTTTATTGTATAGTACGATAAGGATGAAGGGCACTTTACCAATGTAATTAAAACTCCAGAACCATGCCTTAAAGAACTGATAATAAAAAGCATTCTGATGTTATGGCAATAAAATAAAAACAGAATGCTACATGCCAGACTGAGACATTGCTGTTTATTATATTTTGGAGGCAGTCTGTGTATTCCTACAAGGTCAAAGAAAATAAAATGTCCTATTCACATAATAAAAGGAATAAGTATACTCAGTCCAAACTTTGAAATTAAAATAATTGCTGAAGAAGGGTTTTCTGTAATGGCCAAGAACTGCTTTCTTTAACTGAAAATCAACCAGCTGATATAATTTATTTGGACTATCAAAAAGCCTTTGACAAGTTCTTTGCAAAAGGCTATTAAGGAAACGAAGTAATGATATGGTGAGATTTTAAGTATTGTCATGGATCAGAAACTGGCTTGGAGACACAAAACAGAGAGTGGGAACAAATAGTCAAATATTTAACATAGCAAAAACTTAAGACACCCCAGAATTCCATACTAGGACCAGTGTTCTTAACACAGGCATTAGTAAACTGAAAAGGGTGAATAGTGAGATGACAACATTTACAGATGACAAATTTCTTAGGGTAGTCAAGTCTAAAGATGACAGAGGAACTTAAGTGGGATCTAACATAGTTAAGGGAATGGGCAGTACAGTGCTGATGAAATTCAGTGTTGACAAATGCAAAATACTCCAGATTTGAAAGAATAATCTGAACTGCTCCTGCATCTTGACAGGCTCTAAATTAACTGTAACCACTCAGGAGTGTCACTGTGGCCAGCTCAATGAAAACCTCTGTTCAGTGTGCAGTGGCTGTCAAATAAGTAAATAAAATGTTGGACACATATAGAAGGGGATAGTAAATAATATTGAAAACACTGTTCCCTCTTTTGGCCTAAGTGGTTAGGGAATATTCGGGGTTGCAGGTTGTTTCTGATAGGAGGAGAAACTGATGATAGTCAAGTATTTCTTTGATGCAGTCCTGTTTATTTACAAAGAACATATACAACTGTTTCCCATATCACAGTAGGATCAAACAGCAGGAGGCAGCTTCTTTGCTCACAGTTCCAAGCTTTTTCCAGCCAGCACTCTGCCCTAAAAGCTCTCTCTATTTCCTTTCTCTCAGGGCCACATTTCTAGTGCTTCTCTAGCTGTCTAGTTGGCTTTTTTGGCTGCTTTTGTCTGCCTCTTCTTTGGCTGCTTCTGCACCCTGATACACACTCCTTCACTTAACGATACCCAGTGAAACCCCTCTTCACAAATAGCTCAGTTTCTGGCCAGCTTTGCATGTGCCAGCGTTTTGGGTGGCTGCTCCTACTGTTTCAGTCTACCTTACTCCAAACTGGAGCTTACGTGCTTCTTACATTTATCCTGCACGAAGGGTGGTTATCACACTCACCAGACTGAATGAGGTTTCACCCAGCCTCCATCATGACAATTCTATAATGCTGTTATATAAATCACTGGTACGTGCTCACTCGGTATACAGTGTTGAGTTCTGGTTACTCTTTCTCAAGGAAGATACAGCAGAAATAGAGGGGTTCAGAGAAAGGTTACAAAAACTTATGAGAGGCATGGAGAAACTTCTGTATGGGGAGATGTTGAAAAGACTGCAGCTCTTTATTTTAGGGGAGATGAATAAAGTGGGGCATGAGGGATTTACACAAACCGAACGATTGGAAGAAGGCAAATATAGTGCCCATATTTTAAAAAGGGAAGAAGGAGAACCCAGGGAACTACAGACCGGTCAGCCTCACTTCAGTCCCAGGCAAAATCATGGGGCAGGTCCTCAAGGAATCCATTTTGAAGCACTTGGAGGAGAGCAAGGTGATCAGGAACAGTCAGCATGGATTCACCAAGGGCAAGTCATGCCTCACCAACCTGATTGCCTTCTATGGTGAGATAACTGGCTCTGTGGATATGGGGAAAGCAGTGGATGTGATATACCTTGAATTTAGCAAATCTTTTGATACAGTCTCCCACAGTATTCTTGCCAGCAAGTTAAAAAAGTATGGATTGGATGAATGGACTATATGGTGGATAGAAAGCTAGCTAGATTGTCAGGCTCAACGGGTAGTGATCAACAGCTCCATGTCTAGTTGGCAGCCAGTATCAAACTGAGTGCCCCAGGGGTCGATCCTGGGGCTGGTTTTGTTCAACATCTTTATCAATTATCTGGATGACGGGATTAATTGCACCCTCAGCAAGTTTGTAGATGACACTAAACTGCGAGGAGAGGTAGATACGCTGGAGGGTAGGGATAGGGTCCAGAGTGACCTAGACAAATTGGAGGATTGGGCCAAAAGAAATCTGATGAGGTTCAACAAGGACAAGCGCAGAGTCCTGCACTTAGGACGGAAGAATCCCATGCACCGCTAAAGGCTGGGGACCGACTGGCTAAGCAGCAGTTCTAAGGACCTGGGGATTACAGTGGATGAGACGCAGGATATGAGTCAGCAGAGTGCCTTTGTTGCCAAGAAGGCCAACAGCATATTGGGCTGTATTAGTAGGAGCATTGCCAGTAGATCGAGGGAAGTGATTATTCCCCTCTATTCAGCATTGGTGAGGCCATACCTGGAGTATTGGTCCGATGAGATGGAGAGATGGAGATGAAGATGGCATGATAAGACTGTCCACAATGGCATGTAGCCCACATGACTGTAGCCCACATGACTGCCCACAATGGCATGTAGCCAATCTGTGAATGCTTTTAGCAAATATATCCAACTGCTGGTGATGGGACACTTGATGAGGAAGTCTCTGAGTTACTACAGATAATTCTTTCCCAGGTATCTGCCTGTTGGGTCTTGCCCACATGCTCAGGGTTTGACTGATCGCCGTATTTGGGGTCAAGAAGGAATATTCCCCAGGGTCAGATTGGCAAAGACCCTATGGGGTTTTCTCCTTCCTCTGCAGCATGGGGCATGGGTCATTTGCAGGTTTAAACTAGTGTAAATGGTGAATTCTCTGTAACTTTAAGTCTTTAAACCATGATTTGAGGACTTCAGTAACACAGCCATAGTTTAGAGGTCTATTACCAGGAGTGGGTGGGTGACGGCCTGCAATGTGAGGGATGTCAGATTAGATGATCATGATGGTCCCTTCTCACCTTTAAGTCTATGAGTCTAAGTAGAATAGGTGCAGGAACTGAGGAGAAACACAAGACTAACAGCAATTCACATTGGTTTGATGCCAATCCCTTTGAATGCTGGAGTGTCTGGTTCACATTGGCTACATAGATAGGACAATGCAGGATTCACCAAGGCCTGATTTTGCTATAATGTATTGCAGTTTTTACACTGAAAAGCTTTTGCTAATTATTAAACAAGTTGAAGTATAGACAAATGAATAAATAAAATAAACCTCCCCTTCCGGACTAAGATCACTTGAAATCAGGACTTTGATACAGCATATGTGATCCTTTCTCAGATATATTTTTGAAACTGCTCTCCAAAATGTAGGGAACCAAAGCAGACAGGCAGGCAGATTCTACAGAAATTAAGGCCCAAATTCTCATTTACACTAGATTGCCTTTCATCATTCTGGTACTATAAAGGAACTGTGGTGTAAAGGGACTTTAGTGTGTGTGACAGTCAGGCTCTAAAAGGTACAATACACAGAAAACAAAGTCAAAATAGATATATAGTTATATATAAATCAAACTTGGCCCTGTGAATTCAAGAAGCAATGTTCCTTCCATCTTCACTATCATAACAATGTCATTGTGATGGGTTCGGTCACAAAGACCCTCTTGGGACTGTAACCTGATGTGCTGAGATTACCTCTGAGCCCGTTTTCCCTGCCAGTTTGGGACTCCAGAACCCTGCCCTATTGAGCCAGACACACTAGCCTGCTGAAACACATACCCAGGTCTGGTCCATGCCCCCAAAGCTGAAGACTTTAACCAAAAACTGCTCAGCAGGTCACCCACCTCCAGTACCCAGACACCCAGTTCCCAATAGGATCCAAACCCCAAATAAATCCGTTTGAGTCTGTATAAAGCTTATACAGGGTAAACTCATAAATTGTCCACCCTCTATAACACTGATAGAGAGATATGCACAGCTGTTTGCTCCCCCAGGTATTAATCGCTTACCCTGGGTTTATCAATAAACAAAAGTGATTTTATTAAGTATAAAAATTAGGATTTAAGTGGTTCCAAGTAATAACAGACAGAACAAAGTAAGTTACCAAGCAAAATAAAACAGAACATGCAAGTCTAAGCCTAATACATTAAGAAACTGATTACAGACAAATCTCACTCTCAGAGATGTTCCAATAAGCTTCTTTCACAGACTAGACTCCTTCCTAGTCTGGGCCCAATCCTTTCCCCGGTACAGTCCTTGTTAGTTCCAGCAGACATCGTAGGTGGAAACTAGAGGTTTTCTCATGACTGGAAGCTCCCTTTGTTCTGTTCCACCCCCTTTTATATCTTTGGTACAAGGCAGGAAACTTTTGTCTCTCTGGGTTCCCACCACTCCTTCTAAATGGCAAAGCACCAGGTTTAAGATGGATTCCAGTTCAGATGACACGTTCACATGTCACTGTAAGACCTCATTCTCCATTCTTCCAGGGCTGGCCTGCACATACCCAGGAAGGTTTGCAAGTAAACAGAGCCATTTACAGGTCATTGATTCTGAAGCAGCCTTATAGCTTCCACTTAATATGTCTGCATCAGTAATACAAGTTTATATCTTATTCTCTTAACTCCAGATATAGAAATAATACATGCAAACAAATGGGATGAACACTCTCAGCAGATCATAAGCTTTGTAATGATACATTAAAAGAGACCTTTTGCATAAAGCATATTCCAATTACATCATATTCACACTTATAAACATATTTTTATAAAGCATATGGAGTGCAACATCACAGTCATACCAGGTAAGATCCTCAGCTATCTATCCTGCTGCTATCTTCCACCCAAAATCTTTCACATCTTTGTCAATAAGCAACCAGTAAACCAAAATAAAGCATCTTTTTTGCTAGCTGGCTAAATATAATATTTCATTTTAAATGTAAAAGTGAATTTTATATGACTTCCTAATGTAACAGTGAAGGCTCATAGTTACAAAACAATGTACAATAAGTGACTGAGTGTATGGGTTAACTAATGTGTTTAATATAACAGAAGGACAAGATAAAGTAATGAGCACTGATTAATGCTCAACACATACAGAAAGTGAACTGACTTTCTATCAAGGTTATGGATGATAGTCATCAAGAGAGGGGTAAAATTATTTTGTTGATTAGAAGTGAAAAGAGACAAAAGAGAATAAAAACAAGTTAGAGTGACAGAGCAATTATCAAGACAAATGCTTACTGGTGGGTTGCAAACAACCCCCCAAAGTGTGAATTTATTGAGCATGAAAGCATATATTTTGCAACCTCTCTGTTTGACCTGGATTGTAAGCAATTTTTCAAAATAACCTAACTGAGGACTCCCATTGGGAACATGTTGTCAACAACATTTTATACAAAGGTCCAGCCAGAATATTTGTATATCAGCACCTTTGGTAAGTGATGTGGCAAAATAAACCCACAGGGATACATCATTTTTTCCCATTGGCTTATGCAAAAATGTCCCACAAAGTGTGCTTTTTACATTGATCACTCCAAGAAAGAGGCTCTCAAAAAAAAAAACACAAAAAAAAACCACTCATCAGAACTTTCATAAAAGAAGAAACATGAGTGCATTTAATTGCTTCTTCCTGAACTCACCACCAGCTGGCTGGGATTCTGGAGAAGTTCCAGCATAATTGAAAATCCCCTCAAATACATTTCTGGGGGAAACATCAAGAAGATCAATCGTGTATGGAGAAGGAGTACTAGTGGCATCTTAGAGAGTCTCTAAGCTGCCACTAGTACTCCTTTTCTTTTTGCGAATATAGACTAACACAGCTGCTACTCTGAAACCAATCATGTATGGGCATTTACTGATTACAGTAGCTCTCTTTCTAGTAAGAGAACTCTGTGACATTAGAAAAGTAATTACAATGCCATCTTGAACTAAACAGAAGTTCCACCTGATCCTTGGATGGCAGTTCTAGCCATGAAATATAACTAGAGCTGAGTCAGACATCTGAACACCACTCTGGTTTCACTGGTACATAACTGAAAAGACTATTACAGAATCCTATCAATTGATCCCACTTATTCCTTTGAACTATTTAACCACTTTTTAGAAAGTGTGGTCCAGACTGTAGGGAAGTATATGAATAACTTAAGCATTGAAATTATGCAACTTTATAATTAATATTTGGGAGGATTATGATTAACAAGTAGTTAACTTTAGAGTTATCTTTCATAGGATTGTTATACTGATGATCACAGAGGTATGAATGCCGTTGATAAGGTCCTCTATTAAAGTGACCTATAGTTTCAATATATAATTGGACAATTGTCTTCTCAAAGGAGGCACTATTTAGTTCTGTTTTTATCTTCTTGTTTTATATTCTGTAATTTTACTTTTACTGATAGTACCATATAGGAAATTGAAAAAGAGCCTGTAATATCAATATTTTAGTAAAACAAACACAAATCAATAAACTTATAAAAGAAACAATTACTATGAAATATTGATAAAATATGAAATAGTTTTAATATAGTATCACTCTCATACTCTTTATTTACCAGTTAAAGAGGAAAGAATCATTTAAGGCTTTTCAGTGGTCACCACAGTAAGCCTTGTGTTCTACCTGTCCAGTGGAATACTGGTTGAATAGGAACAATCATTAAAGAGAAAAACAATAAGCATTTAAACCATTTCTAGGAAACAATGCACAGCTGTGTGCAAATGGTCAGCATACGCAGAGGAACGGCTCTGAAATAAAAATATGTCCTGCCTTTATGAGTAATTAGCAGAATGGCAGAGCAATCAACTAATAAAAACAAAAAAGATGGCAATCTACTCTAGAACATACAAACAAATCGGTGTTATTGAACACCATTAACCTGGTATTGACAGAGCCTTGTTACTCTTCCTAGAATCCAGTACCTCTTCTAGCTACCTAAAAGACAGAGTACAGAAGAAACTATTGTGAACTAATGAGCAGATACCCAGGAATCTATCCAAAATTAATCTATCTTTCCTATAAGATAGATTTTTTTGTTCAAGTGCTGGTTGTCATTTACAATAACTCTAAAAACGTGCTACCAAGACAGCTGCATTAAGCAGTTTAAATATTAACTACCTCATATTTACTTTTATTGCCTCTTTGTCCTGGTACAGGGAGAGCAGTATGTAAGTTCAGAGTTTATGGCAGAAAATGAAAAGAGCCATTCAGCTAAAGTGAAACAGGTGGAAGCATGGCAGAGATTTCTAAAGAATGGGATTGGTTACCTTGGAAACAGATTTGAATTGTTTCATCAAATAACAAGATGCTGAATGTTGACCTATTTTCCACCACAGTGCATGGATTTAAGGTGGAACTTTTGCAAAGTTTATGCAAAAGCTTTTCATGTTTATTTTTATCTTTTGTATTGCTTAATGGGGGGAGGGATAGCTCAGTGGTTTGAGCATTGGCCTGCAAAACGCAGGGTTGTGAGTTCAATCGTTGAGGGGGCCATTTAGGGATCTGGGGTTAAAAATTGGGGATTGATCCTGCTTTGAGCAGGGGGCTGGACTAGATGACCTTCTGAGGTCCCTTCCAACCCTGATATTCTATGAATTGCATTGCTTTATTACTTGTGGTGCCCTGGTGCTTTAAATGAGACAAAAAACTTCAAAACATCAGGGTAAAAGTGCAGATATGAGATAAATGTGTTCCCTACAAGGATCTGTATTCAATGTAGCGTTGTAAATATCTTTGAACATTCATAGCCCTTTGGCCCACATTTTATTATCTTAAAGAAAATACTGAATAAATGTAGTAAGCAACTGATCTATAGAAAGCAACTGATCTACCTGTATATATATAAAGAAGCTACTTTCCATCCATATCATAGACCTTGCAAACCTGAAATAAAGTCCTACCAGAACCTAAACCTGCCCTCTCACAGCCTCATATCACAAACATATGAAAAATAGATCACACCCTAGATACTTCTCTCTCCTTTTTTCCCTCTCTCTCGTTTTCCATGTGTGTGTGTGTGTGTGTGTGAGCATGTGTGCGCACATGTGCATAATGCCTGATTACGGCCTTTGGGTGCTACTGCAATAAAAATATTTAATCAAATAAAATAAAATGGTAACTGCACTTGAGTACATTAATCCATTTCCTATTTCTAAGCCCATTCCATTAGACATCAGAGCACATGGAAATAAAATATAGGAAGAGTCTCTCTCACTCTCTGTCTCTCTCTCTCTCACACACACACACACACTGGTGAAATGGGCAAGTGTAGGGGAAAAACCCCATTAAGTGGATTTCAATTGGACATGACCAAGGAAGAAAATGACTGAACAGTGATAGTGAGCACTATTGTGAAAGAAAGATTGCACTGTATGTCTATAGCAACATTGGTTGCACTACTGGTGAGCTCAATTAAAAAGTACCATTTAGGAAGAACAAAGTAAAGAAAAATATTGGTTCACTAGTGCTATGGGAAGTTTCTCATAAGAGGTGCCAAAAGATGTTAATGTTTACAATGTTACAGTTCCCTGTGATTTTATGGTGAGTCTTCTGGTATTTGGCATTTTTCTTAAAGCTCCAGCTCCTGAAATCATGTGATTACATCTGGCCTTTCATTTAAAAAAACCCAGCAGTATGTTTTTATCCCTCACAGATGTGGAAAAATACTGGAAAACACGAACTTTAAGGCTCAAAAACCAGAAGGCAAATAAGAACTCCGTTTTTGTTTTTTTAAATTATGTAATTTTTTAGCAAATCCTATGATTTTGCGGGGCCTGACTCATGACTTTTGAACAACTTGTGGTTGGCAATACTATGTTTAGCAAGAAGAAAAGGTGACTTACTGTACCTGAAAATCCCACCAGCTTGCACAGTGGTAATAGTATCACCAAAGAAACCTGAACACTGGAAATGCATGAAACAAGCCACCACCTTTCCTGTTCTGCAGGCCACTTTCTCTTCCCTGTATTTCTTCCGTATCTATTATATCCTAAACAGAGTCAACTACTTCTTTCTAACAGTTATTTTTCCTTATTTTATCCTTATTTTCCATCATGTGACCTCAGCTTTTACCTCAGGTTAGCAGTTCCAGTTCAACCCCAAGCTCCCCTCTAGGCTTTAGCTCAAGCTGCTAACCCAAGTTAAAAACTCAGTTACTGTTAAATTGGTTAGTCTCTAAGGTGCCACAAGTACTCCTTTTCTTTTTGCGAATACAGACTAACACGGCTGTTACTCTGAAACCTGTCATTATGCAAGGCACTGCATTTAGCCGTATGGAGTGGAAATCTATCAACTGCATGAAAAAACTTGCACAGATACAGACAGACATCATCTTCCTTTCCAAATGCAAACAGATGGACATCGTACCAAAAGGACTGAAGGTAAAAAATCCATTACAACCTACATACCACACAGACTATGCTGACAGCTTGTGCCACACGCTCTCAAAGAAACTGCGGAATCACCTGATATTACCAGCAGGACAGTGGGGTGGGAGGAGGTATTGTTTCATATTCTCTGTGTATATATAAAGTCTGCTGCAGTTTCCACGGTATGCATCTGATGAAGTGAGCTGTAGCTCACGAAAGCTCATGCTCAAATAAATTGGTTAGTCTCTAAGGTGCCACAAGTACTCCTTTTCTTTTTGTGTTTTCACTGCTATTTTAACCCAACTTAGCGAACTAGCAAAAACACCTTTTATCTGCAGTGTAGACATACTTACAATAACAGTTCAAAAACACATTGCATGAATCATTTATATTGACAAAATGTCAACAATGAGGCTATCATCTCTTTTGTAGTTCATAATACCCAAAAGTCCAATTTCCTTCTTTTCCTGTTATACCCATCTGTTGACATCTGAGCAGCAGGAATACATTTTACAGTCCTCATGTTCATGCCCATCCATTATTCTAATTAGCTCTCTCTATCAAGCTAAAGATTGTTTATAACATATCTTTGGATGGACAATTTGTTAACGATGCAAGATGCACAAGTTGCATTTTTTCTGGAGCAGAAATTTTTAACATTCACAGTAATGGCTCTTTTCTTCTTTGTAACAAACAGCTTTTGGTTATAGCTCAGTACAGAACAGCAGCATAAAAATCAGGTTCAAATACATATAGTAAGATTAATACAGGACAGGCTGCTGCAAGAGGTGCTTACTTTTTCAATAAAACAGCTGAACCCCAGTATTTCTTGATAACTTCAGTCTTTGAAAAATTGCATCATACTAGTAGCTTCACCAGGCATTCCTTTAACAGCCATATCCTTTTGAAAATATGGTAAATAACTCTGGATGCAGCATTTATGCGAGGTACAGCCAGAATATTTATACATCAGCACCTTTGATTTATAAATGACATACTTTGAGTCATATTTTACTCCTCTAGGAACAGCAATGTTCAGTTAGTCATCATCACAAGTGACACACAGGCTAAAGATGTTAGAGATTCCTTAGCACCAAACATCTCTTCCCTATTTAACGTGCTGCAGAACCTCTATATTCAGATAGTTTCTCTTTGATACAACAGTATTTTTGTATGTCTGATCTGAATTTGCCATCTAGCTGCCAAGTTAATTAAATACTATCAAACATTTAAATAGCATTACACTGAAATAAACAAATGCTATGAGTTAACTGATGAAATGAACGTAGCCACCCAACAAACTAAGATCCACCTGAAGGAAGAAACAGGCTTTATTTTATCCACTTTTATTTTCATTTTTACCTTGCCAGCATTACTGTAGCATTCCTAAGTTGATATGTATGTTAGAAAATTTAAATTCACATTAACTCTGTTTAAAAACTGGCTGGAAGACCAAGGTTAATTTCCTGTGCCCTGTGCCTTTAAGAAGTGGAGCTTTTCTGAAGATGTTGAAGGGGACACAGGTCTAGGTGGGGAGTGGGGTGTGGCCTACACAAAGTTTGGTGGTGTGCTCCCGTAAGACTCTCCAGCAGTGTGGGTTGTACCAAATTTGGGGTTTGGAGGATTCTAAATATAATAAAATGCTCCTGTGTTTTAAGGAGTCCTTGGCCTGGCAGCATTACTCTAGCACTGCTGGGGATTCTCTCTCACATTACTGGTGTGCTTGCTCAGAGTGTGCATTCCCAAAGATTGAGATAATGGAGGGCGTGGGTAGGCACAACACAAATGCTAGCAGTGCCATTTCTTTCTTCCCCACTTGTCCTTTAACAGAATGAAATCCCAGTAGTTTAACTTACTCCTACCCTTCTTAACAAGTGCACTTCATTAGCCAGATCTTCAAACCTTTCTTCTTTTGCCATTTGATTATAGGTGTCTCAGTTTGCAGTCTTATTCTGTTTTCCACCCTAATTAACATCTCAGACAAAAAAAAAAATCTCATTTACAACTTTAAAAAACCCAAAGCAGGAAAACAATTAATTGATTTTTGACTATTTAGTAGGAAGATTCTGACAACTGTTTTCTCTAATAATGATTGGTGCTTTGCTTCTTTTATCCCATTTGAAGGCCTAAGGAAATGTGAAATGGACTCATTGCTGACTGCCTGGCTATGATTCAGAGTAATACACTGTGACATACTGCCCCGATATAATATTTGAACCTCCTGTTACAGTTCAGGACAACACCACATGTGTTCCTCCTCTATGGTACACCACGGGCACTCTCACTCAGGCTTCCAGCTCCCAAGTCATTGCCTTTCTTGGGTGGAAACCCGCATCCCTCTTCCTTCTGACCAGGGTGTTTCTCAGCTGAACAATTCCCTGCCTTCACTGTGGTATTCTTAGCAAGAGATTTTGTCTGAGTGAGCAAGCGAGCTTACTTTCTCTTCAGACACTAATAACAGAGTACATAAGAATGGCTGTAGTGGATCAGACCAATGATCCATCTAGCCCAGTATCCTGTCTTCCGACTGGCCAATGCCAGGTGCTTCAGAGGGAATGAACAGAACGGGTAATCATCAAGTGATCCATCCCCTGTCGTCCCAGCTTCTGACATTGCTCACTGTTATAGTACTACACAGCACTTGCTAAGCAAGCCTATATTATTCTTAAGGTAAAAACACTACAGAGAAAACATCTAAAAACAATAAAAGAATGTACACACATAATAAGCTTACCAGAGATCAACCCAATCCTAACATGGGCTCTAGCAGGAGCAGTTCTTCAAAACCACACCAAAGGGATCTCTTTTGTGGGCCCAAGTTCATCACAGCTTCAGCTCAGAACTAGCACCTTCATGACATGTTTAGTCCACCCTTTATACAGTTCAGGACTCTTTGATCTGGAGTTTCCAGGAGCTCAATTGATTTATCCCCTCAGGGCATAGCTTCAAAAGGATGGATTCAAAGTGACCATTTGCATTCCGCTCACCCCCAAGTATTTCCTAAGAAATCCACTTTACATGGATTGTTCCAAAAAGTCCTTTGAAGTTCCTCATATCTCCCAGAGATCACATTAATCCTGTCTTCCTGATAAAGCAATCCATACAATTCCACAGTAGTACATACACATTTGCATTTTTAATACAATGGACGCAAAAGGTATTAAACCTAATTCAATTCAAGGTTTAACTTCATTCAATAAGGTTTGTCCAGCATATTGTCAGTCTGTCACACCTCCTTCCGAAAATTGCCTTTCCTTTCTGCTCAGTTTCCCAGTTTTTGATTATGGCAGTGTAAATCAAAAGACTGCTACAAAAATAATCAGGAAATGCTAATAAAAAAATTGCCATAAATTACTAGTTAATTGCAGAATGTTAAATAGGCTACACTCCAAGCATTCATATTTCTCACATGCTTAATTAGAGACCACTTGCTAAAGCCATCCTTGCTGAATTTGATAGACTTAACCATATTTGAAAAGAAGAAACAAAAGCCATTTAGGCTTGATTTTCAGAGGGTCTGAGCATCTCAACTCCCATTGACTTCAATAGGCTCTTCACGTCAATAGCTACAAAATGGGTAAAAAGTTCTGGAGTGCTGGGGGAAATCAACCCAACACTGTGATGCATCAATAGCTTTCAGTTGAGTATACCCAGAAAGACAACACAATTAACATCAGGGTTAAAAAGCCACAATAAAAACATGGTAAGGAAATCTACTGACAAAATGATGCTTACAAGTGAATCAAAACACTTTGTGTTTAAGAGCATTCTCTTCCCTAGATTTCACATATAGAATATTGGTCTTACTATTGTATTCAAGATTCATCACATGAGACAGGAACGCTGAATTTCCTGGGGTTTTTAATTAATGCTCTTATCAATTATCTCTAATAAAAACAGCTTTTAACAAAATTATATTCAAATATCTTACCAATTACTTTTTTACAATGTTTTCTTCCACCTGACTTTAGTTCTTCCACTATTAATTCATTCTTCGTTGTAATCTTGATTCCCAGTCAATCAAATTCAAAGTCTAGGGGAGACAGACTAATATCTGCTCTGTTATATGGCAGAGTGAAATGCAGAAGTGAATTGATAGCATGATTTGCAACCTAATGCACTAAATGATTTGGCTATACTACTAAATACAGTGCAACATCCCATAATTTCTCACTCGGTTGCACAGGATGTAAAGCTTCATTACATTCATTTGCTTTAACATCTGAATTTGAAAAAATAGTCAAGAAATAGGTGTCAGTGTACTATATTTTGTCATGATGGTTGCATATCATAAATATTATTATTTGGAATATACAGAACTACAGAAGTACATGCCAGTGAATAAAAACAAAGACAGAGGGTGTAATCTTGGCCCCACTGAAGCTAATTGGGGTTTTGTCACTGACTTCAAGGAACTTAAATCTCTGCTAATATGAAAACATCAGGAGAGGTGCAACAACATAGGGATACAATAAACCAGGGAGGGAACAGGCCCCCCCACATGATATTGATGCTTAAGCAAGATCACTGCAAAAATGGGAAAGAAAACATTGACAAGTATCACTGCAGACTACAATACTCAAAATGATGTCACAGAACTATTAGGGAAAGGAAAACAGTGCTACTGTAGCCATGCAGGGGGCCTTACAAAGGGATGCTATGCAGTTTAAATGAACAAACACACTACTGAATTAATGGAACAATGATTGGCACTCAATATCATAGGATACTATACCAGTGAAAGAAGGGATGTTATAACAGTATTTTAATGTAACATGTCCATTTATGTAATAGCTGCATTAAGGACCAACCCTGCAACACTTTGCTCTCCTGAGTATCTTTATTCTTTATTTCAACTCTCTGCTTGAAACCCTTCCTTTTGTATACTCAGGATCTTGCCAATCTCTTTAAGAGGATATGTGCCCCTCAACTATATCCTAGATTGTTCAGTATTTGCTAGGTGAGGCCATATTTTGTTTCTCTGAGTCAGCCCCACTACACTTTCCCCACAAGCTCCCTCAAGCACCTTGTTCTTCACCAGCCAGATGGAAGCCTAGCACTGTTTCTCCTCAGTGTGGCTCCAGTAGGCAAGGAAGGCTTTAGGCCAAGATTTTAAAAAGCGACTAGTAATTTTGAGTGCCCAACTTTACAACTTTAAATGGGCCAGAAGTTTGCTTGGGATTTTCCAAAAATCTGAGCTCTGTAAGATGTCTCAAGTTGGGCTCCCAAAAATGGAGATCGCAAAACCATTATCATATCACTCCCAGCAGATATTATATGGATTTCCCTAAGTTTCTACAAAAGATAAAAGAATTTTCTGATGATTCTATCAGACCTTTTACATTCTTTTTTAGACAGACTATAAAAACATTTCTGAAGATTGAACAAAATTGGTAGGCATCCCCATGTAACTACTGAAAGTTTAGGCTTTAAACTACATTTTAATTGTGCTAATACACATACCATAATAGATAAACCTAAAGAGAGAGTTTCAGATTCTTAACTAAATTTAAATTTATGCACATAAAGAAACACATATTTCAAGATAAAAGTATTTAAAATGCTTATTTCGCCTCAACATTTTTCTAGAGCTTAAATTCATACCATTTTAAAATAGGTTGCAATAATTTTTCCACGAACTGGAGAAATTGGAGTCCTGATGATCTTTCCTGTGACTCTCTCCACCTGCTCCAGTAGTGACTGATATTAAATACTGTATCAGAAGGTTTCTTCCCCAACCTTTTTATCTAGTTTATGTTTTATTCTTTCCTGTCCCTCCTTGTCTGACTCGAATACCTCTATGTCGGTTTTTATAATGGAGCCTCAACACTAATATCTGAGTGTCTCCTACTGACTTGCAACCAAAATTACAGGAGCCAGTGTTCTTTCCTTCTTCATGTCTTGATGTAGTCAGATTTACTCTTTTTCTCTTCCCATCCCCTTACTACTCCTAATACAAACAGACCAAAGTGTACAAATATTTAATTAAAATAAATTTCCCACACAATTTTGTCCTGTAGGATGGAAGAGAAGAAAAAAAATTCTCAAGTGACAGATTCCGGTCATGTTGCTTAATATACTTCTGGAAGGCATGCATTAAAAAGGGGGAGAGAAAATGAGTGAAGACGGTCAGCTAGATCTCAGCCTCTTTTAAATGTGGACCTGTCAGATTTGTGAAACTGGGCCTGAAATTGGTTTTGTAAGTCCTGTAGTACTCCATACCAATTTTCCTAATTTCTGTAGTATCTGGCTGGTGAATCTTGCCTATATGCTCAGGGTTTAGCTGATCGCCATATTTGGGGTCGGGAAGGAATTTTCCTCCAGGCCAGATTGGAAGAGGCCCTGGAGGTTTTTCGCCTTCCTCTATAGCATGGGGCACGGATCACTTGCTGGAGGATTCTCTGCTACTTGAAGTCTTTAAACCACGATTTGAGAACTTCAGTAGCTCAGACATAGGTGAGAGGTTTTTCACAAGAGTGGGTGGGTGAAATTCTGTGGCCTGCGTTGTGCAGAAGGTCAGACTAGATGAGCATAATGGTCCCTTCTGACCTTAGTATCTATGAATCTATGAATCTCTTTTCCTTGCTGTGCACAAAGCACAGTAAACAGAGATTTATTGTACATGTTGCAGGAGATATTTCAAGGTGTTATAATTTGATTTTTCACTCCCACTTTGAAAGTTTCTCTCTTATATAATGTTAACTATGGGCAAAGATGAGGTGAGTGCAAGGGAGGAGGAGCCTTAGCCTTGCCCTCCAGGCCCTGAGTCAAACACCAGCTCCATTTTTGGAAAACCCAAGGGACATAGCAAGAGATGAGGATGGAGTCTTCCCCCTCTTCCACACCAGTAGGAAGAGGTGGCATGTAGCAGTGTCTGCTTCTGTATGTGTTACTGGACAAAGTTTTCTGGAACTGCTGTCAGGTCTTTTAACTCTCCTCCCTATTCCTTACTCATCCCCCACCCCATCACATGCGCTAACTTAAAATTTACAACAGAAGCTAATACATTTGCATTGCAGGCTTTGACTATGCCAGAGTAAGATACCACTGTTAAATCCCTCATGCCCAGGAAATGACAAAGGAAATCACTGAACACTTGGGCTAGATGTGGCATTCACCGCGTAGCACAACATCTCCAGCCACTAGGCTGGTGCAGATTCTTCTCAGCCTCTCTCTGGGGGCCATTATTAGAGAGGGGACAGGCTATGGTTCCAATATCATCCTGGCTCCCTTTTGGGAGACTTGTTCTTGGAGTGGGTGCAAGCAGCAGGGTCAGGGTAGGCCCAAGGCCCACAATCCTATTTTCACGGTCAGTTTTGTAGGGCATAGGTGCTAGAACTAGGGGTGCTGCCGCACCTCCTGGCTTCCATATATTAAGTTGCTAGGCAGCAGCTGCTGTTGAGGCACAGTTCACTACAGGGCTCAGCTAACATTCATACAAAACATAAAAACAAAGAGGAAAGGGGCAGTTAATGGTTGTGTGGGAAAGCTCAGGCAAAAGCAGAGAAGAGGGCTGTCTTGCCATGTTTACACTCCAAAAAGAGGAGAGCTTTAACTTGGCTCTTTTTTATACCCCCAAGAAGGAAAGATCAGCTTTGGTTTCTGTTTCAGTTTTTTGCCCTGTGAGTTATTCTCTCTGTTGTGAGGTAAAGCTCACTCCAAGGGCTTGTCTACACGGGTAATACCTCAGAATAGCTATTGCAGAATAGCTCTTCTGTGAACAATCTTATTCTGCATTAAGTGTGACTTTGTACCATTTAGCTCAATCCACTCTTAATGCACAATGAGAGTTTCCACATGGAAAATTATTGCAGAATAGCTACTGCACTTGAAATTCTCACCCTAACTTATTCTGCCCTAACTTTGCCATGTATACAAGCCCTAGTTGTTGTTACAGAGCCCTAGAACTTTTAGATGAATCTAGAAATGGAACTCTAGCAGGGTGGTGACCCGCTCTGGGGCTGAAAGGGCTTGAAACCAGCCCTGCAAGAGGGCTGGGACTGCGAGAGGGCTGCTGCTGAGGAAAGCAGCAAGCCTTGGCTGACTTGGGAAGCAGCCACAGCTGGGCCATGCCCCAATCAGCGCGCAGCTGGACCCTATAAAAGGCTGGGAGCCAGGAGCTCAGGCAGTCTCTCTTTGATTGTAGCTGCCTGGGGACTGAGCAAGCTACTTGAGTAGAGCAGTGCTGGGGGAAGGCAAAAAGAGCTGGGGAGCTCCTGCCTGGAAACCCCCCCCGAAACCGGTTCTGGGTCTGTGAAGGGGCAGCAGGTCCTACCCCTTTTGCCTATGATGACTGGCTCTTATACTGCAGTCTGCCCCAGGGAGTGGGGGCTAGACGATGACTGGCAGTAGCCGCTGAAGCAAGGTGGGACTAGGGGGTTGGGAGTTCCCTGGAGAGAGGAGATCCTGAGAGTGAGGGGATACTCCTGGGCAGAATGCCTAGATAAAGGGGCACCAGGGTCTGGGAGGGACACTGGCAGAGAGTGCTCTGGAGCTGGTAAAAAGAGCTAATTCCCAGACAACCAGCAGGAGGCACTGCTGAGCGAGTCTCGTGCTGTTACAGGAACGTTTTCATCTGTCTACGGTGGAGATAGGCTGGAGTTGTGAAGTTTGAATCAGGATTCAAAGCCAAACTCCTCTAATGTCTTGAAGGAGTTTAGATCTGGGTTTCAATCTGGGACTTTCTCTGATCCATACAGAGATGGATATACTCTAGGTTATAATATCTGAGCCTATTTCACAAATTTCTCAAGTCACAGACATTTGTTTGCCTCTTCTATTCACATAAGAAAAATAGATTTCCTAATGGAAACTCTTTCTGAGACTAACTTGTTGTGGCAATTAGAGCAAATGTGGTGCTGCTTTGACAGGTCTGCTAGATTTGTACAAAACATAACATGTCCAGAAAATATGCATGTCCTTTGATTCCCTGAGAAACTGAAGTATACAGTATTTTCCACCATCTTGTAATCTGCTTTCTCTCTGCCAACAGGAATATGTCACCATATCAAGGCTATTGTCATTGTTCATGATTCCCCCAAGAGACAGAAATTCTGAAAGTCACATTTAGCTGTCAGTGCCAGGAAGTTCTTTGTGTGGATTTGGCATGAAACTGACAACATGAGACTACCTTTTTTATTTGGGGAGAGCACCTGTATCTTTGATTTTTACATTTTAAGTGTCTAGTATGTTGAATTCAATATGAATTTATCATTTTAATTACCAGAGTCTTGCAGTGTAGCAATAAGAGGCACTCCACAGGTCACTTTACTAGCGTGTCCATCAAAAGGTTGAGTTGGTCTTTGAAAACAAATGTGACTATACAGTATTAGGTCATATTGCTATATGTATCAATAAGACTCCAATGACCACTCTCTTGTTTCTGGATTAGAAGGCTATGAGTTCCACACTAGAGGCTTGGTGCCGTATTTAGTGCTGATGCTATACATCCCATTCTGTACAAGGCTATTGTAGTTCTGAGACCCTGTGTGGGGAATTCGCCAATCCTCAAAACTTGGATTTGGTTCAGGGCGTATAATTTTCCTCTAAGCTTAAGAAGTTCTAAGTTACAATGTGGAAACAACTAAATCTTCTAAAGTTTTCATATTTCAGTTGGCAGAGTTTGTTAATACAGATCAGTCAACAGTCACATGCCATATCTTGGTAGTCGAGATTTCAAATGCTGAGTGACAATGTAACTTTGTCAGCACACACACTCATGGGCTGATAGAGTGCATTTGTTATTATTCAGCCAATAAAAGCTATCATCAATCTCAAGACATTTTTTAAAGTGTTTTACTAAGAATAAATATTGAGACCGGACAATAACATTTAGATTTTTTGCCATTGGCTGTGATCCATAGTAGAATAAAATGGCAGACTAGATGGGCATATTGGAATCAGTATTTCATATGCTTTGACTAACAGATGTTATGCTTAATGCTAACATATTATTATGATTAAGTGTATCTGTTCTAGTAAAACCAGGCAGTCTACTATTAGTACCTATCCGTCATTTTGCCACTTCATCTTGTAGAAAAATAAAGGCAGGTCACTTAGCCTAGAAAACAAGTAAGATATCCAATCTCTCAAATAAATCAGTTTAATTTGGTTAGTGAAGATCAATTTAGCACAGCTGCATTTGAATGTTAATTCAAACTACTCAGATTTTGATCTCATTTACACCCATGTAAAACAACATACATCTGAGATAGTGCACCAGATTCTGATCTATCTATAAATATCCCTATTTAACAAGATGCATAGCTATATTGCCCCAGTAGTGTTATAATGAAATTCCAATACTTCAAATTCAGGAAAGCAGGATTATTTGCAAACTGACGCTCACTTTTGCAATATATTATTGATGCTCAGTTCACCTAACAGCTAAGAGACAGTGCATTACAAAATTGACTTGTCATGTTTCCTAACATGACATCATGAAGGTTAACATGCAGAAACGTTCATGAACTGTAAGATAATTCTACTTGAATTATCCCCATGAATTAATATTGAAGCTAGCTATAGTTAGATAGAATAGCTCTCTAGATGAACCTGTAAACACTTTTTGCCAGGTGCAGATGACAGTAAGAAATTCAATGAGATTAGGGGATCCTTTCTAAAATAAAGGAAATGTATGGCTCAAGCTCTCTCCCAGAATCTGTATTCCACTCCAAGCTCTAGGAAATAAAACTGTAACTTCCTTGGCCACCCTCCCAGATGTTTCTTTCCCACTTGCAAGCACACGAGTCCTTGGTAATATGAAATCACCAAAACCTGTTGTTTATGAAATATTAGCAAAACTCTAATAGGATATGAGAGGTGTGGCCAAACCCAGAGCTAATTAACTGCCCTGCAGGTTTAGGGCCAAGAACTCAATCTCCACCCACTTAAACTTCACTCACAAGCCTGACTGGATTCAATGGTAGTCAAGTGAGTGCTAGGAGGCAGCCCTTCCTGTCTGTCTGCTTTAGTCCAGAAGCACCAGGTCCTTCTGCACTCTGCAATGTTCCTACTGGTCCAATTCTATATAGTTAGGTCAGCCCCACTGCGACCAGTATGATCCTGCAGTCGGGTCAGCCACAATGCCATCAGACTGGTCCTGCAGAATCTACGTATCACAGGGTTCCATATCTCTAGACAGAAAACCCAGAGTACAACAGGACCCCAGACACACTCCTGGCTTTCTCCTCTGTGAGCCCCATAGACTTGTCCCTGCTCTGCACTGGCCCCTGGAGGAGAGGGTTGAAAACAAGGCAGAGGGATGATGTGAGAGTAAGAGCAAGAGAGTTCAGTAAACACTGAATGGGTGAAGGGATGGGTCAAGGAGAATGGTAGAGAGGTTGAAGTAAAAAGTGAGAAGCCACAGGGGTTGTCAGGAATTAGGGCCTGCAGCGGCTCCTGCCCACTCATGAGGCAACAAATAAGCACAGTTGGTCCACAGCAGAACCACCTGATTGAATAAGGCAGTCAGGTGGCTTACCTTTAACCCCACCAGCTGAAGAAGATCAGTGGCTGCTTAATACACACACACAGATTCTCTGTCTTCCCATGCTCACCTCACTCCAAGGACTGTTCCAGTCTAGACCATGCCCTGCACCCAGCCTTGCTCCAGCCAAAACCCAGCCATGCACATGGCCTTGTTCCAGTCCTGCTCCTGCCTTCCCTGACTGCAGTTAATCTGGTTCTGACCCTTGGCTCTGATTCCTGGCTCCGACTCTGTCTCAACCCTTGGCTCTGGCATTCAGACTCTGACCACTAGGTCTGACTCCTGCTCTGATTGCTAGGCCTGACTGCCTATGAGTTGGTCTCCTAACAGTCTGAACAGCCCCAACTAAAAGGAAGGAATAATTCAGGGAAATAGGGGTCTAGCTCCGTGGGCATGGATCCCAACAAGACCAGTGTCTCCCTGTTGATAGAATCTGCAGGCCCAGAATCTGTAAGCATAGATTGCTGCCCTGCAGGTGCAAAAACTGGTCCTGTAAGCCCTACTCACACCACCTGCCACCCCGACCCTGACCCCTCACAAACCAAAGATTCTGCTGCCAGATAAATTCAGCAGCAACCATACCAAATTCTGCAAGCTCCCAAGTCAGTGTCTGCTTCTACTATGTTGTCATGGGATAAGAGGGAAGATCCTTTTATGGATTGAGAACTGGTTAAAAGACAGGGAACAAAGGGTAGGAATAAATGGTAAATTCTCAGAATGGAGAGGGATAACTAGTGGTGTTCCCCAAGGGTCAGTCCTAGGACCAATCCTATTGAACTTATTCATAAATGATCTGGAGAAAGGGGTAAACAGTGAGGTGGCAAAGGTTGCCGATGATACTGAACTGCTCAAGAGAGCTAAGACCAAAGCAGACTGTGAAGAACTTCAAAAAGATCTCACAAAACTAACTGATTGGGCAACAAAATGGCAAATGAAATTTCATGTGGATAAATGTAAAGTAATGCACATTGGAAAAAATAACCCCAACTATACATACAATATGATGGGGGCTAATTTCGCTACCACTAATCAGAAGAAAGATCTTGGAGTCATTATGGATAGTTCTCTGAGGATGTTCACGCAGTGTGCAGCGGCAGTCAAAAAAGCAAACAGGATGTTAGGAATCATTAAAAAACGGATAGAGAATAAGATGGAGAATATCTTATTGGCCTTATATAAATCCATGGTACGCCCACATCTTGAATACTGTGTACAGATGTGGTCCCCCCATCTCAAAAAAGATATACTGGCATTAGAAAAGGTTCAGAAAAGGCAACTAAAATGATTAGGGGTTTGGAATGGGTCCCATATGAGGAAAGATTAAAGAGGCTAGGACTTTTCAGATTGGAAAAGAGGAGACTAAGGGGGGGATATGATATAGGTATATAAAGTCATGAGTGGTGTGGAGAAAGTGAATAAGGAAAAGTTATTTACTTGTTCCCATAATATAAGAACTAGGGGCCACCAAATGAAATTAATAGGTAGCAGGTTTAAAAGAAGTGAAAGGAAGTTCTTCTTCACTCAGCGCACAATCAATCTGTGGAACTCCTTGCCTGAGGAGGTTGTGAAGGCTCGGACTATAACAGGGTTTAAAAGAGAACTGGATAAATTCATGGAGGTTAAGTCCATTAATGGCTATTAGCCAGGATGGGTAAGGAATGGTGTCCCGGGCCTTTGTTTGTCAGGGGGTGGAGATGGATGGCAGGAGAGAGTTCAGTAGATCACTGCCTGTTAGGTTCCCTCCCTCTGGGGCACCTGGCATTGGCTGCTGTTGGTGGACAGGATGCTGGGCTGGATGGACCTTTGGTCTGACCCAGTATGGCCATTCTTATGTTCTTATGACCACAAGCCTTCCCCACTGATGAAGCCCAATAGAAGTTATTAACCTGCTGACCAGGAAGGCTTTGGCCTTGACTTCCCCACTCCTAGAGAAATCTAGCCTGCTCCTTGGCTAGTTGGAGAACTTTGGGTGCAAGCCATGGCAGTAATTTTTGATGACCTGAACTGTGCGCACTCAGCAGAGGCTGCCCTCTGAGAACTGTGGTAGAATTGCCAAACAGTTGCTCAGTATTTGGTAGCATTCCAATACCTAGTGACTGACACCAAGTGGCATGAGGCAGAGCAGCATTACCATTTCCAGCTTGCTCTCGGTGCGGAGATCAAGGACGAGCTGGCACTGGACATTTTCATCAAATTATGCATCAAATCAAGTGGTACATAAAATTAAGTGACCTCTGTGCCTGCATTAGAGGCTGCTTGTCTTCTCCAGCCCCTGCCCCCTCTACAACAACTGTGGTCCAATGCATCCATGGACTTTATTGTGGATCTGCCATGCTCTCAAGAGCATGCAATGATTTTAGTGGTGGTGGAACTGTTTACCAAATGGCATACTTTGTCCCGGACCCTGCCATCGCTACCATTCCAGAGACTCCCCATCTCTTCCTGAATACAGTTTTGGAAACACAGACTGCCAACTGATATCATGTCAGACCAAGACTTTCAGTTCATCTCCCATTTCTGGCAGGACTTTCTAATACTTCTGGGCATAGAAAGCTCCATCTCATCTGCGTACCACCCACACACTAATGGGAAAACAGAAAGGGTTAACCATGTCTTTGAGCAATATCTTTGCTGTTTTGTGAACTATCACCAAAACGACTGGGTTTCCTTTCTTCCCCATGTGGAATTTGCATATAATAATGGCACCCATGCCTCCACCTCTCAAAGTCCTTTTTTCTCCAACTACAGATTTCACCCAGACATCCACATGGGATCTCTGGTAGCCACTGTCACAGACTTAATTGCTCACCACCTTCAAGTACATCTAGAACTAAAGGAACACCCAGTGTCTACCAAGGAGGCATACAAGCATCACAACGATCAGAGCCGCCAAGCCACCCTTACTCTTGCCACTGGGAATCAGGTTTAGGTGTCCACCCAGAATCTTAAGTTGACTCACCTGTCGACTAAGTTAGACCACAAGTATCTGGACTTGTTTAGATTCTGGAATAAATCAGGTTAGTGGCATTCTAGTTGCAGTTACCTGAATCCCTCAGGATCCACCCTATGTTCCATGTCTCCCTCCCAAAGCTGTTCACCGAGAAGACACTCCCATCCTGCTCCACTCCATTGCTCCTGCCTATCACCCTTCAGGGACAAGAAGAGTACTTTGCTTGACAGACCTGGACTCTCAATGGATTAGGGGGCAACTCCAGTACTTAGTAGACTGAGAAGGTTATAGCCCTGATGAAAAATCTTGAGAACCAGTGGAAAATATTCACACCCCAGATCTGCTACAAAATTTTCACCAAACCTACCCTTAGAAACTAGGCCGTGGGGCACCTGAGATGCCATCAAAGGGGTGAGGGGTACTGTCAGAATGATGGCCTGCAGCTGAAGCAGTCAATGAGCTCAGTGGGACCACTACAGAAACACCTAATTGACTAAGGCAATCAGGTGGCTTGTCCTTAAGCCCAGCAGCTGCAGAGAATGACCAGCTTTTCAGTGCACACACCCACAGATTCTTTGCCTCCCTGTGCTTGCCTCAGCCTTGATCCTGCCCTGCTCTAGCCTAGACCCTGCCTTACTCCTGCCTTGGAACCAGCCCTGTTCTTGCCTTCCCTGACTCCAGGTCATCTGGTTCTGATCCTTGACCCTTGGCTCTGGCATTCAGATTCCAACAAGTAGGCCTGACTCCTGCTCCACCACAAGGCCTGTCTGCCTATTATCTGGTCTCCTGACAGGGTGGAGTAAAGAAGGAAAAGGCATGGGGAGAGGAAGAAGGTGGAGAGAAGAAGGAGATGGAAAAAGCTTCATTCAAAAAATTGTCGGGCTGTTGGGAGCTGGGGGACGGATGAGGAAAAGAAAGGAGAAGACAGCTTGATAGACAGTCAAAAGGATACAATCAGATGTTGAGGTTGTAGATATAGAACAATGAGGCGGCAACTATGAGCAAAGAAGATGGCTGGCAGTACTGAAGAGGAACAGGACACATTTATAGTTCAGGAAGTTCAGGTATGACCTGGATTTTCTTCAGAAGTGTCCTGGTGCCAGGAGAACATAAGTGGAAGGAGTAAGCTAAAACTGAGGGTCTTTGGGAAAAGTGGAGTAATCAAAGAGAGGAACAAGAGAGTCAAGTTTGAAGGAGAGTGTGGAATGGAGAAAGTTGGTGCCGGAATTAAAAAGGTGGGGGCTCAGAGCTGCGGAGAAGTCAGAGATATCAGTAGACTACCAGCCATGAAAGGACTATTTTACATGCCAAGTTTTGGAGGGAATGGGAGCCAGAAGGGAGAGAGGAATGGTTACAAGAATAAGAACAAAGACTCTTCTCCTCCCATGATTCTGTGGTCTGAGAATTAAATGCCATAGGAATAAAGTTGCTCAAATTAAAATGTATTATATATAAGGTTTTCATTATTTGTATATCTATACAGATATAGATGCAGCGCCTCTGGGCTGAGACCAAGTACAGACAATTTCAGTCCTGCAAGTGATTTTTTTCCTATAATTTATGTGAGTAAAAAACAAGAGATAACGAAAATTGTCTTGCAAACTTAACAATAGCAGTCACTACTACTAGACTGCTATGAAGCCTTAATAGCTATATTGAGTGTAAATTATTTGAAAACATTTTTCTATGCAGTTCAAAACTTTTAATCAAAGGTTTATTATTTCCAAGACAAAAACAGTCAAATAAGGATTTGCATAAATTTCCATTTGTAATATGCATATTTAAATTCAGGATTAACAAAAAGAAAAAGATAAGGAAATATCTTCATCATAGCAGTTCGGTCCAAGCTACTGTGTTGCTTAAGACAAATATCAGATATAGCAACCGACAGAGCCCCTCAGAAGCTAACAGGAAAACACTACTGTTCCATAACTCACTAAGAGTCATCTTCAAGGCAAGCCTATAGCCATCCATTTTAGCAAAGCTACAAATTTCAAAGATGTTTTTATTTCACCTGGATTATCTTCCTGGCATATCCAAGATTTTAATTTATACTGACTTAATTTTTCTGTGGTTATTAGTAACTGTTCTGTGTTAAAAGTTACGGAAGCCATCAATTAAAAATGGAAATCAATTTTTCTTGGCAACATTTTCCTTTGTATGAACAGGATGTTCATGCTGAGAGGCAGTTACAGTGTGTGCTACCCCACACATCTTTTGTGATATACCTCACCCTTGTCCTGTAACATCCTGGCTACATCAATTCTGGCCATTCCTTGAGAAAGAGATTTCCAGTTGTGCCAGACTCTGTGGTGGATCTCTGAAACTGACAAGTGTGCCTGTATCGGGAACTGAAACCAACTCATCACTTATGACCTACACAAAGCCAGGCCTTTTGACGGAAAGGCTAATATATCAGCCTAGAGCAGCACATTTATTAATAAGCAGTTTACAATTTCTAGCATTCAACCCAAAATAAGGTGAAAAGCTGCTAAGCGCACACTTAAATTATAAAAAAGTCTGTATTCTAACAGATTTGTTCCATCAAGTTCTTAATTTATAAAAAGCTTCCTCATAATATTTTGTTGAGTTTTGATGAGAGAGAATATACTTTTCAAAAGGTGTCACTCGTCTGCCAGGGGACTTACACTATGAAAAGCGTTAACTTCAGCAGAATGCTGTGCTCCAGTCTGGTTCAATTAATCTCACATCAAGTTAGTTGACATACAACTATACTTAACCATGTGCATTGTAACTGGAACGATTTCACCCCACCGGTACCCTGGCTCCCTATGTTAAGCAATATCACTCATTCACACATCCATTGTGAGGATGCTACTGCCAGAATGGTTGAGAAGATCAGGGCAAACCTGAGCCTACCACTGTACACAAACTCCTCAAACATGCAAAAGCAGGCTTGTCATTGAGGCACCTGTTATGGGCTGACTTCTCTGCCTTGTCAATGTGGCATGAAGAATGGTCTGCAGCTGATGTCAGAAACCAGTCTCTTGTAACTGACCTGACCAGGTGTGTACCCAGGTTTGATCTGCCACATTGGCCCTGGGCCCTTCTGAACCGATTTCAAATGGGCCAGGGTCAATGTGCAGTCAGCCTTCACACTTAGCGTCAATGAGAGGATCCCATATCCTGCTGTGGCCAAAACCAGACAGTCACACATCACTGATGACCACCCTCTGACCAGATGTGATGGTGGACTGAGGGCTCTGCACTTTGCTGATAAGGCTACTCCAAATTGGTTTGGCAAGCTCCACATCTGATAAGAAGATAGTAAGAAGAGGCCAATGGAATAAATCTTTTTACAGGTTCGTGAAGCAGCAGTGGTATCTTTAGTTTTGTGATAAAAGGCTGTTTAATTTTATAGTTTTAAATGGTACAAATGCCTTTTTATATGCATCTATTATAAAAACAACACAGCCTGAAAAAAATAGATACTTAATTGAAATTCCTTTGAAAACTCAGCCCTTAATGCTTCTTTTTGCTTTTACAGTATATTAGCTGTGCAGTGATCCTCTGACATTTTAATTTTTAAAATCACAGGATTGAAATAAAACAACCAGCTTCAAATGTGCAGCTTATTGTAGCTGTTTGTGTGCAAAATGGAACCATGCAGAGAAACTGAGGTATCTGTTTAAATCCGCTCCTCTGTATCAAGCCCAGGTAAACAGGTATGGGGCAGGCATGTTCCACAAGAGACAGAATCTTCTCCCAGACTGCTCCACAGTTTTTGTTGCTCCCTCAAGCTGCAGTAGCCTTCGTGACAACTCCCCTATGCCTCGTGTCTGGGGTGGATTTGTGTACTCAAATTGGCCACAGCTCTGACGCGATCCAGCTCACCTCCACAACAACTCCCAAAGCTGCCCTGGATACAGCCCCACAGAGCACAGCTCCATGTCACACAGGAGGTACGGATAGCCTGCACAAGGCTCTCTGGGCGGCATAACTGCCCGAGTTATACTGCCTATCAGGCCTTACATGCTTGAGGACTGGGGAGGAGAGGGGGTGTTTGCCCACAAGGGTATACCTCTTCAACGCACAACAAAATGATCGTATTTCTCTTAAATGATGGAACTGCTCTATATCAAGAGGTAAAAGAAAAAACATCCTATTTGTAGATCAAACACCTGCTGCCTGTTAGCATTCAACTGCAAATTAAACTGACAGGCAGAAGCAAAGAGAATGGTAAAACATATACTCTGCAGCAGTGCATGTAGCAAGAGAGAAGCTCGCCTAATGGTCTTAATCATTGTGCAGCTTTTCTATTAATATACTAACCTCATTTCTAATTTTCTTTCATCTATTGACAACAATTCAAAAGATACCACTGCATCCCTTCCTAAGGGATGCAATGTGAAAGCCATTGTTGATGGGTGAAGAGCTATTTCCAGCACAGATATTATTATTGGTGTGGCCAGAGTAGCTAAAGTTTTGGCTCAATTGGATCTGTTCTCTATGCATTCACATCCAATATGTCCACAAGAGCAACACACCCAGCATCCAGCTAGCAGATGCAGACTCTGAGCCCAATCCAGCTCTCACTGAAGTCTGTAGGAGTCTTTCCATTAACTTCACTCAGCGCTCAATCAGGTCCACAGCTAAATTAGATAAGTTCATTCTAGTGTCTGCCTGTCAGTTGACGGACAACAAGGAATGCTAGCGGTTCTGAAAAACGCTTCTTGTATGACATTTAGGATACATCTGCTCTACAATGAAACACCTGTGGCTTGCCTGTATCAGCTGACATGGGGCTCGGGCTACAGGGCTGTTTAATTGTACTGCAGATGTTCAGGCCTGGGCTGGAGACTGAGCTCTGGGACCCCATGAGAGGGGAAGGTCTTTTCAACCTTTTTTCTTTCAATTTTTTCAAACTTCATAGAACGCACAGTCAATGCGTGGAACTCTTTGGCAGGGGATGTTGTAAAGGCCAAAACTATAAACAGCATTCAAAAAAGAACTAGATAAGTTCCTGGAGGATAGGTCCATCAATGGCTATTAGCCAGGATGTGGAGGGATGCAACACCATGCTCTGAGAGTCCCTATCCTCTGTTTGCCAGAAGCTGGCGTAACCGACAGACGCTGGTAATCGGGATTGAACCTGGGACCTCTAGAGCTTAGTGCATGAGCTAAAAGCCACATGGCTGTTAGCGAAGGCTATAGAGCAGACTCATTTATCTCTCTCTAAGTTGTCTTGGTGCCACTAGATGGGATAGAACACCACACTCAGGAGATGTGTGGGTTACATACTTCTCCTAGCTGAGGAAACGCGTCCCGAGCTTCAGAGACTTCCCAGTTAAAATACCAGATGAGTCCCCACTTGTAACACCAACAAACCCCGGTCACTGGCGGCCAGGATTGAACTGGGGACCTCTGGAGCTTAGTGCATGAGCCTCTACTGCATGAGCTAAAACCCATACGGCTCTTAGCTAAGGCTGTAGAGCGGACTCATTAATCTCTAAGTGGTCTCGATACCACTAGATGGGACAGAACACCACACACCCAGAAGGTGTGTGGGTTACACTAGGAGTAGATGAAAGGAGATGGATCACTTGATGATTGTTTGTTCTGTTCATTCTCTCTGAAGCACCTGGCATTGGCCACCGTCGGAAGACAGGATACTGGGCTAGACAGACCATTGGTCTGACCCTGTATGGCCGTTCTTATATTTTTATAATAAATGTAGGCAAAGAAGACATTAGCTGAACTTTGACCAGATTTCCAGTGACCAAAGTTGGTAAACACTAGTTTGAGTCTGTTTTTAAGATGCAGAATAGTGGGTTATCTGCTTCAAACAGCAAGATAGCTTGTCAAATAAAAAAAACTCCTAACCATATCAAGTTTTATCTTTATGTTTCCCACCAATAAACGGCAAAATAGGTACTCTTACCCCTTTTAGCTCAGGGCTCTGGGGATGTTCCAGTTGGATGTAGAAACTGATGGAGTCTTTTATTTATTAATATAACCTTGATTATTTATAATGGATGAACTGTCAGGCAATAGGGATGAGAGTGGTTTAAACTAATGCTCAAAGCAGACATCAGATCTAGTACTTGGATCAGGCATCAGGAACCAAGTGTTGGGATCAGAGGCGAGGGTCAACCAGGAGTCAGTTAGAATCCAAAAGCACAGGTCAAGCTGGAGGGCAGGAATTGGAGCGAGCAAGGTAACAGCTAAGGAAGGGTGCAAGGCTGGGAGCAAGGCAGGAGCAGCAGGAACAAAGTAACACAGAAGCAATCACAGTGGGGGACTTGAGCATTAAGCAGTCAGCAAGCAGTTTCTGCTGATGGCTTAAGAGCTGCCCTGTTGGGTCCTCCAGCCAAGCAGGAGGTGTGGCCAATCAGGCAACCTGCTGCAGGCCAGCTGTACGATGAGATTTATAGAACCATAGCAATTTAGGACTAGAAAGGACCTCGAGAGATCATCTAGTCGCATCCCCTGCACTGAGGCAGGACTAAGTATTAAGACCATCCCTGACAGGTGTTTATCTAACCCAGGGGTTCCAAAATTTGGTTCACGACTTGTTCAGGGTAAGCCCCTGGCGGGCCACCGCACCACTTCCCGCAGCTCCCATTGGCCGGGAACGGCGACCCACGGCCACTGGGAGCTGCGAGTGGCTGTACCCACGGACACTCAGGTAAACGAAGCATCTCATGGCCCACCAGGGGCTTACCCTGAACAAGCCACGAACCAAGTTTGGGAATGCCTGGTCTAACTTGTTCTTAAAAACCTCCCTAGGTAATTTGTTCCAGTGCTTAACCACCCTGACAGTTAGGAAGTTTTTCCTAATGTTTAACCTAAATCTCCCTTGCTGCAATTTAAGCCCATTACTTCTTGTCCTGTCCTCAGTTGCAAAGGAGAACAATTTATCACCGACCTCTTCATAACAATCTTTTATGTACTTGAAGACTTTTATGTCCACCCTCCGTCGTCTTTTCTCCAGACTAAACAAACCCAATTTTTTCAATCTTTCCTTGTAGGTCCTGTTTTCTAGATCTTTAATCATTTTTGTTGCTCTTCTCTTGACTTTCTCCCGAAGTGTGGTGCCCAGAACTGGATACAATACTCCAGCTGGGGCCTTATCAGTGCTGAGTAGAGTTAAAGAAGGTTGCCTGGAGACTAGTGCTGTTGCAGGCCCTGATTCCTGACATGTACAAAGTCCTGTGTTTCTGAATGCAGAAGAAGAAGAGGCGCCATTTCTTAGATTACAGCCCCCCAGCCTCTTTAGCCAACACCAGACCCAGAGGGTCTCACTATCTTTTTCCAGGGTCACACTGTGCTTATATGCTTCTGCTTACCTTTCTTGCCTCTCCCTCTCTTTCTATTTTTGTCTATGCTAAATTTCTATGTGATCGCCCTTCCCACCCTATCCCACACACCCACCCAAAACTGCATTCAGCCAAATTCTCCTGGGCAGGTTCTCACCTTTTGTTTTAAGAGGGAGCTTATCCTTACAGTTATATTAATTGATGGGTGAGTTCACACCCATCAATCTCAATGGGAGTTTTAACTCAATCCATAACAAAATTTCATCTAGCTGATAACAGTACTGTAACATCATGGATATCCAACTGGGAAAGATGAGGCCACATTGTTTTACAATCCAAAAATCCTTTAATACAACCAGAGTTCTCATTCAGAAGTACTTGTTCCCCTCAAGCTGGCTACAGGTAGAACCACATCAACAATGCTTAAATTCATTGTCCATTCCCACCAGCCTCTCTGAAACACACACCTGCAACCCAGGTAGTTGGGGAGGGGAACCAATTGCAGTAGATTACATCTGTACTGAAAAGCAAACAAACAAAACTATGGCAGCTAGTCTCAGAGCCCCGATCAACTGATTCAAGCTCACAGGGCTTGTGCTTTAGGGCTGAAAATAGTATTGTAGACATTTCTGCTCGGGCTCTGAAACCTGGCGAGAGGGGTGGGCTCAGCTCTAGTCTCAGCAGGAATAGCTACCCTGATATTTTTAGCTCTGTAGCATGAGACCCATGAGCCTGAGTCAGTTGACCCAGGCTCTGAGCCCCACACCTGCAGGTCTTTTTTTTTTTTCTTGCACAGTGTAGACATACCCTAAGAATCTAGATGCTTTTTTTTATTTTAGATTAAAGACAACAACAACAACAAAAAGGAGGAAAGAAATGTTAAATCCCTGTGAGAGAAAAAGGTGAGACTCTCTTTCTCTCTCTCACTCTGAAAGTTCCTTTATATGGAACCCCCTCACAGTCAGTCCCACGTACACTCAGAAAGTATCCATTTACAATGAAGTTTTTAGTGGTTTAACTTCTAATATTTTTGCATGCACAGCAGAGCTCTATATTCAGCCTAGTCTCACATGAAGACTAGAGTCTAATTGCTATTGCCTTTGTCCAGCTCCTATTCTTAGTACCCATCTCCTGTGTCACACGGACAAGTATAAAAGGACACAGTGATTAGATGTAGGCTGCCTTGACCTTGATTTCGCCTTCACTGAGGGTATGTCTACACTACGGAATAAGGTCGAATTTATAGAAGTCGTTTTTTTAGAAATCGGTTTTATATACTCGAGTGTGTGTGTCCCCACAGAAAATGCTCTAAGTGCATTAAGTGCATTAACTCGGCGGAGCGCTTCCACAGTACTGAGGCTAGTGTCGACTTCCGGAGTGTTTCACTGTGGGTGGCTATCCCACAGTTCCCGCAGTCTCCGCTGCCCATTGGAATTCTGGGTTGAGATCCCAATGCCTGATGGGGCTAAAACATTGTCGCGGGTGGTTCTGAGTACATATCGTCAGGCCCCTGTTCCCTCCCTCCCTCCGTGAAAGCAAGGGCAGACAATCGTTTCGCGCCTTTTTTCCTGAGTTACCTGTGCAGATGCCATACCACGGCAAGCATGGAGCCCGCTCAGGTAACCGTCACAGTATGTCTCCTGGGTGCTGACAGACACGGTACTGCATTGCTACACAGTAGCAGCAACCCATTGCCTTCTCGCAGCAGACGGTGCAATATGACTGGTAGCCGTCATTGTCACGTCCGAGGTGCTCCTGGCCATGTCGGCCGGGAGCGCCTGGGTAGACATGGGCGCAGGGACTAAGTTTGGAGTGACTTGACCAGGTCATTCTCTTTAGTCCTGCAGTCAGTCCTATTGAACTGTCTTATGGTGAGCAGGCAGGCAATACAGATTGCTAGCAGTCATACTGTACCATCTTCCGCCGGGCAGGCAAGAGATGAGGATGGCTAGCAGTCCTACTGCATCGTCTTCTGCCGGGCAGCCATGAGATGTGGATGGCATGCAGTCCTTCTGCACCGTTTGCTGCCAGCCAAAGATGTAAAAGATAGATGGAGTGGATCAAAACAAGAAATAGACCAGATTTGTTTTGTACTCATTTGCTTCCCCCACTCCCCTGTCTAGGGGACTCATTCTTCTAGGTCACACTGCAGTCACTCACAGAGAAGGTGCAGCAAGGTAAATCTAGCCATGTATCAATCAGAGGCCAGACTAACCTCGTTGTTCCAATAAGAACAATAACTTAGGTGCACCATTTCTTATTGGAACCCTCCGTGAAGTCCTGCCTGAAATACTCCTTGATGTAAAGCCACCCCCTTTGTTGATTTTAGCTCCCTGAAGCCAACCCTGTAAGCTGTGTCCTCAGTCACCCCTCCCTGCGTCAGAGCAACGGCAAACAATCGTGCATCTGAGTTGAGAGTACTGTCCAGAGCAGTCACAATGGAGCACTCTGATGGGGCTAAAGCATTGTCGCGGGTGGTTCTAGGTACATATCGTCAAGCCCCCGTTCCCTCCCTCCCTCCGTGAAAGCAAGGGCAGACAATCGTTTCGCGCCTTTTTTCCTGAGTTACCTGTGCAGATGCCATACCATGGCAAGCATGGAGCCCGCTCAGGTAACCGTAACCCTATGTCTCCTGGGTGCTGGCAGACGTGGTACTGCATTGCTACACAGTAGCAGCAACCCATTGCCTTGTGGCAGCAGACGGTACAGTACAACTGGTAGCCGTCCTCGTCATGTCTGAGGTGCTCCTGGCCACGTCGGCCAGGAGCGCCTGGGCAGACATGGGCGCAGGGACTAAATTTGGAGTGACTCGACCAGGTCATTCTCTTTAGTCCTGCAGTCAGTCCTATTGAACCGTCTTATGGTGAGCAGGCAGGCAATACGGATAGCTAGCAGTCCTATTGCATCATCTTCTGCCGGGCAGCCATGAGATGTGGATGGCATGCAGTCCTTCTGCACCGTCTGCTGCCAGCCAAAGATGTAAAAGATAGATGGAGTGGATCAAAACAAGAAATAGACCAGATTTGTTTTGTACTCATTTGCTTCCCCCCTCCCCCGTCTAGGGGACTCATTCCTCTAGGTCACACTGCAGTCACTCACAGAGAAGGTGCAGCAAGGTAAATCTAGCCATGTATCAATCGGAGGCCAGACTAACCTCCTTGTTCCAATAAGAACAATAACTTAGGTGCACCATTTCTTATTGGAACCCTCCGTGAAGTCCTGCCTGAAATACTCCTTGATGTAAAGCCACCCCCTTTGTTGATTTTAGCTCCCTGAAGCCAACCCTGTAAGCCGTGTCGTCAGTCGCCCCTCCCTCCGTCAGAGCAACGGCAGACAATCGTTCCGTGCCTTTTTTCTGTGCGGACGCCATACCAATGCAACATGGAGGCCGCTCAGCTCACTTTGGCAATTAGGAGCACATTAAACACCACACGCATTATCCAGCAGTATATGCAGCACCAGAACCTGGCAAAGCGATACCGGGCGAGGAGGTGACGTCAGCGCGGTCATGTGAGTGATCAGGACATGGACACAGATTTCTCTGAAAGCATGGGCCCTGCCAATGCATGCATCATGGTGCTAATGGGGCAGGTTCATGCTGTGAAACGCCGATTCTGGGCTCGGGAAACAAGCACAGACTGGTGGGACCGCATAGTGTTGCGGGTCTGGGACGATTCCCAGTGGCTGCGAAACTTTCGCATGCGCAGGGGCACTTTCATGGAACTTTGTGACTTGCTTTCCCCTGCCCTGAAGCGCATGAATACCAAGATGAGAGCAGCCCTCACAGTTGAGAAGCGAGTGGCGATAGCCCTGTGGAAGCTTGCAACGCCAGACAGCTACCGGTCAGTTGGGAATCAATTTGGAGTGGGCAAATCTACTGTGGGGGCTGCTGTGATGCAAGTAGCCCACGCAATCAAAGATCTGCTGATATCAAGGGTAGTGACCCTGGGAAATGTGCAGGTCATAGTGGATGGCTTTGCTGCAATGGGATTCCCTAACTGTGGTGGGGCCATAGACGGAACCCATATCCCTATCTTGGCACCGGAGCACCAACCCGGCGAGTACATAAACCGCAAGGGGTACTTTTCAGTAGTGCTGCAAGCTCTGGTGGATCACAAGGGACGTTTCACCAACGTCAACGTGGGATGGCCGGGAAAGGTACATGACGCTCGCATCTTCAGGAACTCTGGTCTGTTTCAAAAGCTGCAGGAAGGGACTTTATTCCCAGACCAGAAAATAACTGTTGGGGATGTTGAAATGCCTATATGTATCCTTGGGGACCCAGCCTACCCCTTAATGCCATGGCTCATGAAGCCGTACACAGGCAGCCTGGACAGTAGTCAGGAGCTGTTCAACTGCAGGCTGAGCAAGTGCAGAATGGTGGTAGAATGTGCATTTGGATGTTTAAAGGCGTGCTGGCGCAGTTTACTGACTCGCTTAGACCTCAGCGAAACCAATATTCCCACTGTTATTACTGCTTGCTGTGTGCTCCACAATATCTGTGAGAGTAAGGGGGAGACGTTTATGGTGGGGTGGGAGGTTGAGGCAAATCGCCTGGCTGCTGGTTATGTGCAGCCAGACACCAGGGCAGTTAGAAGAGCACAGGAGGGTGCGGTACGCATCAGAGAAGCTTTGAAAACCAGTTTCATGACTGACCAGGCTACGGTGTGAAAGTTCTCTTTGCTTCTCCTTGATGAAACCCCCCGCCCCTTGGTTCACTCTACTTCCCTGCAAGCTAACCACCCTCCCCTCCTCCCTTTAATCATTGCTTGCAGAGGCAATAAAGTCATTGTTGCTTCACATTCATGCATTCTTTATTCATTCATCACACAAATAGGGGGATGACTACCAAGGTAGCCCAGGAGGGGTGGTGGAGGAGGGAAGGAAAATGTCACACAGCACTTTAAAAGTTTACAACTTTAAAATTTATTGAATGACAGCCTTCTTTTTTTTGGGCAATCCTCTGTGGCGGAGTGGCTGGTTGGCCGCTGGCCCCCCCACAGCGTTCTTGGGTGTCTGGGTGTGGAGGCTATGGAACTTGGGGAGGAGGGCGATTGGTTACACAGGGGCTGTAGTGGCAGTCTGTGCTCCAGTTGCCTTTGCTGCAGCTCAACCATACACTGGAGCATACTGGTTTGGTCCTCCAGCAGCCTCAGCATTGAATCCTGCCTCCTCTCATCACGCTGTTGCCACATTTGAGCTTCAGCCCTGTCTTCAGCCCGCCACTTACTCTCAGCCCACCACTTACTCTCTTCAGCCCGCCACCTCTCCTCCCGGTCATTTTGTGCTTTCCTGCACTCTGACATTATTTGCCTCCACACATTCGTCTGTGCTCTGTCAGTGTGGGAGGACAGCATGAGCTCAGAGAACATTTCATCACGAGTGCGTTTTTTTTTCTTTCTAATCTTCACTAGCCTCTGGGAAGGAGAAGATCCTGTGATCATTGAAACACATGCAGCTGGTGGAGAAAAAAAAAGGGACAGCGGTATTTAAAAAGACACATTTTATAAAATAGTGGCTACACTCTTTCAGGGTAAACCTTGCTGTTAATATTACATACATAGCACATGTGCTTTCGTTACAAGGTCGCATTTTGCCTCCCCCTACCGCATGGCTACCCCCTCAACCCTCCCCCCTCCCCGTGGCTAACAGCAGGGAACATTTCTGTTCAGCCACAGGTAAACAGCCCAGCAGGAACGGGCTCCTCTGAGTGTCCCCTGAAGAAAAGCACCCTATTTCAACCAGGTGACCATGAATGATATCTCACTCTCCTGAGGATAACACAGAGAGATAAAGAACGGATGTTGTTTGAACGCCAGCAAACATACACTGCAATGCTTTGTTGTACAATGATTCCCGAGTACGTGTTACTGGCCTGGAGTGGTAAAGTGTCCTACCATGGAGGACGCAATAAGGCTGCCCTCCCCAGAAACCTTTTGCAAAGGCTTTGGGAGTACATCCAGGAGAGCCGCGAATGCCAGGGCAAAGTAATCCTTTCACATGCTTGCTTTTAAACCATGTATAGTATTTTAAAAGGTACACTCACCGGAGGTCTCTTCTCCGCCTGCCAAGTCCAGGAAGCACCCTTGGGTGGGTTCGGGGGGTACTGGCTCCAGGTCCAGGGTGAGAAACAGTTCCTGGCTGTCGGGAAAACTGGTTTCTCTGCTTGCTTGCTGTGAGCTATCTACAACCTCATCATCATCATCATCATCTTCTTCGTCCCCAAAACCTGCTTCCGTGTTGCCTCCATCTCCATTGAAGGAGTCAAACAACACGGCTGGGGTAGTGGTGGCTAAACCCCCTAAAATGGCATGCAGCTTATCATAGAAGCGGCATGTTTGGGGCTCTGACCCGGAGCGGCCGTTCGTCTCTCTGGTTTTCTGGTAGGCTTGCCTCAGCTCCTTAAGTTTCACGCGGCACTGCTTCGGGTCCCTGTTATGGCCTCTGTCCTTCATGCCCTGGGAGATTTTGACAAAGGTTTTGGCATTTTGAAAACTGGAACAGAGTTCTGATAGCACGGATTCCTCTCCCCATACAGCGATCAGATCCTGTACCTCCCGTTCAGTCCATGCTGGAGCTCTTTTGCGATTCTGGGACTCCATCATGGTCACCTGCAGCTTGCCACGCTGGCCAAACAGGAAATGAGATTCAAAAGTTCGCGGTTCTTTTCCTGTCTACCTGGCCAGTGCATCTGAGTTGAGAGTGCTGTCCAGAGCGGTCACAATGGAGCACTCTGGGATGGCTCCCGGAGGCCAATACCGTTGAATTGTGTCCACAGTACCCCAAATTCGACACGGCAAGGCTGATTTAAGCGCTAATCCACTTGTCAGGGGTGGAGTAAGGAAATCGATTTTAAGAGCCCTTTAAGTCGAAATAAAGGGCTTTATCGTGTGGATGGGTGCAGGTTTACATCGATTTAACGCTACTAAATTCGACCTAAAGTCCTAGTGTAGACCAGGGCTTTACCTCATCTAAGGGTAAAGCACCTTTTACTGTGTAGCATATTAGGACTAAATTCTGCAGCAAGACTCACGGAAATATGCAATAAGAGTATAAGACCCAGAACAGACCAGCAGCAGCCTGCTGTCGCAAGCTTCCCACCTCTTCATAAGCCAGCCTAGACCATCTCCTAAAGCCCCCACACTCTGCTTGCTGTTTCCTGCCCTTCCCAGGGGACATGGGGTAGCAGATAGGAAGGATTACTTCTGGAAGAAGTAGTCTCCTAAGAATCAGAACAGGATGTGTGAGGCTTCAGAAGGAGGCTGCAGATTGCGAGCTGTTAAAACAGAGCGGGAAGAGGAGCTGGAGCAAGAGGTGCTGTCTTTGCAAGAACTTCTGAACTGTTGTCTTTAGGGTAATGCAGCAAGGGAGAGGCAGTGGCAGAAGTCCTCCATTCAAAGTCATTAAACACACAGACTAACACCCTATCTGGGCTGAAACCTTTATGGGGAAAAAAACCCCACTCAATTCTATTGATGTCCATTAAAAACGTAGTGTTAACTAGAGCTGTCCAGAAAATAGAATTTCTATCCTACGAAGAAGTTTTGTCCCAATTCAAGTCAAAAATTTAAAAATCTCAAAATTTTTCATAAATTCTAAAAAATTCTATTTTAGAAGAACTGACACAGAATTTTTCAAATTGCTGTCTGCCCTCAGGAAAGACTACTGTCAAATTCATTTTCATTCTTGATTATTATTAATTATTATTATTATTATTATTGTAAAAAGGCATTTTCCACCAGAAAATCATTTCGATGGAAAATTCCTGACTAGCTCCAGTGTTAACATGATTTGGCAGAAATGTTCAAACTCTGAGATGGGAGTTAAAATATCTGAGTTGTCATAGTTTTCTATGGAAGGAATTGCTTCTGACTGCTGCAAGCTGGTGCAAAACAGCATGCAAATATACATACTGTCTGACAACATAAAAGAGAGAACAAATGCAATCACTGTAATCTTATAACTAAGGCCATGTCTACAATAGCACTTAAGTCGGCAAAACTTTTGTCACTCAGGGGTGCGAAAAAACACCCCGCCAAACGACATACATTTTGCCGGCATTAGCACTAGTGTGCACAGCACTATGTCGGCATGAGATGCTCTCCTGCCGACACAGCCACTGCCGCTCGTTGAGCTGGTTTTATTATGTCAACGGGAGAATTCTCTCCCGACAACATAATGCAACTACATGAGCGCTCTCACAGAGGCACGGCCGTGTCAGTACACCCATGCCGCTGTAAGCTTGTAAGTGTAGCCATGGATTCTCATACTTCATTGCACTGTGGCCTCCTTCTAACAACAAAAATTACTATATGACCCCAGGAGGGGACACCGAAGCCTGAATCTGCCCAAGCTCTGCCACACTGCGTGGGGGGGCCAAAGTCCAAGTACTTCCCCATAGGCAGGGGGAACAAAGCAGAAGCCCAAGGGCTTGAACCCCGGGCTCCAGCAAGCCTAAGCCAGACCTGGCAACCCCATTAAACTGTGGTCACAACCCACTTTGTGGTTGCGACCTGAAGTTTTAGAACCACTGGCCTAAGCTATTCAGACAACATGCACTCAGAGAGCATGATACTGCTCTCCGCATTCTCTTATATCTTGTTCAAATTTAGTAAAATTAATTAAAGAAAATCAAATTCCACTAAGCCAATTACATCGATCATGTGGACCTTGTCAAAAGAGTTCAGCTAAACGGTTGTTTTTCAGTTTAGACTGTAGGCTCGACACAGACAAATTAAAATGACTTACAAGCTGTTTTTCCATTCACAGGAAATAGATCCACCCCACTGGCACAAGGCCATGCCAACCGCAAACCCTTCACTTGCAAGGACAGCTGTGCTAGAGGGGAGAAATCACCTACAGGGGAGAACAGCTTAAAAATCCAGCCAGAGCTCCAGAGGAGATCCTCTGGCAGAGGCTTCTTAGGAGATCTGCTGAATCAAATTGTTTTTGCTTTGCAATTTCTACTCATGGGCAGATTTTCAGAAGTGCTCAGCACTCAGCTGCAATCATTGAGAAAAATGGGAGTGTCTGGGTGATAAGCACTTCACTGCAGGAAGACAGCGTGTCTAACAAAGCGCCCAGTACTTACATATTTGTTTTCCATAAAAGAAAAGCATTCCCAGCTGACCTGGCCCCGCTCCCTTTCCAGTGGGCTGGCTACTTCAGGCTCACCTGAGGAGAGGGAATTATAGATGTACTTTCTGCAGCCAGGAGCAGAAGCTAGCAGAATCCAACGACAGGATCTGGCCCCTTCACTCTGACCTGAGCAGTCTTAACTCTGTTTCAAGGACTGTCATTTCTGACTGAGAAAGAAAAGTGGTAACCTCCATTTTGCTAAGGCCCATGACAAATTTGGAGCTTTACAGGTCACATTCTGATTCCTTCCCTTTACGGAAAGTGTGAAAGTACTGAATGTTTTTACCAAATTTATGCACAAACAGTTGCATCCTGCTCTCTATTAAGTAGAGCTCACAAAAAACAAACAAACACTGTTAGCTACAATTCAGATTCTAGCAGTTCAAAATGTTTGAGAGTCAGAGCAATAAAATCAATATTTTACCTCTTCTTTACTGCTTTAATTTGTATTAGCAATACATCCAGTCCCTAAAATAACTGAAAAAATAATCAGACAAAAGTCTATTAAGAGAGTGGTTATTGGACGCATAAGCAATGGAAATAGAAGAGGGATGATTTCTTTGTGGGACAGTTAGTCAAGAGATAATTTTTAATCTTTAAAACTAACATTTATATATATCATGATACATATTACACCAAATAAAAACTAGCTATTTTGATCAATCTCAAAAGGTAATTGGAAATGGGGAATCATCAATCAATGACAGTGTTTCTTGTGGAGTCCTGCAGGGATCTGTTCTTGGCCCAGTGCTATTCAATATCTTTATCAACGTTCTGGAAGAAATAAAATAATTGTGGCTAAAGTTTGCAGATGACAGAAACACTGGTGGAGTGGTAAACAATGATAAGGTCAGTTATATAGGCCAGTTTGGAACACTTGATTAACTGGAGCAATGTGTGTTTTAGAATAGCAAAAAGAATTACCATACCCTAGAAACAAAGAATGGAAGTCACATATGCAGCGATTGGAAAGCAACAACTCTGAAAAGAATTTAGGAGTTGTTGTGAACAAATAACTGAACATGTACTCTCACTCAGGGTGATGCTAAGAAAGCCAATGTGATCACTGCTCAGCTAATGCAGAGGAGTAGGGAGGTGGGATTACCTCCGTATACTGCACTTTAGTGAGACCATTACTGGAGTACTGTGTTTAGAAGAGCCTCAAAAAATGCTGACTAATTGGAAAGGGTTCAGACAAGAGCTACAATTATTCAAGATGTGGAAGGCCTAATACAGAGAGACTAAAGAAGCTCATTCTATTTAGTTTACCCAAGAGAAGATTAAGTGGTGACTTGATCGTAGTCTACAAGTACCTACATGGGGAGAAGATTTTTGACAGTAGAATTGTCTTTACTTAGCATACAACAAGATCCAATGGCTGGAAGCTGAACCTTGACAAACTGAGATTAGAAATTTTAGCAGCGAGGTAATTAGTCACTGGAAAACTGACATAGGGATGAGTTGGCTTTTCCATTATTTGAAATATTTAAATCAAGATTAGATTTATTTATTTTCTAAATATCTCTAGCAATTATTGCAGGAATTACTGGGTGAAATTCTCAGGCCTGTGTTAGGCAAGAGACTAGACTAGGTAATCACAAGAGTTCCTTCTGGACTTAAAAAAAAAAGTATGAATACCAAAAAAGTCAACACAAATACTTTAATTTGGGTGATTTGTATTTGGTGGCTGTTATTTTTATGTAACAGATATAATTTGACCATAGAGTCAGCCAGTAGCTAAAATGCTAAAAACGGGGGGGGGGCAAAAATGGAACAACTGAGGTATTCTGATACCACTGTAATGAACACAGTATTATTATTAGTAGTACATATAGTTATGGATTGGGATCCCGTTGTGTTAGGTGCTGTACAAACACAGAACAAAAAAATGGTCCCTGCGACAAAGAGCTTACAAGAAATAAATGTAGGTATAAATGCCTACATAGCTAAAAGAGTGGAGAGCTAATAAGTTGTTTTCAATGTTTTTATGAATCTGGAAAAGATGTTCTGTTTGGCTTCTGACTAGATGAACTAAACAAAACTAGTTTGGAATACGGTAAAGTGGTTGTATAGATTTTATAGATAGGATATACTGGTTGCCATTAAAAAAAAACACTTATCAACAGCTTCAGTACTACACGGTATAGGAAATAAATGTAGTAACTTTGAAACCATAGTCTTCTGGCTATTGGCAAATGTTGAATATTTAATGCCATCCGCTGTATTTGTGCATCTCCATGTCCTTTTACATATCCACCCATGTCTCTTTTTTTAAATAAGGTATTAACTAAATAACTGAAAAAAGCAAACAGTTGTCAACGCTTTTCTTGAGAATTAAACTAGATATATGAGGACCGCTCTGAACAAAACAAGAATTGACCTAACCCTCCTCCCAAACCTCTACCAAACTTTCTGACCCTCCAAATAGATTCTAGTTAGGTTAAAAAAAACTTTTGCTATTCTCCTTAGTTTTCATGTACCTCTATCTGATTCAATTTGGGAAAGGAGGGTAAATACATACATTCTTGGCGTGGGTGTGTGATCCAGCTGAAATTTACATTTCTTATGAGATTTCTAGCTAAACTCGCAGTCCAAAAATGTTCCACGTGTTGTATGGTATTAGATTACAAGACATCAGTTGTGAAGACGATCCCATCTCTAAAAAAATAAAACTCTCTCTGTCCTAGGGATTGCATCTGTTGGGGTACAGCGGTCGGTCTGTTGTTATAAAGGAGAAGGTTCAAACAGACTTTCAGGTGAGAGGAAAAACAGCATCTTACCAGAGTACATCAGCCTCAGAACAGATTGCTCATAAGACAGCATCATCTAGGTCCAAATTTTACACGGAACTCCTTTATCAAACGCTGAAGAGCTCAGGCACAGACGGTGTCCTTAGTGTATTGACTTTTCTATTTAAAATCATGAGGTCAGTGGCATTTGTGCCTGAGCAAGGACTGCGGAAGGCCTGCAGAACCCCTACGAAGTGGCAGTACTGCCGCTGGAGCTCGTCCCCCTCCCTGGAAAGCGTTTACAAAGTTCAACGAGCCTTGACCGGTTTCTTTGTTTAGCTTCTTGCACTTTGTTACTGCAGCACTGAACCCAGCGCCGTCTCTAATTTTCCTGACTGACAGGAGCATGCTGCAGTTTTATGAGTGCGGGAGCCGGGGCTAATCAACAATAATTATCAGCTGTGAAATGGAAGCAATCACGCTGAGATCAGGAGCAGCAGGACAGCAGCTATACTCACAAAAGAAAGAAGACAAACCAGCCCATACCACCTCCTGACAAGCGAGATGCTTTGGTAGTCTGCCACGGTATCACCACCCAGACCATGGACCAGCCCTTCCAAGCTCCTTATCATGCTCACCCCACATGCCCACCGAGTGTCTACAGTTGCTGCCAACAGTTTGGAGAGAGACTGGCTAAGAAACAATGAAAAATGTGTTCCACAAACACCTTAAACTCTGCAGCTTTTAACTTATTTTCTAGCTGCATTCTACAGCGATTTATCTTGTCTTTCAGTGGCATGCTTGGGTATTGCTATCTTAGAAGTGGCAGAGTGCCAAACACCAGATGCAGAAGGTGGGAAAACATTCAGGCAGGGAAATATATAAATAATAAATAATTTATTCTGTTCACTTACTGTATAAATAGCTTTCTATTTGGGGAACTCAGATAAGCGTTCTCCCCTAACTGCTTTGAATCAGAGAGGTTCTCCTTCTATCTGGGGATCTCAAAGCACTTTACACATATTAGTGATTTAAGCTTCATATCACCCCAAGAGATAGGCAAATCCTGTATTTCCATGTAACACATGGTAAAACCAAAGCACAGAAAAATACAGCGCATATAATCAGCTGGGCAGCACCCTTCTGCAGGTACAAGACTGTTTGTTAAAAACTGGAATAATCACATTTCTATCTACAATTTCTCTGCAGGCACAAAAACAGACATAAGTTTTATGTCTGCAAAATTACATCTTCAAAAGGGGAGTTGGACCTTAGCCTAGCTGCACATAAACTACAAAGTGACTGGCTCAAGGTCAACAGGAAGTTGTTGCAGACCTAGGAATATGACCTAAATCCCTTGACTTTCAGTCTTGTGTCTTAACCATAAGGCCATGCTTCCTCCCCTTGATGTGCAAGGCAGTATGGAAATGGAAGGAGGCAGAGCAAGGAGAAGCCAAGAGGGATATGGCATAAAGGTAAAATAAGATTTGAGCATGCTTAGTGATTGATGTTTACATTCTGTCACCTGTACAGCATCATACTGGTGCATAGCACTTTACAGACAATTAAAAATAGTAGATCCCTTAAGAGTCTGTGGAACAGCATTTACAGCATGTCATGTAGGGCAAAGTGATTCACAGATTACAGATAACCCATAGCACTACTTATCCTTCACCAAATACAATTATACCACTACCACCAAGATGCTCAGTGCTTGGCTGAGATCAGCTCATGGATGAAGAACAGCTGGTTGAAGCTGAATCTGAGAAAAAGAGAAGTTATGCTGGTGAGCAGAGGAAGGCACTCTAAGGAGTTTGCAGCCACGGTGAGTCTCCTTTGGCTGAAGGTACATACCCACAATTGGTCAATTCAGTCTACAATTTAAAAGTGCTCCTAGACTCCTTGCTGATACTAAGCTCTTGTCTACCAGCATCCATGTCTGAATATTTTCTACCATTTCTGATTGGCTAGGAGACTCCATTCTATCTTGGTGGGCAATGGCCTTGTCTCAGTTATACATTCCTTTCTCACCTCCCATCTGAACGACAGCAGTGCAATATACATGGGTACGAAGCCCTCAGCCTTTAAGAACACTTAAGTACAAAACACCGTGGAGTTTCTGTTGTATGGATGTTGATCTCAAAGTCCCAAAGAGTTAAAGGTGTTTAATGTTGGACAATGAACATTTATAAATAGTGAGAGCTAAGTTCCAGGTTCTTTTAAACAGAGGCCTTGGTTTTATGGTTACTGGGGAAACACCCAAAAACATTCATTCAAATGAAAAGTTTATTGACTAAATAAAAGAAAGAACAAGAAATCAAAACAGGCATTTATATTGAAACTGTGGTTGAGTGATTATGCAAAACAAACGTAGTCATAACCATTAAAGCCTTTCTCCTTTGGGAGGCAAAATGTCAATCTAATTTTCCAGAACAACCTTTCTTTGATGAAAAGGAAAGGGTTGATTTTACTGTGCTGTACAGTGGGCATTTACTTATCCTGTTCTTAATGGACGGACAGACAAACACAAAGTGGAGGAGAGACAGGATGGAACAGATGGTTGAAATATGGATTTTGTTGATGTTTTTTAGGACACTGGACTGCTGATTAGTTATAAGTGGTTTCTTTTGGCTGGCAAGTCGACCATGACACCTACTACTTGGATCCTGGTTTACAATCTGGTCAGGGATGTCATCTGATTGGATCTTTTCTTCTTAGTGGCAGTGACATAGTGCATCTGGCGAAGACACATGACATTGATGGGAGAGAGCTCTCCTGTCGACATAATTACTCTATCTCAATGAGCGGCAGAAGCTATGTTGGCGGGAGAGCGTCTCCCACCATCATAGCATGGTGTAGACACCGCTTTAAGTCAATGTAACTTACGTTGCTCAAGGGGGTGGTTTTTTCCATACCACTGAGCAATGTAACTTATATCGACTTAAGTGGTAGTGTGTAGACAAGGCAGGCTTGGATGACTACAGCATAGTTGACTTCAGTATTTGATTGAAAGCTAGGGAAGTGAGAGAGGACAGAAGGAAAGAAAATTGAGGGTGGAAGGGATATAACACAATAAGGGAAGGGAAGACAGTGAGGATCTTATGTGCCTTTTCAGTGCTGGCAGTTAGATAACCCCATTCATGGGCTGAGGATTGGATGTCTTAATAATATGATGACTTCAGCATTTCAGGTAAAAACAAAGTTCTTTAAACAAGATTAAGGCCAGATGGCCTTCCCTTCAGGTAAAAAGTCCTTTAAATGTGTCGAGGTGAGTTGCAGTGCTGGCAGTTTGGGGGATGCGTTGGGATGCAAGGTGGGATAGGAGATATGAGAGAGAGAGTTGATCTGAATTAATCTGAACAGAATTGATGATGTCCTTTTTCAAAGTCTCTTTTTAAGGAACCCCAAATGGGGAAAAGTGGGCATAACAGTTTATCTCGCTCATTATTTTGTCTACCAATTAGGCCTAATATGCATCAGACCAGTTTTGCTCTATTAACTTCCAATTCCACATCTTCTGTTTTTACCAGCCATAATTTCAACAGTCTTTGGATTATATCAACATGGCCTTTTTGGTTTAGACTAATCCAGCTTCTTTTGTCTGGTTCTTTTGCGCTTGTTACAACATTCAATCTTGTAAACAACATGACCTATTTTTCATGGTTATTGTAATATCTGATAAATTTTCACATACTTTTTACATTTGAGCTTACAACAGAGGTACACTTTGCAGGCTCAGTTGTCACAACAATGTCCCCTCAACAACACAGGCTACCATGAGCACATCACACCTGTCCTTCACTCTATGCTGGCTTCCTGTAGAATATCTAATCATAGAATCATAGAATATCAGGGTTGGAAGGAACCTCAGGAGGTCATCTAGTCCAACCCCCTGATCAAAGCAGGACCAATCCCCAGTTTTTGCCCCTGATCCCTAAATGGCCCCCTCAAGGATTGAACTCACAACCCTGGGTTTAGCAGGCCAATGCTCAAACCACTGAGATCAAGTTAAAGAGCTCAGTTCTTACCTTCAACGTGCTCACTGGCCTGCGCCGAGCACCTCTAAAAGATAAACTAAAGCTCTGGGACAAAGACTGTGACTGACAACTCCACTACTCAGGCACTATGGAACTTTCTGACATAAAGGTAAAGTTTGCCTGTGTGACAGACAGAGCTTTCTCTGTGAAACAAACTCTCCCAGAAACTCAGGGCCATCACAAATCACTCACTGCCTACCACTGCAAGTGCTAGAGGCTCTTCTTTGACCTTGCCTTCTGTAAAATAAATAGTTTCAGAGTAGCAGCCGTGTTAGTCTGTATCCGCAAAAAGAACAGGAGTACTTGTGGCACCTTAGAGACTAACAAATTAATATATTAGAGCATAAGCTTTCATGGGCTACAGCCCACTACATCGGATGCATAGAATGGAACATTATATATACACACACACAGATAAGTTGGAAGTTACCATACGAACTGTGAGAGGCTAATTAGTTAAGATGAGCTATTATCAGCAGGAGAAAAAAACTTTTGTAGTGATAATCAAGATGGCCCATTTAGACAGTTGACAAGTTAAGTATCCTCACACCTTCACAAGTTTCAGAGTAACAGCCCTGTTAGTCTGTATTCGCAAAAAGAAAAGGAGTACTTGTGGCACCTTAGAGACTAACCAATTTATTTGAGCATAAGCTTTCGTGAGCTACAGCTCACTTCATCGCAGGCATAGTGTGGAAAGTGTAGAAGATCTTTTTATATACACACAAAGCATGAAAAAATACCTCCTCCCACCCCACTCTCCTGCAGCTAATAGCTTATCTAAAGTGATCACTCTCCTTACAATGTGTATGATAATCAAGGTGGGCCATTTCCAGCACAAATCCAGGGTTTAACAAGAACGTCTGAGGAGGAGGGCGGGGAGGTAGGTTACCTTGCATAATGACTTAGCCACTCCCAGTCTCTATTCAAGCCTAAATTAATTGTATCCAATTTGCAAATGAATTCCAATTCAACAATTTCTCGCTGGAGTCTGGATTTGAAGTTTTTTTGTTGTAATATCACAACTTTCATGTCTGTAATCTCGTGACCAGAGAGATTGAAGTGTTCTCTGACTGGTTTATGAATGTTATAATTCTTGACATCTGATTTGTGTCCATTTATTCTTTTACGTAGAGACTGTCCAGTTTGACCAATGTACATGGCAGAGGAGCATTGCTGGCACATGATGGCATATATCACATTGGTGGATGTGCAGGTGAACGAGCCTCTGATAGTGTGGCTGATGTTATTAGGCCCTGTGATGGTGTCCCCTGAATAGATATGTGGGCACAGTTGGCAACGGGCTTTGTTGCAAGGATAGGTTCCTGGGTTAGTGGTTCTGTTGTGAGGTATGTGGTTGCTGGTGAGTATTTGCTTCAGGTTGGGGGGCTGTCTGTAGGCAAGGACTGGCCTGTCTCCCAAGGTTTGTGAAAGTGTTGGGTCATCCTTCAGGATAGGTTGTAGATCCTTAATAATGCGTTGGAGGGGTTTTAGTTGGGGGCTGAAGGTGACGGCTAGTGGTGTTCTGTTATTTTCAACACCACTTTCTACAAGCCATTACCCTCTGATCCCACTGAGAGTAACCAAAAGAAACTACAGCATGAAGTGAGCTGTAGCTCACGAAAGCTTATGCTCAAATAAATTGGTTAGTCTCTAAGGTGCCACAAGTACTCCTTTTCTTTTTGCGAATACAGACTAACACGGCTGTTACTCTGAAACCTGTCAGAAGATGAAATGACCATGATGCTGATTGTAATTTGCTTTAGTTTTTTAGAACTCAGAGGATTTAAAGTGGATAACCAGAGGTACAATTTTCATGAGGGAGCTGAAGGAGATTCTTTCCCCATAATGCCCCTAGAGGTGATTTACACAAATTTCCCATTACAATCCAATAACAAAAGGTATGAATGTTCAAGAAAAAGCCAGAGATATCCTGACATGTTGTAGATATGATTATTGATGGGGAACAGGATAGATTCTTGGTTCAGACTACAAAATGTTTGATAATCATAAGCCCAATTCTACTTTGAATTACACCCCATTGAAATGCCACAGAAATTGCCTAACATTGATGGTACCATAACTAATAGAAAATTTTGCTTGTCCTGTTCCTTCTTCAGACATAACACTAGGACAGCAGTGTTGAGTAAATGAGGTTAACAGAACACTGATAGAAAAATAAATCAGAAGACAAGCTTCACAACTGGTGTCACCGTTTTCTTCAGAGCATTCACATTGCAGAACGTCCGAGTGCTGCCCTTACCAGCTAGCCTACACGCTAATACACTATTTCACATAGTTCTATAAATAGACTATGGAAAGCAAAGGTGCAAGTGTTAAAATATTAATCAACCCCCCAGAAAACGTAGTGATTGTGATAAATTATATGTAGGACTCCATATCTGTCACCGAAGTCGCGCAAGTCATGGATTCTGTGACTTTCCGCAGCCCCCGGGGCCAGCCGCACCGGCAGCTGCTTGGGCGGCTAACCCCAGGGACTGTCCAAGCAGTGGCCAGTGCGGCTGGGTCTGGGGACCACCCAAGCAGCAGTCCCAGGGCGGTGGGAGCAGCCACAGATCGGTAGCCTCCCAGCGGCAGTCGCGGGTGTGGCTGGAGCAGCAGTGGGTGGGCAGCCCCTGGCAGCTGGCCTTGGTGGTATTAACAGAACATTGATAGAAAAATAAATCAGAAGACAAGCTCCACAAAATTAAGGCTATGATTTAGTCAGGAGTATTTATAGTACAAGTCATGGACAGGTCACGGGCCGTGAATTTTTGTTCATTGCCCATGACCTGTCCATGATTTTTACTAAAAATACCCATGACTAAATCATAGCCTTAATTTTACCCAACAGGTCCTACAGCATCCATTGTGTTTTCTCAAAACAGAAAACTAAAAGCTATCTTTTGGGCAAAGGAAATGACAAGTCTGAAAAACAGAAGGCAATGCTTCACTTAAGTAATAAATACAAGCCTCCTCCTCTCCGACCCCCAAATCATTCATGGGCCAGTTTCTGCAATGTGACTCGAGAAACCTCAAAATCAAATCCATATTGACAAGATGTAAATTAGTATTTGAGTTGACTGGGCTTGGAGAATTGTTTCCTGAAATGGTTCACATCATAACAGCAAGCAGCAGGAATAAAGTGGTAATCAAATACTCTGTCTCTCACCTTAGTTCTAGTGCTTAGTTCCAAGTTTTACTTACCAGTCTTGCACAGCATTGAAGGATTCTTCATTCGTGATGTCATACATTAAAATGAAGCCCATTGCACCCCGGTAATAGGCTGTGGTAATTGTCCTATATCTTTCCTGACCTGCCGTGTCCTAAAACAACAAAAATAATCTTTTATATAAATGTTACCTTGTCAAGTGATTTGTATCTTTCTGAAAATCAGAAGTGAACTTTGAAAAATTTTCATCTTCACACCTTTGAAATTCCATTCAAGTCACTGGGCAGCTTTTCATTCTCTTTTTTTAAAGAGATGAAGGATTGTCCTGTGGTTAAGGCACTAGACTGGGACTTAGGAGATCTTGGTACTATTCCTAGCTTTCCCAGTCAATTCATCTCTGTGTCTCAGTCTCCCACCTGTAAAATGGGGATAATAATACTTCCATTCACACACAGCCTTTGTCTATCTTGTCCATTTACATTGCAAGCTCTTTGGGACAGGGACCGTCACTTATTATGTTAATATAGAGTACCCGATTTTGGTTAAGGTTTTAAGGTTCTAGTTTAATAAAAATGTTAACAATAATAATTAAAATATATTACAGGAAATAATATAATCATTCTGTTTCAAAATAACACTTATTTGGATTTTTAAAGACCCCAAAGGTATCCTTAAATCTTGCACAAATAGAACATTTCACTGAAATTCCATCAAGCAACGTCTAGTATGAACTTTTACTACACCTACTGTACCATTGACTGCAGAGGTCTTAAGTTAATTCTGGTTTGTTTTTTAAACAAATGCTGTAAGGGAATTATATCATCGCAAAATTTTAATAGTACAAAAATTTATTTTTGCTAGAACATGGAAAGGACTACTTCAGCTGTTCCCTAGTAGAAGAAACTGACAAAAATGACAAATGTATTAATTGGAATATTTTCTAAAATAATTCTTATGGTACAAGTAGTACCACCTCATTAGAGAAAATATATTTAAATGAGTGTTCTTTTCTGCATGTACATCAATCATCCTACAAATAAAGAAGAAATTAAATTCCACCCACTTCATAAATCAATTATAAGAAGATCATTTTTTTAAAAATGTAACAGATCTGATTACCATACACAAACAATTTCTTAGGCAGAACACTAGGAGGGAATTCAGGTCAAATTACAGTCACTACAGTCTAGGTTTAATTTTAATGACCTTGCACGGAAAACAAGCATAGAAAGCTAGAGCCTGATATACCTCTTATTTACCTAGATTTACACTAGAGTAACCCCACAACTTCAGTAGAGTTACTCCTGATTTACACCAGTATGAGAGGAGAATCAGACCTTTGATGTAGACATACAATTTCCCATGATACTTCATTGTTCTAGACATACCAGCGGGCTTCATGCACTAGAATTTATCGATCATAGGCTAGCAGTGTCCATAGAGCACAGTCCTTACTAGCTCCCATGGTGTACATCGCAACAGGAAAAGTATGCCACTGAGAAGTACACCAGCATAAATCAGGAGCCAGGCTGGCTCTAGGCACCGGCAAAACAAGCAGGTGCTTGGGGCGGCACATTTCTAGGGGCGGCATTCTGGCGCTGGCCATGCCGCCCCTAGAAATGTGCCCCCATCGCCCCAGCTCGCCTCCGCTCCACCCCCGCCTACTCCCCTGAGCGCGCTGCCGCCGCTCCGCTTCTCCCCCCTCCCTTCCAGGCTTGCCACACGCCAAACAGCTGATAAGCCTGGGAGGGAGGGAGAAACCGGCGTGCTCGGGGGGGGAGGCGGTGGTGGTGGAGTGGAGGTGATCTGGGACGGGGAGCGGTTCCTGTAACCCCCCCCCCCATTACTTCCTGTGCTCCCCCCCACCCTTGCTCCTCTCTGCTCCGCCTGCTCCCTTGAACACGCTGCCTCTCCCTCGCCTGAGAGGGAGGGGGGAGAAGTGGAGCAGCAGTGTGTTCAGGGGAGCGGGCAGAGCGGAGGGGAGCTAGGGTGGCGGTTGCGGGGGGGGAGAGTCACAGGAAGCAATGGGGGGGAATGCGGCACGCCCGGGGGAGGAGGCGGGGCCGGGGATTTGGGGAAGGGGCGGAGTTGTGGTGGAGCCAGGGGCAGGAGGACACAAAAAAAAAGGCGGGGGCGACCAAAATTTTTTTTGCTTGGGGGGCAAAAATCCTAGAGCTGGCCCTGATCAGGAGTACCTCCAGTGAGGTCTGAACAGTGTGTAAAATTGCAATTCCTGGAGTTTTGGGTTTGTTCTCAAAGTTCAGAGATGAACTCATGGGTTTGGGAACTCATGAGAACTGAATTTAATACAAGGTTTGCATGAACTGCCACAAACAAAAACTATGGAGTTTCATGGAGCTCTGTTTTATAGCTCTACTGATATTTGTATTCATTTGTCACACAATCAAACACAATGCTTTACCATTCCCACATTAGCCCAATGAAACTTTTCATGGTTCCTAAAGAGTTGTAAGATTCAACAGAAATGAGAATACTATTAAGAGGGCCATATGTAAGCATCTGAAAACTAGAAAATTCAGTTTTTTTTATGGTCACCCATCTTTACCATACGTTGAAAACTCATTTTAGAAATATTGCTTTCTGAACACGTTGTTAGGATACAGATATTCAGGCCTGTCGGTAAAGGCCTGTACTCTAAGAATTTAGGTGTATTCTTATCACTTGGCTAGTTATAGAGGTATAAAAGAAAGAATCAAAAATCACTGTCTGCCGGTGTAAGGTCCTTCTCTTACTGGGACAGTCTGAGGCCCTGTCCTTACGCTAAGGCCTTTGGCTAAGCAGCAGAGGCAGCCATAAGCTGGGAAGCGACTGGTCACAGCCTCACATTCCAAACTAGTCACATTGAAAGAAGGTGCTATTGGGCTGTTAGGAATACAATCCTGTCCTGATAATGCCTATCACCTCCAGAGAAAGGGAAGTGCCTACAAAATGTAAAAGGAAACTTCGTTTGATAGCATCCTGTCTGGCAAGAACTCACTTATCAATAGTTGTGATGTGAAATCCTCCCTTCTGCATTGTTTTGTCATTATAGTTCCCACTTTGTTATTGTTTGTCTGTATAATCTCTGTCTGGTTCTGTGATTGTTTCCATCTGCTGTATAATTAATTTTGCTGGGTGTAAACTAATTAAGGTGGTGGGATATAATTGGTTACATAATCATGTTAAAAGAAAAGGGGTACTTGTGGCACCTTAGAGACTAACCAATTTATTTGAGCATAAGCTTTCGTGAGCTACAGCTCACTTCATCGGATTGAAGTGAGCTGTAGCTCACGAAAGCTTATGCTCAAATAAATTGGTTAGTCTCTAAGGTGCCCCAAGTACTCCTTTTCTTTTTGCAAATACAGACTAACACGGCTGTTACGCTGAAAATAATCATGTTACAATATGTTAGGATTGGTTCGTTAAATTTCAGGAAAATGATTGGTTAAGGTAAAGCTAAGCAGCACTCAAGTTTTACTATATAGTCTGCAGTCAATCAGGAAGTGAGTGGGGGGTGGGTGGGAATGGGAACAGGGAATGGGGGCGGGGAAATTGGAATCATGTTTTGCTAAAGGGGGAAATGGGAACAGGGAATGGGGGTAAGGAAATTGGAATCATGTTTGGCTAAGGGCAGGAATGGGAACAGAGACACATGTGTAAGACCTGGGTGTCAGAGCTGGGAAGGAGGACACTAAGGAAGGAAACTGGAATCATGCTTGCTGGAAGTTCACCCCAATAAACATTGAATTGTTTGTACCTTTGAACTTCGGGTATTGTTGCTCTCTGTTCATGCGAGAAGGACCAAGGAAGTAAGTGGGTGAAGGAATAAGCCCCCTAACACACGTCAATGTAAAATTAGAGATAGGTCCATGTCAAAGACTCAGATCTGACAACTCCCAAACACTGGGCCACTTCTGATCTTCATGAACTTTTGCAACTGGTTCCTATATCTATAAATGACTAAACAAAAAAGTCCAGATCCAAAACAGCATCCTCTACCTTAAATCTGGCAAAGCTTCAATCCAGATCTGCAGCTGAGGCCCATCTTTACATAAAATTAATTATCTACAAACTTTAGTCCACTTGTTTCTCTCCCTTTTTTCTTTTACACATATTTCAGTTTTGACATAGCTGAGAAAGCCTAAACCAATGAACAGAAAGGCTCTAAAATACTGGCTATGAAGTTATCAAAATCTTGGATATAGAGCTTACTGTCTTGGTGACTTATCACTAGAATTTTTCACTGTATGATCTGCAGACAGGTTTTAGTGTGAATCACCTGAAGCAAAATAATATTTTCTCCTGCTTATCAGACTAATATATTTCCCCCTATACAAATCTCAGGTTAACAGACAAATACACAGTCACTGTCAAAAAGTGTCTGGATTCCATATCTATTCTGGACAGTAATACTGTAGACTTGCTATAGGGCAGGCTTTTACTCTAACAGTAAAGAAAGGGTATTAAGCCAATAAAACTATGGGAAATTAAAACTTTTTCTATGAAAAAAATATAAGGAAACTGCTTAAACATGAAGGAAATAAGGTGATATTCCTTCCTCTAATAATGATGGATCCACTGGCTTTCTTGCTTGGCTGAGGAATACAATTATACCTTCATACTTTTTATTTAACAGGCACATGTTGAGAAAACTAGCTGGCTTATGAGACCTTTAGAAAGTACAAGAACCCAACACAATCAAGTCCCAGTCCAAACTGGAGATTACCATAAAATATATATTTGCTGCTATTACTAATAAGTAGCAAATAGTAGTAGTGAATACTAGTAAATAAAGTAGACTCCCATAATTTCCTCAGTCTAAATTCTTGAAAGCAAAGAGGTCTCCTCTTCCTGTAGCCTCATTATGTGTAGGCAATTTACTTTTAAGTGTATATGACGTATAACGAAACCACAGTTGGCTTTGGAAATTGACATTGGTACCTCCTTGATCAGAAGAGGCATGGAATAAGATTTGGAGGAATATTTACACTGCAATTTGGTTGTCTCTCTTCTCCAATCTTCCTCCTTTACTATGGTGGAATGTACTCTGGATTCTAATTCAGATGCACAAAACTGCCCTACCAATGACTCTTTCTGATTATATTATGTGATAACTGGTACTGTTATGCACATCATGTTACAGCATCCTTCTACCTATTTATTCTGCAACCAAGATAATTTAGTCTTCTAACAGATAATTCATTTAACACTAGTTAGAAGAATGTCATTGCTCATTTCCAAATCAGAAATTTATAGTATTTGCACATACAGTATTTATACTGGAAAGGTTTTTAATATGCTATTAACTTTAGCCATTATAAAAATTCTGCAATACTGGAAGGCTTATATACAACCTCTATACTTCTTTAGAACTATTGAAACAGTTCACTTCATACTTGATTTGTTTCCTATAGTCCCTGACAAAAAGGGCCTACCTGGTGCAAAGGGGCTGAGGGGGAAACGGCCCAGGGAGAGAGATGGACAAAGGGAGAGAAGGAGGGCAGGCAGGAAGGCTGCCGCCAAAGGGTCCCTGGGTCAGGACCCAGAGTAGAGGGCGGGCCTGGGTACCCCCCTTGCACTTCCACCTGGCCGTTAGGAGTGGCCATCATGGACTGCACCAGACCTTTGCCAAAAGGGGTTAGACTTTTGAGTGTGGTTGGCCACTGTGGCTGGGGTTAAGAGAAAGACTGCTGATAACACCAAACCCCTGGAAGGGGGTGAGACCAGAGTAGTGGGCACTGCCAGAGGGCAGCGTCCTGAAGAGGATGCCATGATCTGGGAGAAACGCAGGTTGAGACGCCAATCTAGGGTGAAAGACGGACGGGACACCACCGGCAGAGGGCACTCCGCATGAACTGAGCTAATTCCCAGAGTCAACAGCAGGAGGCGCTGTGGTGGTGAGTCCCAACCCTGTCACACAACCTTTACTACAGGCATCACTACCAGTATCAGCAGTAACATAATTAAAATTCATATTAATATGAAATCCAATCAGAAACATGTTATATGTTAAAGACATGGTCATGTGGAATGAATATGATATTTACAAAGAGAGGGAGGTTACAAAGAATTTTCTATTTAAATAGAAGAGTTAAACATACCAGTGTTACCTGGGGTCCAATGCATTCAGAAACCTCTTATTTTATTCTGCCTACGATTTAGGAGCTTCTTGAATATACAGAGAAAGTTACAGCTGTGTGATTGTTAAAATACTCAAAATAATCTGAGTTATCAAAGATAAATGGCATATTTGAAGTATCAAACATCTTAATGTGAAATGTTATATTTTAGTACAGTTTGCTATGATTGAATTTACTTGGAACAGTTAATTCCATCAACACAATGAAACTTCCAGCCCTTGTTTTTATTATGCTTTGTTTTTGAGAAAAGATTGAGCATATTTCATCACATCTGCATCTTAAAAGCAGTCCCAATTTTTATACTAATGTACTGATGTGCACCTGCACCCAAAGACAATCCTTGTATCAGTTCAAACATGGCTACTGACTGATGTTACTTGGTCGGATTCCTTCATTCATGAGTACTGGATTGCTCAGAAGATCATCTCTTGTTTTGTTTAAACTGTGAAATGCTGAAGTCTGCATTTTATACTGGTGTCTTTTTTCTAAGCAAAAATGTAATAAAGTAGGCCTGAGGAAAAATTATAAAACTTGACCTATTATTCCATTACCGTGTTACCATGGCAATTCATCTTCCTGGGAGAGCAGAGAAACTAGATATATAGATCTTCTATGGTGCCATTTCAGTTCTCTTGTGATAGACTATAAAAGTAATGTCTGTTGTATCTTATCAGATCTGACAATGATCTTCATTAAAGAACTAGAGTAGAGGAACAGCAGGGAATGAATGACGGTGAGTGAGTGCTCAGTCAAAAGTTCAATATTGTGAAGACTAATAAAAAGGGCACTTTAAAAATGTTTAACAAAAGATTTTAACTGCTAACTGACCAAAAATGTCAATGTAAAACTCACATTTCCAAATTCTACTCTCATACTCATGTAATCTCATGGCTTTAGTCCGACTGGCTGGTTGGCCCAACTATGCTTAATCTGCAAACTCGGAGATCCAGTGAAGGCAAGGTTCAAGCAATCACCCAGCTTCTGTGCATTGCACATTAACTGGCAGAACCTCTGCTGACATCCCAAATCAAGATCAATAGGATTTGCAACACATAAAGGAGTTAATCCCTTCTCCTATATGTGGACTGAAGCATATGCAGTCATCCAAACAGGCTGGATGCTGTTGTATATGTTTGCATATTGTAGAGGTTCTTTTTGCCAGTTGGACAGTGTATCCACCCTGCCCATTAAGAATTCCCGAGTGGTGTATGTACATATGTTGATGCATGTGGGCTGAGAAGAGGGGCAGAGGAAACACATAATAAGTATAAAAAAATCACCTGTTCCCATGTCTAGGTGAAAGGAAGTATTTTAGTTCCCCTTTATTAGGCTAGTTGACCTTCCTACCCATCTGCTCAGGGTTAGCAATTTCCCTTCAACCCACTCAAATCCTTGTCAGTTATCCTTTTATGAAAACCTGGCCAAAGAGAATAATCTTGTATTGGGCCCTGAGCTCAAACTCAGGCTCTTTTTAACCAAAGAGGAGGCAAATTCCAGAGCTGAGGGTACGTCTCCGGAAATACCCTGAAATAACCACTAACATTTCATCGAGTTGCCTATCACCATAATCTCAGTTTTACCTGGGTTGAGTTCAAGCCACCTCAAAAGACCGAGAAAGACGAACTCGAGCACTAGAATACCTCTCTATTTAAGGAAAGACTCCCAGGACATGGAAAGAGAAGGAGGGGGGACAGGGAGTGAAAAAGACATGATCAAAGCAATGGAACTAGAGAATTTTACTTTTCTGGAGGTTCAGTTGGATTTTTCAAGTGCCTGTGAATCTGGAAGTCAAGGCAAACCTAATGGCGGTATGGAAAAAGCTTCAAAATGAAGGGAACCTGCTAGTCCACATTTATGGTGACCATGTGAGCCAGGTTTCATTCACACACCTCTCCTGTGGGACTATCACTTGAACAATGCTTTAGGCAAAGGGAAGGGCATGGAGATTTGCCCAAGATCATTTATCATGTCTTTGGAAGGAACCGCATATAGCTTCACAAGTCCCAGACATAAGAACATAAAAATGGCCATACTGGGTCAGACCAAAGGTCCATCCAGCCCAGCATCCTGTCCACCAACAGCAGCCAATGCCAGGTGCCCCAAAGTGAGTGAACCTAACGGGTAATGATCAAGTGATCTCTCTCGTGCAATCCATCTCCACCTTCTGACAAACAAAGGCCCGGGACACCATTCCTTACCCATCCTGGCTAATAGCCATTAATGGACTTAACCTCCATGAATTTATCCAGTTCTCTTTTAAACCCTGTTATAGTCCTAGCCTTCACAAACTCCTCAGGCAAGGACTTCCACAGGCTGACTGTGCGCTGTGTGAAGAACTTCCTTTTATTTGTTTTAAATGCTGCTGCCCATTAATTTAATGTGGTGGCCCCTAGTTCTTATATTATGGGAACAAGCAAATAACTTTTCCTTATTCACTTTCTCCACACCACTCATGATTTTATATACCTCTATCATATCCCCCCTTAGTCTCCTCTTTTCCAAGCTGAAAAGTCCTAGCCTCTTTAATCTCTCCTCATATGGGACCCGTTCCAAACCCCTGATCATTTTAGTTGCCCTTCTCTGAACCTTTTCTAACGCCATATATCTTTTTTGAGATGGAGACCACAGCTGTACGCAGTATTCAAGATGTGGGCGTACCATGGATTTATAGTCCTGTGCTTTAATGATATTTCTTCTCTAATATTTATAGTATACTTTGAGAGCTTGGAAATCTTTCCCCTTCAAAATACCAAATTTCAGCATGCAACATATTTTTAGATAAGCTATAAATCTCTGAAAATTAAACTTTATAGTGAAAATCCTAATAGATGTTTAATGGCATACAATGCCATCAAGTATAATATTGCAATATTACTCCATGCTTTAAAAAAACCCCAAAAGTCTAGCATAGGTTATTAAAACATTTTTTAACTAAAAATGGCCTCTTTAAAAAAGCATGTAACATTGTTTTTACAGATTATGAACACCCACTTCCCTACCCCAAACAACTTGCTTTTAGATTCAGACCTGGTGCACAAGCAAAAAAAGCTGAAACATCTCATTACACACACCACATAAGGAAAAAAGGTGTGGATGGTTTAATGCAAAGAAAGAGAGGAGGCAAAAGAGTGGGGGGGAAATACATATGTGCTCATGCATGGCATTTGGAAACTCAAGAAGAATAACAAGCAGGGTCAAAAAATTCTATCATGTGTACCATTGTCAGCCTCCAAGCCCTTACTGAAGCATGAAATAAAGCACTGGTCTCGTTTCTTAATAGCCAAAAGAAGGGGACTAATACTGAAATAGCCAATATTTATAACAGTTAGCATTTTCAAAGTACCTGCAAATACTGGGACTGGGGCTGACAAAAACTTAGTGCAGCTCAAGATAAATGGGTGGAGGCACAAAGATGTCCTTTGCACTCCCCTGAACCTGGCCCATCTGGTCTCTGCTCCAGCCACAGTGTAAAGTGGAGCAGCTGGGGCCATAATGGCATCCAGAGATGTCCCGACCATGTCCTAGGTTCCTTCTGTCACAGACTGTCTAGTGGCCAATGAGAACAGCTGTAGTAGATTCTACAGTGACCCTACATCACTCAAGGAGTCTCCAGTGGAAAACTAGTTAGCTTCACAGTTGCTCTGCAGCAGTGATATAAATAGGGCCCTACCAAATTCACTGCCATGAAAAACATGTCACGGACTGTGGAATCTGGTCTCCCACCATGAAATATGGTCTCTTGTGTGCTTTTACCCTATACTATACAGATTTCACGGGGAAGACCAGCGTTTTTCAAATTGGCATCCTGACCCAAAATGGAGTTGCAAGGGGCCCCAAGGTTATTTTAGGGGGGTCGTGGTATTGCCACCCTTACTTCTGCACTGTCTTCAGAGCGGGGTAGCCAGAGAGTGGTGGCTGTTGGCCTGGAGCCTAGCTCGGAAGGCAGAACCCTGCCAGCAGCAGCACAGAAGTAAGGGTGGCAATACAACACCAAAATGTTGACCAGAAGTGGACCGTGAATTTGGTACAGCCCTAGAAATAAAGCAACCCTGACACAGCCAAAGATTACACCACATTTTGTTCCTTAGCCAAATAAATATTACCAGAAATTTTGCAGCTGTAGCTCATTAAGGACTAGCGTGTGGACCTGATCAAATTTAGATCCAAACTTTATATAACATCACAGTTGTTGTTGGGTTTTTTTTGTTTTGTTTTTTTTTGTATTGTGACCATACCTAGAAGCTCAAAAAAAATCAGTTCCCCATTTTACTAGTCACTGGTTAAACACAGAGGAAGGGCCAGTCCTGAAGGCCTTACAATTTACTGACAAAGGGTGAGAAAATCATCTCCATTTTATAATGGGAGAACTGAGGCACAGAGAGATTAAACAAATATTAAATTAGACATCATTAGAGATGGACCTGAGCTAGTGCCTGGCTCCATCAGAGTCACAAAGTAGGGTCCTGTTAGGGTCAGTCCTGCATCCAGTACTAGTCAATGATTTAATTAATGACTTTGATAATGGAGTGGAGAGAATGCTTCTAGTATTTGCAAATTATACCAAGCTAGGAAGGGTTTCTAGTACTTTGGAGGACAGGACTGGAATTCAAAATGACCTTTGAAAATTAGAGAATTGGTCTGAAATCAACGAGATGAAATTCAATAAAGTGTAAAGAACAAAGGGAAAAAATCAAATGCACACTTACAAAATGGGAAATATCTGGCTTTGTGATAGTACTGCTTAAAAGTTATAGTGGATTAAAAATTGAATACAGGTCAATAACACGATGTAATTGCAAAAAAGGCTAATATCATTCTAGGGTATATCAACAGTATAGAAGACATGAAAGGCAACTGTCCCATTCTACTCCGCACTGGTGAGGCCTCAGCTAGAGTATTGTGCCTATTTCTGCGTGACAGATTTTAGGAAAGATGTGGATAAATTGGAGAGAACCAGAGGAGAGCAACAAAAATGATAACCGGTTTAGAAAACCTGACTTATGAGGAAAGGTTAAAAAAACTGTCCATGTTTAGTCTGGAGAAAAGATGATTAAGGGGGGAACCTGATAAGTCTTCAAGTATGTTAAAGGCTACTATAAAGACGACACTGATCAATTTTTCTGTAGTCACAGAATAGGACAAGTAATGAATTTAATGTGCAGCAAGGGAGATTTAGATAAGATATTTGGAAAACCTTTCTAACTATGGCTATGTCTACACTACCGAGTATGATGGCAAAACTAATGTTACTGAGAGGTGTGACTATTCCACCCTCCTGAGCGACGTAAGTGCTCGTGTGCACAGTGTTATGTAGACGGGAAAGTTTCTCCCATCGACATACCTTATGCCGTTTATGGGGGTGGGATTTTTATGCTGACAGGAGAGCTCTCTCCTGTTAGCATGGAGCATCTTCACTAGATGCGCTGCAGCGGTACGTGTAGTCATGGCCTATAAGGGTAGCTAAGCTCAGGAATAGGCTTCCAAGGGAGGTTGTGGAATCCCCATTATTGGGGGTTTTTAATAATAGGTTAGACAAACTCCTGTCAGGGATGGTCTAAGTTTTCTTGGGCCTGACTCAGCACAGAGGGCTGGACTTGATGACCTCTTAAAGTTCTTTACAGACCTACATTTCTATGATCCTATTAGAAAAATAAGAAACAGTTAGAATGAATCCTTTTAGTTTCTAGTGGAACCAGACTCTAAACAATGCATCTCTCTTACACTTGGCTCTGGTGACCTCTAAGGGTACTTGCAATCTAATGGAGTTTCTAAAACTGGCTGTTCTGCCCACAGAGCAATTTATAACCTAAAAATAGATGTGTTCTTGCTCTGTCAGACCTGTATTTGGTTTAAAGTTGTGATAAACCTTTCATTTCTTTGACTGACTTCTCACCTTCCCCTCAAAGGCTTTTGACTTTCATTTGGCAGACTTAACTGTTTTCTCCATGCAAATTAGGAGCACGAGGCTGGATGTCTGCTGACTGCCCAGATAATTAGATGAGAACTTGAAGGTGCTTCCTAGTTATGAGGTAACAGTAATGCATTGAACTAAAGTATTAACCCAGAGACTGAAAGTCAAGGTCATTATTACCAAATAAAAGAGGGAGCATCAAGATATTATAGAGGCTGAAATATCCCATCCTCTCATTCTTGCTCTATGATTATCTATGATAAATCTTTGATTAACTACCATACTTCTCTCCAGAACTCGTACTGCATATCCTCATAATATAGGACAGTTTCTGAATCTCTCCTCACTTTGTCACCCCACTTTACCTCATTCTTCTCAATACCTCCTCTCCTGCTTCCTGAAGCCAGATTCCCCCACTAATATTAAATTTCCTTTTTAATTAACTTGTCATTTTTCAGAGTTCAGTGGGCTGATAATACGGTGAGAAATTAAGGCTGCCATGCTAATGCGGAGTTCTATGGTAGTAGCCTATCAGACTGCATGGCTTTGCATTATATTGTATAGGTTAATGAAAAATGACTGTATAGTCATTAGGCAAAAGAGAACCCCACAGCCAGTTATACAATCCCTTCATTTTGAATAAGAAATAAATGTACAGTTATGGATGAGTAAGTGAATGGGATACCTGGGCTGAGTGGTTGAGACAATTCAATTTAAGTATAATTTTATTTGTAACACACCCTTCCTCCTCCTTGTAACAAAGTGAAGAGGGCAGAACAACTGGATTCTATTTCTGGCTCTGCCTTTGACCAGGTGTGTGATTTTGAGCAAATAATTTCGCCTAGGTGTTCCATTTTCATTGACTGTAGAAAGGAGATAAATGATACCCACATACCTTTGTAAAGCACTTTGAGATGTACAGATCGAAAATCCTATAGAAAAGTATTTTTAAAAACTTTAATGGGTTCGTCATGGAAAGGAATTGGAGGAAGCTAATATATAAGGGGCCAGCAATGGTCAAAAAATACCTTTAAAAATAACTTTATTAAAGTAACAATTAAAAATGAAGAGGAAGGCCTGCAAACGAGAATATGGGGGTCTGAGCACCACACCCTGATACCACTACAGAAGTAAGATCTACTGATGGTTTCAGGTGTGACCGTGAGATCCCTTTAAAGTAGACCATGTCTGAAGATCCAACTGCCAGTAAAGTCAGTGGAAGTACTCCCAATGTTTCCATTGACTTCAGTGGGATCAGGCTCTCAAAGAGTCTTGAATGTAATCATACCTATACTGTAAAGTACAAGAGTTGTTTTAAGTCCCCACAGGACCAATCTGCCATTTTACAGACAGCAAGCTTAAAGCAGGCCAGAAGAGTATAATATGTCCAGCTGCTAAAAATCAGTGAGCAAACAGACTCCTGAATTATGAACCAGCTGCAAGCACCAGGCAAGTCCTGAAGGAAGCCTTCAGTGAAAGAGAAGCCTTCAAGACAGATGCACTAATGATCAGTTACTAATGAGTCTGTTACAGTTTATATCAGGTGCGTTGTTGCTAGCTGACTGTTTTTAATTAATGTCAAGGCATGGACACAAATTACATATTTTTATTACTCCTTATGCTTATGGATTATATTAGGTTACATTCTCCTTTCAGTCCTTTAAACTTCATAAAAAAAAATAAGTCCTTAGGAATCTCCCTGGCCTACTTTGTTTCACAATGATGTGACCATTATTTTAGGTTGATACCGGGCTTTAGGAATGTTTTACATTGTTATTCATACTGTATTTAATGTGTTGCTGGCTTATGAAAACCATGTATTATACATTTAATTGCATACTCAGATTTTGTCTGTCTTTATGCAAACTGATTTAAGCAAAACAAAGTCTTTTCTCAACAGCTAAGGTCTTGTCAGTCACATGTGCAAAACTGTAAACATAACCTGTCTCAAAACATTAAAAAATAGTCAGATTTGGTTAAGAAAGAACAGGGTTTGGTAGAGAACGCTAAATTTAGGAGAAAGGTGTGAACTGGTACATGTATCTCTTTGCTTAGTTTATGGCTTAAAACAGATGTTCTCTATACAAACACCTTGGTTTTTTAAACCCCAGCTAAGTTTCTCTCATTTGGAACAAAGTCTAGGAATGTTCATATTAAATACCAACTACTGTTACAAACACTTCAAGAATTAAAAAAAGAATTAAGTGTTCTTCAGCAGAATACTGAACTTAGAAAACATTTTTGAAGGTTCAAATTTCTGGTCAACTTCTGCTATTAATTTAAAGATGAAAACATGTTCCTATTCCTAATTATTTAAATATAAGCCTTGTCATCTGAAGCTTTAAAGAGAAGGAAGTTCTCTCTCCTTTCCTCAGCTCTGTCTAGGCTCCCTTACCCAACTGTACCTGACAGCAGTCAGTCAGGGTGACCCCAGGCACATTCAGTGTCTTGTCCTTTTATTTTCCAACAAAGCCAACTGCCCCCACATTCAAAACTTAACTGAATTTCAACCATGTGCCCCATACTGTCAAACTGAGGCCAGGCCCATTCAGTCCATTCCTCTTGCTTTCCACTAGATCCTCCCTCGACAGTGAAGACTCTAAGCATCTTCAGTTCTTAAGCAGCTCTGGGCTGCTCTTCCCCATTTCCCCAACAGGTGAGAGTACTGGATGGTGAGGACTCCATCAAGCCTCTTAGATATCCTGGCCACTATGGATGTAGAAGCCCTCTACACCAACATTCCACACAAAGATGGACTACAAGCTATCAGGAACAGTATCCCCGATAATGTCACGGCAAACTGGTGGCTGACCTTTGTGACTTTGTCCTCACCCACAACTATTTCACATTTGCGGACAGTATATACCTTCAAGTCAGCGGCATTGCTATGGGTACCTGCATGGCCCCAAGTATGCCAACATTTTTATGGCTGACTTAGAACAACGCTTCCTTAGCTCTCGTCCCCTAACGCCCCTACTCTACTTGCGTTACATTGAGGACGACATCATCTGGACCCATGGAAAAGAAGCCCTTGAGGAATTCCACCACAGTTTCAACAATTTCCATCCCACCATCAACCTCAGCCTAGACCAATCCACATAAGCGGTCCATTTCCTGGACACTGCTGTGCTAATAAGTGATGATCACATAAACACCACCCTATACTGGAAACTTACTGACCACTATACTTACATGCCTCCAGCTTCCATCCAGGATACACCACGCAATCCATTGTCTACAGCCAAGCTCTTTGATACAACCACATTTGCTCCAATCCCTCAGACAGAGACAAACACCTACAAGATCTCTATCAAGCATTCTTAAAACTACAATACCCACCTGCTGAAGTGAAAAAACAGATTGACAGAGCCAGAAGAGTACCCAGAAGTCACCTACTACAGGAGAGGCCCAACAAAGAAAATAACGGAACGCCACTAACTGTCACCTTCAGCCCCCAACTAAAACCTCTCCAGCGCATCATCAAAGATTTACAACCTATCCTGAAAAATGATCCCTCACTCTCAGGGATCTTGGGAGACAGATCAGTCCTCGCTTACAGAAAGCCCCCCATACTGAAGCAAATACTCTCCAGCAACCACACAACAAAAACACTAACCCAGGAACTTATCCTTGCAACAAAGCCCGATACCAATGCTGTCCACATATTTATTCAAGTGACACCATCACAGGACCTAATCACATTAGCCACGCCATCAGGGGCTCATTCATCTGCACATCTACCAATGTGAAATATGCCATCATCTGCCAGCAGTGTCCCTCTGCCATGTACATTGGCCAACCCGCACTGTCTCTACGCAAAAGAATAAATGGACACAAATCTCACATCAGGAATCATAACATTCAAAAACCGGTACAGAGAACACTTCAACCCCTCTGGCCACTCAGTAAAAGATTTAAGGGTGGCAATTTTGCAACAGAAAAGCTTCAAAAACTGACTCCAACGAGAAACTGCTGAGCTTGAATTAATATGCAAACTAGATACCATTAACTTGGGTTTGAATAGAGATTGGGAGTGGCTGGGTCATTACACATATTGAATCTATTTCCTTAACTTAAGTATCCTCACACCTTCTTGTCAACTGTCTAAGTGGGCCATCTTGATTATCACTACAAAAGTCTTTTTTTTTCTCCTGCTGATAATAGCTCATCTTAACTAATTAGCCTCTTAAAGTTTGTGTGCAACTTCCACCTTCTCTGTGTGTGTGTGTGTATATATAGATCTTCTTATATGTTCCATTCTGCGCATCCGATGAAGTGGGCTGTAGCCCGTGAAAGCTTATGCTCAAATAAATTTGTTAGTCTCTAAGGTGACACAAGTACTCCTGTTCTTTTTGCGGATACAGACTAACACGGCTCTGAAAGATATCCATGATCTCTCACTAAGAGCTGACCAGTGTCAGCTTCAAAGCAGCAGCTTGGTGGCAATGGATGGCAAAAAGCAGCTGCAGCAGCTCCAAGGAGACAGACGCATTTTTTTGTTTGTTTTTGTTTATCTCCCAGATCTATGTAACTATACCAAAACTAGGGCCGAATCATCAGCTAATGTAAATGGCAAAGCCCCACTGAAACCATAGGAGCTGTGCCTAATTACACCATTGCAGCCAAACTTTCAGCCAAGAGTCTCTGTGCACATGAACCTAGGGACACCCATCTCTAGCCAAGATTTTCAAAATGGGTGCCTAAAGTTAGGGCCTGATTTTTCAAATCAGTGAGTGCACAAAGATTCCCATTACCTTCAGTGGGATCTGCTGGGTTCTCTGCCCTTTTGAAAATAGTCATTTATTTAGGCAATTAAAGGATTTTAGTTGAATAACTGTGGACACTTACTTCTGAAAATCTTGGCCTCTGTGCACGAAGTCACATATGGGCAAGCATATAGTAGAACTGGCACCTGCAAAATTTCTGTCCCAATGGGTTTCATGTGCAAATTCTAAGCACTTGTTTGCACAAGTGTTTGAATATACAAAGTCTGGGTGCCTAGTGTACACATGCAAATTTCTGTGCATGCACAAAGTGGAGGTGATATACTGAAGTTTAACCCATAAGATATAAGCCATACATCATATAAAATCCAAGATGAAGGGAGCTCAGAATCCAAACCTAGTCAAATCTGAACAGAAGTCCCTTTTTCAGAGAGAGGATGACAATATTGTTTCTTGAAAAGTGCTGGCCTGCTTTTGACTACAGCTTAAGAAAGCAGGTCCTTTAATTTGAAAGTTCTCCACAGAACTGGAGCATTATGAGGATCTAAGATCTTTGCCAAAGAAAGAATGACGCTCATTCTCCGAGAGGGCATATGCATTTTTTTATACAGCAATTGTCTTGTGAGATGCATCAGGCTGCTGTGACTAGCAGTCCTTTAGACTGCAGCAGCATCTCTTGACATTTGTAAATTCTTAAATATAACATGGCCTGGCCATTTCTTATCCATCAGACAAGATTTCTCCATGTTACAGGGCTTGGTTTGAGGATCTGCACAGCAAGGTTGAACTATATAAAGTTCTAAATGGTATCCCTACTGCTGTGGGAATTCCGTGCCAAAATAAAATTTATGTGAACAATATTTTAAAATTCTGCCTATTTTATTTGTCAAAATAACAAAATAACATGCCAATTTCAATTGTTTTTGTAATTTATTTCAAAATACAAAATGTCTCTAACAATATAGACAACAAAAAAGATTCAGCAAATGTTTTTTGACAAATAGGTTCCTTACTAGGCATATTAATACAGAATTCTGAATAATTTAAACTACAATATGGAAACATGTTTACCGCATCCTTCAGAAACCGTGCAAAGGCTTGGGGGAGTCAGGGGTAATGAAGGAGCTGAGGGAGAGGGAAGCCATTGCTGAGAGAGAGCTTAGGTGTGAACTTGGAGGGCCGTTAAGTGCATGTTGGAGAAGTATGGAACAGTTTTATTTTGGGGCAGGTAGGGATTGTAAGAGCCTCCCCCATGAGGACCCTGGCTAACACCTAGCCTCTCTCGTTCAGTCAGGCACATCTGCCCTGTCCCCATATGTCCCTGCAACCCCACTCAGCCCCCCCCCCATAGTCCCATCCCCAAGTGTCCCTGCACTCCCTCCCCCTGTCTCCATGTGGCCCTTCATGCCCATTCAGCCACTTCCTCCCCCTGTTCCCATGTATCCCTGCACCCCCACTCAGCCACTCTCCTCTATTTGGCCCTGCACCCCCTCCCGCATCCCCCTGTTCCCGTGTGTCCCTGCACCCCATTCCCATTCAGCCCCTGCCCCAGTCTGTCCCCCCATTAGCCCTTCTGAACCTCAGTCTGTGGACCCCAGCAGCCTCATGTGCCCCACGCTGTCCATCCCCCATATCCAATTCCTCTTGACCTGGCCCCACAAGCAGGGCGCTGAGAGGAAGGCAGCTTTTTTCTCTTCCCTATCCATAGCTGGGGCTTGCTCTCACTCAAGAGAGGCTGCTCTGTTCTGACATCACAGTGGCCCCTGGTGGGCAAAAGGCATAACTGTAGCATCTTTTCGGCAAAATGTATTTTCTGTGTGGGGGGAAAAAAATCAGTGCGGCACATGAATTCTGCACGTACACAGTGGTGCAGAATTCCCCCAGGAGTAGTATCTTTATGACATTAGCATACGTTAAAACTGTGGAAACATGTCAAGAGGCATTGACAAAAATCAGTATATATGGACACGATCATGCAAAGTCCTCAGCCTGTGCACTTAAACATGTTTAACTTAAACCACTGACTTGTGCTGAAATTCTTTGCTGGATCAGGGTCAAAGTGCTCAGTGCCTTGCAGGATTGATCTCTAAATGAACAAACAAATAAAATCCTTCTCATACCTGTAGGAAAACTGCCCAGTGAGGCGGAGGCAATGAAAGAGATAAGGGAAGATAACAGTTTAGATGATAAAGGACTTTGAGCTACAGGAGCACAAAGTGAGCATGTAAAACTGCTAATATCCTAAAATGTATAAATGCCGACATATTTTTAATTGTGTGTTTTCACGAATGACCAACAGTTTTCTGACTACTCATGAATATGATCCAGGAATCATATCAAAGTAAACTATTGCTTTTATGCACTAACATATTTATGATTTTGTTTTTCCTTTTTACTATTGAATCAGCTTTAGATGCAAGAAAACATGCACCAGTACAGATTAGAAAATTAGAAAACTAAAGTGGAATTCGGTGGAGGGGATTATACATGCAGTGCTAACCCATCTCCATTCCAACATAAAATTGGGTTTGAACATTCTCCAGTTGGGAGGATGGGTGTACTTCCTGTCCTTTTGCTATCAATGGTGCTCTGTGGACTATTATGCAACAAGTAAGTCATTTTCACCCAAACACTGCTAGCTCCCTCACCTGAGGATATGCCCCAGGTGCAAATATTTTCCTTCCACAAATGTGCCAGTGCACTGGTGGGCCTGAAACCAAAAGATCCAATACCTCTTTCAATTTAGCTCTGCTGAACTATAGGGCTCAGCACTAAAAAGATATGATTTTACTCAATTTTGAAGATTTTTTTTCCCCTCTCCTATAACTACAGAAGGCCCTTTCAGAAAGCAAGTGGGAACATCTCTCAGTCCTAGTTCCCTCTTACCAAAGACCTTAATTTTACAGTATTGTTGCATTTCTTATCAGACAATCAGTGGACTAGTAGATTATGGGATACAAATCGCACAGAAACATCAAGCAGAAGACAATTAGAGAGGATTTCATGGCTCTGTAGCTCTGATAATTGTGTTATATCCAGGCCTGTTTCCCCATTATACCAAAATGTATTTTAACAAATAACTGAGTCCAAGGACCTATAATTAAGAAATAACCCAATCTTTTACAAGGATCCAAAAGCATAAATGTTGATCAACAGAATTCTTACTGTTCTTAATCATGACATTCATAAAAGATCACACTGATTGGGTAGCAAAGAAGTGCTATATGAAAAGATTTTTGAGAAATTACAGGAAGTAGGAAGGCCTGACTTTAAGCACTTTTTGCTGCCAAGAACAATCTAACCTCACATATTTTATACATTCACCAAAGATTACCAGATGTTTTTTACAAGTTTTGAACAAATGAGAGAGTATTTCAATGATATTTATTGGTTGCAGCTTGATTGTTTACAATTTTTGAAGCCAGCATTTAGATGTAAGACTGCATCTGTCACAATAATTACTGTTATCCGTTAGCTGTGACTTTGAAACTACAGGTATTTTCAAGTAATCAAACTTTCCCATTACTTTATGATGTGGCAAACTATAATCTAATGCAAACAGAAAAATGACCAACTGTAAGCTCCAACAGAAGCATGGCTATAATCAGAGCTGGATAAAAGCATTAGGCACTATAGGCCCACGCCAAGGAGTCCAGCTCCTGGATGAGATCAGAATCTCAACTTCTGGGCTTTTTTTGTTTTTAAATAGGTTTCTAGCCCTCATGTATTAAAGAGAAGCTTAAAAACATTTTTTTAAAAAAAGCCTGTCTGAGTGCTTGTCTAGACAGAGTTGCACTGGTTTAACCAAAGGTGTTACTTTAAACAGATTTAGTTGGTGTAAGAGGCTTTTTTACAGTTTAAACCATTATTTCAGTTTATTTTAAATGGATTAGGAACAGATTTAAACTGAAGTGGAATAAGCTACACTTAAATTGAAATAAGCGTCTACACAGAAGTTCGTATGGTTTAAGTAAATAGGTTTGTTTAATCCAATGCAAGTTTTTGTACAGATTAGGCTTTAGTTTGCAGGCACCATGAAACAATAGCTCTAAAAAGGTATGAACTGCCCAGTAATCTGAATTTTGGAACCTGAGGCCACCCCATTAAGGGTCAGGGGACAGGTCTATGGCAGGAGGTGGGTGCATAGGGGTGCTATGCCTGGGACATTATAGTATTTTAATTTGGCCCTAATTGTAATAGGTGTTATGTTAATACTTCAGCTGATTTTTTTATAACTATTTCTGTAAGAAGTTTTAACAGATTTACAAATCATTGCCACATAAGTGTCCGAAACAAACTGATAACCAGAACTGTGAGCTCATATTTTGATTCAGAGAAACATGCTTACTTTTATATTGCTGTAAAGTTTCTTTGCTAAACCTGAAAATTTAGCTTCATTAAAGCTAAATACAGAGTCCTGCAGGCCTCCATTTTCCATTGGTAATACTGCCTGTGGGAACTCCCCTCCTTGTTCCCAGCTTTATAACTTCAATATATATTTGTTTTGAATAATAGCAATAAAAAAAACCCTGTGATTTTATATAAAGACCACTTCCCTCATATTACTACTGTTTTGTCTACAGTAATAGTTCATGTTATGTTCCTTTTTTCTTGAAAGCATTTTCTTCTGTGAATGTTCATCTACCTATCTCATCAGGCCAAAGAAAGAGATGTACTCTGTCATTTTGAAGATCCCCACGCATAATCTCAGAGTATTGGTTGATCTCTTCCGAGAACCCGAGGAACAAAATTCAGACATACTACCAGTTCATATATACTAACATTTGTATTTTATAGACATGCATACACAATTGCTGATGAAATATAAACAAGACAAAAAAACTCCATTTAAAATGGAGTTTAGCCTGAGAGTATGTATCAGAAATGAAAGGGTAAAATAAGTTATAGGGATGTCATAAATATCCACAAACCAAGCATTATTAATCCAGGACATTCAGGGTTAAAAAGAAATCCAACCATGTTAAGGCATAGAAAACAAGTACCATTAGTGGTTCCAGCTTAGATTCAACTAAAGTTTAAGGGCACATTAGTGAATCTGAGGGAGGTGTGGGGGGAACTACAGAGTGGAGTTAAGGTTGTTTGAGTGCCCTACTGTGCATTTCCATACTTCAACATGGTACAAAAGCGCTATTATAGAGGCACGTGTGTTTATTTCCCCTGCATGACTTTATTTTCTAGTCACTGAATAGGATTCGTACTTGTTTTTTCAGTGGACATAATATAGACCAGCATATTAACGAGTAATTGCATTATGTGACACTCAGCCGTGTGCTCTTTGAGCCTAGATAAAAATTAAGGACCATTTCTATTATGATTTGATTAAGGTGTGGGACATGTTCTTTTGTCTGGTAAACATAACTGAATCATCATCCCACAGCTCACAAAATGTGACTGTGTATGAAAGACTGATAGCCAAAGGGAAATCTTGACCAGAAGAGCATAACCAGGATTTAGCCACAGAAAGGGGCCTTTATCTAACATGCTTTCCAGAGATACCACAAAAAAAGTGAAATTCTGATAGTGAATTTTAGTCACTACACATACAACCTCACTCACTCACTGACTGCTCTAGAGAGAAGAAAGGAGACGAATTTGCTGGAATTATTTATGGACATCTCCATATAGACTCCAGAGATGCTTGCTTAAAACAGCAGCATAAGTACAGACCACGTATTTGTGAAATCCACCTGACTTTAATCAAACAATGCCTTTTTGCAGAAACCTGCTATCACAAATGTGAAGGTAATGCTGGATCTGGGGATGCATATGTTTTGGAGTATGCCAGAATACTAGCAATTCAAAAGTTAAGCCTGGAGACTGTGTTCAGTCCCTTAAACATTGAAATCTACCCTAATTTTCAGACTTTTAATATTGATCTAAGAGGATAAATGAGCTTTAAATGTGGGACATTTTATGGCCGTGCCAATTTCTTCCTTTGTCCTAAACCACTTTTATGGTGAAATTCTAGGCTAATGAAAAATATGGTTTGTGATGTAAATTCATATGCAACATTTACTGAAGTGATGCTACTGGGTTGCTTTGTTTCAAAAATATTTATTTGGTACTGAGCACCTGAAGCTTTCATTAACTTCAGGTGGTAGTTACAGGTTCTCAAAGTTTGAGGATGGAAAAAAATCAATTCCCTTCTATTTAGGTGCATATACACAAATTTAGAAGCCCAACCTTAGGTACCCAGATTTGAAAATTTTGCACATAGATTGTAAGCTCTTCAGAACAGGGCCTGTCTTTACATTTGGGTATTGTATGATGCTGAGTACTGTGTTGGTACTAAACAAATTATGACTAGTGCTACTTTATAAATAAAATGTGTGGGGCCAAATTCTGCTCTAAATTACATCTGTAACACCACAAATGTCACTAAAAGTGAACATTTTGTCCCATGAAAGCTAGGCTTATTCAAACAATGAGATCCAGGCACTAAACTACCAAAAGAAAGCCCTTGATGTTTTATTGCTGCTGGTATCCGCCCCACCGTAATGCCTGCATTCGCAAGAGAGAACAGCTGTTTTGTTTGTCCTACAGATCACAACATATGCGTATTTCTGTGTTTCTCTCACCTTAGTTTTAGTACTCTTTCCAAAAGAGTTCAAAGCAGGTTTTAAATGGGTGTTTGGCTTTTTCCAAATCAGCAATGCCTGAAGCCATGACAATTTAAGGATTTACGGAAAGATTACACAAGCAAAATTACTGTTAACACACTGCACTAGAGGTTTAAGTGGCTTGAATTTGGGAGCCTCCTAATGAAGGATCACAGAATTCAACAGCATAAAAATACAGGTAAATACAAGAGTAGCTCAATAATTAATTACGAATTTATTTCACAAATAATGCCATGTATACCACACTCAATTCAGTCTTTCCAAACATCCATGCACTGACTCCCATCTCCCAGTAGAGTTTAATTTAACTTTGAGCAAAATCACTAACCTCAGAATGATTGTGGATTCTAACTTTTCTTTTATTAAGACTTTGCACATGCTTATCTAAAATAGAACAACTGGAACTTCATAGGTACCCATTTTTATAATATGCTGTAAATGAACAAGTCTTTTGCTGGGAACATGAGATGGCCATTTGACTAATAAGCTAGATAATAATAATTCCTCTGAAGAATGATTGATTCTGCAGCTATACTGTCATCTCTCTCAAAAATATATATATTTTGAACAGGCTCAAACACAAAAACTGGCACCCTAGTTTTTATATCTGAACATTAAACTTAAACCAAGAGAGAGAAAAAAAAAAAGGGGTGGAGGAATTTCTCAGGATTGGTAGATAGAATACGGTGTCCTGACTGATCATGGAAAATGGCTTTATAACTCTCAATCGCCCATGAAAATCTCTCAATGTACAATTCATAAGATTTGGAATTTTAAAATTCCAAATAAAAAATGTCACAAAGAAGGCAAAATGTAGAAAAATAATGCAGGGGGAAATCCAACAAGGCACAAAGGGTGAAATTCACTGCAATATAGAATATCACTTAAGTCCTTAAAAGGCTCATGACTTCTTAGTTCAATGCTGTTGTTTTAGCATTAGGCTACATATACTACATTCCTTTTCCTCATTCTAACAAACTGAACTGGAATTTTTGGGTGCATAGGAATGCGAGCCTTACTCTTTGACAAAAGGCACCAGTACTTAAGTCTCTCTTCCTTTCCGTCTCAGTGTTGAATACTAAAATAATTAATAATGATGCAATTCTTTCCATCATAAGCATGATACAAGGCCCAGGAAAGTCAATGGGAATCTCTCTCTTTCTCCTCCCTCTGAGAGACTCTTAAAGCACTTTGTCATCATTAATGAATAAGACTGAGTCTTTCATGGAGGTCATGGAAGTCATGGATTCTGTGACTTTCCGGGACCTCTGTAACTTCCGCAGCTGCAGTGGCTGGTGCAACTGATCCCAGGGCTGCCCAAGCAGTTTGGGCCAGCTGCACTGTCTGCTCCTCTGGTGGCCCCAGGCAACTGGTCACAGAAACTATCCCAGGCCACCCCCACCTGGAGGAGCAGCAGCGGCGGGGCCCTGAGCCGCCCTCCCTCAGCACTTAAGATTTAGTTAGGGGTATTTTTAGTAAAAGTCACAGACAGGTCACTGTCCGTGACTTTTACTAAAAATACCCGTGACTAAATCGTAGGCTTATTAATGAACCAAGCCTCGCAACAGCCCTGTTAAGTAGTCAAGTGTTGTTATTCCCATCTCACAGATGCAATAAACGAGAGAGAAAAATTAAGTGATTTTCTCATATACAGTGGCACAGAAGGGAATAAAACTCAGATTTCCTGAATCCGAGGCCTGTATTTTAACAAGACCATCCTCTTCTTTTCTTTCAAACTCAGTCATCATCTCAGTTACATTGAGGGTTTACACAGAGGGTTGGGGTTATACATGAGGTTCATAAAATCAAACAGAATTCATAAATTTTACATAGAAAGATCCCTCAAATCATCACAGCATTTTTCCTGAGTGAGGACAGGAATCAGGCTTGTCGCATGTTTCAATTAGCAAATGATGAAAATCCAAGAGACCACCTCTACTAAAGGTGTTGAAAATTTAAGGACAACCCATTTAGTAAAACTATCAGGTTTCAGATGGCATGCTTGTAACCCACTGGTGAGGATGCACTACAGGTCCCCTTCTGTGCACATCTGCAGAGGAGGTGAGTTTGCTAGAAACCTGGCGAGAGAGCTTTAGCTCAAGTTGTAACAATTCATGCTTTTAGCTCTTCAAGTCCTCAGTTCAATCCCCAGTGCATGAGCCAAGATGGCTGTCACCCCACACTCATGATGAACATGCAAGTAAATTCTTAAGATAAACTGGCATTTTGCCAGTCAGAATCCACTAGACACTATTAGCATGACACTGCAGCTCTGCTGCAGCTGGGACTGCACTGGGAAGAGAGCTGCTTCCTTGCACCAAGTGTCACACTGACACAAGAGGCAGGCTGAGGTCACCAACCACCACAGCTCTGACTCGTCTCCACCACCAACCAGGGATGCATCAGGGTGAGAATTTGTGTTGCCTTCCATCTCCTTTGCTCCTCCAAAGCTACCTACCTCACTCACACAATCAACTCCATGCCTTCTTCTGTGAAGTCCTCTATGCATGGCATGAGCGCACCTGCAAGGCCATGCCATGTTCGCAAGTCCACCTGAACGACCCACTTCTGCCATACTGCCTATAGTGAATCTTATTGATTTGTATATACTTTGCATGTAGTGTTATTCCCATTCCTTCTCCCTTGACCATAGACTGCACACTTCTGAGGGAAGGGATTGTTTAAACGTTTGGAAAGCACCTAGAACATAGCGGGCACTACTGCAAATGGATAATAATACCGTTACTGTGATTCAGTCTTTTTACACAAAATATCATGAGCAATATAGAGTGGTGCTCTGGTAATGAATATAACTGTAGAATTTTACAACATTCCCAACCTCTGCAGAACTCTCAGAAGCCAATCTATAAATTATATTAACATAAGGAACGTCATTTGAACCAGTGACAGTTGTTTGACTGAACACAAGAAACAGGACCTCATATGATGCAGGGAACTCAGTTTAGATTCAATTTTCTGTTCTACATATTTAATATGACCAGACTATGCAGATCATAAATGTTTGGCTTACTTCATTTCCCTCTGATAAATAATAAAGCAATTACTTATTAACACTTAGCTCTAGTACAGTATTTGGTACAGTATCTTCAAAACCCTGTATAAACACAACACCTATGTATGATAAATAGATTTCTCTACTTCAAAAGAGGTCTGATAGCTAGGCTCCTGGGCAAAGTGTCAGTATTCACATTAAGGACTCGATCCTACAAGGTACTAAACACTACTCCAATATAGCAAAATACTGAAGCATATGCTTAAAGTTAAGCACGTGAATCGTCCTAATGAAGCCAGCAGAACTAAAGCTAAATACATTCTTAAGTGATTTGCTGGCTTGGGCTGAGTTCCGCGCCTTGTAGAATTGGGCCCTAAATTCATTCTTTCTGTCACAAGTAATGAATTTAGGGTGATAGAGAGGAAAGTCATTTCACCCACAAGGAATTGTGACTACTGGAGACTATACACTTGTGTCGATGCTCAGGCATCACCTGACAACAATACAAAAAATGATAGAAGCTACTGCTATATTGATATTTATCGTTTATCCACTTAGCATTTGTAATACTTATCCTGGATTGTGGGACTGATCCAAAGCCCACTGAGGACAATGGGGTGTTTCTGTTGACTTCCATGGGGTTTGGATCAGGTGTTTTATTGTTGTTATAATTCAAAGATGACTCTTAAAATCTACACAGTAGAATCTGGAATGTGAGCAAAAGCATCGTAAATCAGATACTGTAGAAGATCCAGATACTGATTTAATATAATGAGGGTAAATTAACCAATGATAGTGTCAGATGGTCCCTTTCAAAATCTTTGAATGCAGCGGTTTTTACTTCTGCTATAACAGGGGTGGCCAACCTGTGGCTCCAGAGCCACATGCAGCTCTTCAGAAGTGAATATGCGGCTCCTTGTATAGGCACCGACTCTGGGGCTGGAGCTACAGGTGCCAACTTTCCAATGTGCCAGGGCGTGCTCACTGCTCAACCCCTGGCTCTGCCACAGGCCCTGCCCCCACTCCACCCCTTCCTGCCCCCTCTCCTGAGCCTGCCATCTCCTCCCCCCCATCCCCTGAGCCTCCTGCACGCCACAAAACAGCTGATTGGGAGGTGCGGGGAGGGAAGGGGAGGCGCTGATTGGCGGGGCTGCCGGTGGGCGGGAGGCGCTGGGAGTGGGGGGGAGAGGGTGCTAATGGGGGGCTGCTGACATATTACTGTGGCTCTTTGGTAATGTACATTGGTAAACTCTGGCCCCTTCTCAGGCTCAAGTTGGTCACCCCTGTGCTATAAGATCATGCTATGAAATAACAAGCTTACTGACAGCTTTATACACAAATATGAGCTATAGCCTATTTTTTTTAAAAAAGGAAAGACATTGCATTTCACAGAAAGGTCATTTTTCATTCTCTCTGCACAAAAAATGTGTCTGAACCAAAACCCAAAATAAACCCCCCTGAAGTTTGAGTAAATTCAGATCCACATACATGTCCAAAAGCTTAGTAGCTACACAACTGTAGCAGGGACAAGGAACTACTAACACAGAACACCAGTCTATCTGAATTTTGGAGAGTGATTAAAAACTGTGTGGGTGAATATGCTTATTTGAAGACAAATAGTAAACAAAGTAATAAGAAATCGCTTCTGCAATAGACAACATAATGAATTTGTGGCAGGACAATCACTGACTTATAGATAGCTTACTTTGTCTTACAAAAAAAGTATACTACAAAATATCATACTATGAACCATACTACTAAATACGTACTATGAACCATGAAATACAGAGGAAAAGGGAGAAAAGATTTAATGCTAATACAACTGCTACCCTCTGAATGAAAAATATAGCAATGGCTACACGATATATGTATAATTAACAATGCAGGAGTTGTGCAGAATTTATATTTTATATCCAATATAACACACTGCTCTTTTTCAAATGCCTTTGGCAAGTTTGCATATTTTGCTGCTATCTCAAGGTCAGGAATTCTTGACTCTCACAGTCACTAGTTGCCAAATCATTATAGTATTAGATCTATATTATTGGACAAGAACATAAATATAAGGATGGGGAAAGATTTCTTTGGAGCTAAATCATTTATATGGATTTGCATTCAAGTCTCTGCACCTAATTTCATTACCCACAACTGTTAAAACAAATAATTCAACTAAGACTGGAAATTTGTGTAACATTTATTAACTATAAAGCAATTCTGTTAAACCCCCCAAAAATCAACATGAGTAATTGAATTTGACTATGATTCTGGTAAAATGAGACCAACGTGATATTTTGTTAGTGAGAATAGGTCAAATCAGGATTGTAAGATTTAAATGATTTAGTTCCGTTTTAGTCTTTCACGAATGAGTGACTGACTCTGTCAAGCATCAGAGGGGGTAGCTGTGGTAGTCTGGATCTGTAAAAGTGGTAAAGAGTCCTGTGGCAACTTATAGACTAACAGACATATTGGAGAATAAACGTTCGTGGGTGAATACCCACTTCGTTAGATGCATGTCTGGATGCATCCGACGAAGTGGGTATTCACCCACGAACACTTCTGCTCCAATACGTCTGTTAGTCTATAAGGTGCCACAGGACTCTTTCCCGCTACAACAGGGACAGTCTAGGAGTACTTGGCCCTGTCTCAGCATAGGGGGAGGGGCTAGATGACGTACTGAGATCCCTTCCAGTCCCAAATTTCTATGATTCTATGAAAAAGAAACAGTTGATATTCTGTTTTATTTATAGTGTATTTGTTTCCTGTGGGGTTTTAAAGAAAAAATTATGCATCAGACTCACAAAATTAATAAATATTAGGGAACTGAGGACAGAATCCACACTGGCCCATTTCTTTTGTTATTCATGACTCTCTAAGCTGTTTTTCTATAGTCTAAATGTGACAGGTTTCACGATCCATCATTCACACATGAATGTATTTTATTCTTCACTGGTGTAGATATGAAAGTGGCAGCCACATATACTTTTAATTTACACACAGAGTTCTCAAATGATAAGGCTGCAATTCAATTATGAGAAGAGATTCTGCTGACACTGTGAACTCCTAAAACACTGATCTTAGCATACCATATAATCTTGCTTAAAAAAAAATTACCTCGTATTCTGTCCAGCAAACAGTTCTCCCTTCCAGTGAAGTGGAAAAAATATCACTAGAACTAAACTGTGCTGATAGGTTCACATTTGATTTTAGACATTTAGATAATATTTCATAGAATCATAGAATATCAGGGTTGGAAGGGACCTCAGGAGGTCATCTAGTCCAACCCCCTGCTCAAAGCAGGACCAATCCCCAATTAAATCATCCCAGCCAGGGCTTTCTCAAGCCTGACCTTAAAAACCTCTATGGAAGGAGATTCCACCACCTCCCTAGGTAATGCATTCCAGTGTTTCACCACCCTCCTAGTGAAAAAGTTGTTCCTAACATCCAACCTAAACCTCCCTACTGCAACTTGAGACCATTACTCCTTGTTCTGTCATCAGCTACCACTGAGAACAGTCTAGATCCATCCTCTTTGGAACCCCCTTTCAGGTAGTTGAAAGCACCTATCAAATCCCCCCTCATTCTTCTCTTCTGCAGTCTAAACAATCCCAGTTCCCTCAGCCTCTCCTCATAAGTCATGTGTTCCAGTCCCCTAATCATTTTTGTTGCCCTCCGCTGGACACTTTCCAAATTTTTCCACATCCTTTTTGTAGTGTGGGGCCCAAAACTGGACACAGTACTCCAGATGAGGCCTCACCAATGTCGAATAGAGGGGAACGATCACGTCCCTCAATCTGCTGGCAATGCCCCTACCTATACATCCCAAAATGCCATTGGCCTTCTTGGCAACAAGAGCACACTATTGACTCATATCCAGCTTCTCGTCCACTGTAACCCCTAGGTTCTTTTCTGCAGAACTGCTGCCGAGCCATTCGGTCTCTAGTCTGTAGCAGTGCATGGGATTCTTCCGTCCTAAGTGCAGGACTCTGCACTTGTCCTTGTTGAACCTCATCAGATTTCTTTTGGGCCAATCCTCCAATTTGTCTAGGGCCCTCTGTATCCTATCCCTACCCTCCAGCGTATCTACTTCTCCTCCCAGTTTAGTGTCATCTGCAAACTTGCTGAGGGTGCAATCCACACCACCCTCCAGATCATTTATGAAGATATTGAACAAAACCGGCCCCAGGACTGACCCTTGGGGCACTCCACTTGATACCAGCTGCCAACTAGACATGGAGCCATTGATCACTACCCGTTGAGCCCGACAATCAAGCCAACTTTCTATACACCTTAGAGTCCGTTCATCCAGCCCATACTTCTTTAACTTGCTGGCAAGAATACTGTGGGAGACCATGTCAAAAGCTTTGCTAAAGTCAAGGAACAACACGTCCACTGCTTTCCCCTCATCCACAGAGCCAGTTATCTTGTCATAGAAGGCAATTAGATTAGTCAGGCATGACTTGCCCTTGATGAATCCATTCTGACTGTTCCTGATCACTTTCCTCTCCTCTAAGCGCTTCAGAATTGATTCCTTGAGGACCTGCTCCATGACTTTTCCAGGGACTGAGGTGAGGCTGACTGGCCTGTAGTTCTCAGGATCCTCCTTCTTCCCTTTTTTAAAGATGGGCACTACATTAGCCTTTTTCCAGTCTTCCGGGACTTTCCCCGATCGCCATGAGTTTTCAGAGATAATGGCCAATGACTCTGCAATCACATCCACCAATTCCTTTAGCACCCTCGGATGCAGCGCATCCGGCCCCATGGATTTGTGCTCTCCAGCTTTTCTAAATAGTCCCGAACCACTTCTTTCTCCACAGAGGGCTGGCCACCTCCTCCCCGTGCTGTGCTGCGCAGTGCAGTAGTCTGGGAGCTGACCTTGTTCGTGAAGACAGAGGCAAAAAAAAGCATTGAGTACATTATCTTTTTCCACATCCTCTGTCACTAGGTTGCCTCCCTCATTCCGTAAGGGGCCCACACTTTCCTTGACTTTCTTCTTGTTGCTAACATACCTGAAGAAACCCTTCTTGTTACTCTTAACATCTCTTGCTAGCTGCAACTCCAAGTGTGATTTGGCCTTCCTGAATTCACTCCTGCATGCCCTAGCAATATTTTTATACTCCTCCCTGGTCATTTGTCCAATCTTCCACTTCTTATAAGCTTCTTTTTTGTGTTTAAGATCAGCAAGGATTTCACTGTTAAGCCAAGCTGGTCGCCTGCCATATTTATTATTCTTTGTACACATCGGGATGGTTTGTCCCTGTAATCTCAATAAGGATTCTTTAAAATATAGCCAACTCTCCTGGACTCCTTTCCCCCTCATGTTATTCTCCCAGGGGATCCTGCCCATCAGTTCCCTGAGGGAGTCAAAGTCTGCTGTTCTGAGGTCCAGGGTCCATATTCTGCTGCTCTCCTTTTTTCCTTGTGTCAGGATCCTGAACTCGACCATCTCATGGTCACTGCCTCCCAGGTTCCCATCCACTTTTGCTTCCCCTACTAATTCTTATAGCATAGTCAATCAGTAACAGTGATAAAAATGTGTTAGCTCAGTTCTTTTAAGTTTAGGGTTTTTTGCCCTTTTTTGGGGTAGGTTTCGTTATCCTAAATTACATTTTTACCCCTTGCCTAAGCTTGCAAAAACTCCATTGGATTAGCTAATCTGCCTCTGTAAATATCCTCTCCCATGAGCCCCCCTCCCTCCATGTATCCAATGTCTCAAAGCAGTGTCCCCAAACTTCAGCTATGTAATCAACCTTCCCCATGCTGCCAGTTGGCTTGTTAAATTGCATCATTTTGTAGGCGGACACTCTGAGAATCCTTGCATTAACTCCAGGGAGCCACCTAAGGGGTAGGGGAAAAGTTCAGATTGCAAATGAACTCAGGACTCTGTAGCTTTAGCTTGGACCTACTCAGTGCTAAATTTCATCATTATGTAGCAGTGAGCATGAAGTGAATACATGCTTTAGAGAGAGCAAAATTTACAAAGATTTTTTAAATATTTTGTCCAGATTCTCTAGTGAAGTGTGACTCCTTTGCACAGTATCACCAGTGCAATCTGGCCCTAGATAAACGTAGTGCAATAAGACCATGGTGAATCACCCCTGTGCAAGGGTGATCCTCCTGCAGCTTAGAGGTTCTTAGGCCACTTCCAGTCTCTGCTGCTGGTAGCCAGATTTTTGTGCACCCCAATTCTAACTGTGGGTTTTGGACTTTGGTGTCATTTTTGACTAGCATAGATTAGAGCAGCCCTGGTACCTGGAGCTCAACCCCAGTCAAGAGGCAGCACCAGATCTGGGGGAGTGCAAAAGTGAGTTTTGCACACACCCATTCCTAATCTGTGTTCTGTGAAGATCAGCTTTTCCCCGGCATCTGGCCCGTATCATTTACCGGGTTTGAGAAGCAGAACCAGAGTCACCCTTAAAACCTGCTCAAGTGCCTTAGGTAACTATGCCACATGAAATCAACATTTGCTGTACTCCAGGAAGGACGGTCTAGTGGGTAGAGCACACACCTGTGCTGTAGAGGGCCTGGGTTTAACTCTTGCTCTGCTACAGAACATCCTAGGTGACCCTGGACAAGTCACTTGCTCTCTCTGTGCCTCAGTTCCCCATCCGTATAATGGGGATATTAGCACTTCCCTACCTCACAGGGATGCTGTGAGAACAAACACATTAAAGAGGTAAGTCCTAAAATAGATATTATCTAGAACAGATACAGGGAATACAGAAAATACTGAAGTAACTTTCCTTTTTAAGGTTAGGATCCAAGATGTAAGGTAGTGCTAAAGTCTAGTTAACATTCCTTCTTCAGGATTTTGGTTGTAGACTGGAGAGATTCTCTGCAAAAAGTTTTGGTTTTGGTTGGGTTTCTTTGTTTGAAGAAGAACAGTGAAATCAATTCCTCTGAAGGAGGAGTTAATTTCCGTTACCTTGCTCTTACCCTTCGTTTGGTTACAGAGAAAAATATGTCCACATCTTGATGGCTTTATTAAAGAGTAAATGTGGAGGTTCCTTTGTTATTTTTTATTATTATATTCACTTTTGTAGGGGAGGGAGAAGAAGTGAGTTTTCAGGTAGTTATATGTATATTTTTTGACTGTGGAGATTTTGCAGCATTTTCTATTTATACTGACTTCAGTGGGACTACTTTTCAAACCTCATAATTAGAGACAGGTCTTCCTGTAAGGTTGCAGGGTCAAGCTCACAACATCTTCAGAGAAATGCAGACTATGAAAGATTCCCAATGTTACCGCAATTCCTCTGTATTGCTGTATTTCCTTACTTATAACTGTAAAATTTCCTACTGTATTTCTTACTTATTTTATAAACAAGTTTTTTTTACAAATAAATCATACACATGCAGCTTCTTTAGCAGCACATTGGAATGCCCGTTATCTCAATTTTTTTATTTCCTTAGTGGAAAGAGAGCTACATAGCAGCAATTGTTTTAATATGATGCAAAGGATTTTCTCTTCATTTAGCTATGGTGTTCTTTTCTATTTCCCTTTGGATGGAATCACTGTACAAATCATCTTGACACCAAACAGTCAGAGAAGCAGATTTTCAGATTCTCCAGGCGTTAGCTACAGTAGATCAGATTTCAGAGAAATCAGAGGCATTTACACCAAACTCCTAAAATATCAATTATGAAAGAAATGTACCCCACACTCTCTGTTACTAACTCAATAAAGGTACATGTCTCATTGTACAGCCTTCGTGATATTAGGCTGTACAGAGTCTGGCAGTCTTTTATAGGACAGGCTCTGTTCTAGAAATTCTTCAGGTGACCACAGTAAAGGACCGATTTCTTGACAATACAATATACCTAGCTACAGCTTCCTACTGCTGGGGAGGCCGGGGGGGGGGGGTGGTAGGGAGGAGAAGTGTCCTAGACAGCCTCCACTGAACAATAACTGATTTATTGCAAATCAGCGCCTCCACAAAAACTCTTAATTAAAAACCTAGGAGACATTTAGATTTCCTGGAAAAAACATCCATATAGATTTTCAGCTTAAAAGTCACGTTTATTCCATTAAAAAGTTAGGTTACTATGCTGATGGTGGTTTCCAGTCTACATATGACCCCTAGCAGGGTAGACCAATAGTGGTTTATTTTGGAAAGATGGCCCTGAAGATCACTTTGAATTTTATTTCTATGTTGAAAAAGATGTTTCTGCATCTGGCACAACCCAGAGACAGGAAAAGTGGCAAACAGAAAGGAGCATTTTGCTCTTTCCTAATCCTAGGGCTTTCTGAGTGCTGGGGAAGTAGATCAGTATTTAGTGTAAAGGCTACTTCAGTCAGAAATACTCTAAGAAACAGTTTTAATATGACCGACAACTTTTCTGGCAGGACTAAGCTGCCTGGATAGCTACCCGCTTGTTACAAATGACTGGGTAGATTTATAGTCAAAGTTGAATTTGATAATTTTGTCTACTTTAGCTTGCAACACAACAGTTTCAACTGAATTTCTCTTTGCAGTTAGGTGCTAGTTCAAAATTAAAACTCAAAGGAGAAACTCCGCAGGTAAGAACCCACCTGAAAGAAAACCTGAGACAAGGTTTGTGCAAATCCTCTTGAGTCCGGAACACAAGATTATAATGGAAAAACAGACAACTCTAGAAGGCTCGCTACAATACACACAGAAAAGGCTTAAAGAGGGTATGTGAATAATTCATAACTGTATACATTGAAATGGAACTCCTCTAGCAGATTTGCTCTGCTTTCTTCTTGCTCTATTTTTACTTGTTTTAACTTCCTTTGATTTCTAACTCAATCACTTAAGTGCCTCCTGGAGTTGGGAATGGAAATTCCTAATACTAACTAGCAACAAAAATGATATTAGCTCTTGTAGATGGGAAATCCTGAACTGTAATGGTTAGGGGCATATTTTGCAGCCTGAAAAGTGTCAGGATTTGTTCTTGAGAGAGGTTCTTTTTTATTACAGGCACAAAATAAGGACACTTTGGAAGAGAACATCACTTCCCATTATCAACTGATAATCAATCATGCAGTCATCATACAGGGACATTTGAGTGCCACATATTGGTGTCCTAAAAATGTCTAACATTATTGCTCTTTAAAAAGAAGGAAAATCAGACAGTAGCTCATAGTGCCTAGGTCCCACGTTTAAAGGAAAGGGTGCAACATCCTCCCTTTTGCACTTATGCTAGGGGGGACGGGGGGGCTAAAATTTTTACTAGGGACAGAATTTTCACCCCAGAAAAATCAATGGCAAAATTCTCATTGACTTGAATAGGATCAGGATTTCCCCCCTATTGTTTGTTTCCCTGAGCACAGGGTATGCAGAAGCGGTGCTATCATCAACAATGTTCCAAAGGGGATGAAAGGGACTCCTTTATAAGGCAGGATTTGATCTAATGCCAAGGTTTGATCTAATGCCAGCTGTGGTCAATGGAACTCTACTGAACTTAGTATGCACTGGATCAGGCCCTACATGTTTAAGTGAGCTTGATTTAATTTTGTGTATAGAATCTCAGAAAGGTAGGGCTAGAAGGAACCTCGAGAGGTCATGAAGGTCAAGTTCCCAGCGCTGAGACAGGATCAAGTAAGCCTAGACCATCCCTGACAGGGGTTTGTCCAACCTGTTCTTACAAACCTCCAACGATGGGGATTTCATAACCTCCTAAGAAAGCTCTGGAATAGGCATAACTACCTTCATAGTTAGAAAGTTTTCCCTAATGTCTAACCTAAATCTCCCCTGCTTCAGATTAAGCCCATGATTTCTTGTCCTACCTTCAGTGGACACAGAGAACAACTGATCACTGTCCTCTTTATAACAGCCCTTAACATATTTGAATACCATTATCAGGTCCCCCCACCCTCAAGTTTTCTTTTCTCAAGACTCTTTTTTCCACATAGGTCAGGTTTTCTAAACCATTTATCATTTCTGCTGCTCTCCTCTGGACACTCCTCAATTTATCCACATCTTTCCTAAAGTGTGGTGCCTAAAGAACTGGACACAATACTCCAGCTGAGGCTTCATCAATAGGACAGGACAGTTATCTTCCATGTCTTACATACTACACTCCTGTGAATGATATTGACAATTAACCCTGTTGCTATACTTTGACAGTGCATCTCTGCCTGTTGTTTCCTCTCCTTGTTGACTGCATCATATTGTTGATTCATATTCAATTTGTGATCCACTATACCCCCCAGATCCTTTTCAGCAGTACAGCCACCATGAAGCATCACAACAAGAAAACACAAAGATGGGGAGAGACAAAAAGAGCGAAAGTGTGAGCATGCACACAAGAATAAACAATTTCAGGATGATCAATCATAAGCAGAATTATTGCATTTGTGCTTATGATCCTATTTTTCTTAAACTAGGCACGTCATTATACAATCAATAAATTAGAGTGTAAATCAATTACATGTATAGATGAAAAGCACTCTAAGAAATAGGTATTATTGTTATTCTCCTGGAGAACATGGTGCTGCAACTACCATTCTAGCTTTACAGCCACTTGATCAGTGTGATTTTCAGTAATTCTGGTCACAGTTAACTAGAATCCCAAAGGCTTGTAATTAATACACTTGAAATCCATTTAAAAATCATATTTTCTTAAAATCCGCTCACTTCTCATGCTAAGGAAATAAGACAGCTGGTTAATGTATTCATATACAAAGTAATCCATGCATCACTACAAACATTTTTCTGCAATTGCTTAACTGTTTAAGATTTCTGATGTCCAGATCTGTCTATCAGTCCAACAATGTCATAACACTTCACACCAGCCATGATTCATAGATGGAAAATTAGACTAAGCAGACCTAAGATAACAGAAGATCCCTGAGAAAAGAGAGGACCAGCCAACATCATCTGAAAGATGTCAGGGGAAGGGGAGGAAGACCACCAGGCTGTTTTCACCAGAAATCCACTAAGGGAATGTGTGGGTGTGAGGGGAGCCTGTGGCCTGTTAGACACAGAAGAGCCTACAGGGTTTGTAGCAGCATGGTTAGGAATTTCCCCCCCCTGCATCTCTGCCTAGGAAAGGGTATTGGATTTGGAAGACTTATATCCCCTATACCCGTTAAAAAACAAGGCTTCTTTTCCAGAAGATTAGTCTCCCTCATCTTCTAATTAAGTCCACTGGGTGGGAGTGGGGATACTCTTTCCCCTCCCTCACATGACAAGGAGGGAAACAACAGGCAGAGATGCACTGTCAGAAGATGGCAACAGGACTAATAGGCAAACATTGGTAATATTGGATCATCCAAATGATAGGAACCCCAGAATAAGATAAACCTCTGAACCTCGGTCTGTTCACTTACTCCATTTTGGTACATTTCTGCTTCTTTGTGACATTAGATCAAGTGACTCACGTCATCACCGTAACCTGTATTCTCAGGTATCAGAGGCAGCTTCAATAACCACTGCTTCCCATTCACTGCACCCACACAGAATGTGAATTACTTTTAGCTTCCTCTCTGCTAGAACCAGGCCAATATTTTTTGCAAGCTCACCATGCACAGAGAGATTTGTTCTGCTAAAATCACTACTGTTTTCCCGTTGAAAAGAAATAACATCAGTTCAGACTGGCTGTGACTGTATGAAATGTAGGACCGTGGCTCTGGATGTGAGAACAGAACATAAACATATTTATACAATATTAAAAAAACCACTTTCCTTAATTGTTAGCTGCTGGGGAGCAAAGCTGAGACAACAGTGGGAAAATTTACTCATGAACGAGTTCTTGAATTCTGAATTTTAATTTGATTGCTTTTGTACCTCTTTCCCTCACTTTTCCATAAATATCCATGCTAGCAGCCTTTGAGGTAGACACATAAGTGTGTGGGCAAATTAGTGTATTCAAGTATGACCAAGTATATTTATGCCAGAAGTGTTTGCTCAGCCTCAACACACTAACTGGTCTGAGAAAAATGACCTGTGATCAACATGTGTCAATAAAAAGTGTAGCTGAGCCAATGTGGAACACAGTATAGCTGCAAATATAGAGAAAGGTAAACCATGTTGAACAAAGCTTCAGAAACATAGGTTAAAAATTCCTTTCACTTAAGTACCATAAACAGGGAACGCATTTTAAAAGTAGAATCACAGAATCGTAGGACTCGATGAGACCTTGAGAGGTCTTCTAGCCCAGTCCCCTGCACTCAAGGCAGGATTAACTATTATCTAGACTACCCCTGACTGGTGATTGTCTAACTTGTTCCTAAAAAACCTCCTGTGACGGAGACTCCACAACCTCCTCAGGCAATTTATTCCAGTGCTTAACTACCTTGATAGTTAGGAAGTTTTTCCTAATGTCCAACCTAAATCTCTCTTGCTGCAATTTAAAACTCCCATTGCTTCCTGTCCTATCCTCAGAGGTTAAGAAGAACATTTTTTTCTCCCTCCTCCTTATAACAACTTTTATGTACTTGAAAACTGTTATCATGCCCCTCTCCCCCAGTCTTCTCTTCTCTCCTCTGGACTTTCTCCAATTTGTCCACATCTTTCCTGAAATATGGTGCTCACAACTGGATACAATATTCCAGCTGAGGCCATATCAGCACAGAGTAGAGTCTTGCTTTCAACACTCCTGCTAATACATCCCAGAATGAGGTTTGCTTTTTTTGCAACAGTGTTACACTCTTGACTCATATTTAGCTTGTGATCCACTATGACCCCTCCAGATGCCTTTTCGCAGTACTCCTTCCCTAGGTAGTCATTTCCCATTTTGCAATTCCCATGTGTACAACTGATTGTTCCTTCCTAAGTGGAGTACTTTGCATTTATCCTTATTGAATTTTATCCTATTTACTTCAGACCATTTCTCCAGTTTGTCCAGAACATTTTGAATTTTAATCCTATCTTCCGAAGCACTTGAAACACCTCCCAGCTTGGTATCATCCACAAATTTTATAAGTGTACTCTTTATGCCATTATCTAAATCATTCATGAAGATACTGAACAGAACTGAACCCAGAACCTATCTCTGTGGGACCCAACTTGATATGCACTTTTAGCTTGACTATGAACCACTGACAACAACTCTCTGGGAATGGTTTTCCAACCAGTTATGCACCCACCTAAAAAAAGCAACATCTAGGCTGTATTTTCCTAGTTTGTTTATGAGAAGGTCATGTGAGATAGTATCAAAAGCCTTACTAATGTTAAGATATACCACACCTACTGCTTCCCCCCATCCACAAGGCTTTTCCATATTTTCTGCTATTGTTATTGTTTTTATTGTTATGCTGTCAAAGAAAGCTATTAGGTTGGTTTGATACAACATGTTCTTGACAAGTCCATGCTGACTGTAACTTATCACCTTATTATCTACCAGGTGTTCGCAAATTGCTTGCTTGATTTGCTCCATTATCTTTCTGGATACTGAAGTTAAACTGACTGGTCTGTAGTTCCACAGGTTGTCCTTATTCCCCTTTTTTTAGATTGACACTATATATGCTCTGTTCCAGTCCTCTGGAATTTCTCCTGTCTACCATGACTTTTTGAAGATAATCGCTAATGGCTCGGATAGCTCCTCAGTCAGCTCCTTTGAGTATTCTAGGATGTATTTCATCAGACCCTGGAGATTAGAAGACATCTAACTTCTTAAGTAATTTTGAATTTGTTCTTTCCCTTTTTTCGCCTCAGATCCTACCTTATTTTCAATGGTATTTGTAGCAGGAAGAGGGCCTGAAACATAAACCCTTGTATTAGAGGCCTGAAGCCTAAACTAAAATAATGGTCAAAGCTTTGCTGCTATAAAGCGAAGTTAAGTTGTGAGCAAAAGGCAGGGCCTGCTCACAGACTTTGGCAAGAACGGGGCTGATATTGCAGAAACACATATTCCATATGCTGAACAGCCTGGGGCTTCATATTATGCATACATAATCATGTAAACAAACAATGCACACTCTTTAAAGGTAAGACTTCTGGTTGAGACTTCTAGTCCAATACAATCAAATTACATTAGTTTTTGAAAGAACAGCACATTTAGCATTCCACCCAACTAGAGATGTCAGGGAAAATTTGCTAAGAAGGTTTCACGAACTATCAGTTTCACCTCTCCTTTCCTTATGCCTCAGCTCCTTCTCCCAGATATTCAGCATCCCCCAGCATGGCTCCTGGACCTTCATCTCTTACTGTAAGGCCAGCATATCTGCCAAACCTCAGGCTTTTGACCACAGACTCTGGCCTCCTTTGAGGATTTCTCAGATAAGGCCATCCTCAAAGAAGGCTCTGAATTGCTGCAGCTGTGAAGGTGACACTGAAAAGAACAGAACAACAGGTAGATCGGTCCTGTTTATGCAAGCTAAAAATATGACTTCTCAAGCTCTTGTGACCAGCCATTGTTCAGAGCTGCTTAAAGCAGAGGAATACATTATTTTCCTAATTTTAAAACAAATATTTTACGTCAACTTATTTAGTTTTATGGCAAATGGAAACCTTGGGAGCAGTGGTTGAGAGAGAAACCAAGAAAACAAACTTAACACCAATTCAGGAAGGACTAGTGTCATCAAGCTATGAGTTGTTGCCCTCAATTATATGGGTGCAACTTTCAAGGACATCAATGGGAGCCTCATCTATGTATCAATGGGCAAAAGTGGACTCTGAGTGATTCCTTGCTTGGCTTATATTTCCCTCAGAAAATTGCGGCTCTGAATGAGTCACTAACATACCGGAAAAAGATAGCTTCTAAAAGGAAAGGCAGCTGTGGTTCATTTGCGGCTTTCTAACAGGAGCAGATTTTAATGAGTCAGATTGCATAAATAGTGTCAGGACACGGGCAAGGCAATAACATTCAGTGCTTCCAATATTAGCCTGCTCCCGTGACAGCAACTTGCTTTAGAGCAGCAAAACAACTGATTGTCCAAGGCAATACATGCCAGATCATCCAGTTAAAGTGATTCTTCCTAAAGTGTCCCTTGGCATAGTGCTGTAGCATATTAAAGCATGCAGAATCAGCCATGAAGAATGATTGTCACAAACAATACAGCTAATATAAACAATATATTATCATCTCATCTTAATATACCAGATTAGGCCTTTAACTTGAAACAGTTGTGCTTAAATTACATATATGATCCTTTTTAGGAAATTCAGACTTGTGGCTTGAAGGCTGCAGGCACATGAAATCCTTGCATTGTGAAGTTAGTCAACTGCACTTAACCTGATGACTGAAAACATTAATAAATACTAAACTCCTGCAGGATGAACAATGTGAAATTATGTGCATGGCGTGATATTTTTCAAGAGGTCATAACTAGGTAGACTTACTACATTTTTGTAGTGTTTGTTAGCTAATATAAGTTATTTGAAGTGGGCAATTGTTTTCATCTGCTACCCGTGTATTCCCTTTTCTCAGGTCAATTTACTACGTCTTAAATTAAGTCAGCCCTTGGGAAATTCCATTTGTCTCTGAAGCGGTCATTTGGCTAAATGATAAAATTGTACCTGTGCAATGTCTATTGTACCAAGTTTCTGGATAAAGTTGTTGTATCAGAATAAAGTGCCAACTTTCACATTCATAGTTTTTGAGATTCCTCAGGGCTTATCCAGAATGAGGAGAGATGTGTTCCAAGCTTGTTAGCTAATTTGCTAAACAGGTACCAGGCCAGATCCCCTACTGGTGTGAACCAGAACAACAGCATTGCAATCAATGGAGCAACAAAGATTTCTACCAGCTGAAGCTCTAGCCCACTGCTCAACAAGTGTGTGCTCAGCTGGATTGACTCACCTGTGAATAACAAAGTACCACAGATCTGCTTTATAGAATAGATGACTCTGCACTCTGCCAGTTGACAGAGAAACTTGCTAACATAAAGAGAAAATTGGCATAGTTACAAAATGCCTCTGGTAAAGAGATCTGTATGGCCTGGCAAAGTTTGCTTGGGAGCTTTTAGTGTAATTACTCCCAAACTGTTTACACCACAGTTTACAGCTCTGGATTGATACAGAATCCAAGTGTATACATTGATCTATTTTGGCAGAAAAGCATCAATACCCTATTCTGTTGGAAAGAACTTGTAAATTTATGCTTATTCTGTCAAAGGAAATGTACATCAGTGATTATATTGCACCAAGAGACCAACTAAAACGTAAGGGTCCTTGAAATGTTGCCAACTGGTATTTTCATATTCCTGCTACAGCTCTAGGAGTTTATTTTTCTAGCTGATTTGGTTACGTAGTTGTATTTCTTTTCACATGCCATTGGGTTCCATTTTGAGCCCTATAACTTTGTTGAACATCTCTGTACCACTGTTTGGTCAGGGGCTACATTAACCATGAGATTTACATGTGCAGGTTGCCATTAACATTTTCCTTTCCTATGGTAATCCCCTCTACAATTATTTCCTGTAGTCAGTTCAGCAGACCAATTCTTTTATTGATGCTCTGAAATGTGGAGAGAACCTTTGATCTTCCCAGTTCAACCCCAGCTTTCAACCCAGAGAGGCGGGTTCCTTGTCCAGGCCCCAGGAAAACATTTCTGAGCAAGGCACTTAAGAATGCGTGTAAGTGCTCTGCTGAATCAGGGCCCACATGCTGGAAGTTCCTTCTGTTAATTAGATTTTCTGGCTGATATCATGCACCTTCCCAAACATGTTCCTTACTGAAACTCTTATTTTAAAAGCGGGGTTGTGGAAATGCTATACACTTTCATAGTGATGATCGCCAGCATTCAGTTCTGAAGCCTTTAAAAATCAGTGGATATAAAAAAGTGTCACAGACTGGGGCCAGGAAAGATTTCAATAGCCAGTGATTCAGCAGTATCTGGACAAAACAAAGGCACTGGTAATCTTGGTTAGTTCTTGCTTTGTGATCAGAAATCTTATTTCTCTGTTTTACTGCTGATTTATTTACACTGCCTTCAATCTGACTTTAAGGGCTAAATTCAGCCCTTGGGTAAGAGGGTAGCGTTCCCCTTACGCCAGAGGAATTACACCTGATTACAACAGTGCTGAATCTACCCCTACATGTCAGTCCACTTAATCTTCTCCCATATCAATTACTCTGCTTGCTATCTTCATATTGCAGAGACTACAACATGAAATATGTAGAATACCTTAGCACAGGGGTAGTCAATAGGTGGACCACAGGCCAAATCCGGACCACCAGCCACTTTTGATCGTAAAATCTTTTTATTTACTTATTATTATTATTGCGGTTTGAAAAAATGTTCCTCTAGAGTCTGGACCTTGACTATACCTTGAGCAAGATATTTGGACCTTGACAAAAAAATTATTGACTACCCCTGCTTAGCACCAAGGGTCACTGCTGTCATTGCTTTCTCTGCCTGAATTGCAAGGTACCAACCCTTTCAGTCAGAAACAAGAATGTTGAGGGCTCAAAATAAAACTAGTCATATGTCTGTTCAACAATATATGGCAATGGTCTTCAGTGATTCTGGCCCTTGTTAAAGATTTGTTCTTTTTTTTTTTTTAATTTTTAGGAGTTATCCTCATACTAAAACTATAAATACTTTATTCTAAGCTCTGCTGGAACAGAGAAATCAGTTATTCTGTTAGGCAGGGTAGGAATAAACATCCTCCATTGTGAGAATATGTTCCTGTGTAATGGGCCAAGTGGACAATTTGGTGAATTCTTTGCTAACATTTGAGATTTACACCACTCTTATAAACAAACAGATTTACTCACTTTGGGCAATACTCATCACGAGCAGAGGGACAACTCAACACCTATGCCCCAGTTAAGTCCCACTTAGTTCCTGTCACTATGAAGTTCACCCTTTAAGAATAAAGCAAGAGCGATGAGAAACTCCCATAATTGCCTCATAATTAAAAATGGAACTAAACAAAAACACTGTGCACTTACTACAGCGTCTCAATGGTAGAAAGTAACAGCACAAAACAAGCCTCAGACACACCTTCCAATTTTCCAAAAAACACGACCCATTTTGAGGGTGAAGTATTTCTGTTTCTCTACATCCTCTACAGCAAACAGGGAAAGATTAAGAATGAGCTCTCAAAAATGGATACTCTCATAAAAAACCAACCTTCCACACAAACTTCCTCGTGGCTGGACTTTACTAAAACTAGACAAGCCATTTACAACACACACTTTGCTTCTCTACAAAAGAAAAAGGACACTAAACTTTCTAAACTACTACATGCCACAAGGGGCCACAGCAATGGTTCCCTCAACCCACCCAGCAATATTGTTAACCTATCCAACTATACTCTCAGCCCAGCAGAAGCAGCTGTCCTATCTCGGGGCCTCTCCTTCTGCCCCTCCACCCCCACGAACATGATACAGTTCTGTGGTGACCTAGAATCCTATTTTCGACGTCTCCAACTCAAGGAATATTTCCAACATACCTCTGAACAACATACTAATCCACAGAGACCTCCCTACCAACACTACAAAAAGAAGGATTCTAGATGGACTCCTCCTGAAGGTCGAAACAGCAGACTGGACTTCTACATAGAGTACTTCCGCTGACATGCACGGGCTGAAATTGTGGAAAAGCAGCATCACTTGCCCCCATAACCTCAGCCATGCGGAACACAATGCCATCCAGAGCCTCAGAAACAACTCTGACATCATAATAAAAAAGGCTGAAAAAGGAGGTGCTGTTGTCATCATGAATAGGTCGGAATATGAACAAGAGGCTGCTTGGCAGCTCTCCAACACCACTTTCTACAAGCCATTACCCTCTGATCCCACTGAGGGTTACCAAAAGAAACTACACCATTTGCTCAAGAAACTTCCTGAAAAAGCACAAGAACAAATCTGCACAGACACACCCCTGGAACCCCGACCTGGGATATTCTATCTACTACCCAAGATCCATAAACCTGGAAATCCTGGGCGCCCCATCATCTCAGGCATTGGCACCCTGACAGCAGGATTGTCTGGCTATGTAGACTCCCTCCTCAGGCCCTACGCTACCAGCACTCCCAGCTACCTTCGAGACACCACTGACTTCCTGAGGAAACTACAATCCATCGGAGATCTTCCTGATAACACCATCCTGGCCACTATGGATGTAGAAGCCCTCTACACCAACATTCCACACAAAGATGGACTACAAGCCGTCAAGAACACTATCCCCAATAATGTCACGGCTAACCTGGTGGCTGAACTTTGTGACTTTGTCCTCACCCATAACTATTTTACATTTGGGGACAATGTATACCTTCAGATCAGCGGCACTGCTATGGGTACCCGAATGGCCCCACAGTATGCCAACATTTTTATGGCTGACTTAGAACAACGCTTCCTCAGCTCTCGTCCCCTAACGCCCCTGCTCTACTTACGCTATATTGATGACATCTTCATCATCTGGACCCATGGAAAAAAAGCCCTTGATGAATTCCACCAGGATTTGAACAATTTCCATCCCAACATCAACCTCAGCCTGGTCCAGTCCACACAAGAGATCCACTTCCTGGACACTACAGTGCTAATAAACGATGGTCACATAAACACCACCCTATACCGGAAACCTACTGACCGCTATTCCTACCTGCATGCCTCCAGCTTTCACCCTGACCACACCACACGATCCATTGTCTACAGCCAAGCTCTGCGATACAACCGCATTTGCTCCAACCCCTCAGACAGAGAGAAACACCTACAAGAGCTCTATCAAGCATTCTTACAACTACAATACCCACCTGCGGAAGTGAAGAAACAGATTGATAGAGCCAGAAGAGTTCCCAGAAGTCACCTACTACAGGACAGGCCTAACAAAGAAAATAACAGAACGCCACTAGCCGTCACCTTCAGCCCCCAACTAAAACCCCTCCAACGCATTATTAAGGATCTACAACCTATCCTGAAGGATGACCCAACACTCTCACAAATCTTGGGAGACAGGCCAGTCCTTGCCTACAGACAGCCCCCCAACCTGAAGCAAATACTCACCAGCAATCGCATACCACACAACAGAACCACTAACCCTGGAACCTATCCTTGCAACAAAGCCCGTTGCCAACTGTGCCCACATATCTATTCAGGGGATACCATCACAGGGCCTAATAACATCAGCCACACTATCAGAGGCTCGTTCACCTGCACATCCACCAATGTGATATATGCCATCATGTGCCAGCAATGCCCCTCTGCCATGTACATTGGTCAAACTGGACAGTCTCTACATAAAAGAATAAATGGACACAAATCAGATGTCAAGAATTATAACATTCATAAACCAGTCGGAGAACACTTCAATCTCTCTGGTCACACGATTACAGACATGAAAGTTGCAATTCTTCAACAAAAAAACTTCAAATCCAGACTCCAGCGAGAAACTGTTGAATTGGAATTCATTTGCAAATTGGATACAATTAACTTAGGCTTCAATAGAGACTGGGAGTGGCTAAGTCATTATGCAAGGTAACCTATTTCCCCTTGTTTTTTCCTCCCCCCCCCCAGACGTTCCTGTTAAACCCTGGATTTGTGCTGGAAATGGCCCACCTTGATTATCATACACATTGTAAGGGGAGTGGTCACTTTAGATAAGCTATTACCAGCAGGAGAGTGGGGTGGGAGGAGGTATTTTTTCATGCTTTGTGTGTATAAAAAGATCTTCTACACTTTCCACAGTATGTATCCGATGAAATGAGCTGTAGCTCACGAAAGCTTATGCTCAAATTGGTTAGTCTCTAAGGTGCCACAATACTCCTTTTCTTTTTGCGAATACAGACTAACACGGCTGTTACTCTGAAACCTATTTCTGTTTCGTGTACTGGCATCTTTCTAAGGAACTAAGACATTTGTAGGAATTTGTTTTTTTACTGTATCTTGGTGAAAACTACAGGAAAAACATTCAGTAGTTTTTGCTGTGCTACTTTAAACTCCTTGGAAGTTTAGCTACAGATAGAAGAAAATGAGCCACTTGACTAATTAAACCTATATTGAGCTGCTTTGTTATAACCAAAATGTAAATTCAGACCTATATAGAGGACCAGCACAAAGACTATGCACTACTTGAGGCCCATTTAAATTTATCATGAGCCTTGCAATATTTAGGGTTTTTCTTAAAGCCCCAGCTCCTGGAGTCATGTGATTACATGAAAATCTCAGTTTTCATTTTACAAATATTTTTAAAAAATTAAGTTCCTAGCCCGCATGATTATGGAGAAAAGCTTTGAAAACACAACTCAAGTATACCCTAAAGACTTTAAACCCAATTGAAAAAACTAAAACAAACATGATTTTTAAGCCAGTCTCATGATTTTTGAAATCCTGGGTTAGCAATAGTGGGCTTGAATTAGTAGTGCATAGTCTTTGTGCTGGCCTTCTGCAGAGGCGTGAATTTCAGCTTGAGTGAAAGGCTATGCAGTTTTCTGCCCTAGCGAGGGCGTTACAGCACTCCCAGACAAGCGAAGGCTGGATGTACCTCTACAATCACCATTTTCAATTCAGACTGAAAAGTTTTCACACTGCAAAAGTTATTAGGCTGCAGTATTTTATGAAGTGCTTGCAGCTAATTAAAAGCCCTGCCTAATGTAAATCGAAATCACACAGAATTGTAATTTTGTCTTGCAGTTTTTAATAAGCTCATTAGCAATTACACAGGAAAGCCATATGGTGATTACTTCACAGAGTCATAGTGCTATGTTGTCTCCTTTCATTGCTATTAATTCCACAGTGTGTGAAGGAAGAGAGTAGGCTGGAAAGTGAGAGTTTCTCTGTAATCCTAGGCAAACCATTCAGTCTTTCTGTGCCCTAGTCTGCTCAACCGTAGGGTAAGGAAGATTCATCGATTCCAAGGCCACTGTGGTCATTGGATCTGACCTCCTGTCTAATCCAGGCTACAGAACAATTCCTTTTGAGCTACTGCATATCTCAGAAACCATCCAACCTAGATTTAAAAAGCTGTCGGTGACGGAGAATCCAACACAACCCTTGGTAAATCGTTAAAATGGTTAATTACCCTCACTGTTTATAATACCTGTCTTGTTCCCAGTCCGAATTTGTCTAGTTTCAACTTCCAGCCATTGGATGGTGTTAGATCTTTGTCTGCTAGACTGAAAAGCCCATTATCAAACATATGTTCCCCAGGTAGGCACCTATGGATTGTAATCAAGTGAGCCCTTAACCTTCCCTTTAAGTGTGACGTTTTGAGGATCACCCAGAACAGTAACAGGTTCTATCACTGCCTACCCTGTAACTTTGGAAACCTTAAATCTATGCTGCTACGGCTCAGAGCCCTGATGCCAGTAGCCAGCCCACAAGCACAAAGGTCCCACCCTGGCTTCCACCAGCCTAGTTACTTCTTTCAGTGTGATGCCAACAACTCTTCCGGTCCTGAGTCTCCCCAAATCTGTCCACCCCAAGCTCTTAACTACCAGACACTTGGATTTTCCCCCTCTGGTTTGACACCTCTGAAGGTGTGAAACAAGCCCCCCCCAGACATCAGCTTGCTTTGGCACACACACTCCACAGTCTGCATGCCAGAGAACTGCTTGGGAGTAAAAATAAACAAACAAGTTTATCTGATGGAAAAACCACAGATTTAAAGATGAAATAGCAAGGGAAGCAAACATACAGAAGTTACACAGAAAATACACATAACACCACCACCTCAGGCTTCACACTTTCAAATGAGGTAACAATCCCTTTTCTAAGACAACTTATCTGTTGCCTTTAAACCATTTCCCAGGATGCCCCCTAACAGCATTTCACAGATAGCTTCTCACTTAGATGCTGTCCCTCAGTTTCCAGATATATTTCTCTTCAAACTGCTTTTCCTCTTCAAAAGTGTTTTTTTCCATTTTGTTTTTTTCCCCACCTTCTCAGAATATGTTGACAAATGGTGATTCAGGACAGGTGCAATTCCCTCTCAACTTCATAGCCAGGATGTCTCAATATATTCCCATTAACTGGAATGGTTTTCCCAACATTTGTCTTTTCCTAGGTTGTGCAATGCTAGGTGCTTGGAGCTAATCTCATCTGGGTGGGGAGGCAGCCCCTCCCTGCCTGACTGCCCACCACCCTGCTGTGATGTGAAGCTGAATGTTGCAGCACAAATTATGAGCTGGTTTTTATATACACAAATACATAAATTCATAGCCACAGTCTGTATACATATCTCATAATGACCATCAAGCTTTCAAAAAAGATCTTACTTGATATAATTTTATAATATGACAACATTGTATACAATCATTTGATTTAATTGCTTATTCTTTGGGTTTCATGCCCCCTGTTTTCTTGTTGGGGTATCTAGAACCTGACTGTCACATTAAGCTAAGTAGACTGAGCTCCTTGAGTCTATCACTATAAGGCATGTCTTCTAATTCTTTAATCATTCTCATAGCTCTTCTCTGAACCCTCTCCAATTTATCAACATCCTTCTTGAATTGTGAACACCAGAATGGAACACAGTATTCCAGCAGTGGTTGTACCAGTGCTAAATACAGGAGGTGAAATAACCTCTCGCTCCTACTTGAAAGTCCCCTCTTTATGCATCCAAAGATCGCATCAATACTTTTAGTCATAGCATCACATTGGGAGCTCATGTTCAGCTGATTATCTGCCAGGATCCCAAAGTCTATTTCAGTCACTGCTTCCCAAGATAGTGTCCCCCATACTGTAAGTATGGCTCATGTTCTTTGTTCCTAGATGTATACATTTAGTCATATTAAACAATATATTGTTTGCTTGCACCCAGCTTATCAAGTGATCCATATCACTCTGTATCAATAACCTGAACTTTTTATTATTTACCATATTATATATGGGCCTTATTTGAGCATCCCCAGCTGCTGCTGCTGCTTCCTGTCCCAATATCCGTCTTCCCATCTGAGACAGCCCTTCCTTGTACTCCCTCTCATCAACCCTCAACTGACAGCATACCCTGTCACTCCTCTTCACCCCAGTCAACCTGTCATAACTCATGGAAACATTAACCAATTTTATAAAATAACATGTCATTTTGGTTATAAGTGAGGGGGGAGGATGAACAATTACCTCTAGAATTCCAAACAAGTTGCTCTTCCTGGGGCCCAAATGGGCTGGAATCAATTTTGTTTGTATAAGAGGAAGGATGGTCTTGTAGTTGAAGTCCATGGGCCAAATACTTCACTGGCAGAAGTGGACTAGCTCTATTGATTTAATTCAATCCCATGAGTAGGAGTCAATAGTAGCACAAATTAAAAAAATCAGAATGTCCACCCCATGTGAAATTCTAATATTTTGACATTTGTCTTGGTACCAAATCAGGATGCAAAGTCAAAATACTGAAATATTTTGTGGAAAGAAAAGTTCACGAAATTTTTGATTCAGAAACACTGAAGTGTTTACTTTTGTCATTCCCTAATCAAAACACTTCATTTCAGGTTGGGGCAATGGGTATCTAATGGGAGTTATAGTTCTGAGTTCAACATGCTCCAATTCTCCTCAACTGGAATACATTCCCCATGATGCACAGCTGCATCTCCTTGGGGCTTAGCTTAGTGTATTGGTCTGCATATGAAAAATTAAAACAAGGTTAGAAAATTTCAAGAGCCTCTCCCCTCTCTCTCCTCCCAACTTTTTAGGCAGGTACCTAGCTAGAAGGAAATATTTGATGATAATGAAACTGATGGAAAAACAAGAATAAAGATACTGAGATTTACCTCCTTTTTTCAAACTAGCTGTACTCACAGTCTCTGTGCACAGTTTCTAAACCCTTAGGCTTTTGTCATATTTTCTGTATATAGCCAGACATTCCAGGTTTATAGTGCTAATGGTTTCAAAAACAGAGGGAAATAGGAATGAAGAGGGAACTTCAAGAAAACTACCATATTTCATGCAAACGGTAATAATGTCACAAATTCTTCTTTTAGGGAAGATGACCATAAGTAATGCACATAAGCAAGTAAAACAGAAATCTAAATTTGTTTCTACAGAAAGAAGGGACCAACTATATAGTGCAAAAAAAATTGGATTTCAATATAAAAGAGGAAAAGTCCTGTTTGTGAGATTTCTTATGTTCCCTTGTACCTTACACTAATGAAAATAGGTTCGTTTGTCAATAGTTCATCTGCTCCTGCTGATTATTCCCCACATGAACTCAGTCATGTAAGTAACATCAGAGGACATGCAAACTAAATTTTGTAATTCATCACAGGTAGCCCTCTATGAAACTAGAGGAGGATTCTGTGCTACCCTCACTGATCATAACAACATTGCCAAGTCCTGTGTCATAATTAATTGCATGTGTCATAATCACACATGTACATAATGTTATTTGAGAAAGGCAGCTGCCACAAGTAATTAATTGTTGAAGAGGTAGAAATGCATTTAGATCTGCCTCTAAAGAGACACATTGATGGCAAAATCTGGATTTGTAATACTAATTTGAAGCTGACTGATTGCAGATGCTGAGCTCATAGATTCAAAGCCAGCAAGGACTATGTGATCATCTGGTCTGACCTCCCGTATAACACAGGCCATAGAACTTCCCCACAATAATTCCAAAGAGGTGTATAGTGAGGAACCTGTCCTCCAACCATTACTTATGTAACCCTCATTCACTGAACCAGTCCCAGTGTCTTCACTGAGATGATTCACCTGACTGAAGCTAACACATGCAAAGGTCACAGAATTGTGACCCATGTATATAAATTAGGGCTTTCACTTGCAACAGATTTTTATTGCTAGAAGCACCTAACACAAAAATAGAAGATTTACCTGTAAATATTAGCATGACATGGAAAACCCCAAAACCATTTAATGCAGCTCCTAACATCTGTTCCCACTGATGTCAGGGTTGAGCTTGTTGGGACTAGGGATGCCAACTTTATAATCACACAAAACCGAAAGCCCTTGCCCAGCCCCTTCTTTGAAGCCTTGCCCCTGCCCCACCCCTTCTTTGAGGCTCCAACCCCCCTCACTCCACCCAACCCCTCTGTTGCTCGCTCTCACTCTCTTTCACCAGGCAGAGTGTTGGGGTGTGGGAGGGGGTGTGGGCTCCAGCTGGGGCGCAGACTCCGGGGTGGGGCCAGAAATGAGGGGTTCAGGATGCAGGAGTGGGCTCAGGTCTGGGGCAGGGATGCAGGAGGGGATGCAGGCTCTGAGAGGGACTTAGGGTGTGGGATGGGTGTTCCGACCTGGAGCAGCGGGTTGGGGTGTAGGAGGGGGTTCAGGATGTGGGGTCCTGCCGGGTGGCACTTACCTCAGGCGGCTCCCAGTTGGTGGCGCAATGGCATTAAGGCAGGCTCCCTGCCTGCCCTGGCTTCGCACGGCTCCTGGAAGTGGCTGGCATGTCTGGCGCCTAGGTGGAGGGGCCAGGGGGCTCTGTGCACTGCCTGCGCTCGCAGGTGCTGCCCACGCAGCTCCCAGTGGCTGCAGTTCCTGGCCATTGGGAGCTGTGGAGCCAGTGCTCAGGGACGGGGCAGCATGTGGAGCCCCTGTGGCCACCCCAGCACTAGGAGCATGCCATTCCGGCCGCTTCCAGGAGCTGTGTGAAGCCAGGGCAGGCAAGGAACCTGCCATAGTGCCACTGCGCTGCTAACTGGACTTTTGGTGGCCTGGTCAGCAGCGTCCCTTTTCGACCAGGCGTTCCTAGTTGGAACTCAGGAAAAAAGTTGTTTTTATGAGGAATCAGAAAAACAATATCTGTAACCTTTCAAATTTGAAACAGACTTTATAATCATTTAGGAAAGAGGCAGCAAAAAAGGTAGACTAACCAAGGTCTGTTAAACATATTGAAAAAGAGAAACTTTAAATAATTAGTATCACCTGCAGATCATTTTCTGAAGTCTTAAATTATATGGGATATCAAGTTGTTGTACAATCCTGGCTAGCACTCAAGAAAAATGAATGGCTTTTAGAAAAAAAAATTACTGTTAAATCTTAAATATATTAAATCTTAATGAATGTAAAATATATATATATATATAATATATAAAAATAAAAGAGACAATTGAATTACGGGTCAGCTAATTAACAAAGAAAAGAACAGCAGCAGGCATTACACAGTGTTCTCTGACAAATATAAACAAATCAGACAGAAAACAGATTGGTGAGCAGAATACACCACTGAGGGAGTTAATTATATATCTTTTTCCTAAACCGTGGTTATAGAATAGATTCCTATTCACTTCCAAAGAAAACAAGGAAGCTCTTGCCAGTTCGTTTCACAGTTTCCTCCTCCAGTTATTGCCTGGAGATTCTTTAGGCAGATGTGATATAAGTGATTCTCATACCTCATTTAAAAATCCCATTTGGTCCTTTACCAAGCATAATCTAAACACATTTCCAAAAAGCTGAGGAGGCAGGAGACATCCCTTCATCAAAACCTTGTAAATGTTTTAGACCACTTAAAAAGAAGCAAGAAAAAAAAGCTATGAAAAAGCATATATTTAATCCAATTTGCAAGTGCCTTAACAGACACTAGGTTCTTGACTGTAACAAAAAGCAGATCCCGAGTCTGGTTCTGAAAACAAAACAAAACTGGATAATCTGGCAAGTCTACAGACAATGCAGGAAGGAGCCAATGCTCCCCATTGATATTTTTGACATACAGGTGTTGGGAAGCAAACGGCTTGGATAACATCTTTGGGCACGATTAACAAGCTATATGTTATCTTAAATGTATCAACCTGCAATAGGAAATTAATAGTAATGCCCTGTCCATAGTGGAGAATGTACTCTTCACTCAAAACCAATCTTCACCAGGACCATTCAGATCTCTTTCCCAGAATGTGTATATATAACTTTCAGGGAAAGTGCCAGTAATAATTAATTTATAGGGTTTACTAAAGTTATGAAGGCTCCCTTGAGTTTTCTGTTCCACAAACCCTACTAAAAAAGACTAAACAGATTTTTCATTGAGTGATAATGGTCCCGAATTTACAATCAGATTCCTGTGAGTTGACCCTGGTACCTATGTTGGCCCAATGACTCATGTGGGTCTCATGAGGTACCACAGGGCATTCTTTTTAAGCAAAGGTTGTCTGACCACCTACAGGAAACTACCCACACGCATGGCAGGATCAGGGCCTGTATTTGGATAAGGATATATTAAGCCCCTTCTCCCTTCCTCCCCCACAAAAAAGGAGCATCTTGAAGCAGGCTGTATTTATGATGTTGGTTTTGATGCTGTCATAGTTAGCATGACCGCGATGCTTAGGGAGGGATCTGACCCGTCACTGAATTGCTTTGACAGAGACCTTTTCCTCATGAGAGGATGGAAATCAGGGTTAGAACACAGGAGCCTGTGTCTAATTAAAAAATTGCCATAATGTCATTAGCTATTGGCATCATCTCGACAGTGGCACCAAGCAACAAGAGGCTTCTGAACAGATGATACTGTTCTATCATGGGGCATCTTCCATTTAATATCATTTTCAGAGTAACAGCCGTGTTAGTCTGTATTCGCAAAAAGAAAAGGAGTACTTGGGGCACCTTAGAGACTAACCAATTTATTTGAGCATGAGCTTTCGTGAGCTACAGCTCACTTCATCGGATGCATACCGTGGAAACTGCAGCAGACTTTATATACACACAGAGAATATGAAACAATACCTCCTCCCACCCCACTGTCCTGCTGGTAATAGCTTATCTAAAGTGATCATCAAGTTGGGCCATTTCCAGCACAAATCCAGGTTTTCTCACCCTCCACACCCCCCCCCCCCACAAATTCACTCTCCTGCTGGTGATAGCCCATCCAAAGTGACAACTCTCTACACAATGTGCATGATAATCAAGTTGGGCCATTTCCTGCACAAATCCAGGTTCTCTCACCCCCTCACCCCCCCTCCCAAAAACCACACACACAAACTCACTATCCTGCTGGTAATAGCTCATCCAAAGTGACCACTCTCCCTACAATGTGCATGATAATCAAGGTGGGCCATTTCCAGCACAAATCCAGGTTTTCTCACCCCGCCACCCCCATACACACACAAACTCACTCTCCTGCTGGTATTCTCTGTGTGTATATAAAGTCTGCTGCAGTTTCCACGGTATGGATCCGATGAAGTGAGCTGTAGCTCACGAAAGCTTATGCTCAAATAAATTGGTTAGTCTCTAAGGTGCCACAAGTACTCCTTTTCTTTTTGTTAATATCATTTGTGCTACTTCAGCCCTGCTCCAAGTGCTCTGATGGCCATTAATTCTAGAGTCTATAGATTTTTAGACAAGTGATGAAAGAAAATAGAAAACATACAGCCCATGTTAAAAGCAACAGCTGTCTCTCGTCCTCTCACCCTTCTGTATCTCAGTCATGTGTGCCCCTTTCAGGGGCATTATTTGTTCTGGGGCAGGGGGAGCAGCCCACCCTCCCCCCCTCCCTGCAAGACTTTGGTTTTCCCCCATCACCAGATTTTTCATAGATCTATGTGCTCTATTATGTCTTCCACTGCTCCCCTCCCGCTGCGTCTCAGACTTCAGACATGGCCATTAGGAAAGCAAACTTTGCTCCTCCCACAGAATTTTTCTGAAATGACATCCCTGGTCTCTTTGCTCCCAACTCACAAAATTTATGGTCCACCTCTCCATTACACTCTGCCCCCTGTTTTCCCATTGAGAGATCCATAGCTGATGTAAATCAGCATAGTCCCACTGGCAATGAATGACACGGATTTATACCAGCTGAGGCTCTGGTCCTGAATATTAGTTATTTACAATTTAATAGACACAGAAATCAGTACAGTTATTATTATGTACTTTTCTGATGTCCCTTTCATGGCATGATTAATGATGAGCAAACCATAGGTCGAGAAGTTCAGTGTGAATGTGGGACACAGTCCCTTGCGTTTACAAAAATCTGTTCAGGCCATGATCAGAGTACATCCCTTCGTTTAATTATATAGGAGAGAAGGAAATGTCTTCTGCTGTAGTACTCCAAGCTTGTCTTTCCTACTACAGTGTTGCTGCTGACTGGTCATATCACCTGATAAATGGAAGGCTTTTCACTTTATGCAGGGTTGTCCAACTACCGTTACACTTGGAGATAAATCTAACATCTCTCCCAAGTTGTTACACTTCTTGCTTATTTTTAGAATTTCTGATGTTATTTCAGTGCAAGACACGCAGATGACAGAGTGATTGTTTGTTTGCATGCACAGGCAATTAAATAACATTGCCAATCAAATTCACCTTAAATTAAGGCCTTCAGGAGGTGAGTGATGTTTAATGTAAAAAACAAACTACATATGTGCACTCCACACTCAAAGCCACCCTTCCAGAAAAGGTCTCCAAAATGCCAAAAGTCTGGCACCCCTGGAAATATTATATTATTTGGGTCCCAGGAAGATGGGTCACAGTGAGCAAGAAGCAGTTCCTTTATTCTTTTAGGTTGTTTCTAAGGGAGCAGTGAGGGTTCAGTTACAAAGAAGAATTAAATCGGATTGAAAACAAGGAGTCAGCTGCCCACATTTAAAAACACTGTTGAGGTGCCACTGATCAAACCTATGATATGGGCATGAACTGTCAGACTGCCATAAAAGCCCCAGATTAGCCAGCTTTTGTAGAACTGGCACAGTGGTTATCTTTAATGAGACAAAAGAAGCAGAAGATGTTGTTCCTGAAGTACTTTTTAAATTACTATATGTGACTTTTTTTTAATTGCTGTATGTAGCAAGACAAAAATAATGTCCAATGTTTTAAAAGGTAGGCAACATATGCTCTATGGGCCTCGTTCACCAATAAGCTAAACCAGATTTCCTTGTGGTGCTGGAGTATACTGGTGAATTTGGCCTATTTATATTCCATACTAAGCAGCTCTATTAAAAGAACATTGTTAAGGCTGTAAAGTCAAGCTCTCAAAAAGCAGAAAATGCGAGAATTATGGTTACCCCCATGCAATTTTAATTCAGTACCTCAGAGTCCATGCATGGACTCTGACTCCCTCTGGTGAGATCAGGAAGATTCAGCCAGGGAAGTGTAAAACTTCTGTGCAGCCACCCCAAGTTCTGCCACCCACATAGTGCACAGAGGAACTGCACTATTCCACTGCTTGGAAGCCCTCTGTACAGAGCTATGGGCTGGTTTTGTCCAAAAGGAGTTAAAAGGAGACAGAGTTTAGCTGGAAATGTTTGAGTATTAAAAATAAATGAAAATATTTCTTTTTACCCACCTACCTCTGACTCAGGCATACCTGCTGTGGTATGGCCTTGCTGCAAGACAGGGAAATAAATGAAGGCAGAGGGAAAAAAACCTAAAAACCCTAAAACTTAAAAAAATGATCTCTGAGAAAGAAAGGAGAAACAAGGCTTAGAAAAAATATACTGCTTCCCTCTGCTGTGCTTTAACTGTCGTGTCATGCTCCTGTGTCTTTGCCTTGAGTTTGTAACCACACCTATGGTGGTTCACTTTTTGCTGCAACCTCCGCTTTGCACAGGAACAGTACTTTATTGCTTGGGGTGAGGGCCAGAAATGTATTTGATAACCTTACAAAATCATAATCACTAGAGGGAAAAGAGAGCAGCTGGGCTCAGATACTTCTAAATATCATCCTTTGCCATCCCCAACAGTTTCTCCAGCATCTACTCAGTATATCCAAAATATACACACCTCCTTATCCAAAACCAATCCAAACAGTTGTCCTCAAAGATCTTCTGCCATCCACTTATTTATCACAAAGTTGGCAGAATGAACACAGCCAGATACGTCATTCCTCATTTTTAATTATTCATTAGTCTTTGATATTAAATGAGGTTACTGCGTTAAGTTATTATTTAGTACTTACGTAAAGCACATGCAAAACACTTCCACTGTGATTTATAAATGGCTACATGAGATGGTAGGCAGATGGAGAATCAAACCCTGAGGGCTCTAGTCTCTTGACTGCTGCCATGCCATTTCAGAACACTATATTCAGAAAGACAGAAAAAATGAGGCAGGCTTTGTGGAGAATGGACATTGCTGACGAGAGCCAGCCATCAGATTGGGTCCACGTGTAGTGCAGGATATGAGTAAGTCCTATTGACTTTATATGCTGTGGTGAGAGAATGGGGCCCTGTAGAGAGATCAGTAATATTTACACTAAATACTGTAATGCATGAGCCTATGATTTACAAGCCTGTCATTTTAGAGGGATAAGAGACCATAAAGATACTTCACAGCTTATTACAAGCAAGTGCAGGAAAGCATTCAGCCTGTAGCTGTGAGATATGTGTATACCTGCTAAGTCATGTTGAAATTCTTTGAGAACTAGAGACACAGCACCAAGACAGGCACCTTAAGCTTGTCCCAGAATGGGTCAGATACCTTTCTCAGAGACACCATTTCCTTCAGTATGCATGAGAGTAGAAAAGTTCTATTCCAGACACACCTCACCTTCAGCTCCTTCATGCCTGTTTGTGCCGTCACCCGGAGATAGCTCTCAAAAAAATGCTGTTGTGAGGGGCCATGCAGTCAAAACGTTCTTATTTCCTGTGATTCTACTGTTTTCTAAGGATTATGGCTCGTTCACAGGTGCCCATGGTCCTGACTTTGAAAGCTACAGTGGTCTCATTTCCTCGGTCCTGGAGGAAGGGAGCTTTTCCCAGAAGGCAGCAAGGACATATCATATTTGACTGGTGAAAAGATAGTTCAGATATTATTTGAAAGTCAATTAAAAGATAGCGTTACAGAAATCAAGTACCAAATTTGTTTCTAACGGTGTCTTTTTTCTGCATTCCCACACTAGGTCAGCACTTGGTTTGACTATACTCTGGGGCATCTTGCTTTGCCATTATCTCAGCTCAATACCAAAGCACCTCTACAATTTCTTCCCATGGCACACACACAAAAAAAGTAAACCTACAAACATCTAATGCAAGGGCACCTAAGACAAGCAATGGGCTATGGGAGAGATTGCCCTCAGCTGCTGTACATTAGCACTGACAGCAACAGATCTATGTGGCCCTCTCTCTGTATTACTTTCCTCCTCTCAATTCTCCCAGCATGAGAGATACTTCTCTACCATTAAAAAAAAAAAAAACTAAATGCACAATTAGGTCATGAAACTAATATTGTCCCTATACTCTCCATGCTGATTAAACAAAAGCAACTCAGTTTAACAACCATATGTAGATTTCAGCAATAAGTCATGGCAGGGGGTGAGTTGCACTGTATTAATTCATGCTCAGTGTATTGCTAAACAATAAAATACAGCACTGTAGGCTTTTTCTCTAATCTTTATTAGAATCTCTGCACTGCTACATATTCCTGCCTATTTAATTTTCCAATAAAAGTCTGGCTGAGACCTTCCTTCCCCACCTACAACACAGGTCTCCTGATCTTCCCTTACCTCATGGCATCTGATTGACCTGTATCCCACCTAACACTCTTCCACTTGCTGCATGGTTAGAAAGTGAGTGGATAGATTCTGCCCCCAGCCTCTCTCTTCATGAGGCTAGCAAGTTGACCCCACTCTACCTCCCATCCTTCAGAAATATCTCCGAGGTGGTGACAGGCTGCCCACCCCATATTCAGCAATAGCAGGACTATCATACACTTCTTTGCTTCTGCTGTTGTTGGAAGCCTTTACTTCATTCAGGATTTAATGAGCTCCTAATGCATGGCACTAGCAGGAAACCTAACATAGGTTGACTTAAATTTATAGTGTAGACATGCCCTGAGAAACAAATAAAATTATAAACAAGTTCAGTCTAGCCAGAAACTGTGGAGAAAAATCAAAAAGGTGCTAATAAGCAGCAAATACAGTAACAATTGTATTGGGTTAAAAAGCAAGTCATCCCTGCCTTTCTATTTACTTGCCTTTATTGCTGGATTGGTAAAATGGCACAATATTATTATTCAGAGCAGTCAAGCCAGTGCAAATTATCTTCTCTTGCAGCAGAAACAGGCAATAAACAATTCTTTATTAGGAACAGGTGCAGTGCTCACAAACCTCATATTTTCACTGATATTTCTTAAGTAACCCCTAATCAATCAGGAGATGTAATGGTCTAGATACAAAGCTAAATCTAGAGTATGGCTGCTTTGCACTAGTCCTTCATTGTGCTTGGGTTCATAAAAGCTAAATGCCTGGCCCAAGGAGGATCAGCTAGTGTAAGGATTATCCTGAAGTGGCACAGAGCTCTTATAGGTTTCAGAGCACCAGCCGTGTTAGTCTGTATTCGCAAAAAAGAAAAGGAGTACTTGTGGCACCTCAGAGACTAACAAATATATTTGAGCATAAGCTTTCGAGAGCTACAGCTCACTTCATCAGATGCATTCAGTGGCTCATATACCATGCACCCTGGCCTGTTTGCAGAATAGTAGAGAAAAGGGGGCATGGTTAGATAAAAGGGGGTGCTCTTATGCCACACTAATCCTGGCTTGTAGTTAAGGTCACTTGTGCCCCTTTCAACCCAGTTTCATTTAAAGCTGACCTCAAACTGCTCTGACACAGCTGCACCAGAAAGCAAAGGACAGCTTTAAACAACCCTTACACACCACCCTGACTCATGCTCTGCAAATATTCACCCCACCCAAAGTTCTGGACCTTAATTTTTAAACTGAGAACTGAAGAAGCCTCTATGCCAAACAATACCCACAGGAAATGATTCTTCAAATAGTTCTCTACATATATAATGAGAGAGAGAGAAATGCTCTGTTCTAGTTGTGCACCACAAATCTTATTAGCATACAGTTATGGATTTTCCTTCCCTTTGCAGATGATCCATTCATTGCAGCAGTACAGGTATCTTAAATATACGTCAATTACCTTGCTGAAATATAACCAACTAATTACAATATTTCTATTCATATTAAGCTCTAGATACATTCCCTGTTCCTCCCTGCTGCCACATTTTTTTCAAAGAGCATGTGCAGTGTTCTCCTGATAGTTGTGTACATGAATAGTACAAGCTAGAAAGTTACTGGAGGCAGAGTTACTGGTACATGATGGTTCTTCCATTGGCTTCCCCAAAGGGGTGTAGGTTGAGGGTGGGGTCATGGCAAAGCTGGGGCAGGTTGGGCAGGAGTCATGACACAGTGAATGCTAAAACTGCAATTGGACAACTGCAGCTGACCCGTCCCTGCTGACTTGGGCTTACAGTGCTCAGGCTAAGGGTCTATTTAATTGTGGTATAGATGTTTGGGCTCCAGCCTGAACCCTGGGACCCTCCTGCCTCGCAGGGTCCTAGAGCCCAGGCTCCAGCCCAAGTCCAAACATCTACATTCCAATTAAACAGCCCCTGAGCCTAAGCCAACTGGCACTGGCCAGCAGCAGGATTTTAATTGCAGTGTAGACATCCCCTAAAATTCTGGCAGAGCTACCCCTGATTCCCAGAAATCCAGTGAGGAAATCTGGCTGAGTCTTACTGCAGCATGGACCCTTTTAGCTCTTGTCATAAATATAAAGGGAAGGATAAATACCTTTAAAATCCCTCCTGGCCAGAGGAAAAACCCTTTCACCTGTAAAGGGTTAAGAAGCTAGGATAACCTCACTGGCACCTGACCACAATGACCAATGAGGAGACAAGATACTTTCAAAGCTGGAGGGGGGGAAAAAACAAAGGGTCTGGGTCTGTCTGGGTGATGCTTTTGCCAGGGATAGAACAGGAATGGAGTCTTAGAACTTAGTAAGTAATCTAGCTAAATATGCGTTAGATTATGACTTCTTTAAATGGCTGAGGAAATAAGCTGTGCTGAATGGAATGGATATTCCTGTCTTTGTGTCTTTTTGTAACTTAAGGTTTTGCCTAGAGGGATTCTCTATGTTTTGAATCTAATTAACCTGTAAGGTATTTACCATCCTGATTTTACAGAGGTGATTCTTTTTTTTTACTTCTATTAAAATTCGTCTTGTAAGAAACTCAACACTTTTTTTCATTGTTCTTAAGATCCAAGGGTTTGGGTCTGTGGTCACCTATGCAAATTGGTGAGGATTTTTACCAAACCTTCCCCAGGAAGGGGGGTGCAAGGGTTGGGAGGATTTTGGGAGGAAAGACATTTCCAAACAACTCTTCCCCAGTAACCCGGTTAAATGTATGGTGGTGGCAGTGAAAGTCCAATGGCAAAGGGTAAAATAGTTTGTAGCTTGGAGAAGTTTTAACCTAAGCTGATAAAAGTAAGCTTAGGAGGTTTTCATGCAGGTCCCCACATCAGTACCCTAGAGTTCAGAGTGGGAAAGGAACCTTGACAGCTCTACATTCAGAGGCACTGACTTTCCACTTTCCTCTGGGGCGCTCGACCCCCAATTCCGCCCCAGGCCCCACCCCCACTCCATCCCTTCCCCCAAGGCCCCACCCCATCTCTTCCCTCTCCTGCCCCACCCCTTCCCACCTCCTCCCCCAAGCGCGTCCCACCCTTGCTCCACCCCCTCCCACCCAACACCTCTTGCTTGCCGCTGAACAGCTGATCATGGTAGGCAGGAGGCATTGGGACGGAGGGGGAGGCGTTGTTTGGTGGGGCCCGCCAGTGGAAAGGACGCACTGATGGGGAAGAACTGATCATTGAGGCTGCCGGTGGGTGCTAAGCACCCACTATTTTTTTCCCCGTGGGTGCTCCAGCCTCGGCGCACCCACAGAGTCAGTGCCTATGCCTACATTTATGACCACGTTATGCCTTTAAATTAGTAAAGTTTCTATTGAAGAACCCCCATGGACACTTTCACTTAAACAGCAAGTTTAAGATGACCTATGTCTCTGCGCCTTAATGAGATGTTTAGTTATGCTAAGCACTGCCTTCTATTTCACATTAGTCCTGGCCTCTGAATACAGACTTCTCCCTTTGTTGATGATGAAGGGCTCTATCATGGAGTATAAGAAGCGCAGCTATGATATACAGCATGACACAATCACAGGAGAACTGAAACACATGTGATGCATCTAGAACTACGCAGCAGATGAGGAAAATTTCTTCCACACAAGAATTTCAAAATCCATTAAAACACTAATGAATAGGGACAAGAAGTGGGACTTAGTACTTGTGAAAGCTGCTGGCTTGATGTTTATCTACAGAATAGCAGCAGCATCTTCACACTCCAACTCCAAAGTGTCTTAGGCCACAATCCTTCAAACGCTTATACATATGCTTAACTTTAAGCACGTGGCTAACACTAACGAAATCAGTGGCCTGCTTACATGATTAAAGTTAAGCATGTGCAATAGGTGTTTGCAAGATCAGGGCTTTAGTACCAGTTGTGGAAGCTGGTGTTTGCAGTGTGGACACATGTTGACTGGATTGAGACCACCAAACCAGCCATCAGGTGGACACAACTCTTGATTACTACTAGCCTGGGCTGATTTAAACCAGCACCCTAGAGCTGAGAGGGTCTGTACTTATTACCAATCCCTGAAGCCACACAACTCCCTAGCAACACAACTTCAGCTGGAGTAACGGATGGTCCAGCTGGAAGACAATCAGAAGTTTCAGTATGTATCTACACAAATAAGAATATTCTGAAGGTAAAGCAGGAAGAATGGAAAGATATGAAAACAAAAATAACCATGCTCTTTATAGCTACATAAAGCAGAAAATGAACATTCTGAAGCTTGTCTTCCAATAGACTTTAGACAACCAAGTAGCTTTACACGTCTTACCATTTTGCACATCAGGAGAGTCAATGTGTCTCAGTCTCAGGAAAAGTTGATAGTGAGAGAGAAGAAATGTCAGGGAAATGTAAACAGTGTTAACTTTACACTACAAAAGGCAGTTTCAGCAGCAAAAGCTAGAACTATTCTAGTGCTGAAACCATTTCTTCTAGTGCTAGCCTTAGTGAAGATGTACGGAATGTTAAAGACATAGGCATTTTATTCTAATAAAGAGATTTTAAAGCAATACAAATATTGGAATAGCCAGAATCATTCTTAAATGCAGACGGATAATTTGTGTCTCTTGTGTTGGTGCAGACTTTGAAAGATGCTAAGGCTCTCCTGCAGGTGCCAAGTACACTCTCTTCCCACTAAGCTCCTCACAAGTTGATAGTGTTCTGCACCTCACCAAGGATATAAGGCCCTGAATCTACACGCATAAAACACTAGCCTTGTGTTCTTGGAAACAACATGTGGTCTGTGGATAGTGGATTTGTGTATACTTTACCCCCAAAACAGGGCACATTTTGACATTTCTTCCACAGGCAAACTGTACAGACTTCTGTTTTGTCTCTATCTGGATTGCAGGGACACACCCATAATCTCTTCTTCAGTGTGATTTGCACAAAGACAGATTTGCACGGATTATTTGTTGTCAAAAGGAAAATTTAGCACGTGCACGCTCCCACATTTTCTTAGCTAATGGTATCCGCTCTGATCACCTGCTTAAGAATTGGTTAGTCTCTAAGGTGCCACAAGTACTCCTTTTCTTTTTAAGAACATAAGAATCTCCCTAACATCCTCAGCCGTGAAGACTGAAGCAAAGAATTCATTTAGTTTCTCTGCGATGACTTTATCGTCTTTAAGTGCTCCTTTTGTATCTCGATCGCCCAGGGGCCCCACTGGTTGTTTAGCAGGCTTCCTGCTTCTGATGTACTTAAAAAACATTTTATTACCTTTTGAGTTTTTGGCTAGCTGTTCCTCAAACTCCTTTTTGGCCCTTCTTATTACATTTTTACCTTTAATTTGGCAGTGTTTATGCTCCTTTCTATTTATCTCACTATGATTTGACTTCCACTTTTTAAAAGATGCCTTTTTATCTCTCACTGCTTCTTTTACAGGATTGTTAAGCCACGGTGGCTCTTTTTTAGTTATTTTACTGTGTTTTTTAATTGGGGTATACATTTAAGTTGAGCCTCTATTATGGTGTCTTTGAAAAGTGTCCATGCAGCTTTCAGGGATTTCACTCTAGTCACTGTACCTTTTAATTTCTGTTTAACTAACCTCCTCATTTTTGCATAGTTCCCCTTTCTCAAATTAAATGCCACAGTGTTGGGCTGTTGAGGTGTTCATCCCACGACAGGAATGTTAAATGTTATTATATTATGGTCACTATTTCCAAGCGGTCCTGTTATAGTTACCTCTTTGACCAGATCCTGCGCTCCACTCAGGACTAGATCGAGAGTTGCCTCTCCCCTTGTGGGTTCCTGTACCAGTTGCTCTGAGAATCAGTCATTTAAAGTATCAAGAAATTTTGTCTCTGCATTTCGTCCTGAGGTGACATGTACCCAGTCAATATGGGGATAATTGAAATCCCACACTATTACTGAGTTTTTTATTTTGATAGCCTCTCTAATTTCCCTTAGCATTTCATTGTCACTACCACTGTCCTGGTCAGGTGGTCGATAATAGATCCCTACTGTTATATTCTTATTAGAGCATGGAATTACTATCCATAGAGATTCTATGGAACATGTGGATTCATTTAAGATTTTTATTTCATTTGATTCTACATTTTCTTTCACATATAGCGCCACTCCCCTGCCCGCACGACCTGTTCTGTCCTTCCGATATATTTTGTACCCCGGAATGATTGTGTCCCATTGACTGTCCTCACTCCACCAGGTTTCTGTGATGTCTATTATATCAATATTGTCCTTTAACACGAGGCACTCTAGTTCACCCATCTTATTATTTAGATTTCTAGCATTTGTGTACAAGCACTTTAAAAACCTGTCACTGTTTATTTGTCTGCCTGTTTCTGATGTGTCAGATTCTTTATGTGAATCTTTCTCATCTGATTTGGCCCATACTTTATCCTCTTCCATCTCCTCCTCCTGACTAAAACCTGGAGAATCTCTATCAATAGACTCTCCTCTAAGAGAAGTCTCTGTCCGATCCACATGCGCCTCTGCAGCAGTCGGCTTTCCCCCATCTCTTAGTTTAAACTAGAGATGGGAGAAAGCCATCCTCTTCTTCCTCAAACTTCTCTGTTCTTTCTCCCATGCCACCCCATCCCCCATTGTAATCCCCTTTTAAATGCACACTTACACCTACCTCTGCTGGGATGCCTGTCAATCGCTACCATGTGGTGTCGAATGGCTAGCTGAAGCTTCTATTTTACTGATAAACTGTTCATTTGTTACCTCATCTTCTCACCCACCCCACATTCGACAGTCTCTCTTTCCCATCTATTGCCTCCTCTCTGACATGTCGATGGGGAGTACCCTTGGGGAAGGACTAACTTCTTTGCTATTTGTCTGTACAGGCCCTAGCACAGTGGGTCCCTGAGTTTGATTATAGTGTTCCAGGTGCTACTGTAATAGAAATAAAATAAAAGAAGATGGGCAAGGGGCAAATTCTGGAACAGGCAGGTGGAAAATGAGGACTTCTGTCTTAATTAAATGAAATAGACGATTTCTGGAAGTTACTGAAATCCCCCATGCTACATTTGGATGAAATATTCCCTGGAGATTATAATGACAGTTCTCTGTGTAACATAAAAGCATAATATTTATCTGTTTAGGGATATCTTATTAGCATGCAATGTGCAAGCTAATGGGCTTTTCTTCCCTGTGTGAATTCTTAGCATCTGTTGTTGAAAACCCCAAACATCTCAAACACGATCTATAAAAACAGCTTGGAAAAACAATGATTCATGAACACAAATATCACTGAGAAATCCACTATGCCAAAATGAAAGACCCTTAAGTGACTTGCACTTAGATGGAGGAGCTCAGGACAATGCCTAGGGAGCACAACATGGAATAGCATGACAGTGTGTCCAAAAGGCCCAACTCTACAAGCCTTACTCAAGCTAGTAGTCCCACTGATTTAGATTCACTGCCCTGCAGTAGCAGGGGCAGCTGGGCCCCAGAGGAGATTCACCCACAGCAAAGGCAAGTTGTGATGGCACTGCTGCCCTCCCACAATGATTCCACCAAACAGAGGGCTGCTTTAAATTATGACTGGGGTTTCATAGTAGCAGCTCATGCTACAGCTGCACAGGTGAGGCACTAGATGAATATATCGTCTGGCCATCATGGTCATGTTTTTCACCAACCAGCACTGCCCACTAATGGGGTTGCATTGGCTCCTTCTGGGATTTGTGGCTGAGCAGGAATTGCGAGCACCTTAAACCTGATGCCTTGCACCCAGCAAGGCCAGCCATAATACAGGGCAGAATCTAGCCAGAGGACAATTTGTTTTTACCAAATGTGAGGTGGCTTGCATCAGATGTTTGTAAGAAAAGGGACTTATTTTTTTCCTAAGTGTTATTCATGTTTTGATAAGAAAGGGATTTTTTTTCTAAGTGTTAATCATACCCTTAAAGGATTTCTTATCCTTTTTTGCCATGTCTTAGCACAAGAAATAAATTTGTCCCAGAAACTTCAAATGAAGTTTCTCAATAATTAATAGTTTTTTGTTAATTTGTTTATGTGTTTTGTTTATTGACTACAGCATTATATGGATTTTACCACCAAGTTACTAATATGCACTTGACATTTTACCTCTAGTTTAATGTAAGTTGGTGTTTTCTGTGGTGTTGGGGTTTTTTTATCGTTGGAAATTTACAGTCTGTTTCATTTAGAACACTGAGGAGTAGATTCGTTAAAAAGGATTCTGAGCACTGATAGACTGGGTAAAAGAGAGGCATACAAACCTACCGGCACCAGAGAACATTGATGGAATATAGGGAAGACAATTAGGCTCTGTTAAGGCAACTGTTCAGCAAAGTATTCACGCATGTGCCTAACTTTAAGCATGTGACTAGTCCCACTTACATCAAGTCAATATTCTAGTTCCATTGACTGCAATGGGACTTCTAACGTGCTTAAAGTTAGACACGTGTAAGCAGCTTAAGGAACTAAGGCCTAAACATGTCAAAATGAATGGTTAAAGCACAATAAATGAGAACATATGGGACAAATGACATCTCCAAGAAGGGACTTTGGTGGCTCTAGTGACTTGTATAACATTTTAGATCCCCGCAAGAACAGCATAGTGCAACTCCATGTGCTACTCATTGCAAAGTATTTTAGTCTCCATCTCATTGTTCAGAACCAATACTTAAAAATTGCTTTTAGTTTCCAATTTGGTTTATTTGGTCAAAATAAGTGAGATTTGCCAGCACACTTTGATTTCATATAGTTAAAGTCAGTGTTTTGCCACTGATGTCCAAGGAAGCATTAGTAGGCCACTACATGTATCTACCTAGAAAGAACATCTGATCAGGTTTGGTCTGATTCACCCAGCTCCATGCTTCATGTAGTCAACACAAAGTTACTAACATGCCATTTGAAACTGAATTGAATGGTGCAGGAATACCATTCATTTCAAAAAGACATTCTGTAGTCAAATGAAAGTAACAAAGTACAATACAGTATGATGCTACATATCTAGATAGTGCATACCAAGAATAGTATGGCTGTCAATACAGTTTATGAGAGGAGGTAAAATAATCCATTTATTTAAAATGTTTCTCCCTGGAATATTCCAAAACTATTCCAGGGAGCAACATTTTAAATAAATGGATTATTTTTACCTCCTCTCATAAACTGTATTGACAGCCATACTATTCTTGGTGTGTATATATATTATTTATGAGGGTTTCAGGGGCTCAACAGCCATACAGTTTTACTCTAGCATACCCCAGGGCAACACAAATGATATACTGCAAAACACTAAATCTAAAATAGCAGACACTATATTAGTTCAATGTGCAGTGACAAGGTTTTCTAAGATACGGTATTAAAAGTTTCATACAACCAAATGATGAGAGGCAGCATGGTCTAGTGAAGAGAGCCCTAGAGTAGGCATCAGAAGATCTAAGTTCTATGGCTCTGCCACTGTGTGACCTTGGGCATGTCATTTCCCCTCGGTTTCCTGTCCCACCCTTTGGGTGGCTTGTCCATTTAGATTACAAGCTTTTGGAGCAGGGGCTATCTCATATGGTGTATTCACAGAGTGCTGAGCACAATGGTGGCCCCTATCTCAGTATAGTGGCCTTTAGAGGATACTGTAATGCAAACCACCACAACAATGGAGGTGCCTCTTTTGATAGAACAGGAGGCTTATTCTAGGTGGCTAGAGTGCATCTCCAAAAGCCAGCTTCTGTATGTCACTTTGTAGCTCATTTAGATTAATAGACTCCTTTAAACCAAGTACATATTCATAGTCTACGCTGAAGAAGTATGATGAGAAATATGTTGGTGTCAAACTATACACATTACTATAATGTTGTAAACAAATGTTGCTGCTTTTGCTCGGAGAGACATGACCAATTATTTCTATTGTAGAGGCCACTTTGTGATTTAAAAAAAAAAAAAAAAATCAAGGAGAACTGTATAAAGACTACAATGGAAATGCAATTTTACTGCTCTATTATCAGGAGATAATGAGGTGGTGTCAACATGAATTACCGTGTAATCACCATAGTTTCCAAAGGTGCTGCTGTGAACTTGCCATGTCATTACTGTGAAAGAGCATGCACTGCAAGCAATTAACTAATGTCAGCACTGTATGTTATAATCATGTTAAGGATATGACCTAAATTGATAAAAGCAAGGAAATTAAGAGACAAAGATGATGTGGCCCTGTCTCAGGGGGACCACAGAACAATGGGTGGCTTTATTCACCATTTCTACCCAGGGATTTTCATCATGTTAGAAAACCTATTAATACACTTTATCTACAATGATGTCAAAAATGTGTTAGCTGGTCAGGTCATAGTTAACCCTGGGGCACTGCAGGGTTAGCGATGATCAGCTAACATGATTTTAAACATGACTTGTCCTTGTCCATCCTAAAGGTGAAATCAAGTTTAATACCATGTTAGTTAATGTGTTCTAACATGAGGCATTTTTCTTGTATAGACAAGGCCTCAATGCTCCTCTCAGTAGAGCCTGACTTACTAGGGAGGGTTCATGGAGGAGACCTGGGGCAAGGTTTTAAACTCCTCAGATCACCGTGAACTACATGGAAAGGAAGCATTAATGCTAAGGGGATGTCCAGACATTTTTCCCCAGCCTTGGCAATATGGATCCTTAGGAGCTCTGCTAACATTGTCTCCTCTGCTTGGGCAATGCAAATCTCTGCAAAGGGACTGGAGCAGGACTTAATGTAACTATGAGCATCAGCAACTTCTGCTTAAAAAGCCACTGGAATATCCTTGGGGGGTCTGAGAGAAGCTTGCCATAGAGAACACCTGCCCCCTGGCATCAGACTTCCCTGTTTCTGACATACTTCCTCCCATTCCTGAACTGCACAATCCCATCTACACAGAGGGGTGTCTGCAAGCTCCCAGGCAGCAGAACTGTCAAATGGTCTCTTCTATTTTTCCACACGTTTGCTCCTTTCCAGCCAGGTAAGTGGAAAGAAAATTCTTTCCATAGACCCTCTACTGTAGCTCCTGGATTCAGAATTTCCTTCGTTTTGTGGGAAGGGCAGACCTTTACTGGTATTTCAGGATAGTCCTCAGTATTTACTGTACATCTAAGATAGTTCATTTGTACACACATGAATATGCCATGAATGTCTCCTGTTGTATTTCCCAGGGGATCTACTACAGAATGGGAATTCTGCTGCATTTGAGCAAAAAAATAACCACACGTTTTAATATATTAGTCAATTGGATAATGCAGAGCTCTAGGGCCAGATTTATAAAGGTATTTAGGTTTAGATTACAGTGGGAGTTAGCCCTTAATAAATCTGGCCCTTAGTGCTTTTCAGTACTATGCCAGACATATTAATATTACTATACAGAGTACTAGAAATAATCTACATCAGAGAACATGGAAAGAAGCATACTCTGAGGTAGAACAATAGCTGTATACTATGTCACGACTACACACAACATTCAGAGGACATATGTTTTTCAGCTTACCCAAATCTGTAGCTTAATCCTTTTTTCATTTTTGAAAACAGTTTTGACTTTGAAATCGATCCCGACCGTGCTTACAAATGCAGATGTAAAGGAATCGTCAGCATAACGGAACAAAAAGGAGGTTTTCCCGACACTGCTGTTGCCAATGATGAGCAATTTGAACATGTAATCAAAGTTCTGGTCAGACGTGTCTTTCTGGCCATATCTGGAATCTTGAGCAGATGCCATCTGTAAATCAAAATAAAAAGGATTTTTTATGGTCTTTTGTACTTTATAAATCAGAGACCTTTATATTTTATTGGATTCCTCGGCAATAGATATCAATGAATTCAAGGACAAGTTCACAGAGACCCTAAGTCTTTCTTATGATGCTGGTATCCATGGTAATAATTCCCACTGCAAAAGATAATGGCAAAAAACTTACAGTATCAGGAAGATGGTACATCAGGGCTAAATATAACTGTTGATCAGTATCAAGAAAACAAAACAAAACGAAAAGAAAAGAAAAGAAACCCCAACAAAAGGACCAGGTCAATTTCTGAATATAGTACAAAAAAAAAAAAACAACAACAACTCTTTTCACAGAATGTTAAGAATGTGACAACATATTACCATAAAAATACAGAAATTAATCCTGGAGAAAAGTACTATATGTTTCTGTATATAAGAGGGGAAAATAAGGAAGCAATTTGTGGTTTTTTTGGTGTGTAACTATGCAACGTAGAACACAGGGGTATAGTCACTCCTTAATTTTGCAATCCTTGCTTGTGTCATTTTGTGCCATAATCTTAATCTATTTTAGATCCGAAGAAACTGCAGAACCCATTTGATGTAGAAAGGTCACAGTCTTTCGTAATAGCTAGATTCCTACCCAAAGCATTTTGCCACTACCCTTTTCATTATCACAGTGTCTCTCACCCACTTGGTAAATACTTTTGACAAAGTGTCTCTTCCTTTTGTTCCCTTTCAGTCTCTTCTTCTATTTGCAGTAATAGAATTTTGGACACAATATTAATGAAGTACAGTGTTCATACAGTACAATATTACAGGTGACAAGGGCCTATGTTTTCAAAGAGGGGTCCCTAAAATTAGGCTCATAAATCCACATTTAGACAACTGAATAAATGGGAGTTACAGACCATCAGCACCTCTGAAAATCAGTCCACTTTTATTGATGAGCCTAATTATAGATTTAGGAACCTACAATTAGGCATCCAGGTTTGAAAAATTTTGGCTTACATGACCATTCAGACAAACTCAAAATCTTAAATCTTTAGTTAAGAATGTGAATGAATTACTTACACATTAAGAAGCAACCACATAGTCCATTGTATTATCAGCAGAAAGTCTAAACTAAATTGTTTATTTGCAGCACCTTTACAAAAATATTACAGCATTTTACAGTAATAGTTCAGTACTCTACAGTTTCCAAATGTGCCACTGTAGTGTTCTGGAAATGTTCTGTAAAATAAATTCAGCAAATAGTAATTCTTTCGACAGAGGAATCAAAAGATATTTCAGATATTACTGACCTGACCTTGAAAGGGACACTGTCAGGCTTCCTGACTTCCAAACTTACTTGTTTGAAAAGTTGTTTTCAATATAGTGGTTTGAATGTGACAGGATTGCTAATGCTACAGAACACACTTTCAATAATCACTACTCTGATGCCTCGCATCAGTCTCCCACTGACATCTTTGCCCACATTCTAGAACACAAGTGATGTACATATTCACAGGTTTGCACGTGGGTCATGTAAGACTTCAGAATTATCTTTACTCCTGTTCTTAACTTCCCACTGAAATGACTGACTGGAAAAAGGAAAAATCCTCCTTGGCTTTTAATGTATCAGCCTGAATGTGTGTTTGCACCAGTGCCCTCTACTGGACAGAATCAGAATTACTTAAAAACTTGTAAAAAGAAAAGGAGTACTTGTGGCACCTTAGAGACTAACCAATTTATTTGAGCATGAGCTTTCGTGAGCTACAGCTCACTTCATCAGATGCATACCGTGGAAACTGCAGCAGACTTTATATATACACAGAGAATATGAAACAATACCTCCTCCCACCCCACTGTAATTGTCACCCCCTTTATTGGATGGCCTAAAGAGAGGATATAGAAAACTCTAATGATTTTATCAAAAGTCTTGAGTCTTTCTCTTAAGGCCCCAAGTCCTGGAGTTAGGTGATTACATGAGAATCCAGCTTTCATATATAAAGAGGTACACTTCTGGAAAAACATGATCAGAGTGTAGCCTAGAGGCTCTAACACCAAAAAGCAAAGAAAAACACTGTTATACATTTATCATTATTTACAGGGCTTAAATTCAACCGCAGCTGTCTGGAGGGGAGCTCTGGTAAATATTTTCAAATCCCCTGTAGTTTTCATAGCATATTGGAAGTGGGGAGGGGAGAAGAGGGACCCCCAGGAAATACTCTATGAGAGTTTAAGCCCTGATTATTTAGAATCTGATGAGTTTTAAGCCAATCACATTATTCTGGGGGCCAGGTATGATTTTTGAATGCTTGGATATGGCAATACAAATTACAGTATACATACATTGTGATTTCAGACAGGAAGGAAAGTCAGCAAACCCTGATGTTGACTGTTTATGGCAAATTTAAAGACACAAGTCAAAATTCACAAACTTGTGTGCCTAGCGTTAGGCACCTGAATCCACATGTAGACACTTCTGTAGGATGGCTGGATCCATAACCTTGCCTAAAGATGCAGGGCTCTCTGTTGACCCACCCTGTTAGCAGAAGTCAGATACCTGCACAAAGCTGCTGAGAAAATTCTGCTGACTCACTTTGAAAAGTATGCCTTGTCAACTTCACCAGGGTATTAAAGAGGGAACCCGGGCACCGGGGCTACGGTTTCCTGTAGGATCTTCTACTAACCAGGCTTTGGGAGAAAACAGAACATGAATTTCAGCCTAAGTTATCACTAAAAAAAACTCCAGCAAAGGGACCTTACATAGCATGTGTAGATCTGTCGCACAGTGGGAATGCCACTGGCTCACAGGTACCTAACTGCCTGATTTTCAGAGCAGCTGAGCACCCGCTGCTCCCATTAACCAAGGTTCTTGACTAAATGTAAATGTCAGTACCTAACTTTAGGCATGTAAGTTTGAAAATACTGGCTTTAAAACTTATAAAACTTAGTTTGCAGGTGTGTCATAATGAGACTTAATTAGGTAATGTTTAATGACGTTAAGATGAAAAGCAGTAATTATGACTAACAGCACACATCAATAATCTTTCTGATTTCTTTAATAAACACAAACAAAACCTTTACACTTTCATGCCTCCACCTTATCTTAAATGACTAGATTTCTTAGTAAACATATGCAAAAAAGGAAAATCAGATGTGTTTATCTATTTAATTATAGCTTTATGCTCATTTACAGCTTTTAGCTGTACGTAGTTTACAAGAAAATCAAGCCATCACCATTGAAAAAACCATCTGACAAAGCATAAGATATGGCCTGTATGATGTCAATTCACCTTAGGTACTCTGTTCCACACAAAATCCAAAAAAAGCATCACATCTGGCTCCATCTATCGCTGGAATACCAATTGGAATAAATCTGAACCCAATGGTCACTAATTCTAGATCCACGGAAGAGGCATTTTCTTTCTTGACTTTATCACCTGAGAGTTGTCGTCCCCATCCCCACTTAAAGGTATACAGATGTGTTGAGTTGCTCAGTATCGGGGCCGAAGGTCAGGGATCAATCTGAGGCCAGGCCAGGTGAAACTGCAGAGTCAGAGTCCATTAACAAATTGAGAGCAAGAGGCGAGAACTGGGGTCAAGCTGGGACAGGGTCTTTCACTGGTATCAGCAATGGTTTTAAGCCAGAGACAGTAAACCAGGATCAGGAGCCAAGCCTAGGTTCAGAGTCAGGGATCAAGGCAAGTTGCAGCAAGGAACAGCAAGCAGGGTGTAAGGCAGAAGCACACCGGAGGTCTGCATTACTGAGACAACTCCCAGGAATGGTTTCCTGGTTTATATACAGTGTGCCAGCTAATCAGGGAATCACGGAGGGCTGTTGCTCATGCCCCTTTGCATGGGATTTTTTGGACAGCTTAGTCTCTCAATTCCTTTTGGTGGCAATCATACCTGGGTCCCTGGAAGGAAGCAGAGCTGCCATCAAACCCTCCAGACCCCAGTTCTCAGCCCATGGGTTCTTACAGTGGTTGAGTAATAGAAGTTCTGGAGGAGCGACATTCCACTAGAGAATCAGAAGCCTGGAGCATGGGTGGCAGGTGGAGCCCTACTCTGGGAAGGCTAGCCCTCAGCTTCGCCCCTTACATCCATGGCCTCAGCCACGAGACCCCCTGTGCCCCCGATACACACACATGGCCAGAGAGCCCCCCTCCCCGGCCGGGGTGGCCAAAGCCCCGAGCGGAGGAGCCTGGGGCTGGCTGCAGCTATGCCTCCCCTCCCCGGACCCAACCTGCCCTTCCACCCAAGGGAAAAGCATCTGTAGAAGACGCTTTTTGATATGCCCCATGCAGGTTCCAGGGTGGCTGAGGAGGTAGTATTTGCCTCCTCAGCTGCCCCAGAACCTGCATGGGGCATAATAAAGTGAAAACTTCACCGCCAAACCTCGCAACTGGGGGTCCAGCGACCATGGCAGCACGGGGAGAGGCAGAGCCTCCCCTGGCCTATTATACCTACCACCCATGGCCTGGAGTACAAGTACTATATATCAGACAGAGTACTGGGCAAACTGGACATATCCATACTAGAATTACACCCCTCTTTTTATTTCTGGAGATTAAGCATATGCATACTTATTCTAGCTATGCATGTGGAAGGCAAAAGAAATGACTGATTTCCTACTTCTGAGCTTGGCAAATTTGTGGGAAGCATGGGAGGATTACAGAGAATGATACACAGTGCTCCCCTTAATTAACTGCATACTGCTGGGAATTTATGCTCCCAAAAATCTCTGAAGTACAAAATATCCCATTTCTCGAAGTACGACTACACCCCATGAAATACATTTTCTCTCTCCTAGAATTGGTTCCCTTGCTGTTAGGGTTCAGACACATTAGTAGAGGCATTTGAAGGCATAGCTACTGCCTGTGTTGCTCATGGGGCACTGTTCTGTGGATAATCAAAGAACTTCCATTTCCAGGGATGTTTAGTCAGTGCCAAATACACCAACAGGAAGAAAAAAAGACAAAGAAGATAGTGGCTGTAGCAAATTTGTCTGTTTTCAAAACCTCAACATGCCAAACAGCCTAATGCATTGGTGGGCAACCTGCAGCCCGCAGGCCACATGCGGCCCATCAGGGTCATCTGATTGCAGGCCGCGAGACATTTTGCTGATGTTAACGATCTGCAGGCATGGCCCCCCACAGCTCCCAGTGGCCACGGTTCACCGTTCTCAGCCAATGGGAGCTGCAGGAAGCAGTGGGCCGCAGGGACGTGGTACCTTTAGGTACATCTCTTCCTAGAGTATGGGCTTAGACCATTCAAAGGATGTCAGACATCAGATAAATTTTACTTTTAGCAACACATAAAGAGCTTCTCATGATCACAAGTCGACACTTGGTTATTCACAACAACTATGTACAAAATAAGTTATTTCCTATAGGGTTCTGTGATGGGGCGGTTGTCCCTCACTGGTATGTAAGGGGTTAAAGCCACCCTGGGAAGGCTGCGCGGGAGGCAGCCAATGAAGAAAAGGCTTATAGTACCAGCCAATCAGGAGAAGCTTTATTGGAACAGCCAATCAGGGCCAGGCTGGCCCATATAAGAAGGGGATGCTGAGCAGAGGAGGGGGCAGTCATTCCCTAAAGGGGGAGGGAGGAGGACTGACTGCTTAGAAGGCCAGAGTTCCATGGACAGAGTAGTGCTGGCAAGGGGAGGGTCAGCAGCGTAGGAGAAAGCTCTAGGCTGAGGCCCTGGTACAAGGGCGGAGAAGGTGCTAGGATTGTGGGAAAGTGGCCCAGGGAAGGAGATGGCAGAGTTGGAGGAGGCGCAGTATGTGGCTGCTAGCTATAGGGTCCCTGGGTCAGGACCTGGAGTAGGGGGTAGGCCCGGGTTCCCCTTGCCCCCACTTGCCACTAAGGGGAGTGGCTAGTGAATGGACTGCAGTTCGCTACTAAAACAAGCGGCTAGAATCAGGACTGCAGTTTGCCAGTGACGCAAGCAATTGGACTAAAGACGTCAGTCCCTCGGAAGAGGGGAAAGGACCGACTGGGACACCACTGGAGGCCTGTATCCAGAAGAGGATGCCATGGTCCAGGAAGAGATGTGGGTCCTAGAGGTGGATGTGAGCGTGACAATGGGCAAGACACCACTAGACAAAGGCACTCCAGTGAAATGAGAGCTAATTCCCAGGACGGCCAGCAGGAGGTGCCGTGGTGGTGAGTTCTGCCCTGTCACAGGTTCCATTAACTGTTCACTGAACAGTTTAATATTCAGCAGATACTTTTAGATCCACCAGAGTAAGAAGCACATGAATAAAAAAGGTCCCTTCATATGCTTCCCTTTCTGTAAAAGAGTGAAAATCTGCTACTTTCTCTTTTGCACTTAGATGGCACCTTCCATCTAAGCTTCTCAATTTTTAAAAATATTGAAATACTAATGGCATAACGGTGCTTGAGCACTAGGTACTTTTTTGGTCCAACAGGGCTAAACCCCCTGATAATCAACTGGCTCCGGCCCTTAGGCAGGAATAGGGACTCCCAGGAGTCCATAGGCTGCCCCAGGCTAAGGGCCAGAGAGCAGCCAACAGTCTATAGTCCCTAGGCCCTTTAAACAGGGGCTGAGTAAACCCAGTAGTCTATGGGTCCTCGACTCTTTAAGCAGGGGCACAGCAAACTCTGGAGCCAATCAGCTCTGAAGCCTGTAGAACAAGGGCAGAACAAACCCAGGAGTCAGTTAGCTCTGAGTTCTGAATGCAGAGGCAGAGCAAACACCCACAAGTCATTTCGGCTCCAAGTCCTTGATGCGGGGACAGAGCAAACACCCAGGAGTCAACTGGCTCTGAGTCTTTGATGCAGGAACAGAGCAAACACAATAGTCAATTAGCTCTGGACGCAGAGGCAGAACAAATCCAGCAGTCAATTAGCCCTGGGCCCTTGGTGCAGGCATAGCACAAAAGCCCCAGGGGTCAGGCGTCCTAGCTCCGGCGGACAGCTGACGAACACAGGCCTCTTCGCCTGGTGAGGGGCAGTTGCCACCCCAGGGGTGGGGTGGAGCCTGGGCTCACCCTACTCCACCGGGCCCCAACCCAGGGCCATAACAGTGGCAGAGTGGTCCATCAACAGGGATCCATCTGCAACACGCCGACCATGCTTCAGGGAGTGCTACAGCTAGACTGAAGTCGGCTGTCCCTGAGCACCTCCTCCCCTCCCCTCCAGGTGTACCTGGAACCATGGGGCATCTTCCATCTCAGGTAGGTGGCCAGCGGCAGTCCTGGCGGGTCCGCGAAAGACACCATGTTCCCCATCAGGTAGGGTGTCGCTGGGCTTGGCAGCAGTGTCAGCAGCCGGGAGCTAGCAGAATCCATCTGCCTCCCTGATGTCTCAGCCCCAACTGAGCTGGAGGCCCTGCCCTTTATATTTCCTGTTACCCACTTCCGGTGGGAGGGGCAACACAGGTCTGGCTAGGCCCACTTGGGCAGAGAGGGTGGTTCCTCCCCTCTGGCTTGAAGGGAGGCCACAATCTCAGTATACAGGGCATAAGAAAGCATAAACAGTAGGCATAATCCTATGCACTGCATGGAAGTAAGTCTCAAATCATATGGGCATCTGTTTTCTTATGCATATTGTTTGCTTGTGCCCAGCACACCAAGCAATCTAGATCATGCTGTACAAATGACCTGTCCTCTTCATTATTTACCACTTCCCAAATTTTTGTCATCTGCAAACTTTATCAGTGATGATTTTATGTTCTCTTCCAGGTCTCTGATAAAAATGTTAAATAATATAGGGTCAAGAACCAATCCCTGAATGAGGGTGCTTGAAGAGATGGATTTACGTGCGACACTCACTATGCTAACGAGGTACTTAGTCATGTTCCTTTGTTTGGCCTTACAGGACCCTACTCCTAGACAAAATTGATGGCTGTGCAACAATGTTCTCATTAAGGCAGGACTGAGTTTGCCTGAACTCTTTGTGATGCTTAACACTTCATCTAACCTTTATATGCACAGAACACTCTGCACTTGTGCCATACAGAATGAAGCCCCCATGCAAAATAGGATGAAAAGGGCAACATTGCTGATTGGCCAGGACATGTCTGGGCTCATTCCTTTATATATTTTACAAATATTTTCTTTTATATAATTATAAAAAATAATATTTTCTTAAGAGAAAAGCAAAGCCTACTATTGTGAGTAGGAAGAATCCCGTTTCTCCCCCTCGCAAGGACAGACACTAGTTGGTTTCTTCAGTTATGATTTATAGAATGTTTCAAAGAACAGCATTTCCTTTCTATGTGTATATATATATAATGACACCCTATGATTCAAGAATTACTACTACTATTTACTACAAAGAAACAGCCTCCCACTCACCCATTGACATGATAATTCCTCACACCTGAAAGCATGTGGTGGTTCCTTTACTTTTTCTATTAATAGTCAGGCATATTCATAGTTAGAACAATGGTAAAAACAGTTTCAGCAATGAGAAATAATCGGCCAAGTTCAGACATGACTTACAGTCTGGGCGGTCCCAGTCTAATGGGAATATATGGAATGTAAATCACTGCTCAATCTGGCGTTGATGTGCAAGCTCCATCTCTTTTCTAAAATGGCTAAAATGTGACCAAGAGACTCATACACAAGATCCCTTCATGCCCTCTATGGCGGGCTGGCATAATCATGATGAGAAGGATGGTCTTGTGTTTAAAGCATAGACCTGGAAATCAGGAGTTCTGGGTTCTATCCTCACTCTAACACAGACTGCCTATGTGACCTTAACCTCTTTGTGGCTTTGCTTCCCCAGGGGTCAAATGGAGATAACAATACTTAGCAATATTAGAGGATGCTTACCTGCCTCTGAGGTGTTTTGGGGTTTCATTCATTAATGTAGGTACAGCACAGTGACCGCTATAGATGGAAGGCGCTATTAGAACTGCGAAGTACTATTAGACGGGTGACCTTAATATACGTTTTCTCCAGCAAAGCAGCCAAGTTTGCAAGTACCTGCCTCCGTTTGCACCTCCTGTCAACAAATCATGGGGGGCAGCCTCACAATCTTTGTAAGAGGCTCCACTAATGTTGTTTAAGACAGACACATTCTGAGGAGCAGTCTAGTCCATAGCACAGAAATGCATGCCTGCATCCTCAGCGAGAAACCTACCCTTGCAACTAAACATTCTGTGTACAATATGTGAACATACCCCTAGCCAGTCAGGCAGTCAAGATCCCACAATGTCATTTAAAATGTGTGGAAAATTTTACATGTATCTCTCCAGGAACAACATTTCCTGTGTTAACAGAAAGTTAAATAAATTTGGAAGGATCAGATAATTTTGCTGAATGCTAAGAGACATGTGGCCATGTTAACTGCTGTACTTTTATGGCTTTTGTTTGGCTTTATTCATCACAGTTTTGTAGCAGCCTCAAAAGAGCGTGGAAATAGCATTTCCTTTCCCCTCCTGCTGTTGTCCTTCTCCATTTTATTTTGATGTATTTCTAATGCAGTAGAAGCCAGCATAGCCTTGTTCTGTTTGCTTTTGTATGAGTACAGCCATCACTGGTGGCAGCAGGATGTGAAAAGCTCTGAGGAAAATATGCTTATTTCCTTCCTTAGTAGAGATAAACTCACACATTGCTTTTACTGACTCCCTCTTAACCCCCTTCTCTCTGCAGCTCAACCAGCTTCAATAGGTCCATTGTTCTGATCGCATGACCTGCCATGTCCCTGGTAAGGACTCGGCAGATCTGGCATTCCCTGTTAAGCCAACTGCCATCTTCTGATCTCACTTGCTCTGAGGCCTCCTGAGGTCAGGTATGCCCCAGAATGCATTGCATGCCTCTAATTCCAGCAGGGTGCAGGATTGTATAAGTAGGGGCATAGCGAGCAGATCGAGGGACGTGATCGTCCCCCTCTATTCGACGTTGGTGAGGCCTCATCTGGAGTACTGTGTCCAGTTTTGGGCCCCACACTACAAGAAGGATGTGGATAAATTGGAAAGAGTCCAGCGAAGGGCAACAAAAATGATTAGGGGTCTGGAACACATGACTTATGAGGAGAGGCTGTGGGAACTGGGATTGTTTAGTCTGTGGAAGAGAAAAATGAGGGGGGATTTGATAGCTGCTTTCAACTACCTGAGAGGTGATTCCAGAGAGGATGGCTCTAGACTATTCTCGGTGGTGGAAGAGGACAGGACAAGGAGTAATGGTCTCAAGTTGCAGTGGGGGAGGTTTAGGTTGGATATTAGGAAAAACTTTTCACTAGGAGGGTGGTGAAACACTGGAATGCGTTGCCTAGGGAGGTGGTGGAATCTCCTTCCTTAGAAGTTTTTAAGGTCAGGCTTGACAAAGCCCTGGCTGGGATGATTTAATTGGGGATTGGTCCTGCTTTTGAGCAGGGGGTTGGACTAGATGACCTCCTGAGGTCCTTTCCAACCCTGATATTCTATGATTCTATGATCATACAAACCCTGAATGCAGCAGCCTAAACTATTGAGACCTTCCAGTTGAATTTGCAGAATATCAGGAAAGCTAGAGAAAACTGTTGGGAGATACGAGGAAAATACTTTAGTAGGGCTTTTGATACTGTCTCGCATGAACTGCTCATAAAAAAACCCAGGGAAATACAACCTATATGGAGCTACTATAAGGTGGGTGCATAAATGGTTGCAAAATCATTCCCAGAGAGTGGTTATCAGTGATTCAGTCATGCTGGAAGGGCATAATGAGTGGGGTCCTGCACGGATCAGTTCTGGGTCCGGTTCTGTTCAATGTCTTCATGAATGATTTAGATAATGGCATAGAGAGAACACTTATAAAGTTTGCAGATGGCATGAAGCTGGGAGGGGTTGCAAGTGCTTTGAAAGATAGGATTAAAATTCAGAATGATCTGGAGAAATGGTCAGAAGTAAATAGGATGAAATTCAATAAGGACAGATGCAAAGTACTCCGCTTAGGAAGGTACACATACAAAATGGGGAAATGACTGCCTAGGAAGGAGTACTGTGGAAAGTGATCTGGGTGTCATAGTGGATCACAAGTTAAATATGAGTCAACAGTGTAACTCTGTTGCAAAAAAAGCAAACATCATTCTGGGATGTATTAGCAGGAGTATAGTAAGCAAGACATGAAAAGTAATTCTTCTGCTCTACTCCACACTGATTAGGCCTCAACTGGAATATTGTGTCCAGTTCTGGGTGCCACATTTCAGGAAAGATGTGAGGGAAGATTGAAAAAACTGGGTTTGTTTAGTCTGGAGAAGAGAAGATGGAGAGGGGACATAACAGTTTTCAAGTACATAAAAGGTTGTTACAAGGAGGAGGGAGAAAAATTGTTGTTAATATCTGAGGATAGGGCAAGAAGCAATGGGCTTAAATTGCAGCAAGGGCAGTTTAGGTTGGACATCAGGAAAAAGTTCCTGTCAGAGTGGTTAAGCACTGGAATAAACTGCCTAGGGAGATGGTGGAATCTCCACCATTGGGGATTTTTAAGAGCAGGGACAAAGACCTGTCAGGGATGGTCTACATAATACTTAGTCCTCCCTTGAGTGCAGGGGACTGGACTAGATGACCTCTCAAGGTCCCTTCCAGTTCTATGATATTTGAAAAGAGGTTAGCACTTCTATTTCTTCCAAATCTGTTTATTCATCACTAATATAACAGTCTACCCCTTGCATCACATTCCCAAATCTCAGCCAGTATGATTCTAACCAGGCAAAACTGCTTTTCAAGCCTTTATTCCCACTCCTTAACCAGCTATTTAAATCGGGATTGAACAATGTATGCTTATTCACCTCCTACAATCCATGTCTGCATGCATACAGCCACCTCACATGCCAGCCACACTGCTTTTATGTGGCACAGTGAACAGAATTCAGCACTATTGCTTCCAAAACCACAATCCTCCACCTAGCTGTTAGTAATATTAAGACATCTATTTTCTTTTTAAACTTGTGACAAAAATGGTAATAAAAAAATCATCACAAACTCCTGAGTACATCTGATTCCATCTGGCAGAGGGCAGTGATGTATGTGCCCATAGGTATATTGCATATAATTTTATACACAAGCATTGAGAATCCTTCCTCTCCAGGCATCTTAGACCTCGTTGGCCCAAAGATAAATAGACTGTGTTTGGGATTTAAACAAGGATCTTGTGCATGCAAAAAAGATCAGTACCACTGAGATGGCCCATTATCTCATCTTTTATTATATTTTCAGATTTATGTTTTTAATTATTAGTTGATTTGTAAAGGAAAAACTAGTTCTTATGCTGCCTGGTGACTTGGTTTTCTTCTTGATCAATAGACACAATTCATCTTTCTTCCTGTTTCTTTGAAACTGAGATATTTTAGCAATAGAGAATTACATTTACTCTATAACAGACTGTTTTATAAAACTGTGGAGCTTAAATAAAGAGAGATATCATGTGCTTAAGACAAAACCTGGTAACAAAGTCTTCCTTTACAGATAAAATAAGTAAAGCGGGCAATTAGTTCAGTCAATCCAAAATCTCATTTGGACAAGGACTGTGAACTGTACTAAATTAGAGTTAGAAAAAGAAATGTCTCTTAGAAGAAGACCCCACAGCAGAACTGTATTTTGCTTGAAGATTTAATAAAAATAGTTTTTAGACGTTGTGGTGGTGGAAGGAAGCATTTGAATTGAAGCCTCTAAAGGGAAATGACAACTAATCTGAATTAATCTGCCTGATTGCATTTTCATATCTTGGAGAAACCCAGATGCTGTGCAATTATAGTTTTGGATGAGATATGCTGAAATATACATTATTTGCCCTTTCACCAACCTTTAAGAAAAAAAATTACCCTTGTTTATAGCTCCTTTTTGTCATTTTTATACAAAGGCACTCTTTTCCACTCATTTTGATAACAATGGACAATTATAATTTGCAGTAACAATCTCATATTTGCCTGCTCATATAAAAATCGAGATGTGATTTTAACATAATATGACAAATATATGTTTATAGATCCTGGATTTTTATTTCTTTATAATTGTCTTTAGTTAGTTTTGTACAATCATTTTGTTTCTATATTTTTAACAAGCTTTTGCCCAATAAATCCAATATCTGTGATACATAACTAATCCAATAGGAACCTAACATTCACTTTCTTCCACTGACAAGCAAAATCTTCTATTTTCATTGTAATATACAAACCTATTTTTCTGCAAAAGGATCTCCAAAATCATTTAATTCAAAATATTATTTTAATATGTAAATATACTTAAGAGTAAAGAACACAGTGAAAATACTCATGTACCAACCAAACAGAACTCTGTATTTTAAACAGCATCTTAACCAACTCTGCTCTCTACCCAGAAAACTGATAGAAATGCTTACAGCAGATTGGCTTATTTTAATGTGCCTCTTTGGCTGAAAGATTTCAGCATGTGACATATAAACAGTTGATCTAACAAGGGTTTATAGGTTTATTATTCACTTTTCAAAGTCAAATAAATCCAGCTTCAATTGTGGGATTCAGAGCAGTGTTACCCAGTATTTTAGCTGTCTTTTTGTACATTTATATTAAAAGGATTCATATTTCACCCCCTTCATGTTGAAGTTCTTCTACTGTTACAGAAGCTACACAAGATAATAGCAACAATACCATAAATACTGAAAGAGAACATATACTGCCATGGCTGCACTTCAAAACATAACTTACAGCACAACTGTAAAGAGGTTAGTTAAATTATATAACATCAATATGATTCATTGCTACTAATGTAAACATGATTGATTTTCCATTAAAAATCCTATGTTCAGATGTACACTATGGAGTTCTGGTCCATGACTCAAGCTCCTACGTGCTATGGCAATATAAATAAATAATACAAATAACTAAAATAAATTAAGTAATTTAATGTATATGGATTTGAAACAACAACTACCCTGAGGCTATCAAAACAACAGTGCATGACAATGTCAATTAATAATATCTGAATATCCATCTCTTTCTCCTGTGCAAAGAGTTAGATTTTTCCCTACACAAAAACAATTAAGAAAGGGGTATCCTATTCTTATCTCAAATTCTATCAACAAGACATCATCCTTTGATGCAGATGGATAACTGCCTATTTGATAAACAGATAGCCATTTCCAGTTAACTTGCTTTGCATGCAGCGAAGAACACATTGCATATTTCTCCCCCACACACCCCACCAAAAAGAAAAAAAAAACCCAACTTATAATTAATTAACTTGCAGAGGAGTTTAGATTCATTCACAAAGGAGCTTAATAACTGAAGAGATAGATGCGCTTCCTAATGCAGCACACATATCTGATCATAAATCTTAAAAAGTAACACAAGCACGGGGGGCGGCTGAATATCGAGGGCTTTCCCGTGCCCTACCCCCGCGTGCGAGTGGCACAAAAGGACATCAGTGCCTGCCAGGGTGCTAGAAGGCGTACAGCTGCCCCCTGCCTCTCCAGCAGCGAGCGCCGTCTGAGGGGGGAAATGGCACTGGCAGCGAGCAGGCGTCTCTTTGAGTTCAGCGCCTCTAGGCACGGGAATTATTTGCAGTCAGTCGTCACCCCCCCCCCCCCCCACAAGCTGTGCAAAGCCTGGCTGGGCGCGGGTTGCCCTTAGGCGAGCGGGCCACTAACCCAGGCAACTGCCAAGCACTGGGCAGGCAGGCAGAGCCGTCCGAAGGGGCGATGTGGGGTGTGCGGTGCCTTCCACCGCAGAGGAACTCAGAAGCGACACTCACTCGCTCCCAGGCGCGGAGCCCAAGCCCCCGGCGGCGTTCACAAGACCAGGGCTCGGTCCCCGCTCTGCGCAGCAGCGCAAGGTGAGCGAACGCTAACGCCATTGCTCGGCTGCGGCTGGCCTAAGCGGCCCCCCCGAGACCGCCCGCCGCCCCCCCGTGTGTGTCCTTAGCGCCGGGGCGGCAGCGTGCGGCTGCTCGCTCTCCACTCGCTCCCCTTCAGCGAGGTACCTGCATGGGAGCTTCGTGCCTCATCCTCGGCCCGCGCCCTTCAGCTGCCTCCCGTGCCGGGTGGGTCCCGCCGAGCAGCGAGCGCGGCCACAGCACGCCCCGCGCGCTCCCCCGGCGTCTGCTCACAAAACCGGCGGCGGGATCAGCACCGGAGCTGTCCCTCCGGCCGCTCCCACGGCTGGCCGGGCGCGCCCTGCCCGCCCATGGGAGCTGTAGTCCGCGCTGCTCCCTTCAGCGGCAGGGAGCAAAGGCGACCTGGGAAGGGCAAGAACTACAACTCCCAGAAAGCTCCGCGCGGTCCCCGCCTACCTCCTCCTCCTCCTCCTCCTCCTCCAGCCCCGCGTGCTGAGGCGCTGGGGAAGCCGGCGCGGGTGTCGCCCAGTCCAGCGGCTGGGCAGAGAGGCGCTGGGGCTGCGCACCCAGCCGAGCGGAGCGCTGCAAACTCCGCTCCCAGCTGGCTCGCTGGAAGGGGCCGAGTGGGACGAGTAGCCCCGCTGCAGCAGCCCCACAGAGCAGCCGGGGGGTCTCCAGCAGTGCCGGGGACCTAGCGCAACACTTGACACCTGGGTTTTACACCCCCCCCCCCAGCCCCGCCCAAACCAACCCGAACGCCTCATCTCCCTACAAGCCACCGTGTTACCAGTTCAGCCCGGAGCGTTTATACATTGTTTCCCAAGGTGACCGCATTTCAGATGGCTGAGGGGATTGAGGTCTAACCGCCCCTCGCCCCCGCTTCTAGCTTGTCAAACAAAGCTCCGTTATTTGGGTGGACACTTTGCTTGGCAAGACAACAGAGGGCCAGACTGGCTAAGGAGCGAGACGCTGAATGGGTGGGGAGGGGCTGCCCCCTCTGCCTTACCTTTCCGTACAGTTCCATTGGCAACGCCAGAGAAGGTGGTTCCCAAGGGCAGCCCGCAAGGGGTGCAGGGCAGAACGGGCAGAGGGAGTGGGCCAGGCGTGACTCGGTGGAGAAAGTGCTGGCTGGGGCTGAGGGGCTGTGGTCAGGGTGTAGATGGAGGACTTTCACTCAGGCAGGCAGCAGCGATGGAAGGAAGTGGCAGCAGCAGCAAGCGTCTCCTAGGAAGCTCAGCAGCAAAATTCGCATTAGCCCAACCCCCCAGGTCCAACCTCCAGGCACCTCTTCCATTCATTAACTCAGAGCCACCAACCAGCACGGGAAGGGAAAGGCCACAGGGTTAGTTACACAACGCAAGTTACATAAAATGCAGGCATTAATCACCATAACAAAATACAGCCATAGAATCAGGGAAATAATTACATCCTAGTCTCACCCTCTGCCTCTGCAATACAGGTCCCTATAGTATTCTCCAATGCTTCTACCACCCTAGTATCAATGGCTCAAGTGTTGGGGTTGGTGGGCTGAATTTGAAAAAGGAGAACACTATTTCCTTGTTGTTCTTCCTAGTTGCTTGATACTAAATGTAACCAATTTCTTTAATTAATAAGGTACTGACTTTATCTATAAAGTTCAGAATACCAACGTCCTGGACTGGCAATTATTGTTGCACTTAAAACTCCACTACTTTTTGTAATTTCTTACTTTTAGGTTCATGCCTTCTCAGTTTTACCATTGCACTTGCACTAGCATTAGTTTTTGCATTTGATATGTTTTTCTATATGCAAGTGCATTTATATTTTGTAAGTCAGCAGAGAAATAGCTGAACAACAATTCAATACAGGTTTTCTTCCCTGTTCTGCTTTTTTCCCCAAGTGTTTTATATATTGAACTCTGCAGTATTTCTCTACTGTTATTCTCGTGTGGAAGGTAAGTGGTTGTTCTCAACCAACTCTTGAACAACTAGATGACTCTTGGGGCTTCTGAGAAACATTTTTCTGTTTGTAAATACTAGTCTCGCAGTCCTGGGAAGCTGTGTTTCCACATGATCTCAGGCCCTAAGTTAGTAAGGTACTTAAGCACACAACTTCAAGCATGCACAAAAAAGCAATGACTTCAGTGGGACTACTCCCTTTGTGAATCATGGCCTTAATCTGGGAAATTGATATAAATACTTTAAATGTCCTGGAATCACCGTATGAATACTCTAACCTAGTGCAAGAAAATTTCTAGAATCCTATAGGACCCTGAGTGGAATTTAACATTAAAAGTCTGATATACATCTTAAGAGACAGCATGTCCAGTGAATAAGGTTCTATTCCTGCCTCTGACACTGACCTGCTGTGGCAACTCCTTTCGCCTCAGTCCCCCAATCCTCCTTTTTTCTCTTTTCTGTTTTAAGCTATTTGGGATAGGGCCTGTCTCTTACCATGTGTTTGTATAATGGACCTGACCCCAGATGGGGTCTTATGGCACTACTGTAGACAAATAATAAAATTGCAATCTTCCCCAGATTTTCCATTTGTCTTTCTTTGATCCTTTCCTTTTACTGAAAGTCCATTCCTTTAACCTTTTTACCCACTTTCCTTTCCCATTGTAATATTGGCATGCACATACATGCACACACAGAGTGAATGAGAGAGACTATGACAGTGGGTTATAAAGGTCTTTACAGCATGTGTTTGGAATTACTCATGAGTGGTGAAACTCAGTCACAAATGATTTACGTAGGTTATCCCACATGAAGGCTAATAAACCCTGTATGTTACACAAACCATCATGTATTTTGCATATGCCTCATATGTTACAGAAAAAATATTTTTCTTATTTTAGAGGTCATTTAAAACATTTTTATGGGCATTGTTTTTCAGAGCCTGCAGCCTCTAAAGCCCGTAACCCTTCATTATCTTGGGTCTAAATAATCAGTTCTCTGCTGGAGAGGAAAATATACCTAATTTTAGAAACTTTTGAAAGTCATCTAATCAGCTTCACTATACATACGAATGTCACAATTTTAAGAGTTGGTATATATTGAAGGTGAGAAACAAAACAGATATATCATTGGAAAAGGCAACAGTGTGAAGGTGCTAAAAAGTTTGGAAAGCTAGACGTTGTTGCATAGAGATGGAGAAAGTATATGAATACAGCAATTTATCACACAGATCTCACTATCTACAAATATGGTATATTATACACTACAGATGTGGTCAATACCTATAGACAAATGGTTTAAATACAGAACATAGTGACAAAAATATCTGAGCCTGCGAGATTTCATTTCAACCCTGTACAGCTCCTTTAAAATTCTTCCCTGACTGACCAAAGCAGCTTCACTATCTTGGGATGTAAATAGGAGTGAAGTGTTTTTATCAAGGGCATGATAGAGCGGTGTATTTGTGTATTTGATTATTTCTTTCTGCATGAACCACTTCACATTTGTCTTTCAGTCACTTGAAGCATGAGGAGAATAAATGCAATCTGTAATATGTGCAATATTGGCCCCATTCAATACTTAAATTTAAAAGTGGAGGGGGGGATCCAAGTCTGTAATGTTTGTGATTTAAATTCGTTATTGATTCAAGGTAAATGCCTAACAAGAAAGAAGATAGAGCAAGCCAGTTTTCTGTCAAAAAAAGGTATATTATATTTGTGCTCAACTGCAACGGGAGAAAACAGAGATTTTAACACTGGTGGCTCCTTTAAGATTCTTTTACAGGTTTGTCTGGGAAAGAACAAAAGAGCGGCCATACTGGGTCAGACCAAAGGTCCATCTAGCGCAGTATCCTGTCTACCAACAGTGGCCAATGCCAGGTGCCCCAGAGGGAATGAACAGAACAGGTAATCATCAAGTGATCCTTTCCCTGTTGCTCATTCCCAGCTTCTGACAAACAGAGGCGAGGGACACCATCACTGCCCATCCTGGCTAATAGCCATTGATGGACTTATCCTCCATGAACTTATCTAGTTTTTTTTTAACTCTTTTATAGTCTTGGCCTTCACAACATCCTCTGGCAAAGAGTTCCACAGGTTGACTGTGTGTTGTTTGAAGATGATGTCACAAGGATCTTAAACTGATTGCACTTTCTTTCTTTCTTTCTTTCTTTCTTTCTTTTTGTAAAACATTGCTCATTTGGGCATGGTTATACTTTTAAGTCTTAAACATATTTGAAACAGACTGCATGCTCAGAGATTTGATTCTAGAATTTCTTATGAAATAGGTACTCTGAATTCACCATATAGACATTATACTGGAGAATTAAAGGGTTAAAGTTTTGATAGATTCCTGGATTTAGCCTAACAGAGACTTTCTTAATATGTTAATACTTACTTCAGAGTTTACAGACTCACAACAATCTGTTAGCTGAGAGTTTTCTCTAAAGGGGTTATATCAATAGAATATGAAGTAGGATGTTTTGGTCTTTATATTTTGTGCGTGTGATCTTTCATTAAGATTTTAGGTTTTCCAATAAACAGTAACATAAGGACCCTCACTGCATCCTGAGCAACAAAAATGGTATCTCAGCATAAACAACTTTTTTCATGTATTTGTTCTGCTTCCTTCCTTCCTTTCTTTCTTTAAGAGGCATACAAATTTTTAGGAACAATAATGAGGTATTATCCTTTGTACTGCTGGGCCAAAGAAATTTGCATAGGGCAAATTGGTGGGATTTGCCACTTAGTATTGTTTATTATATGTTTCCAACAGGCACCTTCATGTTCTGCTTTATGTTGCTCACTTTTTGTTCATGAACTTGTGTGGATGGAATGAGAAAGTCTGCAGGCATGGGATAACTTAAATAACCCAATGATAGTCATAACCAACAGCTAAACATTTGAACTGTAGGCCAGCCAGCTGAACTGGTGGTAAGCTATTGACAGCACTCCAGTCTCGAAAACAAAGCATTGCCCCAGAAGGTGATCTGACACTACAACATTTAACCAATCACTGGTTAACAATGCAGTAATGTTTCTGGAACATACTGTCTCTGAAGCTCCCTTTAGCGTAGAAGGTTGTTATGAATTGGCTGGCTTCATACTGTGTGCCATCATCTGAGGGAATCAGGCTGCAGTATATAAGCCCTTTAAGCAGTTGCTACAGCTGGGCAAATGCGACAAAACTGTCATGAATATGCACTCACATTCTGAGTGACTGGTTGCTTTATGACCACACCCCTTTTGATTTGCTATTTGCAAGTATTCATATGAATGACTTATTTGTTCATACCAATGTTTGGGAAATGGCTGTTCTCTGTGCAGATAGGAACAGTCACATACAAGCAAGGGTCTCTGCTATGTATTATTTACTATTCATTATTCTCCTGTTTTAAAAGTTCCAGTCATGCAATAACAGAAGAAGAGCAGAAGCAATACCACATGATTTAGGTAAGGGTAAGCAATGGCACACCACCCATAATGAATAGCAAATAGTCAAAGGGATCCATTAATAGATTTCTCAAAGCCTGAAGTTTGTTTATAAATTTGATCCACATGTTTACAGAAAGTGAGCAAGTTCTTAGAAATTCAAACATGTTTGTGAACAGATGAAAATAGACTAAATTTGGCAAATAAAATATTAATGACAAATAGCACAAGTCTTTTCATCTGGAAATGTGTATCTAATTTCAATGATGAAGGCTGCAGCCTGCATTGCTGCGGAACAGCTGTTTGAAGGCAGTCAGGCAGTAGAAACTGTCAGCCACAGAATTAGTGACTGATCTCCCTGATAGCTGCTGTTATACAGGAAGCAGTAAGAAGAGCTCAGCTTCCAGAGTTTCCAAAAATCCAGAGAAGGAAGTTATCTGTGGGTTGGGGAGAAAGGTGGAGACATTTATAGCAATTGGCAAGGTTAGATATGTCAGCTAAAGGGGGGCTGGAAGCGGAGAGCATATTGCAAATATATTTGGGGCTAGACTGTACAACCCTTACTCGCCTGGTTAAGTACTTTCTTACACAAAGAAACATGCTATTGGCTGTGTGGCTACTCCTGTGTGCAACCATTATTCAGTCTAGCCCTTGATGAATATATCACCAGAAAAGCTAATCTAATATTTGCACTTTATCCTTCAGATAGAATTGTAAGTTCTGATTATCTGAATGTATAGCAGTTAGATCTTAGGAAAACAGATTTTCACCCTCTATAATGCAGTTTATTTGCCTACATGAATTGTCCAAGGTGACACTACACAGGAAATCTGCAGCAAAGCTGGGAATAGAACCCCAGCTTTTTGACTATTCCCTGATTTATCTATTGGACATGCCACCATGCTGCTGGTGATCATAATAAATACTAAAGAGATACAAATCTGATGTGCTTTTACTCCACAGGCTAAATAGAAGCACTCAAGACACAATAAGATCAATTTCAAATGTATTTTAAAACATTAAAATTAAAGATTACCCTCTAAAAGCAACAAATAAGGGAAGACCACAGAAAAGAGAAAAGCAAAAGTAAAAGGCAGAGGGAAGGAAGACAAATACATTTAAATAAAGATCACTATTCCCCTTTCTCTCTCAGAATATAGTTTGATCAACATATGCATCCTTTCAAGTTTGCTGTTTCAGGAAAAAGTAAATTAACTCTCCTTTTGTGTATACAACAACAGTTATTTTGAAACACCCATGTATTCTGACAACGTTTTCTCCAGTGCAATCTTCCTTAATGTTATTTTTTTCTGTGACCTTTTAGAACACAGTATTCTCTCTTATCTCTCACTTTTGTTTGCCATTTGACTCATTCTGGAATTGGGCTTTGGAGAGAAAATAATCATAAGAGATAAATGTCTTTCACCTAGGTACAATCTTTATCTTTGTAACTGTCTTTTACCCGCATAGCTCTATTTATTTAAATATATTTGTTTATTAGGCCCTGCTTCATTTGGCTTTATTTTTAAAGTTATTTTTGTTTATAATAGGTAACAAAAACACTTAGGATGCAGAGTTCCCAACAAGTTGTGATGTTATTGCTAGTCTAACAAAATAGCAGATAAAGATATCAAGGATGGTTTCTTTTTAGTGGTCAGTCTCTTGCCATATAATCACTAGACTCATCGAGAACAATATCAAATTGCCAGATACAGCTCTGAAATACAGTCACTGCCTCTTCTGACAGTGGATCTGGAATTGAAACTTGACAAAGCTTAGGTTTTGTCAAGCATGAATCCCAGCATGCTAGACACACATCCACTGAGAAGGACCCCGAGACTATACCCAGAACTACCCAAACTAGAACCCAGCCAACTGAACAAAATTCTGGCATGGATATTAGCCAATTGATGCATTTTTGTCAATGGTCTATCTATGCAGCATTTAGGTCATCTTGTGGGAGTTGCAAAGAAACTTGACCACGTTCAGGGCCTTATTTTTTGTGCCTGTTTAGCTATGGAGCCAATAAAGCAGTAATGTAGCACAATGCTCTGGATTCCATGGACAGGAAAGGACAGTGTAAATTATTGGAGTCCTGCTTCTGACTGAAACAAGCATTGGAGTAATTTGTCATAACACTGTAGTTGCCATGGCTACTGGGTCACAGCACTTAGAGATGCAGCTACATTTCCTGGCTGCTCCCATAGCACATGTGATGGTTTACCCAGTGTGTAAGGAAAAAGGAACACCTGGACATTGGTTTTCACTCTCTGGATATGTGCACCTGAGCCCAGGAGTGCTAGAATAATTTGTATAGTAGGGGTGTTGAGAGCCATTAAACCAAACTGTAAACCCTGTATATGACAGGTTTCAGAGTAGCAGCCGTGTTAGTCTGTATTTGCAAAAAGAAAAGGAGTACTTGTGGCACCTTAGAGACTAACAAATCTAAGGTGCCACAAGTACTCCTTTTCTTCCTGTATATGATGTAAACCACTTAAAGCCAGGGGATGCGGCAGCACACTTAGTTCTAGCCCCTATGTCTGAGCCATGCAGCACTGGCTGCAGCTTGTGTATTGGAGCTTGATGGAGTGGTTCACAAGTGCATAGGTGTATTCACCAACACTGGGATTGCTGAGGCCTTTAACTAGTGAGTCCTACCCACAGCAATGCTTGAATACTTCCACCCGTATGAATCTCTATTCCTGGTATATATCTGAAAGAGGATATGGAGAATGGAGTGCACTTTGGCTCCTGCTTAGCGGCAAGGGTCTTTCGCCTTCCTCTGCAGCATTTGTCACAGGTTACTTGGAGGTTTAAACTAGTGTAAATGGTGGATTCTTTGTCACTCCAAGTCTTTAAACCGTGATTTGAGGCCTTCAGTAACTCAGCCGGAGGTTAGGGGTCTATTACACGTGTGGGTGGGTGAGGTTCTGTGGCCTGCAATGTGCAAGAGGTCAGACAAGATGATCATGATGGTCCCTTCTGACCTTAAAGTCTGAGTCTATTCTGAGGAAGGGTAAGACCCCAATTCAACAAGGTACTTACATTCAGAACCAATAGGACTGCTCCCGTGCTTAATGTTAGACAAGTACTTAATCATGCAAGTAGCTTAAATGGGACTAGTGACGTTGTTAGAGTTACATCAATTACGTTGGTGAACGGGCAGCTTGGTGATTAAATTTGCATACAGTTTGGGACTAGGGCCTAAGCAGTGTATCCTCCCCATGAAGTAGAGGCCATTAGCATTATGGGAGTTATGCAACAAAAATCCCACAATTTGAATTGTGCATGTAGCTTTAAGGATGTATGGCAGGAGTAAGGAAATCCACAAATTAAAAAGAGTACTTAAAATAAAGCTTACATTTATTGCTTATGGAAGTCTCCTAACAAGCCCTCTGCTTATGCTAGACTGTTTCAGAGGGGGGCAATCTCACAATACCTTCTGCTGGCCAACTGTGGCGCACCAGGCCAGAGCCATGACTAGACAACCTCACCCCAGATGTCTCAGCAATGACTCCACTAACACCTTTTTCCACATAGAAAGCAACCCTGTGGCAGATTTATTTATATTCCAGATAACACTGCCCACAGTCCTGAAGCAAGCCTTAATGCCCCAACTTAAAATTCTCAGACAAGCCCTCCTTCTCCACCCCAGGTTCTTCAGATACTCCACCGCCATTTCCTTAGGCCCTCAGTGTTCCTTCAGAAATGAAATAGTTGGCCAGAATGATAGCCTGGGATAGGAGGATATCACAGTCTTTTTATATTCCTCAGCTGTCCACCCTGGGCTTACCTTCTTCCCCTATGTTCCAAGCAACCTTCCAGTTACTCTTTCTGGCAACCATCCCAGGGTATGCTCTACAGGAGCGAGCTCGCTCAGGGCCTGCCCTGCCCTGTCTGGGGCTATGCTTCTACAACTTTCTCCATCCCATCTGGCACTGTGCGGCTCTCTTCTTATCCTCTAACTCAGGTGTCACCCAGCCTCTCCTTAGGCCAAACCTGGATGCACCTGCCTAGTCATCAGCCGAGCTGGACCTGCTTGACTTAAATGGGCCAGCCACTCTGTAATACAGAGCGCTAGTCCTCTAAACCTAAAGCATCTGTTTAAAAAATGAATGGGTACTTCTACTGTCCATGCTTTCTCCACACCACTCAGCCTAAAATCAGTCCTAATCTAGAGGGACCACTTCCAAGTATGAAAAAGTAGATTGTGCCTCATGTTCACTCATAGCTTTCTCAGCCATGTGTGATGGTGTTTGTGATGTGGGTTGGTATGATGTGAAGGGCAGTGAGCCTTTGCCAAATCATTTGACATGGTCTTGGACAGCCATCATATGAGTCACTACCGACCTGAACCATATTCAGTCAGATTACCTAGAGGTGGAAGGCTCCATTGCCCACCAGTCCTCACAACCACCCAGTTCCCCTTATCAAATCCTTTGTGCATCAGCATCATTATTAGTATGGGACCACAGCAGAAATCCACTGATGTGGGCTCAGCTGTGTTAACTTCTGCAGAAGAGCCAAGAGAGGGAGAACTAAACACTGGGTTTTAGGGGCTCCTACCCACAGTGACTATTATTTACTTTTTCCTTAATGGTAGATTGGTCAGTAAAAAAGAACCCTAGAGAGTTTGTCAAATATCCATGCAATAAATGGGAGTTGCCTGGATGCCTTTAAAGGCAGATTTTGCCCCTCAGGGTTCTATTCTGCAGCTCCCAATAATGAATAAAAGTTACTTTGCACACAGAATAAATCCCCTTTAGATCAAATACTGCTACAGAAAGTCACTAGTTTTCCTGCTAGAGATTCAATGTTCCCCCTCCAGGAGCTACACTGAGGTAAAGAAAGAAGAAGAGTTAGAAAAATAAAATAAAATTGTGGCTTTAAACAAAAATGCATTTGACCAGACAGCAGATTTCAGTTAAAAAGTGAATGACAAGGAAAGATATTCACATTCAAAGCTAATATAATTGAATTCTGCTTGCTGTTTCTCATTTAATACACACTTTAAGACTGAAATACCGTTACTGCTAGTGGAGTGATTTTACCAAGCACTTCCAAATGAATGCTGTGCAGCTGTGTTAGAAGAGTCTGTTGTGGCAGGAAGCGACCTAATAGCTATTTTAGGGATCCTCAGCTATGGATGACTCAGGAAGAAAAGAAAAAGAAAAAAAGCATCACTACTCAGTTTTCTATTCGATCTAGATATTTACAAACAAATCACCATGGCTACTCAGATGTTAGTCCTGTTTCATTGCAGACATCAAGAGTAGGCTTTTTTGGTGCTAAATTTAAGGGTCCTATGCTGTGAGATGCTGAGCCCCCTTAAATCTTATTAATTTTCACCTGGAGTTACAGGTGCTCAGAATCTTAGGCTGAAATTCAGACTCAAGCAGAGGGCCCAAACCTGGCCTTATGCACCAGGTAACACCAATGGTAATGACACGTCTCTAAAATCCCATCATATTTTTCACAATAGTAGAGATCTTATATGTACTTTAAATGTTTGCTCAGATCCCAATTTGATTAATTATCTGTTGTCTACTTTAAGTTTGCTCCACAGTTTCAACTGGAACACACACTCACACACGCTGTAGCGGGGAGCTGGTAGTGGCCACTATAGTTAGATTTCAGAGTAGCAGCCATGTTAGTCTGTATCCGCAAAAAGAACAGGAGGACTTGTGGCACCTTAGAGACTAACCAATTTATTGGATCATAAGCTTTTGTGGGCTACAGCCCACTTCATCGGATGTATGCAGTGGAAAATACAGTAGGAAGATTTTATATACAAAGAGAACATGAAACAATGGGTGTTACCATACACACTATAACGAGAGTAATCAGTTAAGGTGAGCTATTACCAGCAGGAGAGAAAAAAACAACAACTACAGTTAGGTTGTCTACATTTTTTCCATTATAAAAAGAGAGTCTTGTGACCTTTTTACAGAATCTGTAATTCCTCCACTGCAACAGGCCTTTGAAATTTGGCAGGGAGAAAGCAGTAAGGACAAAAAAGTGCTTTTTTTTCTCCCAAGAAAATCCATTCAGATGTGACCGAGTCAGAAATCAGAAAATCTCCTTTTCCACTCTGTTGCTTTTGGTCACAGCAAAATTCTGGCAAAGTGCCAAAATAACCGAACATGGACATTTTCATATAAGGATGGGTCCACATCACTACTAAAGCATTAGCAACCGCACACTTTGTACAAAGAAAAGGAGTACTTGTGGCACCTTAAAGACTAACAAATTTATTTGAGCATAAGCTTTCGTGAGCTACAGCTCACTTCATTGGATGTATGCAGTGTATTTGCTGTAGCCCACGAAAGCTTATGCTCAAATAAATTGGTTAGTCTCTAAGGTGCCACAAGTCCTCCTGTTCTTTTTGCGGATACAGACTAACACAGCTGCTACTCTGAAACCTGGCACTTTGTACAGGAACCCTAGGAGCAGACAGCCTGCTTTAGAATACAGGATGGACAGTGCTCAGTGAATGAAACAGGGCTGTGTAGTGAATGACACTGTTTGTAGGTGCCTGCCTTGCACTCTAGAAATTGGAAGGTGCGCAGAGATCAGGGCAAATGAAGGCAAGAAAAGATGGATAGGCTGCAGCTAAGGAATATGAATGCCATTCAGGAAACCCCAGTTCTGCCTCTGTCACAGTCGTCCGCTGAGATGCTAAGCAAGTCATTTAAACCAAAAATGTGGCAGGTGGCCACTAGTTCTATGGTCCACATTTTCTGGGTGCCCAGCTCGAAATATCAGGGCCTGGTTTGCAGAAATGCTGAACACTCACAAGGGCAACTGAAGTGTCAGGCACTGCAGTGTGCTTTGGAAGAATGAGCACAGGGTTTGGAAGTTCGGTTGAGTAACTCCCTGGCTTTGCTACTAATGGCCTCCAGGAAGTCTTTGTCTCAGCTTCCCCTTCTGTAAATGAGGAATAATAATGCTCTTATCTCACAGGAGAGAACTGATGAATGTTTGTGAGGCACTCCTATGACAGTGAGGAGCTCTCTAGAAAAAGACCACGAGGAAATTAATAATTCTATTGTAAGCAGAGTCAGGATGAGCTCCACCCTGACATCTGGTGGTGAGGTGTGGCAAATTGTGGAAAAGAACTTCAGGGGCTGATCTCATTTGCATAGGCACACCCACCCCGCCTAGAATGAGGCCATAACTGCCCAAATGGTCACTTTGGCTGTTGTGGGATCCTCAGTGTCTCTGTTATTGGGGCTGGAAGAATAAATTGTTATTACCCTGATTATGGGAACTGTGCTTGGCCTTTTGTTATGATGGAGGGACTCACCATCAACTAAGTAGCACTCGCTAGGCAAGGGACATGGGTTCCAAAACTCTGTGAATTGAGAGAGGCTTGAGACAGGTATTAGTACCTGGTGGTGTGGGCCTGAAACACCAATTGCACCTCTGTCTCTCTCTACTGTGGAATGTCAGAGCTAATTTTGGGTCTATTAAGAGTCTTGCTACAGGTACTGTGCTGACTTCACTTTGGCCTTATGGTGCACCAGCACTAAGGCTCCTACTACTATGAGCTGAAATCAGTGAGCACTGTGTCAAGTAGTGGGGAGTTGGAAGATTTAGAGTGCAGTGGTGCTGTTTGTGGATAGGCTGGCGGAGCGTTCGTGAGATGGCGAGGCGAGCTGTGCAGAGCGGAGCCGTTCATGAGACGGCGAGGCGAGCTGTGCAGAGCGGAGCTGTCTGTGAGACGGCGAGCTGTGCAGAGCGGAGCTGTCTGTGAGACGGCGAGCTGTGCAGAGCGGAGCCCTGTGGGGCAGTCAGCTTCAGGACACGTAAGGTGCCCCTTACCTCTTTCCCCACACACAGGCACATTTTAGCCAGACTGGGGAGTAACACTATGCAGATGAATTTTTGAACTCTGGGGCTGGACTTTTTGGACTTTGGGTGATTTGTGGATTGCTGGACTCAAGAGACGTTTGGGTTCTGGGACTCAAGAACCCAAGGGAAAGGATGTGGCCCAATTTGCTGGGGTGGGTCTTTGCTCATGGTTTGGTTAATGAACACTAGTTGTGGTGTTTCCCCAATTTAATGCTGATGTCGTTTACCTCATGTTATTAAAGATTCTCTGCTCCTCCAAGACTCTGTGCTTGCGAGAGGGGAAGTATTGCCTCTTTGAGGCGCCCGGGGTGCGTGTAAGATATTCCCAGGTCACTGGGTGGGGACTCGAGCCAATTTTGCATTTGCTTTGATGAGAGGGAACCTCTGTGTACTGAACCCGGCCCTTGCTGCTATCAACTTGGCCTGGCAGAAGTTCATTGAAGAGGCGATGGATAGTGTGTACTAAATGAGATTGAGGGGAACTGATTAAGTAATGGGGAGAAAAATATTGAATAGCTGCCTCCTTCTCTGAGCACCATGCATCCTGTGCACTGAATGAGGCAAAAATAATGGAAAACATAGTATGTGATCATGTAATAAAGACTGTATAATAATGCATAGGGATAAGGGGACAGAATTAGGGTTGCATGGAAAACCTAAATTCTTGTGTTTCCTAGCTTTCTAGTATACGACTTTGCAAACTTATTTTTGTAGGGAACACACAAAGCATGGTGTTATTAGTATAAATTAATTACTTCAAAGCATAATATTTGCTCATGGAAATTCAAGATGCTAGAAAACAATATTTTATGTTACATTATGTTTCTTAATACATATTAAGTCATTGCCATTAATCTTTCATAACAAAGGCAAAGCAAAGCCATCCATGACACACTCAGATATGACATTGACTAGAATATTCTGTTTTACTTGAATCAGCATTGTGTTGGTTTATATTAAAAACTTTTTCCAGTTTATGAATTATTCTTTGTGTACACATGAGACAGGATTTGCTTCAAGCAATATCAGTTTCCTCAGATTTTAGTATATTATTATTCATAGCTGGTTGTAAATGTAAAACAAGGTGATCTGGATCCAGTTTCAAAAATATGAAGTATAGATTTGCGGCAGTTAATCATTTGTCACTAAGATTTCCTTCACAATTATTCACTAGTCAGACATGAACATTTGAAACATATGTTTTGAACTGTAATTCAGTGGGTCACTCAAACTGCACCTCACTTGGTAAATGGGGGTAGTAATGTCAACTGTATGTGCAGGACATAGTGGGTGGGAATAGATGTTCCTACCTCATGGTGTGGACTCTGTTTAGAGATACTAGATTCCATTTGACCCTCCTCATGTAGTGCTTAGAAACATAGGTGATTAAGAAGAAACAAGTCTGAAGAAATTGAGTCTAGCGATCACTAGAGCTGAAATCACTGATAAGTTAGTCTAAGTAAGGGGTTGAGCCCCCAGGACTTGACATGGGGACAGGGTTGTGGTGAAAGGCAATGCAGAGGCTGCAGCAGTGAGGTTCCTGGTGACCACTGAAGTCAGTAAGAACTGGATCAAGTGGTGGAACCTCAGAACAAAGCAATGCTGCTGGAGGCCGCAGCAAGCAGAGATGGCAGTGACAATGGTGAGCAACAATGGAGGCATTGCTCAGCCCCCCGTTCTCCAACGCATCCCTAGATTCTGGGACTTCCCTGGCCTCAAGCAACCAACAGTGAGTGGGTTGCAGCAGAGGGAAAAGGTTAGTTGTTGGTTAAAGAGACACTCATCCATCAGACTTTCACACAGCAAGGGGGGAAACTGAGGCAAAGGACTGCTGCCCAAGATAGTGTGGGGTGGGTGTTTACTTTTGACTCATTGTTGCAGTGTTTCCCCCCACTTAATGCTGTGTTCCCTCCTCTTTTAATCAGTATATCCTGTTATGGGTCTATTACAGGAGCGGGTGGGTGAGGTTCTGTGGCCTGCAATGTGCAGGAGGTCAGACTAGATGATTATGATGGTCCCTTCTTGCCTAAAAGTCTATGGATCTAGGGGGATGTCTTCACAGGAAAGAAAAGCCCGTGACTGGCCTGTGCCAGCCGAATCAGGCACTCAGGCTGCAGGGCTGTTTCATTGCTATGCAGATTTCCAGACTTGGGCTGGAGCCCAAAATGTGGGACCCTCCCACCTTGCGGGACCCTAGAGCACCCTCTCCAGCCCAAGTCTAGAAGTCTACACAGCAATGAAACAGCCCTGCAGCCCAAGCCACGTGAGCCTGAGTTGGCTAGCATGGGCCAGCTGTGGGTTTTTCTTTGCTGTTTAGACATAGCCTAGGGGACTCTGTGCTTTTGAATGAGGAAGTATTGCTTCTCAGAAGCACCCAGATGTGGTGTGTAGTTTTCCAAGGTTTCTGTTTGGGGACTTGAACCTGTTCTAGTCTGTATATTAAGAGGAAATTGTAGGTATTGAAACCAGCCCTTGGTGCTACCAACACCACCTGGCAGAAGGGTTGCATTTTGGATACTCTGGAAGGTAGGCCTTACTCTCATTATTCCCTCCCAGTCAGCCCTTTCCTGGAATCCTGCTAAGGGCTGATGTCACATTGGGGCTGACTAATATAGTGATGCATCTCTTTAATGTCACCATAATGTAATTTGAGAAACTACCCCCAGCATTGTTTTCAGAAAACACTGCAAACAGATGAGTTAAAGTTGAGTTCACTTACTTTACTGTGGGTGCTGGAAAAACCAGAAAGCATTATCTTCAGTGTTTTTCCTGGAAAAGAAGTGAAGCAGCAGCAGTGCAGAGATAGGAAAGGTGCATCAGCTGTAAGGCCTCTTCCTAAAAGGCTTTCTGTCAGTAGGAAATGAGAAGCAACAGCTTATTATTGTGACTCATGAGCACTGTGAGATTTGTATGAATTTGCATTGCACTAAACTTCACCAAGCTAAAGAGTGAGGACATTATTATTTCTCTGCCAACAACTCAGTATTTTGTATTTCGGATACACTTCTCATGGGTAACTTTTCCCAGGATATGTTTTGAAATAGAGCACTTTCTATGGACCATGTCCTCAGTTCAGCCTCATGATCTGAACCTCTTTTAGGTGACCCTGTGGTGCTAGTTTGAGGACAACTAATTGGATCATGCAACAGGAAAATAAGAGAAGCTGGGGGCAGATGCAAATTGAATCAGTTCCACTAAAGTCAGTAGAGAATTTGGCCTGCTATATATTCTTTCTAGAATTTGCTCTTATAAATGTAAGAAAGTTTAATCTTATCCCTCTAGTCAATGGTGATCCTCTTCTGTCTCTTCTTTTGCTAAGATGCTGAGTTTCCTCTTGGGCTGCTGTACAGTGCTTTCTTCCAGTGCAGACTTTGGCACTTTATTCCAGATACCTCCTGAGTAAAGGAAATCTGCCTGGACTGCTTTAAAACTAACCTGTTCTTCATTTTCAGCCTATGTTCCTTTTTCAAGTTAGTATGCTGCACCAGTTGTGGTCAGCAATCTGTACCTTTTTCTTTTAAGACCTTGTATACTATCCTGTACTTTCAGGAGATCAATATCTTTGCCTCTTATGGCATAAGCTAAATGGACCAATTCTTTCTTTCTTTCTTTTTTTATTTTAAAGAAAAGAAATTGCACTTCCCAAACTCACACTAAGCTGGTTGCCCTTTGACCAGCGATGGCTCCTCTGGGCAGGTAGGGTAGAAATTGTTCTGAATCAGATATGGTATGATCTTTAACTTAGCTGAAAATTGGTTCTGAGGATGTCTGTCCTTTTTTGCCTTCATAAAGCGCTTTCAGATATTATGAGCTTCAACTGTTTTTGACATACTTTTTCTAGTGCATCAGGGTCATTCCCATAATATGGGAAATTAAACTGTACATGAAATTCTGAAAATCTTTTTACTAATGCTTGAAACAGTGAGAAAGCTACCTCTGTCACTTAATATGCAATGAAAACCCTATAGCAGCGGTTCTCAAACTGTGGGTCGGGACCCCAAAGTAGATCATGACCCCATTTTAATGGGGTTGCCAGGGCTGGCATTAGGCTTGCTGGGGACTGGGCCTGAAGCTGAAGCCACAGTCACCCCGCCCTCAGGTTACAGGCCCTCCACCTGGGGCTGAAGCCTTTGCCTCCATCCCCACCTGGGGTAGTGGGGCTAAGGCTTTGACTTTGGTTCCCCTGCCCAGGGTGGTGGGGCTCAGGCAGGCTCAGCCATCAGTCCCCACTCCTAGGGTCTGGAGTAATTTTTGTTGTCACAGGGGGTTGCGGTGCAGTGAAGTTTGAGAACTACTGCTCTATAGTCTTAGGGTGAAATCCTGGCTCCACTGAGGTCAATAGGAGCTTTACCATTGACTTCAGCTGAGCCAGGATTTCACCCCTACTTAGGGTTGTCAACTTTCTGATTGCAGAAAACCTAAGACCTTGCCCCACCCCTTCCCTGAGGCCCCACCCCACCACACCCCTTCTCCAAGGCTCCCCACATGCCATCCACCCTTCCTCTGTCACTCGCTCTCCCTCACCCTCATTCACTTGCTCATCTTCACTGGGCTGGGGCAGGGGGTTGGGGATACAGGAGCGGGGTGAGGGCTCCAGCTGGGGTTGTAGGATTTGGAGTGGTGCAGGGGATGACAGATTTGGGGTGCAGGAGGGGGCTCCAGGCTGGGGAATGGGGCCGAGGAATTTGGAGTGGGAAGGGGGCTCAGGGCTAGGGCAGGGGGTTGGGGTGTGGGAAGGGTTTCGGGGTGCACGCTCTGGGTGGCACTTACCTCAGGTGGCTCCCAGAAGCGGTGACATGTCTCTCCGGCTCCTAGGCGTAGGCACAGCCTCGGCACACTGCCTCACCCACAGGCACCTCCCCTGCAGCTCCCATTGGCTCTGGTTCCCAGGCAATGGGAGCTACGGAGCTGGCGCTCGGGGAAGGGCCATTGTCTGGAGCCCCTATGGCAGCCCCTGTGCCTAGGAGATGGAGGGACATGTCACGACTTCTGGGAGCCGTGTGGAACCAGGTAGGGAGCCTGTCAGACTTACGCCAACCGGACTTGTAATCTGTGCTGACTGGAGCCAGCAGGGTCCGTTTTTGACTGGGTGTTCTGGTTGAAAACTGGATGCCTGGCAACCTTACCCCTACTGTAGAGGGCCTCAGTACACACACCTGTGACTTGTTTTCTCTCTCACTTCTGAGCAACACTGACAAGGATTTTAGAGTTAGCCTTTCTTTGCCCTTACATTGTTTGTCCTTTGAAGCTATAGGGACCTTTTTACAAGGGATTATTCTACATATCTAACTCTTACAGTGGTTTAGTAGGAGTTAGCTAGTGCATATAAATCCCTGTATACATAGAAGGGAGAATAAGCATTCCCCATAGTCTGACTATATTTGGCTCATAGTCTCATTACCTAACTTGTTTACACTGCACTGAATTAATCACTTACTACACCAAAAGCCTAATCTTGCCAAAACAATTTTAATGTATTTGCTCTGTTTCACTGTATATCCCTAGCTAATTAGCAAATATATTTTCTTTTGACAATGTAGCGTCTTCAAAGTCATTGAGTTCCAATGTAAGTTAAACAGATCAACTTTTGCAGCATCTCATGTGTTTGCTGCATGTTTACACCCAGAAATGTGCCCTTGTTTGACGGACATAATTTTAATGCTAATTCTGAATCATTTATAATGATTTCCTGCAGACTATTTCAGGACAGCATCAGTGTTCGTGTTGTACATCAAAAGGTTTGAACTCTGAATACACTGGGCTAGAGCTTCGACTGGTGGAAACTGATATAGCTGCATTGCCTTCAGCAGAGCTTTGCTATTGACACTGGCTGAGGATCTGGCATCTGATGTCTACCATCTTTGACTAGAAATACATTGACTTCAGTGGGGTTACTTGTTCTGCTAGAATGTTTTCAGGATTAGGCCAAATCATTTACTCAGATAATTCAGGAAGTTTTGTTAGATATTTTCTTCCATGTCTAGAATCCAGGCATACTGACCCTTACCTATCTTTCTTTGTAGTTAAGCATTTCATACCGAAGCTACGGTACATTCCTCATTGACAGAGATTTCCTATTGCCTCTTACTTTATAAAGTACAATAAATCTCTTAATTGTATAATATTTTGTTGTTAATCAGCATGCTTTATCTTTGCATTGTAGTCCAGTGGGCTAGCTTGCCTTTATTATATTCACTGCTTTGCATTATATTCCGCTTTTATTATATTCAGCAGTAATGCAAGGAACCTACAGGCCTGTATCCTGTAAGACATTAGCTTCACCTAATTAGCATAAGGCTTGAGGCCTATGAACTTTGAACAGATAAACTTTGAACAGATAAATGGCCCACTGGAAAACCCCAAGTACTGGGGAGCTGAAAATAGAGTGTTTAAGGGGAATTTCTGACTACAGAAACATGACCAAACCCCAAGAGTGTCATGACAACGAACTGGTGTGCATAACAGGTACATGAGCTACATCCACAAATTCCTAACCACAAGAGGGCCAAGGTAATGAATTGACGTATATAATAATAAGTTGAAATCACTGATATACTAACCTATAGAAGAAAGATACTCCAACAGTAGTAAGGTGAGGGAATACAAATAAGGAAAAGGGGAAATACCCCTACTGAATATGCATCAAACATAGTGGTGTCAGTGTATCATATTATAAAAGTTGCATTCCAGCTGAGGGACAGTAGGAGAAGGAGATGCAGTCCGTAGGAAGTGCCAGAATGATGGCCACTCGTGATTAGGGAGAGGGTGATGGTGATGAAGATGAAGAAAATGATGACTAACATTTCAGGTTGTTCTGCAAGGGACGGTGTGAGTATGTGGATGTGCAGAGATACAATCTGTTGTATCTCTATCTACCTTACTGAGCTGGGTGTTTGTGACTGTGTTAAATGTATTAATAAACTATTTGTAAATATAGAAGAGTTTCTATAGCGTGAATTGTTGCAACTGTGCATATCGGGGTTCCCAACCAGGGCGCCAGAACAAGGGGAGCCAGGGGACCACAACTCCCCACTTTTTAGTGGCCATAAGGGTGAGCAACGGGGGGAGGGGGCAGAGAGGAGCAAGCACGGGGCAGGGTCTTGGGGGGAAGAGGTGGCATGGGAACGAGGCCTTGGGGGAAGAGGCGATGCAGTGCGGGGAGGCAGGGCCACAGTTTGGGCACCTGGGATCCCCCCACTTTTAGGGCATTTCCACTGCTCCTGTTCCCAATTATATAATAATTTGAATAATACTGGACCTTATCTTGGGACAAGCACCTGTCAACCCTCAAAGTGATAACTGGGGATTCTTAAGTAATCAATATAATTAATATATAATCTATAAATCAGGCTACAGCATATACAGTCATTGTCTTCCATTTCCTTTGGTTCCCTCATTCTGATTTATCTTACTCAAGTTATAGTGTGGGTTTGTTGGTTTTTTGTTTGTTTTTTGTTTTGCTTTTCTCTTTTAACTTCCATTTTCATTTTAATACTGATTATAAAAAGATGGTGATTACAAATTCCCTCAATCTTCTACCTTTGCAAGGTATATTCAATCATTATCTGTTTGTGTGACCATGCCATGTTTAGCTTTTTTGGCTCCCTTAACAGTTGATGCACATATCCAATTTAAAGGCAGCCCTGTACCTGATTGACAAATACAGTTCTAACCTATTTTGTTTGCACAGTCATTTCGCATTCCAGTTCTTTCTGGTCAAATGGCCAATATAGTTTGGACTGTGAAATTTCACTGTAAAATATTCTTAGCTCATATTGACCCTTGTCAAGACCTTATTCATTTCTGCTAAATCACTTTTTCCATAGTGTAAAGAATCCAATTTCACTAATAGGACAGTTCTTATTTAAAAGAAGACATTGCTGCTTACAGGGTCAAATCAGACTATGAGGTTTCAAATAATTTCAAGCTACATTGAAAGTTCTCTTTATGGGGGCTTTTGGGAGAGAGATGGTGTAGAGGAGAACTACTTAGGGAAGGGGGGTGAGGCATTTAAACTCACTTCTAATGGTCTGTAAGGTTTAATTAGTTACTCCCGTTTGTCTTTGTTTTATTTTGTTTTTAAATAACCACAAAGGGAGCCTAGAGCTTATGAGAGCCACTTTACTTATCCATCTGTTTGTAGAAATCCAAATAACTAATGATCATTTCCAGCTAACTTTTAATTGTCATTAATCATGCTTTTCTTTACTTTCAACTTCATGAAAAAACTCATACAGATACAGACAGACATCATCTTCCTTTCCAAATGCAAACAGATGGACATCGTACCAAAAGGGCTGAAGGTAAGAAATCCATTACAATCTACATACCACACAGACTATGCTGACAGCTTGTGCCACATGCTCTCAAAGAAACTGCGGAACCACCTGATCAACATCCTCTGCAGCAAACAGGGAAAGATTAAGAATGAGCTCTCAAAACTGGATACTCTCATAAAAAACCAACGTTCCACACAAACTTCCTCATGGCTGGACTTTACAAAAACTAGACAAGCCATTTACAACACACACTTTGCTTCTCTACAAAAGAAAAAGGACACTAAACTATCTAAACGACTACATGCCACAACAGTGGTTCCCTTAACCCTCCCAGCAATATTATTAATCTATCCATTTATGCTCTTAGCCCAGCAGAAGAATCTGTCCTTTCTCAGGGCCTCTCCTTCTACCCCTCCATCCCCACGAACATGATACAGTTCTGTGGTGACCTAGAATCCTATTTTTGACATCTCCGACTCAAGGAATATTTCCAACACACCTCTGAACAACATACTAACCCACAGAGACCTTCCTACCAAGACTACAAAAAGAAGGATTCTGGGTGGACTCCTCCTGAAGGTCGAAACAACAGACTGGACTTCTACATAGAGTGCTTCCGCCGATGTGCATGGGCTGAAATTGTGGAAAAGTAGCATCACTTGCCCCATAACCTCAGCTGTGCAGAACACAATGCCATCCACAGCCTCAGAAACAACTCTGACATAATAATCAAAAATTGCTGACAAAGGAGGTGCTGTTGTCGTCATGAATAGGTCGGAATATGAACAAGAGGCTGCTACGCAGCTCTCCAACACCACTTTCTACAGGCCATTACCCTCTGATCCCATTGCGGGTTACCAAAAGAAACTACACCATCTGCTCAAGAAACTCCCTGAAAAAGCACAAGAACAAATCCACACAGACACACCCCTGGAACCCCGACCAGGAGTATTCTGTCTGCTACCCAAGATTCATAAACCTGGAAATCCTGGACGCCCCATCATCTCAGGCACCGGCTCCCTGACAGCAGGATCGTCTGGCTATGTAGACTCCCGCCTCAGGCCCTACACTCCCAGCACTCCCAGCTATCTTCAAGACACCACTGACTTCCTGAGGAAACTACAATCCATCAGTGATCTTCCTGAAAACATCATCCTAGCCACTATGGATGTAGAAGTCCTCTACACCAACATTCCACACAAAGATGGACTACAAGCTGTCAGGAACAGTATCCCCGATAATGTCACGGCAAACCTGGTGGCTGAACTTTGTGACTTTGTCCTCACCCATAACTATTTCACATTTGAGGACAATGTATACCTTCAAATCAGCGGCACTGCTATGGGTACCCACATGGCTGACTTAGAACAACGCTTCCTCAGCTCTCGTCCCCTAATGCCCCTACTCTACTTGCGCTACATTGATGACATCTTCATCATCTGGACCCATGGAAAAGAAGCCCTTGAGGAATTCCACCATGATTTCAACAATTTCCATCCCAACATCAACCTCAACCTGGACCAGTCCACACAAGAGATCCACTTCCTGGACACTACTGTGCTAATAAGCGATGGTCACATAAACACTACCCTATATCGGAAACCTACTGACCACTGTGCCTACCTACATGCCTCCAGCTTTCATCCAGACCACATCACACGATCCATTGTCTACAGCCAAGCTCTATGATACAACCGCATTTGCTCCAACCCCTCAGACAGAGACAAACACCTACAAGATCTCTATCAAGCGTTCTTACAACTACAATACCCACCTGCTGAAGTGAAGAAACAGATTGACAGAGCCAGAAGAGTACCCAGAAGTTGCCTACTACAGGACAGGCCCAACAAAGAAAATAACAGAACGCCACTAGACATCCCCTTTAGCTCCCACCTAAAACCTCTCTAATGCATCATCAAAGGTCTACAACCTATCCTGAAGGGCAACCCATCACTTTCTCACAGATCTTGGGAGACAGGCCAGTCCTTGCTTATAGACAGCACCCCAACCTGAAGCAAATACTCTCCAGCAAACACACACCACACAACAAAACCACTTATGCAGGAACCTATCCTTGCAACAAAGCCCGTTGCCAACTGTGTCCACATATCTATTCAGGGGACACCATCATAGGGCCTAATCACATCAGCCACATTATCAGAGGCTTGTTCATCTGCGCATCTACCAATGTGATATATGCCATCATGTGCCAGTAATGCCCCTCTGCCATGTACATTGGCCAAACTGGACAGTGTCTACGTAAAAGAATAAATGGACACAAATCAGACGTCAAGAATTATAACATTCAAAAACCAGTCGGAGAACACTTCAATCTCTTTGGTCACTTGAATACAGACCTAAAAGTGGCAATTCTTCAACAAAAAACCTTCAAAAACAGACTCCAAGGAGAGACTGCTGAATTGGAATTAATTTGCAAACTGGATACAATTAACTTAGGCTTGAATAAAGACTGGGAGCGGATGTGTCATTACACAAAGTAAAACTATTTCTCCATGTTTATTCCCCCCCGCCCTCCCTCCGGCTACTGTTCCTCACATGTTCTTGTCAACTGCTGGAAATGGCCTACCTTGATTATCACTACAAAAGGTTCCCCTCCGCCCTGCTCTCCTGCTGGTAATAGCTCACCTTACCTGATCACTCTTGTTACAGTGTGTATGGTAACACCCACTGTTTCATGTTCTCTGTGTATATAAATCTCCGAACTGTATTTTCCTCTGCATGCATCCAATGAAGTGAGCTGTAGCTCACGAAAGCTTATGCTCATATAAATTTGTTAGTCTCGAAGGTGCCACAAGTACTCCTTTTCTTTTTACTTTCATTGATACTGTTTAAATAAAAGTTTGCCACTTTTTTTTGTATTTATCTAATACATTTTAATAACCCTCTCCCACTCCCCCCAAGCAATCATAGAAATTAGAGACAGACATATTAGATTACATTACCATCCTCCGATGAAGTGAGCTGTAGCTCATGAAAGCTTATGCTCAAATAAATTGGTTAGTCTCTAAGGTGCCACAAGTCCTCCTTTTCTTTTTGCGAATACAGACTAACACGGCTGTTACTCTGAAACCTTCCTGTAGAAGGTTTTTCCCTATGTTTTATTTGCTGACAACAATTCTTCCACTACCTCCATAGACACTAATAGATCTCTTACCATTTTAGAGAAGCCCTAACTCCTAGGAAATATTTCTTAACAGGGTAAGGGTGACATTTTCAAAAAGTGTCTAAGTGAGGTTGAAGCCAATAGGACTTGGGCACCTTAGTCACACAGGGAATGAGACCTAGTCTTCTAATTCATGTCAGTGCATTTGCAAATCCTACCCTGTATCTTCCTTTTTTTCAATCTATTTTGATTACTTTGTTTTTATGACCTTATAGCAGCCTAAAAAAAATCCTCCACCCCTTTGTTGTTTTCATACTTTTGGAGCCTTAGTCTCACTTACACTCATGAGACTTTACTCATGACTACTCTGATAGAGTAAAGTGGCCTTGAAGTGAGCACAGATACAATTTATTCCCATGTAAGGCTACCACTTACATTGACAGACAGGTATAAAGAACAAGGCCCTTGGTGTTTATTCACCCTTTAGATACTGGATAAACATATGTGTAGTTTAGTCAAGTGTAACAAGCTGTACAAGCCCACTTCATTGCCCTCTTGGCTATTGCATTCCCTGCCTCAGCTTTCAGTAGTGGCAGCAGAGGGCCAACAGAGAATCATGGTACCAGCTCCTGCTCCCAGGGAAGCTGTGCAATTCTGTTAAATTCTATGTTAAATCCATCGAAAGCACCACACAGGCATGCTTGTTTCCTGGATGATGTTGCAGTCCCCTCACCCTCATCCCTGATGCCCTATTTTACAAGAGTCAGCTAGCTAATTAAGGCCCACTTCTTTCCTGAGGTGCAGGTGGGGGGGCTAGTCAGGCAGCCAGCCCAGCTCCAGGCCTCTGCCCCCAGAGGAGTGTTATCCTTCTCTCCTCAACAGGCAGATAGTTTGGGAATGCAGCCATCTATTGGCCTTTGTTTCTGCCATCACATTAGGTGACAAGCTGATTATCTAGCTTGCTTTCCATATCATTCCTTTTGTAAGAGGTTCATGTCATAGCTGCTGCTTTCCAAGTATCACTGTGCTATTGAGTATTGATGTGATAGATTATTTTTCACAGATGTATTAGCACATCTTTTCCAGATTTATTCTGCTCCTACTTCCTTTTCCCATTTAACATTTACTGTTCCCCTTTCATATTTCTGTCCTCCCAACATCTTGCAGGTCAGTATCTTCTGCACATTTACTCCATCTTCCAGCTCAGTAATAAAGATGCTAAATTAAATTGGGTTTAACTCTGATCCTTGCAGGAGTCCAGTAAACCCATCCCCATGCCACTTCCACATATTACTTTACACCATTGCCATTTGGTTAGAGTCCTGCTGGCAGTTTCTTTTCATTTACCAGTGCCTTTAGCTAAAGCAAGTTTAATTAATTTTTCCAGTAAGATTTTGCAAGGCACTGAACAAACACTATTCAAGTCCAGACAGCACGGACTGCAGTCCCTTCATACACTACTTCTGGAGTCTGATCAAATTTGTCTGGCACAATTTCTTTGAAGGAATCTTCTTCTCTGTGCCTGGAAGCTGGAGGAGTTGCGGGGGGGAAAGGGAGAGGGGGAGGGGGAGGGGAGAAGAGAGGAACAGAGTATCCAACCTCTTATACCTTTACTACTGCAACTTCTTTGTTGTTTTCCCTCCTTCCCATCTCACTCCCTACTAGCTGATTCAGAACACAGGGGCTGAAATCAATTTCTTGCCCTAATGCTTAATCCATGTTATCTTCCTCCACTTTGAAGCCCTCTGGCTTTCCAGTTCAAGATCAGGATTCTTGTCCTCACCAACAACTGTGGCCCTGGCTACATCTCAGATCTTACGTCTTATTACTCTCCCAACAGCCACCTTTTCTGTGCCAATGAACCCCACCTCTGTTTTTCCTTCATCACTGTGGTGTTGCTCTCCATAATGTTTTATGGAAATATGCTTATGAGCGTGAATATGATATAACTAGCATATGCTTTATGCAAAAGGTCTCTTGTAAGGTATCACTACAAAGCTTATAATCTACTGAGTGTGTTCATACATGCATACAAATAGTATCATTCTTTATCTGAAGCTAGAAATATTAAGTATAACTCTGAGGTCCTATTGTAACTATGCAAAGTGTGGGCCATTAATGGTGGTTTAGAATCTTGATGGCTCCCATTGACTAGGATGTAAATGGCACTGTTTACTTGCAAACCTTCCTGGGTATGTGTGGGCCAACCCTGGAAGAATGGGGACTGGGGTCTCACAGGACATGTGAACATGGCACCTGATACTGGAATCCATCTTAAACCTGGTGCTTTTCCATTTAGAAGGAGGGATGTGGACCCAGAGAGACAAAAGGTTCCCGCATCATGCCAAAGCTATAAAAGGGGGTAGAACAGAATAAAAGGGGGCTACCAGCCATGAGAAAGTTTCCACCTAAGATGTCTGCTGAAACTAACAAGGAGTGTACCAGGGGAAAGGATTAGGCCCAGACTAGGAAGGAGTCTAGTCTGTGATCAGTTTCTTAATGTATTAGGCTTAGAGTTGCATGTTTTTGCTTGGTGACTTACTTTGTTCTGTCTGGTTTCAGAGTGGAAGCTGTGTTAGTCTGTATCAGCAAAAAGACGAGGAGTACTTGTGGCACCTTAGAGACTAACAAATTTATTGAGCATAAGCTTTCGTGGGCTAAAATCCACTTCCACGGATGCATGCAGTGGAAAATACAGTAGGAAGATGTGTATATATACACACAGAGAACATGAAAAAATGGGTGTTGCCATACCCACCATAATGAGAGTAATCAGTTAAGGTGGGCTATTATCAGCAGGAGAGGGAAAAAAAACAAAAAACCACTTCAATCCTACTTTTTATTCTTAATAAAATCACTTTTGTTTATTATTGAACCCAGAGTAAGTGATTAATACCTGGAGGAGCAAACAGCTGTACATCTCTATATCAGTGGTATAGAGGGTGAACATTTTATGTTTACCCTGTATAAGCTTTATACAGAGTAAAATGGATGTATTTGGGGTTTGGAGATAGGTGACCTGCTGAGCAGTTTTTGGTTAAAGTCTGCAGTTTTGGGGGTGGAGCCCAGACCCTGGGTCTGTGTTGTAGCAGGCTAGTGTGTCTGGCTCAACAAGGCAGGGTTCTGGAGTCCCAAGCTGGCAGGGAAAACTGGTTCAGAGGTAATTCCAGCATGTCAGGTAAACAGTCCCAAGAAAGCTGTTCCTGCACTTCTCTGGTGGACACATCCAGTTTTGCTGTATTTAAAATAAGTGTTTCTAACCCTTATGGCAATACAAGGCACAAAATAACGCAACCTGCCCCCCACAAAAAAAAACCCCACATCCCCTTCCCCCAAACCTCTGCAATATGAGCTAATGCACAACTGTCTGAGCTTGCATTAGACTGATGGAATGGTTCATTGTACACAAGCATACTCCACTTGAGCTGCCATGGTCTCATGGAGATGTGAGCTGCCTCTAGGCACCTCAATTATGAAACTTAATCTTGGAAAGCTCCTCTTTTAGTGTGGATAATTTTCTCACACACCCAGCTAAAATGCTTTGACAGCATTGTTTGCAGTGGTGTTGTAGGTGTGTCCATCCCAATATATTAGAGAGACAAAATGTGGGAGGTAATATCTTTTATTGGACCAACTTCTGTTGGTGAGAGACAAGCTTTTGAGCTTACACAGAGCTTAGTTGAAAGTACTCTCTCACAGAGACGTACCAGGAACAGATTGCTTAGCATAAGTAGTTAACACATTTCAAGGGACCAATCAAGGTGAAGTGACCTGTTAACACCCCTTCAAGCACAAGGGGGGAAAAGGAAAGGGGTGGGGAAGCCATCAGGATGGGTTGTTAGTGGGTTATATATTGTGATAAACTATAAATTCAGTGTGTCTATTCAGTCCCAGATTTTTAGTGTCTAGCTTATGAATGTAAGCTCCCAGGGTCATCTTTTGAAGGTGTTGTGAAGGTTTCCTTTGAGGATGAGGATTGAGAGGTCACATAGACTGATCACTTTGAGAGAAGTGTTCACTTGTTTATCAAATTTTAGATTCCAAAAGCCTATTAGGTCATGTAGTCAATCCCTTCCACTCCACTCTTTCATTTGTTGCATCCAGTTGTGAGTGACTGAGAATAAGCCTTCTACTACTTCCCTTGGGAAACAACTCTGTGGTCTAAGAGCTCACGGGGCAGATAAGCATCTGGACCAAAGTCTCCTTAGATCATCAATTCTCTTTCCTGTGCCTGTAACATACTACTTTACTCACCAGCTAAAATATTCCTTCATTTTAGGCAACTGAACTTGCTCAGAGTGGAAAATAGTAAGTACATAGACCAGCTCCTAATACCCAATTCTAGCAAGTCAGACTCAGAAGATTCAGATATTCCAGCCAAGCAAGAAGTTTTTTTAAAAAGGTTGTATGACATGGGTTTTTATTAATAAGCAGCAGCTGTTTTCTCCAGTCTGCTTCCTGGCAACAGCAAACAGCACTTCATTTACTTAACAGGTACTGTTGGTCATTAGGGACTTTGTGCTCTTTCACTGTTCATTAAATATAATTCTTGAAGGTCCATTCAATTCAAATGGGTACAGTATTATTGACAAAGATTAATCAGAGCATTATGTCTGAGTGCAAGAATAGGGTATTTGTCAAAACTGTTCTAATTAGAATAGCTTTATACAGAGGAGGAGGAAAAAATGAAACAGCCACAACCAAGTGATAAAAAGATGCTTTAAAAACAAATAGGTAGAGATGAGCTACCCTTTCTGAAAGATCAGGAAACTTAATTTGTGGAGGTTAATATAAAGCTAGTCAAAACTTGTATTAGCAAGTTTTGGGAGGTCAAGATTGGAAATTTGAAATAAAACCTTCCCTTCATGAGTAGCCAAGGATTTCTCAAATGGCACTACATTTAAAAATATCAACCAATTACACAGAAATCTTGCAGCCCATGCTAAAAGCAAAATCAACCTTCTAAGATCAGAGTCTGGAAATTTTGATATTAAAAAAGAAATTGCGAACAGTCCCTCCCTCACTTTCTTGGAAAGTTCTGATACACTGGTAAGTGTTGCACAGCTTTCATAGGTTAAGACCCTGTTTTTAGTAGCTTAGAACTTTGCTAAATTTTAACTATTTGAGCTGAAGTTTTCCAGGTCAGGCATCTGCCTCAGGTTGAAATTTGTTTTGAATCCAAAACTGTTCAGTGTTTGAGAACAAGGTTAGAGTAAAATATAATTTTGTCCTTCGTTAAAAATTCTGGTGACCTTTTGAAATGCTCCAACACCCCACGCTTTGGAGGGCAGCAACTGAAATTTGATAGACGGGAAGCCTTTATTTCAGGTATGTTCCTTTTGCCATGTCTGTAAAAGTTTGGCTGGATTATTAAAATAATCCCAGTTTGCACATGTTCTAGCAAGCTTCTATTGAGCATCACAGCAAAATTTCTTAAAGTTTCTCTTCGCTGGGCATGCTCCAGCACAAAGCTGATCAGGACTTCCCCTGCAATTGTAGCAGTATGCTGGGGTCTGCTCCAGTTCCATGTATTGGAGTGGAAAGCAAGGACCCTGTCTCTATGCTGAGGCTACATGGAGGACGAAGGTACCCACTTCAAAATGCAGAGGGGATGGGAGCCTGGGAGTGGAGGCCAGTGGTCGGGAGAGGGAAATGGGGACTGGTATCTGGGATGGGCAAGTAGATTGGAACTTGGAGTTGTGGGAGGGAGACTGGCTGGAGAAAAAGAATGGGACTGGGAGCCAGGTGAGGGTGACTAGGACATGAGTGAGTGGCTAGATTAGGACTGGGCTAAGAAGCTTGAGGACTGGAGACTGGGACTGGCCAGGTGAGGAGAATGGAACTAGGACAAGAAGCAGGACTGGGATAGGGACAGTGCAAAAAAAAAAAAAAAAAAAAGGGGGGGTCAAGTTTGGGGGAAATGGGCAGAAGGTTGATGACCATTAGAATACACTGCCCTCCAGATCCTGGAATGGAACTGAAGAATCCTGAGTGTCTTGATTCTTTGCTTTCAGCAAATACCTATAAAACTGGCAAAGGGTCCCAGCTCCCTAGAGTTTTAATCCACACTGAAGACAACCTGCAATTATCAGTTACTCTGTTAGCTCATGTGGGAGAGATCTGTAATGGATTTAAAAGGTTCCAACCCTGCTGATGACCCATGTGAATGTCAATCGGATTCCACATGCTGGGATTTGTTTTCAGTTTTCCTTGCTTTTATTTAAATTAAATAAGCAATCGCATACAATGTGAAGAAAATTAAGGCTGTAAAGTCAAGCACTCAAAAGCTGGGAAATACTAAAATTAAGGTTTCAGAGTAACAGCTGTGTTAGTCTGTATTCGCAAAAAGAAAAGGAGTACTTGTGGCACCTTAGAGACTAACCAATTTATTTGAGCATGAGCTTTTGTGAGCTACAGCTCACTTCAGATGCATACCGTGGAAACTGCAGCAGACTTTATATATACACAGAGAATATGAAACAATACCTCCTCCCACCCCACTGTCCTGCTGGTAATAGCTTATCTAAAGTAATCATCAGGTTAGGCCATTTCCAGCACAAATCCAGGTTCTCTCACCCTCCACCCCCCCCACACAAATTCACTCTCCTGCTGGTGATAGCCCATCCAAAGTGACAACTCTTTACACAATGTGCATGATAATCAAGTTAAGGTTGCCTGTAAAAACTTTACTTTTCCCCTCTTGTGCATTTGATACAGCCATGTAATTAAAGACTATCATAATGCATACACAATGGGACCAAATTAAGATTGCATAGGCAAGCTTAATTATGCCATTTCCTAATTTGACTGCTTGACTTTAACCTTAATAGCTTTTTTTAAAAACAGCTGTGCTTAGTTTACATATGATTATAGATTCTAGAATAATCCAAAATACTGTAACAGCATTATTGTAATCCATAATATCATTAGAGTGGCATAATGCAATGTTTTTATTGCAAGGGTTAATAATGCATATCTTAAACACAAAAGCAACAGTAAATTCATACACAGCATATACATGTAGGTGAATTATTGGTGGACATTCTCTGCTATGCTGAGCGTCTCATCATAGCATGGGATAGAAGTTTTGGGAAATAGACTATGCCTTCCTGATTCTCAGGTTGTATCTCCACCATCTGGGCCCCAGCATAAATTAGAGAAGTCAGGTCTGATGGTCCCTAAGGGACTACATGCCAGCTGAACAGAGCCAGCATGTAGCCTCCACTGTCCCCCATGCACTGTGCTTTGCCATGGCTGAGAGAGGAACACAGGGGGTAGCTATGCCAGCTCTGAGCAGCTGCAGATTCCCCCCACAGATCTGGCTGCTTTTCATCCTTTTTGCTCTCTAAAGGAAGAGGTTTGACACAACTGAACATCAGGCCTATTGTTCATATTTGATGGAGTAGAATTGTCTGTAGTTAAATTTTTCTCCTGAACCAATGCAATTGTAAATTAATGGTCAATATTAAAAGAAAAAAGTTCCTAGTTACTGCACAGATATCACTATTACCTAAGGAGGAGGAAAGGTCTGGCATGCCAGATACAGTTGAGTTTGAACAGTTGGCAGATGGTTACTTTTTAAATGGCAGCCACTGTGTTTATTTTTATTTCTAATGAGTTCATTACAATAGTTTCTCTGGAATCTCTCTTAAATAAGAACTGGTTTTTAAGTCCTATTGAGTTTTGTCATAATAAATACTTGCAGTATTTAGATTTGTTTTTGTTACAAAATTGTCTTGGAGAGTTGCAAAGTATTTGACGCTTCAAAACTGTTTTGGTCAACAGAAGTGAGTACTTGTGTGCTGGGCACGATTGCAGTCTCCATGGGGAAAGTATTCTTGTCCAGGTATTACTTGAGGTACCTGTAGACTTTCCTCAGTGTGGATCTGCAGGCCATGTGATTTTTCCTTGACTTCTCACCAGCTTCTTGTTCCTCCCTTTGATAATGGTTGTGAAGACACCTGAGGCTACTTCTGAGTCTGATATAGAAGAAATATGAATAGAAATCATTAGGCTACAATGGAAGGGCAGTAGTCTATGCTCCTCCAGAAAGCAACACTGGTGTTAGAGGGGAAAAAGTGGAACTCCCCATAAATGATCTTGAGACAATCATTCATGCATCTCCTTGAATTTGGAGAGTTTCCTTCAGGGAAACAGCATAAAGATGGTTGGGAAAAATGCTACAGGTTAGTGAAATAATCGCAGCTAAATCCTCTCCAAGAGAGGTGGGTTTTTTGTTTTTACAGTAAGAGAAGGCACAGGTAGTTTTTAAACTACAAAGTAGGTAAGCAAGATCAATGCTGTATACCCAATTTATGTTTGACCTTGCTGAGATGCACTATAGTCTCATGTATGGAACTCATTTGGAGGGAGCTAAAGCAAGATGTGTCATTCCACACAATGACTTTTTAGTGCCCATACTTCCCTGTATAACGATGCTGTACCACTACTAAAGACTGAGGGCTCAGTGACAGCATGGACCTCTATCCATCAGTTTGGTCTCCTGTATGTGTGGAAGCCAGTCATGGTCTGCTTTTTTAGGGCCATAGGTGCCTTTGGGCAAGGTCATAGCCTTACCGGCTTTCTCTTTGTCTTTCCAGGGTAAAGATTTTGTCTTCCACACCGTTCTCCCAGCACACTTACATCATGGTCACCATCAGAGTGCAAAGGAGGGGCAGCAGAGGTCACTCTGGGGGAGAAGGAGAAGAGCTACATATCAAATTGAATGTGCTGAGGGGGTTTATTTTCAAAAACATTTTGTTAGTTTAAATGCCCAAATTCTAAAGCTTTTTCAGGTTAAACAGTAAAATTGAGATAACAATGGTAATCAGTTATTAAAAGGTTAAGATAATTCATAACTGACTCAATTTAGAATAGAAAAATACATACCATCTCTCAGATAGTACTCCAGTATCTGGTGCAAGTGTTGACTTTTAAATGTCAAGCAACCAACCTAAAGGAACAAGAGTTTATCAAAACCACAAAGCAAAAATAAAATAATCTGTCAGCCACCAGGCTCCTTCACACTGTTTTATTGGTATTAAGGAATTTAATTGGTATGAAATTCAGACTCTACCATAATAGGGGTGGAGCTATAAAAGTGGTCATGGAAAAAGATCAAGGAGTTAGTAGGAAAGCTATGTTTCACTGATTCTGAAAAGAAAATTCCTAAACATTGCTCCTGTAGTTGCTATAGCCTCAGGATACCTGCTGGAATATTTGAGGTTTCCAGAGTTGCCTGTGTGTTTGAATTCCTCCATAAGTCACACTACACCTAGGAAACTGAGTTTTGAATATTATGTATCCCTAAGGAGGAATGTCACTACATCCACTTGCCGAAAGTGGTCTTTCTGCATTCTTGGGATTTAGGTTAAGTCATCCCGGGCTCATGTTAGTAGTTTCTTTTGCTGTTTACACAGACATTTGAGGGAGCCACACAGGTATAGTGAGGCCCAATCAACAAATAATGTTTACTGAAACAGGGCCTTGCTACACACTTGCTTAGCATGGGTTCTGGCAGCTTCTAAAAGTGATGCAGCAAACACAAAATATTTAAAGGGATACTCCCCTATTCCTATACATTAAACATAGGCATCTGAGATTGCATTGATAAAGATATAGGCATTCTTCCATTCTGTCTTGTTGATGAGATTCCTTGATATTTTTCTGTTGGATTAGACAATATTCAAGATTTCTTGAAAGGATTATTTCTTCCAGATTTGCCCCTTAGCAAGGAGAGAACTGACTTCTCTCCTTGCTAAGGGGCAAATCTGGAAGTCCTTCCTTCAGTGGCCAAAATATGAAGTGTACTAGTGGTCCTAGTCACACTGAAGTAGTAAAATTTTAGGATTCACAATAAAGTAGTCTTTTTTTTTAAAAGAGGATTGAGCTATTACCAGTTACCATTACTCACAGTATTGTGTCTGTTTTTGGCTAGCAGCATGAAGGGACTAGAATCCTGGTGGGAATGGCTCCAAGGGACAATCCCTAGCACAATGCAAGTGCTGGCAGTATTGTCCCCCCTGTCATAACTCCCTTGTGACCTCTGGTGTAAGGGATGTGCTGGAAGCATGATAGGTGTGGGAGATTTAATACAGCAGCTTCTCAGAGGGTATGTAGTAAGCCTATGTATAGGGTAGTGTCTAGGAAATTAGAAACCTTTACTTTCAGATAGTGCTTGATGAGAGAGGAGAATACATGTGGAGGAAGGAACGAAGCCTGAATGGTGCACTGCCTTGGCTCAGTCTCTTATGCTTGAGCACTGAGCAGGAGACAGTGTGGCTGAAGACCACTGCACTTTGGTAACCCTTGGCTGGCATAACAAGCACTGATAAGGCCCTGGCTGGCTAGAATGTGGGAGTGAAACTCAGCCAGAATGGAGAATCTGGTTCAATATGGCCACCATTTCCCCACCAATGTGCCTCAACTCTGAGCAGGAGGGCTTATTCTTAGCAGCAATGTCTATCTCACCCCTAAAATGGCCAGTTGTACCAGTTTTCATTATGTGGAGTCTCTATGCTGGGAGCTAGTATGAAGCTGGTGTGTGTTTGACTGGTGTTACACAGCTGGGTGAAAAAGGAGAGTTTCCCCCATCCCACATAGTTTTTAGTATCTGATATTAAAACACCCTCCTCACATCAGACCAAGCTTTATTCTGCCAGGTCAGCTCACTCCCTGGGGTAACCCTCATCTGAGTTTCTCTGGATTCCTTGAGAAGCAATCTTCAGCAGGGGTAGTTTCTTTAACTGAGCCATTTTAATGAACACAATCCCACCCCTCAGACTCCTACTTCAATCTGTGCAAGCATAACAGTCCCTTCTCCAGATCAGCCTCTCAAGCCAGTCCTTCCCATAGCAAGATTTCCTGGCTCTTACCACAGAGACTCAGCTTCCAGGGCTCCCCAAATAGTCTCCCCTCTTGTCCATTTGGTTTTCTGGAGTAGTTCCTTTCAGCAGTAACTCCAGGGGCAGTCTATTGAGAGCACCACCCAAGCACTTCCTGGAGATCATCATAGTCCCCTCTCATCCATTGCTGCTACTCTCTTTTATAAGAGTATGCTAATTAAGGGCCACCTCTTTCCTCAGGTGCCGGGTGGGCTAATCAGGCAGCCAGGCCAGCTCCAGACCCAGAGGTGTGTTATCCCTTATTCATTCACAGTACTGTCAGCTGATTGTCTACATTCTCCCTTCTTTGCTTTAATCTTCAGCACACAGCACTATAATCTCTAGCTGAAATAAGAGGTTTCCCTCACCACTGTTTGCTCAAGATTTGGGAGCCAAGCAGCTTGCATGGCTCTGCTTATTAAAAGGAGTTTATCTCACTGTCAGTCTCTGGAGCTTGATGAAACTCATTCCTCCCCTCCCCCCCCCCCCCCCCACAAAAGAGTAACAGACTGGGGTTTTAGACAGGAAGAGCAATACAAACTGAAACAAGTGCTCCAAGGTGAGCACAAGTACATCAGAAAGACAGTTCATCGCAATTACAACTTAGAGAGCCAGTAGGTTGTTTAACTACCACTAGCCCAGCCAAAGTGGAAGTGTACTAATTACAGTGTAAACACCTACAGTCAAAGTATGCAAATAAGCCCTCTGTTCAGTCTTCATTTGTACATTTCTACATCAAATAAACTCATTTATGTCAGGTTTCAGAGTAACAGCCGTGTTAGTCTGTATTCGCAAAAAGAAATGGAGTACTTGTGGCACCTTAGAGACTAACCAATTTATTTGAGCATGAGCTTTCGTGAGCTACAGCTCACTTCATCAGATGCATACTGTGGAAACTGCAGCAGACTTTATATATACACACAGAGAATATGAAACTGCTGAATTGGAATTCATTTGCAAATTGGATACTATTAATTTAGGCTTAAATAGAGACTGGGAGTGGCTAAGTCATTATGCAAGGTAGCCTATTTCCTCTTGTTTTTTCCTACCCCCCCCCCAGATGTTCTGGTTTAACTTGGATTTAAACTTGGAGAGTGGTCAGTTTGGACGAGCTATTACCAGCAGGAGAGTGAGTCTCTGTGTGTATGGGGGTGGGTTTTTGGAGGGGGGTGAGGGAGTGAGAGAACCTGGATTTGTGCAGGAAATGGCCTAACTTCATTATCATGCACATTGTGTAAAGAGTTGTCACTTTGGATGGGCTATCACCAGCAGGAGAGTGAATTTGTGTGTGGGGGGGTGGAGGGTGAGAAAACCTGGATTTGTGCTGGAAATGGCCTAACCTGACGATTACTTTAGATAAGCTATTACCAGCAGGACAGTGGGGTGGGAGGAGGTATTGTTTCATATTCTCTGTGTATATATAAAGTCTGCTGCAGTTTCCACAGTAGGCATCTGATGAAGTGAGCTGTAGCTCACGAAAGCTCATGCTCAAATAAATTGGTTAGTCTCTAAGGTGCCACAAGTACTCCATTTCATTTATGTCATTTAGCTGAATACCAAAAAAAGTACCATCTGTATAGGCAAATGTACAGAAGCTTGGGGAAATGTGTAAACTTCAATACAGGCAAATTATCTGTGAGTTCTTTATAATATTACCATCTCTGGTCTATAGACCTAATAATATTGAACAACTTAAATGGCATTGATCTTACCTAGTGCTAGTAAACTTCTTCGATAAGGTATCAAAACACGTATTTAGCCATCTGTGGTCAGAGGCAAAGGGGATGTGGCTTACACCAGGCAGCAGCAATTGTTATTCTAGCTCCAGGGTAAGACAAGCAACACTAAATCTGATGAGGAATCTAGGTCTTTACTGGGCTTAGTATGAAATCCCAAAGGAAATATCAAAAGCGAATGTTTAATATTCTCCTCTAATTATGTTTAATCATATAGTCATTGATCACTTCAAAGCAATCTGAGACTAGGAATTTGCCCCTGAACAAACAGCTGAGCCACCACAAGCCACAAAGTTCTGTTATCAAGAGTCCATCTTGTAGCATTATAGCCATTGATTCATGTAGGTGCTGCATTCCACTGCAAATAGTTTTGTCCTTGTCACCAGGACGTAGACTTTTTACATTAATTGGTGGTTTTCTTTAAGAAAGCCTTTTTTTAAAAGAATAGAGCTTTCCTGTAAGCCAATGCATGTGGCGGTTTAAAAAACAGTTTTCGGGGAACTTCCAGTGCCCCAAGAATAGTGATGACACATCTACAAAGACTAATTGGTGCAGCAAAGTTTGCTTAGAAATAGATAAACTGTTCTTGGTTTACACAAGATTTATTGGGTTAATCCAGTAATCACATTCAAAATCAAATAAAAGATTCCATTAAAAATAAGATTGCACTGGGAGAAAACTAAGCAGTCTCCATTCATGCTGAAATATTTTTCGGCACCCTCTTGAATACCTGTCTCACTGTATTCTCATTACCTGGATAGCTTTCCTGTGATGGTGTTAAAGACTTTGTTTGTAGGAGTAGTGTTATCTAAGAAAATAAGATCAGCCATATTGGGTCAGACCAATAGTCCATCTAGCACAGTATCTTGTCTTCTGACAGTGGCTGGTGCCAAATGCTTCACAAGGCCTGAACAGAGTGCAATTTATTGAGTGGTCCATCCCCTGTTGTCTAGTCCCAGCTACTAGCAGTCAAAGAATTCTCCAGTCCTCCATTTTCAGGAGACAATGACTTTAGATCAGTGGTGGGCAGCCTGTGGCCTATCAGGGTAATCCCCTGGCAGGCTGCCAGACAGTTTGTTTACATTTGCATGGCTGCCCACAGCTCCCAGTGGCCACGGTTTGCCATTCCCGGCCAATGGGAGCTGCGGGAAGCAGTGTGGGCTGCAGGGATATGCTGGTTGCAGCTTCCCACAGCTCCCATTGGCCGGGAACGGCAAATTGCAGCCACTGGGAGCTACAGGCGGCTGTGCACATGTAAACAAACTGTCTGGTGGCCTGCCAGTGGATTACCTTGGCGGGCTGCAGATTGCCCACCAATGGTTTAGATCCATTATCAGTATTGGAATCTTAACTTTAACATGATTTTACTTCCGAGTGCATAACTACAACCTTAATATAAACACAGTTTATGGAGTTTTAGGTTAAGGTTTTTTTAAAAATAAAGAGAAAGTTTGGACCCACTGGAATGCCATTCCTCAGATAACACATGAAGTCCATAGAGGGATACCCTCAGAATAGGAGTTCCTTCAGAGATAGTTTTTCCTATAAAATTATCTTTCAGTACCCAGTTCAAAGCACTGAAGCATCATTCTTAAAGGTAAGCACATGCTTCAGTGCTTTGCTGAATAGGAATGGACTTAAGCATAGGTTTAAATGCTTTTGCTAAACTGGCGTCTTAAGGCAGATTCAGCTCGCACTTTAGTCAATGACAGTCTTCCCATTGACTTCCTTACAGAAGCGGAGTTTCTCAACTGAAAAAATTAGAGATAACAAAGCAAGTGGAGAGAGTCTGCGCTTGTTAAAGATTCTAGAGAGTCCAATTTCTGTCTATTCGAAAATCCATTGGAAACACGGACACTTGTGAAATCTAACAAAGTATAAACAAAGACTAGGCCAACTGTCCAATATGCCCAATGTCCATAAATGTGAATCTGTCTGATGCAGTGCTGTTGTAGCTATGTTGGGAATGATGTGTGCCAGGAGCTTACTTTACCCACCTTGTCTCTCTAATTTGTGTCAGTGATTCTGCAGAGCAGGCTGGATAAATCAAAGGCTTTTTGCAATGTAATGTTTTTAAGCAAAACATCTGATGCTTCTATCAAAAAGGGAGCATAAAAACCATTATTTTTATCACTAAAAAGTTCAGTTTTTCTGGCTTGCAGTCCAAATATATTTATTCTCCCTATTGCAGTATCTCTTGTTCTTGCCACAAGTGACAAAGGTTAAAACTGTTGGGCTGAGTTTTTACCATATGCCAAAACAGAGATAAAACAAAGTCTTATGTACTGGGCTTACTAGAAAATGCATCACCTAACGTATACAGTGTAGTGATTATACACAGTTGCAAAGACTAATGCATTAGCTCCCCCAACACCTCTGAGATAGGGAAGTATTCTCGCTTACAAGTGGGGAACTGAGGCCCATATTTTTAAAAATGGACTACTAATTTTGGGTGCTTTGATTTGAGAGCCTGGCCTGAGACACCTAGGACCTCATTTTCAAAGATACTGAACACCCACAACTCACTGAGTAAGTATGACTTATGGAAGTCTCAGCATCTCTGAAAAATCAAACTCTAAACTAGGTGTCTCAAGTTTGGCACCCAAAATCTGTGGATCTGGGTAACGTACTCAAGACCATAGAGGAAGCATGTAGTAGAGCCTGGAGCAGAACCCAGCTCACCTGAGTCATCGTATATTCATTCATATCTGTAAAGCACTTCCAGGCTTTCAAATGGACATGGTTATAGAAATATAAATATGAAATTACAGGGCCAGATCCTCAGCTGGTATAAATCAGCATAGCTCTATTGAGATTTTTGCTCAAAATCAGGTTCTTGGCATGCTAGTGACTTCCATAAAGCTATGCCAATTGATACGAGGTGAGAATCTGACAAAATATTTACCACTGTAATACTGTAGGTTTGGATGAAACAGTCACAAACTCAGTTGCAAGCATGATACTTTACCCATCTACTCAGGTGGTACCTGCTAACGTGGATTTTCATTTTAGCTTTGTAACTTCCCCTCTTCCTGAGATCTAGCTCAAAGTGCCTAGCTTTACAGAAAGCAATGGAAAAGTTACCTGAAATTTTAAAATAGATTTTTCTTTGGGTGGGGACGGGGGCCAGAGAGGGTGCAGGTTGCTTGAAAATGAGTTCCCCTTTTGCTCCTCAGACCCCCCCCCCAACCCTCACCCCCAATTGTTGATGCTACCATCTTTTTGTCTGAGAAAGACTTGTCAAGGTTCATCAGCACTAGCCCTTGACTGGCTGGAAGGAATCGCTGTCCAGACACTTAAGGCCCAGTCCAATTGGGAATGGGAGCCGGATTAGGCCCTTAGAACTATATTCTGTAGCAACTCTGTACACAGAACTCCCATTCTTGGAATGAAATTGCTTCCAGATCAGGTCCTATCGTTTACAGTGCTCCCATTCTCTGCCATAGAGAATGTAAAGGAGTTGAGAAACTGAACTTAGGTCTTTTCCCTAATAGTGAAGGGCACTTAACACTAAGGTCCTGTTTGAAACAGGACTGCATCAACACAAACTAGGTACCTTTTAGTTTGTGCCATAAGTTAGAGAGCAACATATTTGAGTGCTCTACAATTCACTCCCCTCTAGGTCACAGTGCAGCACCATGTAGACAAGCACTAAGTCACCAGAGTAGCCTTTGAAAGAGATTTTTATATTATAGCACTTATTACTAATATTTGTTCCTCACTGATTTTGCTTTCTCTCTGGTGGGTTTCCAGTTGTGTAATTAAGCTTTAAGTAGATTACTTCAACAAACTGAAGATATCAAATGAAAACCAGGTTTCCAATTGTATTTTTCATTCCTGTTCCATCGCCTAATGGTCTGTATTGAGTAAACAGTGTGCTTGGCTCTGTACAGACATGAGACAAGGTCCCTGCCCCATTGATCTTACAATCAGCTTCAGAGACAAACATAAATTTTATGCTGACTATAATTAAAAAGCTTCACCCATAAAAGCTCAATTCTATGACGTGCTGAGCATTCTACCCTTGATCCAGTAAAGCACTTTGTGACATGATTAAGGTGGGCCCCATCCAGTGCGGTGTGAGTGCACCTGCCTCTCTCAGGGAATAGGGGCAGACACACGAGTCTTACATGCCTATTTCCCCCAACGCAAGTCCACACATCTTGGCTTAGCTGCAGGGTAGAGATGCCCAATGGCCAGAGTTCATAGGATCACCCCTAGTGGCTGGAGGTCAAACGTATTCCTACTGTCAGGGCAGCACAGCCCAATGGAGTCCATACAAATATTCCTCCCACTCAGGGTAGTACAGCCTCGTGGCCAGAGTCCATGAAATACACCCCTACTGCCAGGGCAGTGTGGCCCAATGGCCAGAGCCCACCCAACTCCACCAGGCCCCAACCCAGGGCCCTAGTAGCAGTGGAACAACCAGCTACCAGCTCAGCAAGGAGTCCCACCACAACATGCCAAGCTTATCTTGGTGGAAGATACCACTCCAACACCACCCCTGGGTCACTTCCTACCACAGTCTCGGGCGCTGTAGTCCAGGAGACATTGGGATCTCTTAGTTCCCCAGCACCAGCTGCTCCCTGGGGCTCAAGGCTGTGATCCACATCTCCACTCTCCTCTGGCACAGGCTGGAGGCTATCCACAGCAGGAGCTCCTGGCACACATCATTCCCAACTGGCATCTCCTCCTGACTGAGCTGGGCTACTCTCTTTTATACTGGTAAGCCTGGAGCATGCCCAGTAAAGAGAAGGGGGCATGGCTTCCTCAGCCCACAATGTGGCATTAACCCCTTCCCGTTCGGTGCGGGGCAAGTGCACCCCATCACACGCTTACATACTTGCTTAACTACAAGACCCTGGATAGTTCCATTAATAATTATTTTTCTGGGAGCTAGGTACACCAAGCAATGATTGAGGCCCCACTGTGCTAGGTACTATACAGACAAGTAACAAAGAAGACAGTCTGTGCACCAAAGAGCTAAATCAACACATCAAATAGAACAAAATAGGTGGATGAAAGAGACAGAGGAGGTTTGGTGGAAAAATGAATTAACAATGCAATGAATAGAGTTTAGCAGAAAACCAGACGTCAGCCTGCCACTTTCACAAGACTCCGCTTCCCTGACAAAGGGTTTAATCAGGGAGGGTAAGACATGGACCTGTATCTGGCAAGAACTCAAATCAACATAAACTTACTTCCTTTGTAGAAGAGCTAGAGACAGTGCAATTCACATTAGGCCCAGTTCTTCACTCTCTGTGCACATATAAACTCCCTTTAGAGGCATAGGACCTTTTGTGCCCAAGGACTGTGCAATCAAGCTCATCAGAGTCCCCAAAAGAAAAGCATACAATTGGCTTAAAATAATTTCTGTTTGTTTTTAGATATTTTAATCTTCTTTAAAAAAGAAAAGGAGTACTTGTGGCACCTTAGAGACTAACCAATTTATTTGAGCATAAGCTTTCGTGAGCTACAGCTTCAGTGAGCTGTAGCTCACGAAAGCTTATGCTCAAATAAATTGGTTAGTCTCTAAGGTGCCACTAGTACTCCTTTTCTTTTTGCAAATACAGACTAACACGGCTGCTACTCTGAAACCTGTAATCTTCTTTAGTTACATATACTTTTATTTGCATAGGACCTCACAGTATCCTTTCTGCGCATTCATTGTAAACCCTTACTGCTGCCTCAGTGTCTGCTTCCAATTATGTGCTGAATTGCAAAGTGTAACAACTCCCCCTGGTCTCTACCTATGACACGGGGGGATGTCAGCAGCATGCGCGCTAACATCAACCTGCTCCTGGCACACTTCTCTGAAGATTCCCCATCAGACCCAGTAGGTTGGGCCTTACTCCTGTGCAGAGTGCAAAATGGGTGTGAAGATCAGAAGGGCAGAATTTACACACCCACTTTGTACTCACTTTGCCCATTGCCCCCTGAAATGGAAAGGATTTAGAGGGTCCATGAGCTGGGCGGTCTGAGGACATGTGGCACTGCATGGGATGAGAATGTGTGCCCCTTTGTGTGACTCTGCTTTCTCCCTCCCTCTGGCAGCATGGTTCTTGCAGAGCCTGTGCTATCCTTGGCAGGTACCCATCTCACAAGCTGCTGTGAAGGGGACCCAAGGAATTAATACAGCTCCATACTGATAGAATTCTGTGTGGAAACCCAGAGGGTCAGCAGAGGACAGTACTGTGGGGAACAGCTGGTTTCATGCACCTTCGAAATGTGGGTCAGGATCTCAGTTTTGTGGCTGTGGCCCAGGTCTAACTTCTAACAGAGCAATACGTAGTTCAAATTATCCTATTTCTTCTATACCTTCTTCTTGCCATCTACACAACAAACCCTAATGAAAGAACAGTTTGATTAGTCACAAATGAGTCACAACTCTGACTTCTTAAAGCAATATGTGCTTGGATATTCTGTGTCTTTGATCTTCTTCAGGGACGATCCCTAACCTGGGAGGCCTAAAATGTAGAGCTTTCACCTGAGTACCTTCAGCTCATTCCACAGAAGCAAAGCTAAAGCCACAGCTGTAATCTCTCTTTGTCCATACCACAAAGCCTCTGCTTGTGGTATTAAAAGAAAGATCTTAATTCCATAGTCCTTCTGGAGAGCAGTAGTCTTTATAGCTAACACTTTGATCTATGTCCCTTGGACTAGTCTGAATAAAACATGTGAGGGGTGACTCACCACAGTTGAGGATGGTCTTATGATTTTCTCCTTTATATTTGGCTATGTGGTGAACTCTCATTTGCACCTGGGGCCAGATATGAATTGGGTATGAATATGAAACAAAGCCCTACATTTAAAGTCCATAAAGGAAACTGGTTTCTTATACCAGTAGGAGATATGATCAGGCTGTATCTTATCTTTAAATCTCTTGGAAATGTCCTAGCACCTCTATTGCAGCAGCAAATTCTTTTGGAATAATCATTAATATAACAAAAATACATATTTCTCAGTATGCTTTACCCAATGTGTTAGCAAATATGAAAGAAATAAAAGGCACAGAACAATAACATTGTGAATATGGCCATCCTCTCTATCTAAGGGGTGTGAGTCATCTTAGTTTGGAAAGACACAAAAGTAAGGGCTATCAATCATATCTGTCGTGAGAAACACAGCACTGCACAGCAAGTAGTGGGGCAGGATTTGGATAATGACATTCTACCTACCTAAGATTCTTTCTGTAGTTTCACGCAGCTCAGGGGATTGATACTGGTAACTGGAAGATAGGATGCTGTTCACCTAAAAGTTGCTACTTCAAATCAGGCCAAATCATTTGTGTCTGAAAATTGCTATCATCTGATTGCTATTCGTTGACTTATCTGAGACATGTTTGATCTCAGATTAGTTTTCTAATGGACATCAGAATCACTGCTAAAGTTAATAACCTTTGCAGTATTCTCAGTAGATATTTCTGTTCAACCTTTCACTTACCTTCTAACTTCTGTAGTCACATTTGGTACATCCAGGTGCTATTTGGAACTACTACCCTGAAAAAACTTAGGTGGGTAGAGATTCTGGTGCCTAGAAGGTCATATACTGTGATAATGCATGAGTTAGCTTAGATCCAGGTTTGAGCTGAGGCATGCTGGTGAGGAAACTTGTATTGCTTCTACCCATTTTGTATCTATTGTATCAGTCTCCAAGGCTGAAGTTTTTATTAGCAGTATAGGTGAGTCGCATCATACACGCATTAAACTTATGCAAATTCAACTATATGTGCTTGGCAAAAAAAAATAAAAATAACAAGATACCTGTAAATAGTGCAGGTGATTCCGCCTACCATTCCACTCAATTAGCGTATGCCCCGGAGTGAGCGTGAGATGGGAGACATAAATCTGCTGTTCCCTCAGTCGGTCTCAGTTCCCGCATGCCTCTCATAGTGTGAGCATCTCGCCGCGCTGAGTGTGATTCTAGTGTTTAAAGATACATATTTTTCATACAACATGGCCCCTGAATGCAAGCCAACTACTTCATCTGGTGCTCAGTTGAAGAAACAGTGATCTGTTCCAACGCTGGAGGAAAAACTGTCTGTGTTGGACTTACTAAGAGATGGTATATCGGTCTCCAACGTGGCACGTAAATATGGCCACAAAGAATCTAGCATCCATGCCATCAAGATTCGAGAGAGAGAAATTCGTCAAGCCGTGGCATCAAGTGCTCCAATAACTGCTAAGGCGATGAGCCAGGTGTGTGATAAGACTTTAATGAAGACTGAAAAGGCATTAAACTTGTGGCTGGAAGACATGAACCATAAACGTGTGCCTATCGATGGCAACACATTGAGAGAAAAGGCTCTTAGCCTCTACGCGCTGTTCAAACCTCCCACTGAAGAGGGACAGCCTTCTAATGAGAAGGAATTCAAAGCCAGCCAAGGTTGGCTTAACAGTTTTAGGAACTGCTTCAACGTCAGAAATGTGCAGACTACTGGTGAAGCTGCATCTGCTAATGAAGAGGCAGCAAAAGCCTACCCCGAACAATTAAAGAAAATCATAGAAGAAAAGGGCTATCTTCCAGAACAAGTTCTTAATGCTGACGAGACCGGGCTCTTCTGGAAAAAATGCCCAACCGCACTTACATTTCGAAATCAGAAAGACAAGCCCCTGGCTTCAAAGCAACTAAAGACCGTGTGACTGTGTTGTTTTGCGGCAATGCGGCTGGGTGTTTAATAAAGCTGAGCTTGCTCTACAGGGCTGCAAATTCCCGTGCCCTAAAGGCAAGACTTTACTTGACCTTAAAGTGTTGCTGATTGTAGACAAGGCTCCTGGCCACCCTGCGGCACTCCGGTTTGCGCATAACGACGTTGAAGTCGTCTTTCTCCCCCCCCCCCCCAAATACTACTTCCATCCTCCAACCTCTCGACCAAGGTGTGATTCGCTGTTTCAACGCCAAGTACATGAGGCTTACGTTCTCACGGATACATAGCTCTATGGATGCTGATCCCAATCTTAATGTGATGGAGTGCTGGAAGTCCTTCGACGTTGCCGATTGCATCACTTATATTAAACAGGCAATGGATGCAATCAAGCCTGAAATAGTCAATGCATGTTGGAGAAATCTATGGAAAGAATGTGTGAATGATTAAGGGTTTCCCGACCATTGACAAAGAAGTGAAATGCATTGTTCAGGTGGCCAGGCAAGTGGGTGGTGATGGCTTCGTCAACATCCTTGAGGAAGAAATTGAAGAATTAATTGAGAGCCATAGAGAAACACTGACTAACAAAGAGTTAGAGGAACTGATAAAATTGTCTACAGAAGACGAAGATGTTGACGACGAACAGGAAGAGCCAGCAAGTTGGAATCTTCATAAATTTGCTGAAGTGTTCCAAGCAGCGAAACACTTGAATGATTTAATTTCTGAATACGATCCCTCTATGGAACGAAGCCTCAAAATCACACGTAGTATTACGGACGATTTGAGACCGTATCAAGAAATGTTTGAGCAGCTCAAGAGACAACAGCGACAGTTGCCGATCACCATGTTTTTCAAGGAAAACCAACCAGCAGCAGATGAGCCTACGCAATCAACTTCTCGAGCTGAACCAGAGCCAACCACTTCGTCTACGACTCGCTCTCCGTCACCCAAGCTCTCCGTCACCTCCGGCTCCTGAATCGACATCAAGCCCTGATGACTCCATGTAATAACCCCCCGTAATTAAAAATACAGTACAGTAAAATTATATTTTGCATATGTACTCTTTATTATATACTGTACATTACTGTATACATTATACATTTATACATATTACTGTACAGGGTTGTATACACAAAACCATGTACAGTATACTATACTTTATGGGCAATTTAAGGGATTTTCAAGGGTAATTTAGACTATACACAATTTTTGCTTTACGCGCTGACTTTAGAACCTAACCCCCGCGTAAGATGCGACTCCACTATAAATACTTAAAGGAAAAGATCCAAAGTTAAACCTGCAAAATATGAACATGCACATAGCAATGGGAAACCAGCAGAAAACCAAGACACTTGAGTATAACAGTATGATATCAGTGAACCCACAGAGAGCACTTCTGCAGCAGTGCTCTGAAGTCAAAATGTCACAGAAATTGAATAGGCACACTGACTCTATTACTTTAATGCTTATATAAAACAAACCCTCTTACTGTAAATACATGGATTTATCATTCTGCATTTAAAAGAGTAGAAGATTGATTGCTTTTATGCAGAGAGCAAATAGGGTCTGTTATAGGCATTGTAGTTCTGCAGTGCTGTCATAATTGGTTTTCCCTGAACGTGCTGTAAATTACAGAAAGTGTCTGGAAAAATCTTTTCCTCATTTTGTTAATGTATAATCTTTTGGTTTATCCTGTTCTGTTCCTAATTTACTAAGAGCAACGTACAGGGCTTGGTACTACATGGAGCTTGTGCAACTCCAAGGGACTGCCATTATCAGGAAGATGGCCTGCTGCTGTAAAGTGCTGCTTGAACAATTGAGTTTGATCATTTCAGATTGTGGTTAATCACAGCTGGAGAGGAAAGAGCTGAGTAAACAGCCTGGAGAATGTTATTTTAAAAATGCAGATATTGAACAATGCCAGGTACAAAATGAAAACCAATCTGACTGCCACAGATATTAGTGCATATCTTGCAACAACAAATTCTTATCTCTGTGTTACTGCTCAAGCAATGGACTATTTTTAACATGCATGTGGTAAACATTCAGGGCCTGGTTATCTCTTCCGCCTCAGTCCTCTTTCACTATACAAGCAAAGGAAACTGCCACCCCTCCTCCCTCCAGCATATGAAACTGAGGTTTAGAAGCACAGGTGCTTGAGCTCTCCAAACCCTAAATTGCACAAAATTGGATGTGATGCATGAGGCCTAATTCTGTACCGGTTTCTACCCTAGGAAGTCAGTGCGGTTGCACGTGTAGATCAAAGTGCACTCACAAACTGTAAGTGCAGGTGAGCAGGATCCACACGGACAGTTTGATTACATCTATACTTGGAGCTGGGCATGTGATTTGTTGCGTGAGTACACATATGTGCACTAGCTCTCATCAAGCTTCCCCAAATGCACTGAGCTCTCCCCTTTAACTCCTCCCGGAGCCTGATACACCCTCCAGGTGTAACGAAGTGGGGCTAACAGAGCTCTCAGGCTCCAGTTAACCCCTGCTCATCTGGTGTGGGGGTTTATACACCCCCTCACATTTGAAAGGTACCACAGCATTTAAAAGCACAGTGCTATTAGCCTTTTCCATCTCAAACTTCTGTGATCCTACATGCGTGATCAAAGACTGAAGATATTTAAAGGAATATTTGTATGTTCCTTTTCATAAGCTACCTCCTTGAAGGTATTACAGTGCCAGGCATTTACATGAATGTCATCCACCAATTGTGTAACATGTTTAATGACATTCCAAACCAGCCACAATATGAACATTTACTTAGGAGTCATTATTAAGAAAAATAAGCTTGCATTGTGAAACAGGCAAAATGGTACATTTTGTTTCTTATTTAACTGGAAATATATGAAAAGCAATGACTAGACAGTGATACTCTAGATGATAGTGTATTGTTTTCCCTTTCCCTATTGGCTGCCATCACATTTGGAAGAGGTTGGCTGAGATGAGATGAGATGAGATATGAACTTAAATTATTTTCTTTTGTTGAAAAATATTAATGTTCCTCAATAACTATCTGTTGTACTTTTCATCTGTATTTTTTCTTGTTTAATTTCTTGAAATCTATTCAGCACTTACTTAAGAAAGTAATAGGTACTTTATAAATACCTAAAATGGACAGAATATGTTTTTGCTTGCAAAGGACAAGAATGTGAAAAGAATATTCTGATTCAAAAGCAAAAAGGAATGGGAAAAGATAAAGGCTTCAACAATCATCTTTTGCAGTATCATATTTCTTAGTTTCTTTGTTTTTCCTCCAAAAGTGACTTTACCAACAATTGTTGAAGTTTTACATGCTGACAATGGTTATTGGAAAACTATGTCTTGAATTTTCAGGGAGACGAACTTAATTTTGTACATCGTTTCCATCTTCACCTACTATGATCCAATATCTATGTTACAAAAGTGTAATAAAATGTATTCATTTCTGAAAGTTATCTCCTCCAGAGTGGAGCCCATTTGAACTAGAGAGTAAGATACATCGATTCATTTTCAGGGGGATGGGAATTAACAGGAACCCTTAAATTGTAAATTGTAATTGTAATTGGATGATGATTCATTGCCTTAAAAACGATCTTTAAACTTGAAAAAAGAAAAGGAGTACTTGTGGTTAGTCTCTAAGGTGCCACAAGTACTCCTTTTCTTTTTGCGAATACAGACTAACACGGCTGCTACTCTGAAACCTTAAACTTGAACTGAGTTTCAATTTCATATATCGATTCTTCTATGTCTCTTTCATCATTAGAGTCCAAGAGACCAGTGGTCACATTTGCATAGTGTCTGTTACAGAAGTTATTTGCTTGCTGAGCACCCTCTTCAATAAAGGTCATGCTGCACAGTTATGCTTTATCTGCAATGTCTTGCCCTACGATTATACATGTAAGATTTGTATGTGTTGACTCAGGTGGTTCACTGATATCATGGATATCTTTTTTTCATATGAAATACACTCAGTGAACTTGAGTTGACTGAGGAGAAACAACTCCACCACCCCAGCAGTCCCATTTCACCAAGCAGTAAGATTAACAGGATGCTGACACCCATGAAGACTCCTGTAAAGCTTGTTTCACAGGCTTTATATTGTGTTGCAATACTTGTATTCCCTCATTTAGCTACTGTGATCCAGTTGCTTTGCTTTAGATCTCTATTTAACAGTTCACATCTGGAATCTAGTGTTACATTTTCTAAAGCTTTGTTCAGGAGTGATAGTGGGAGCTTTGCAAGGTTATTATTTTCAAGGTAAAGGCTTTTAAGAACCTTGATATTATGAAGGAAATTATCTGGTAACACTTGTAACTTATTGTGGGAGAGATCTAAGACTTGAAGCTTAGGTGTTTGAGTACCTGCATAGTTTATTGCCTCAATGTTACAATTGTTAAGATACAAACCTGTTATATGGGATGCAAAATTCTTCCAAATGACTGTGCTTTCACATTCAATACAAATGACACACGATGCTTTTTACTTTTTGTTTGTAGTTCTCTCTTAGAAACAGAAAGGAGCAGATAGTGTAGCAGGAAAAACAAAAGGAAGGAAGCTGAATGACCTACCATCATGTACACGTGGAAAACAGCAGAATGACATTATATATGCCTTTCCAAATTTCTCTTTATACATTCCCTCTTTTAAATATTCTCTGTAACAGGAAGGCTCATTAAATTAATACTCTGAAATCTTTTGTGCACCACATGGACCCAGATTCCATACTTCTCTCTGAGTGTGGTCCTAATCCTGCCTTGGGGTCTGTATGTTGCACTCATGCAGATTACCATTTAATTTCCAATTCCCATTATGAGGTGAAATTCTGCCCTGTGCATAGGGCTAACACAGCACCTATGCACCAGTCAAGTCTCACTTATGCCCCATTTAGACCATGCTGACCCTTTGAGTAAGGGTATGTTTTATTTTTCAAGTGGAATGGTCCTCCATTAGAAAAAAAAATAGGTAAAACACCAGCTGGATGGATTCTTGTTTTTCTACCTTGACTTTAGTAGGTCTGAAATGCTGGTATGATACCTCTGAAAACAAAGGGAACCAGTAAGGAAAGTAGGCCCAGATCCTCAAAAGGTATTTAGGTACCTAATTCCCATTCATTTCAGGGGGAATTAAGTTCCTAAATACCTTTGAGGATCTGGGCCATATTCCTTGAGCCAAACAGGGATCTTCTAGAATATTGAAAATAATGTATTTTTAAAGTATTGTGAAACTTGTTTAATACATTATTCAGCAACACTGACTCATCCAGCTGTTCTCAAAACATAGGGGAAACTCCCATTGGCTTGCCTGTTAGTTCTTTTGGTTCTTCAAAAGCAATTTTGCTGGGTGACAGGATCAGGGTGCATTTCACATCTACTAAAACCTCCAATAATTCAGTGCTATCAGAAGTTTTAGCTATGTTTTTAAAAAGCCACATTAGAAACGTATTAGCCATTTAAATGGCTAGGTTAAACAGGACACTACTAAGACTAGTTTGGCTCCCCCCCAGGCTAAAGCTCACATGGAAGCTGTGAAGTAGGGGAAGGGACCCAGGTAAAACCAGTTCTATTAAATGCAGAATAATTTTGAATGAAGATGCTAATAATGAGCCAAATTCTTCCCCTTTCCATCTGCTGACACAGAGGGCCCTGGATGGGGCCAATTGATGCAGCGGTACTATGTAAAGTGGTGGGGAGGGGATGGGCAGCAGTCTTGGAGCCTGCCCAGGGTGCCTGCCTGCACCACAGATCGCTGCTCCATATGGGCAGTCGGAACCTCATTGTGCAGTGGCTTTGGGGGCAGGGTATGCTGATGTAGGAACACAGCTGTGAACAGTGCATCCACCAGCCTTTCCTACCCGAGGAGAGGGAGCTCAGCAGTCCCATGGGCTATTGCAGTCCAGAGCATGCAGTAGGTGCTATGGGGCAACATTGCTGGCCCAGGGGAGTACTCCTTCACTCCTGACTTGGTGTGGGGCTGCCTTGCACACAGGGCTGTGTGCCGGAGTCAGGATATGACCCAAAAGGCTGAATTTATATGAGTACATTTGACTCAGATTTAAAACGACATGCATTATTAATAAAAAATGCAACTCCACTGTAACCCATTGCTGTTGAAATTTTAAGGAGACATGTTGGCCACCTTTGCAATCCACATGCTCCCAAGTTGTCCAGGGGCATGCCCACTCCCCAGCATAAATTAGAACAACCTAAAGGTCAACATATGTTCAGTTGCAATGGCCACCTCCCAGCTGAGAGGCACTGGAGCACAACACATTGCAGCCAAGCCTCCTCCCTCCCTCCTCCTACATGCCTTTCTTTTCCATTGCCCTAAGCCCTCTTACTTGTCTGTGCTGGCTAGAGAAAGCCCTTATACAAGAGGAGTTTCAGAGGGGCCATTTCCGTCTGGTTTATGGCCCCTATAGATCACTAGAGTTGCATAAAGAGGCTGTAGGGCAACCCAGAATCAGATTTTTTTCCTCTAGGCTAAAACTTTGCTTAACAGCCATGAGAATATAAAGGTGATCTATGGCTCTTGGAGGGAGACCTTCAGGAGTTAAACCAAAGTCTGTAACCTTTCCCATTCCTTGGTTCATACCAAAATGCATATGCATGCAAATCACATTGTAATAACTGCATATTTTGCTCCTTTGCTCTTAGTCACAAAAGCTTTTTATGATCTTACATATTCTCAAATTAGTCCATGAAACTGTTACAGAAGCACGTTTCTGTTGCCGCTTGTGGAATTTTTAATGCCTTTTTAAAAGGTGAAATAAAATAAAACCTCAACTGACCATCACAAAGTGTACTGATACCTATTAGAGAACTGACTACATTTGATGTGTAAGATGAAGGAAGTCTTACCTTATATCTAAATTGAAAAAGTTTGCCATCTGATATTCAGTCAAATATCTAAGGCTGCCCAAGTATTCAGCTCAGCAGATTATGGACAGAAACTAATTAGTTTTAGTTGCTAATAGATGGTGCCTTTCTATTTTTATAATGGCTAAGCATTCTTTAAATATCAAGCAAATCAAAAATCTGGTTGGACCATATGTTTTACACCACTACCTTTTCTGCAGTTAAGGTTAGCAGATGCAAAAGCATTTGTGCTTCTTAGATACGTTGTCAGATAAGGAGATCCCTATGTGACTACAAGTTGAAATATATTCACAGGTTTAGTCCTATTGATTGGATTAAAATGCTTTACTAACCACAGTTTTTAATTAAAAATTCCCATTACTGGAATGACAGTATTTTAAAAGAAAAAATTCCCCTATTAACAGTCATACAAAACTATCCATAATAAAAGCACTAAATACATACATACAAGGTGGGCAAGGTAATATCTTTTACTGGACCGACTTCTCTTGTCTCTTCACCCATAGAAGTTGGTCCAATAAAAAGACATGACCTCACCCACCTTGTCTCTCTAGTGTCCTGGGACTGACACAGCTACAACAACACTACAAATAACACTAAACAGTGTCAAATTGTAAAAAAGTAAGGAAACTGCAAAACCAAAGTCTGCTACACAGCCTCACCCCACAGTGCCTCCCTAGCAACCTCATGTAGCCCTCACTTGTACATTTGTGCTTAACTTTAGATAAAAGAATTTGCCCCATATCACATGAAATTCTTCAATGTTGTCTTTACTCTTCTAAATAAACTGTTCACATGAAGCAGTTTCTGCCACGTCAATGTACTCTACCAGTCTTGAAATCGGTCTTGAGAGCTTTTCCATCAAACAATAAAATAACAACAAGAATACAGGTAAATAGTGCTAAGGGGAATTCCTGATCCATAAAATGGGCAATGACGTGAAGAGGTTTGGTTTTTTTCACTTTGGAAGGTTTACGTAATACTGAACATATTATTCTCAAAGCTGTTTATTTACATGAGGAGAGCAGAGTAAGTTCAGTCCTGCCATTTTTAGTTCGTCAGAATTACTGTTGATTGTACTGGGAGCTTTACATGAGTAAGGACTGCAGGATCAGGACAAAGAGTCTCACTGATACATTATTTTAAAGCCTATTTAAGAAATGACCTGTGTAGGTTGTGCATCCCTTGAGTATTGAGCACTTACATGTGCAAAGCCTTTTTCAGGTCTGTAGGTGCCACAATCTAGCCATAACTGAATAATCCTCAAAGAGGTATAATCACTTGTAAGACAGCCTTTAAAAATAAAAGAACCTGCTCTGGAGTTTTCTGAGTGCATCTTGTTCAGGGAGCTCTGTTATTCTGCAGTTCCCTAATGTGGTGACATCAGTTACTGGAGGCATTATGTGTCTACTAAGAGTGTATCTCAGTATAAATGAACTCACAAGGATGTAGAAGTGGTGGCTTGCTTTATGGCTTAAAGGTGAACTGCAAATTGCTTTTTCATCACCTGTAGCAAAATATGCAAACTGTTCTCAATAGTCAGGCTAAGAAGAACATTCATTCCATTATTCTTTTCTTCTGTATGAGCACTACATCATGCAGCTCAATCCCTTAGGACAAGCATCTTACCTATCGAAAAAGTGATCCTTCAGTGTTTTCTTTTTCTACCTTCCACAGTTGTTACTGAGTAGGTGTCACCACTTTGTTTCTGTGCCCTCTGTCTTCCCTCTCTTTTTGTGCTCAATGCACTTCCATATGTGCCTTCTCCTAGGGTACCTCCCTGTGCAAAGATTGTATTAGGCCTTGCACATTTTCCTGGTGTTAGCAGAAGCTTCTTATCAGATATTTAGATAATAAATGTACATGGTCATGGTGCCAGATAAATATTCAAAATCACATATAGAGCAGCCTGGACAAGACTGATCTGAACTAGCTGAGAAAGGGGGAAGAAGAAGTAGTTGAGGCATCCAGAATTGCTTTGCTTCCTAACAAGATTATGAGAAGGGAAAGGGGCTTTGTGAGCAGGGAGAGCTGGTTGGGGCCAAGGAGTATACGGGAGTGTCCTTGGCCTTGAGGCAATCCAGGAGCTAGTTTAGCATGTGACAGAGCAACCAAGTTAATCATCATTGACCAAATTAGTTTAGATTCACTTCAAGACATGGAGCAAAAGCTTGAGTCAGGCCTTGTTTTAGTTAAATTGGTTCACACATCCATGCTTATTTCTGTGTACAATATGTACTCACAGGTCATCAACATCTGTAATCATTGGTTCACATGATGGTAGTCTATCACAGAAAAGGTACTCATCATTAAGTAGATCCTCAGAGTATTCTCCCCATCAGTTCCCTACCATGTCTCCTGTCACAAGCGCTCCACCCTCTCCAAATGGTGTGTTCACTCTGTCTTCCTTCCTTTTGTTCCTTTTGTTCCACAACTGAATATATTTTGTTTTTGGCAAGTTGAGGGCAATTGTTCACTCGTTATACAGCTCATCTAAAACTACATTTCTCACCTTTCTAACTGCTTGCAATGCTGCTAACATGGAGGCTGTACTGGTGGCAACTGCTTCTTCCAAAGGATTATTTTCCATCACCTTTCCAGCTTCTCTTATTTCTTACTGCTTTCTGCAGCTCCTTGTTCTACCACCATTCTTCATGATATCATGATCTACCCAACTGGAATTCTCACTGCTGGCCTACAACTACTGCAGAATGAGACATAGACAGGGGAACAAGTTAATTCAATGGCAGCACAGCATGCTCTCCCCTTTGTGAAGCTGACTCTTGCTCCTGTTGCCACCTCCTGGGGGAAGAAAGAGAAAGAGGGCTGTCTGACTTCCTCACAAGAGGAAAATCTGGTGGGAATGGAGGAGGACCTGACTGTTATTTTGTATCCTGAAGGAGGGAAGGAGCCTGTTGACTGTCTGGTAAATGGAGAGGAGGTAGGAGTGCTGGGAAGTTGTTGGGAATGGATTTCTGGGGCGAGAGACTCAAAGGACTTCCTGAGGGATGTGGAGTGGCAAGATGGCTGTCAAGGAAATTACTAGAAGAGCGGGTTCACTGATCACTTGGAAAATAAAATCCTATGCCCTTGATACTTGGCAATATGGGAACACTGAGGGACACGCTTTCAAACACAACCGTGATGACTGCATCCACCAAAATGTGCATGCAACTGTTGTGCTCACAAACTCCTGCATTTATACTTGAACAGCAGAACTTTCCCCTCCCCACTTCTCCTCTGTAGTCAGTGATAGAGACTTTACTCATCATTTTTTGTAACACTACAAAAAGGATACTTTATTTTTTTTTTTAGTGTACATGTTAGCAAGTCAAATCTGTTGAGATCATGCTGTCATTGATAGGTATTTTCATCACTTTTTGTTTTATTCAGAAAGTCTCTCCATGTCCCTTCATAGGTACTCTTTGTACCCGTACTGAAATGATGAATGCTCCCTGAGGCACAGAAGGATGCACACATAATAAACTTCTGTATAATTAATGCTCTCTGTACAAGTTGCTGTTTGTGTTTCAGCTCTTGAGTACATTGTGTCTCTTGTGCTGTGCTCTCTGTGACCGATGTGTTTTTCCTAAATCCCCTGCACTTCAGTAAATGCTACTTGATACACTTCCGCAGAGGGCTGTACAGAAGTGTTGGTGCTTTGTTTTCATACATCTGCAAGGGAGAATACACATAGATATTGAGATCTCATCAGTCAGGGTCACCCACCCCCATGAGTCCATCTATTTTATCCCAAACCTTGTCTGACTTTTAAAAGACGTTTATTTAGTTTAGCATTTGGCATTAAGCTTTCTGTTGAGTAACAATTTTTGTACTATCTCTCCTGCATGCTTCCTTCTCTTTCCCTTCCTCTTTCTTTCATTCAGTATATCTTCATGTAAATATCCAATCTCTGACCACTCAAGGATGATAAGGCCATTTTGGAGAAACTAAATGAATTCTTTGCATCGGTCTTCATGGCTGAGGATGTGAGAGAGTTTTCCAAGCCTGAGCCATTCTTTTTAGGTGACAAATCTGAGGAACTGTCCCAGATTGAGGTGTCATTAGAGGAGGTTTTGAAACAAATTGATAAACTAAACAGTAATAAATCACCAAGACGAAATGGTATTCACCCAAGAGTTCTAAAGCAACTCAAAATGTGAAATTGCAGAACTACTAACTGTGGTTTGTAACCTGTCCTTTAAATCAGCTCCTGTACCCAATGACTGGATGTCAATTTTTTTAAATGTGATGTCAATTTTTTTAAAAAGGCTCCAGTGGTGATCTCGACAATTACAGGCCGGAAAGCCAGACTTCGGTACCGGGCAAACTGATTGAAACTATAGTAAAGAAAAGAATTGTCATTGTGATGTTGCACTCCATATGTTTTATGGAAATATGTTTATGAGTGTGAACATGATGAAACTGGAATATGCTTTATGCAAAAGGTCTCTTGTAAGGTATCATAACAAAGGTTATAACCTACTGAATATATTCCTCCTATTTGTATGCATGTATCATTCTTGTATCTGAAGCTAGAAATATGAAGTATAACTCTCAAGTCCCATTTAAATTTGCAAAGTGTGGGCCATTAATGGTGGTTTAGAATCTTGATGGCTTCCATTGACTAGGAAAATTGGTTGTAAATGGTTTATTTACCTGCAAGCCTTCCTATGTATGTGTGGGCCAACCCAGGAATAATGGAGACTAGGGGTCTTACAGTGACATGTGACCATGTCGTATCATACTGGAATCCATCTTAATCCTGGTACTTTTCCATTGATGAGGCAGGGGAGGGGATAAGCACAGACAAAAGATTCCCGCCTTGTGCCAAAGCTATAAAAGGAAGTGGAGCAGGACAAAAGGGTCTGCCAGTCATTAGAAAACCCCTGCTTACAACCTGAGATGTTTGCTAGATCTAACAAAGACTGTACCAGGGGAAAGGATTGGGCCCAGACTAGGAAGGAAACTAGTCTGTGAAAGACGCTTATTGGAACATCTTTGAGGGTGAGATATTACCTGTAATCAGTTTCTTAATGTATTAGGCTTAGACCTACGTGTTTTTGCTTTATTTTGCTTGGTGACTTACTTTGTTCCGTCTGTTATTATTTGAAACCATTTACATCCTACTTTTTATACTTAATAAAATCACTTTTGTTCACATAGACCCAGAGTAAGTGATTAATACCTAGGGGAGCAAACAGCTGTGCATATCTCTCTATCAGCATTATAGAGGGTGGACAATTTATGCATATACCCTGTATAAGCTTTATACAGAGTAAAACGGGTTTATTCGGGGTTTGGATCCCATTGGGAACTGGGTGTCTGGGTGCTGGAGACAGGTAATGTGCTGAGCTCTTTTCAGTTAAGTCTGCAGCTTCGGGGGCATGGACCAGACCTTGGGTCTGTGTTGCAGCAGGCTACCATGTCTGGTTCAACAAGGCAGGGTTCTGGACCCCGAAACTGGCAAGGAAAACAGGCTCAGAGGTAATTTCAGCACATCTGGTGACAGTCCCAAGGGGATCTCTGTGACCAAACCCATCACAGTCATATACATAGATGAATATAATTTGTTGGGGAAGAGTCAATATGGTTTTTGTAAAGGGAAATCATGCCTCACCAATCTACTAGAATTCTTTGAGGGGGGTCAACAAGCAAATACACAAGGGTGATCCAGTGGATATAGTGAACTTAGATTTTCAGAAAGTCTTTGACAAGGTCCCTCATCAAAGGCTCTTAAGCAAAGTAAGCAGTCATGGGATAAGAGGGAAGGTCCTTTGATGGATCTGTAACTGGTTAAAAGATAGAAAACAAAGGGTAAGAATAAATGGTCAGTTTTCAGAATGGAAAGAGGTAAATAGTGGTGTCCCTTAGGGTCTCTAGTGGGACCTGTACTGATCAACATATTCATACATGATCTGGAAAAAGCGGTAAACAGTGAGGCAAATGTTGGATCACATTAAAGAAGTTCTGTATTAAAATCACAAATGAGTTTGATTCCCCATAGTTTAAATTCCAGGGTATTACTAATTAAGAGGTCTCTTGGTTTTTGGTACTGTTTCTCTCCCTCTCTGTGTGAAACTTGCAAGCTGCTAATTGTGTTAGTACATTCTAAGACAGAGTCTGTTCTCAAAGCAATTCTTTGTAACAACAACTACTCACACAGAGAGAAACTCAAAGCAATACTCTGTAATAACAGAAACAGCACCCAGAGACTCCCCGCCCTTTTGTTGTATTCATCTCGCTTTGTTAACAATTGTGATTAAAATAGAGATAGGGGATGTATGTGGATGGATGCTTGGTGTGGATAATAACTGAATGCTCAGGGAAGTGCCAGCCTATGAATCCAGTGTCCATCAGCTGAAGAAGGCATCAAGTGGAAATAACCCAAGGACCCCCAGAGGGCAGACTGGAATCCACCCATCAGCCTCAAGGATGGGAGAACCAAAGAACAAGATAACATCTGGCAGCACAGATCCATCAGGAATGTGCCATCTGCTAATTGATTCAGCAACAGCATGATGAAGCAATTCCCATAGACTGGCATAGGAAGAAATTCCTATAAAAATGGACTCTAGAAAGTGAGAACTTTGGGGTCTGATTCTGCAAACCAACTTGCAGGTGCATCAGATGAGCATCTGACAAGGCCCTGCTCCCGCCTCATGTCCAGGCCGTCTGGCCAGTGGCTTGGCATGAGCAACTTTAACTGGCTGGTAACTATGATAACAACCTTGCAGAACCTCTGTGTGTGTGTGTGTGTGTGTGTGTGTGTGTATGAATGAATGTGTGAATAAATATGAAATTGAATGGACTGTTATAGCTATAACTAACTGCTTACTATGATTCTTTCTGTATTCACAATAAATGTGGCATTTTGCCTTTTCCCCTTTAATAAGATCCTGCTGGTTTTTATTTTATTGGTATAACACAAAGGGGTAAACAGTGAGGAGCAAAATTTGCAGATGATACCAAACTATTCAAGATAGTTAAGTCCAAAGCAGACTGCGAAGAGTTACAAAGGGATCTCACAAAACTGTATGACGGGGCAACAAAATGGCTGATGAAATTCAGTGTCGATAAATGCAAAGTAATGCAAATTGGAAAACAGAATCCCACTGAAAACATCCACTCAATGTTCAGAAGCAGTCAAAAAAGTGAACAGAATGTTGGGGATCATTAAGAAAGGGATTGATAATAAGACAGAAAATATCAAATTGCCTCTATATAAATCCATGGTACACCCACATCTTGAATACTGCGTGCAGGTCTTGTCTTTTCATCTCAAAAAACATATATTGGAATTGGAAAAGGTACAGAAAAGGGCAACAAAAATTATTAGGGATATGGAACAGCTTCCATATGAGGAGAGGTTAATAAGACTGGGACTTTTCAGCTTGGAACAGAGACAACTAAGGGGGGATATGATAGAGGTCTAGAAAATCATGACTGGTGTGGAGAAATTAAATAAGGAAGTGTTATTTACTCCTTCTCATAACACAAGAACTAGGGGTCACCAAATGAAATGAATAGGCAGCGGGTTTAAAACAAACAAAAGGAAGTATTTCTTCACACAACGCATAGTCAACCTGTGGAACTCTTTGCCAGAAGATATTGTGAAGGCCAAGATTATAACAGGATTCAAAAATGAACAAGATAAATTCATAAAGGATAGGTCCATCAATGGCTAATAGCCAGGATGAGCAGGGATGGTGTCCCTAGCCTAGGTTTTGCCAGAAGTGGGAATGGGTAACAGGGAATGGATCACTTGATGATTACTGTTCTCTTCATTCCCTCTAAAGCACCTGGCATTGGCCAGTGTCGGAAGACAGGATACGGGGCTAGATGGACCTTTGGTCTAACCCAGTATGGTTGTTCTGATGTTTTTCCCCTAAAATTTACTTGCCTGTCGTGAAATTTCTCCTATATTTCCATCCAGCCCACTTCTTCCCTTTCCTCTTTTTCTGTGTTGTGTTCTTGCAGTCTATCTCCTTCTATTTCTCAGGGACATTCATTGAGGGGCAGTGATAGAGGCTCTGCTTGGTCTTGTCTCCAACCAGTCAAAGACAGCTCAGTTCTAACCAGCCATTGAGCTGGGTGGCAGAGGATAGGAAGATTCAGCTGGGAGAGCATGGAGATATACAGGGACAGAGCTGCAGGTGGGAGAGGGTATATTATTTTGTGTTGCAGTAGAGCACAACAAGCCATTGCCTGTTCCACTTCCTCTTCCTCTCCCTGCTGTGAACAATGTAACAACCCATCCTATTCCCTTCTCACCCTTCCCAACCCAAAAAATAATTGTCAGGCTCTGTGCTCCCTGACTTTTGCTGCTGGTAGGGCAGTTGAGGGACAGAGACGGGGGGCAAGGGACCTGTATCATGATCAGTAGAACAGGAGTCAGAGGGCTCATGTTTCCTGGAGGCCTGTAAATGAAAGAACACCAGGAAATGTGGGGACTGAGGCTGGAAGCAACTCAGCCACAGGGACAGAGCACTGCACAGGGTTTAATAAAGTTCCACTTGTTCAGCCTAACCTGCACCCTTTGCAGATGAAACGTGGTGGCTGTGTTGGAGCTGTGAGTTCTCTGCAGTGGAGCAATGGGCAGCCATGGATCTCAGTCTGAAATCTCCTGGAGCCCTGGGTTTTGCAGATACAAATCTAGCCCAGTGATAGGAGGAAGGAGTTTGAGCTGTACGCAGACCTGACCATACAGGAGGATGACAACAGCAGGACAGTAAAACTATAATTTTACTGCATAGGGGCCCAACGCTGTAGCATTTAATTTCAGAAAGGGGAACTACACAAAAATGAGGAAGTTAGTTAAATAGAAATTAAAAGGTACAGCACCAAAAGTAAAATCCCTGCAAGTTGCATGGAAACTTTTAAAAGACACCATAATAGAGGCTCAACTTAAATGTATACCCTAAATTAAAAAAAACATAGTAAGAGAACCAAAAAACAACAAAGTAAAAGAAGCAGTGAGAGGCAAAAAGGCATCCTTTAAAAATGGAAGTTAAATCCTAATGAGGAAAACAGAAAAGAGCATAAACTCTGGCAAATGAAGTGTAAAAATATAATTAGTAAGGCCAAAAAAGAAATTTGAAGAACAGCTAGCCAAAGACTCAAAAAGTAATAGCAAAAAAAAAAAAAAAAAAAAAAGTTAAGTACATCAGAAACAGGAAGCCTCCCAAACAACCAGTGGGACCACTGGATGATTGACATGTTAAAGGAATACTCAAGGACGATAAGGCCATTGCGGAGAAGCTAAATGAATTCTTTGCATCAGTCTTCATGGTTGAGGATGTGAAGGAGATTCCCTAACCTGAGGCATTCTTTTTAGGTAACAAATCTGAGGAACTATCCCAGATTGAGGTGTCATTAGAGGAGGTTTTGGAACAAATTGATAAACTAAAGAGTAATAAGTCACCAGGACCAGATGATATTCACCCAAGAGTTCTGTAGGAATTCAAATGTGAATTTTCAGGACTAACTGTCATCTGTAACCGATCATTTAAATCAGCTTCTCTGCCAAATGACTGTAGGATAGCTAATGTGATGCCAATTTTGAAAAAGGGCTCCAGGGGTGACCCCGGCAATTACAAGGCTGGTAAGCCTGACTTCAGTACCGGGCAAATGGACAAATGATCCAAAGGAACAAGAGTCAGGAGCCAGCAGACACAGTGCCCAGAGAGAGCCTACAGAGATCACCACAGAACGGAGAAACAGAGAGCCATCCACAGTCCAACCCCGCAGGGAGGGAGGAGACTCTGCAGAGATAGTTTGTGAGACTTGGAGACAGAGGGAGATCACGTCTGGTGTGGCCACCTGTTGAGGAGACCAGATTGTCTCAAAGACCATGTGACCAGCTGAGTCTGTGGTAAAGATAAGACTCCAACTCAGCTGTGAGCTAGCAACCTCCTCCTGAAGGGACACAGAGTGGTCGTCTTGGCATCATTTATTTATTTTTACTGTTTATATTCAAATGTTTGTAAAATTTGGAAGATGTATCATGATTTGGAAGATGTATCATGATCGGAGTCAGAGTCAGAGGGAACTGGAGGGACTGTTGTTGATAGGAAACAAGGAATATTGGGAGTCAAGCTGAAAGCAACTCAGGCATATGGACAGAGCAGTCCACAGGGTTTAATAAAGTTCCTCTTGTTCAACTTTGTCTGCATTCAGGGCCTGCAGTTGCCCAAAGAGGATCTCCTCCTCCTTTCCCCAACCTGGCCTACCAGCAGCCTGTGCTTCCTGCCCCTGCAGGACAGCACAAAATGTTGCAATGCAGCAAGTCAGGGAGACTGAATGAGTTCTAATGTGGAATGTGCTGCGCAATGTCGCACGCTGGAGAGGTCTGGCTGTAGTTTGAATGGACATCAGTGGGGCAAAGGATGTATCAAGAAGGCCAGAGCAGAGGAGGTTGCAGTAGTCAGACGGGAGATGGAAAGGTACTAGAGGAGAGAAAAGGCCAGATTTTTGAGATGTGATGAAGAAGGCAATGGAAATATTTAAATATAACCTGGATGTGCCAGGTTGGCAAAAGGACAGAGTCAAAGATGACACTCGCTTAGGATGAATGGGAAGCACCCATTCTCTGAGTGAATGGGAAGATGGTGGTGCAGTCAATGAGGACAAAGAATGTGGCAGAAGGGGAGGACTTGTAAGTGAGATATGGAGCTCTGTTTTGGCTATGTTAAATTTGTAGGAGTGTAACCTCAACAGGAGAGATGCAAGAGCTGGGTCAGGTCCCGACATGGTTGAGCACTTTCCTAAATCGCGGCCAACCACAGCTGTGTCTACCTGTTCCATTACTGCTTCATGCTAACAGGTTTGCAAATTGCAAACCCTCCTGCCAATCAGTGAGAGGACATGTGGCCTGAACTCCTGAAGATGTACTTCCTCTGATGAAAAGCAGTCAGGACTCCAGCTGAGCTATATCAGGAGGGTACAACAGACTGATGGGGTGGGGATGGGGACCCGGGAAGGGAGATAATGAGGGGGAGAAAAGGAGACAGTGAGTGAGAGAACATAGAAACAGTTTTATTTTAAAAACATGTTAAAAACAAGAAGAAAAGAGAAGAGGAGAGGGTGGCAGACACAGAAGACAACAACAGCGAAAATCCATTTTACTGTAAGCAGTGTCTCCTGTCAATCACTGGAAGCACTGGCTCCAGTAAAGCTGAGCCAGATGCTGGGAAAGGTCTCAATCACGTGACGTAAGCTAAAAGACAAAGAGGAAGAAAAGAGAAGTGGGGCCTCCTTGAGCCTCTCAGTGCTTCCAGGCTACATCCCTTTTCCTGGGACGGATGCTGACTGTCCCTCGGAGCTTGATGTAAGATTGAAAACAGCTAGTAAATTTGTCTGCTTCCCTTGGTATCTCTTCCACTTCTTCTCTCTCCTCTTCCATCCATTTAATACTGAATCAGCTGTGGGATGAAATGATATTGTTTAGAGAGCATCACTGTGAATTTTATTTGAAAATATCCAACTGTCCATATACTGTGCTTTAACAGAACTCCAAAATTCCTGTGTGTTATTGATATGACATATCAAGCAGTATCTGCATCTGAAATACTGGTAGGTAAATACCTCACCCACCTTGTCTCTCTAATGTCCTGGGACCAACATGGCTACAACAACACTGCAAATCTAAAATATTGGGCATTTGAGGGTTAATTATTGGAATCATGGTAATTTTGTTGTTTGGAACATTTTGATTTGGATTGGTAAGAAACTCATGATAATATTAAAATTCTCACTGACCCCCTTTGCCTATTTCTGTACATGAATCCATCACCTAGGCTCCCTCTACATTTTGATCAGTGGCAGTCCTCAGATTCTTTTGTGTCTTTTACTCAATATGGATGCAAGACAACTCAGCATATACCTAAACCAACCCAGTCTTTCAGATGGTTCCCAAAGTCCTGGCATCAGTACTGTGTATGGGAGATAACCATGGAGTTAACCCAGTGTTTTCTGTTTCTGTTTCTCGCTCTTATCAAAAGAAACCCAGTACCAGCAGGGCACCTTTTTAAATAACAAATCATCAGTCTGAAGAACAGAGCGGTCCCAAATGTTTTAGATCAACTTCTCCAAGGAATATGGTACCGTCACTTTAATTGTCCACCCCTGCTAATTCTGCTTTGCTCATTTTTGTCAATGATCGGGGTAGGTATCAAGTGATCAGTAAAAGGGACTGAACAAATGAAAAGTAATGTTAGTGTAAAGGGACTGTTATTCCCTTACTAAAACTCAGTGGGGTTTTTTTGGTTGGCTAGCTGCCCGTACCAAAAGAAAGGGGAAGGGTCGATGGGAAATCAGGACCCTGAGACGGACAGTCCCCAGGAACAATGGGGAGCGGCCAATGCTCCAGGTGAGCCTGATTGACAGAGCGGGCAGGCTAATGAGGGAGTCAGGAAGCCAGGGGGGTCCCATCCTCCATGTGAGCTGGAATTGCCTGGGTTAGACAGAGTGAGGCCGAGCTAAGGAGAAAACCAGGGGCCCAAGCTGAGCTGGGGAGCAGAGCTGTGCCAGATCCAGAGGGGCCAGAGAAGCAGCCCAGGAAGCAGGTCAGTGCTGGGAGCAGAGTCACAGAAGCCGCCCACAGAGCAGAGACCTGTCCTGGGAGCAGAGCTGCAGCAACCAGAGCCAGAGGGGCCAGAGAAGCAGCCCAGGGAGCTGGAGGCAGAGCAGCAGCAGAGCTGAGGAAGAGTGGAGCTGGAGCTGGGGCAGAGTGGAGCTGGGGATGGGGCTGGGTGCGGTGAGCAGCTGGGGAGAGCGAGGGGGGACCCTGGGCAGTGAGCCCAGTGCAGGGAGATGCTCCCAGCCAAGAGGCTCTGCAGGCCAGACTTGGAGAGCGATCATAACCCCGATGGGGCGGGGGTGATGCTGGGAAGAAGGGTCCCGCCACCTAAAGCCTGAGAGCATGTGGCCACCGCCAGAGCAAGTGTCCGACCCGCAGCATCCCCGCAGCACAGCCAGGGCCTGAGAAGGAGGCCTGGGACTTGTGAGGAACAGACTGAACTTCCCTTCCATTCCAGAGGTGCTGGTTGTGATGTCCTTGTGCCACAGAGTGGGGTGACATGTTTTCCTTTACCCTTTCCCATTTTTTCCTTATTTTTTTAATTGATTGCTGTTTAATAAATTGTATTTTCTTTGAATTGTATGTAATGATCAGTGCATCAGGGAAGAATCCAGTGCAGAGAGAGCACCCCGGTGTGGGGACACCCTACCCTCTGCCCTAAGTGACCATGACAAGGTTGGGGGTTGAGCCCCCCAAGAATCCTGGGCCCATCCTTGTGGGGGTTATGAGGACTCTGCCACACAGGAGAGTGGAAGGGGAGCCCTGGAGGTCAGGCAGGCCTCTGGGTAAATGAAGTGGGAGTGAGGACTCGGATTCTTTCGCTAGCCCATTTCACTGGGGTTGTGTATAAGCCAGGAAAGTCCCCCATTTCCCCACTTACATTAGCGTGGGAGTGACTGAGCTACAGGTGTTAAGCCTGTGAGAATGCTCCCTGGGAACTCTGTATTCCCAGTACCTCAGCTACGCCATACTGAGGTGAATGCTTGTGAAGTTAATAAAAATTCTGTGCTTTCCCCCCCCAACACACCTGATAGCTGGCTGGTTAGTAAATGTTATAGGTGCATGGGTGAGAAGTGAAGGTGAAAAGACGAATTCTGGTTGCTGTAAGTAATATTTTCACGAAGCTAAATTTTTCCCATATAAACAACAATGTCTGCTAACATGGGGGAAGTCCAGGCCTATCAGGTAGGGTCTTTGATCTATAGCCCACTGAAGTCTATGAAAAGCCTCTTTTCCTGAACAGCATATGACAACACTTGGCCCTTACTTAGGATCTTGTTTAGAGTTTTTGCTGTTTTTCTACCTGGGCTATGTTTGTATCTAGCATGACAATATTTAAAGTACATGGGCCGTATCTGACTGAATTCATGAAAAGGTCCTGAATTCTCTGGCCTCAGGACTAAGTGAGTTTGAAATGAGTCTGGTTAGAACTAAGATATTTCTTTAGTTATATCATTTCAGATGGTCACGTATAGCTGAGTCTCACTTTTTAAACAAATGCAAGGTGAAACGGGGTCCACAGCCAAGAGTGGAAAAGAACACTGATCAGGTCAGTGGCTTTTTCAGTTTTTAGCAGAGCACTCAGAGGTGTGAACAGCTCCCTCTATAACTCTTTCCACCCTTTCATTTGACTTGATACAGGTGCAAAAACTTCTTCCCTCTTTAATCAGTGCTTAGTCTTTCCTCGAAGCAATAAACCTAGGAAGCTGGTCTTGTCATATACTTCTCTGGACACTATGGTTCATTCTTCTAGAAGCAGCTTTGCTTTGGGGAGATGGCACAGTGGCTTTCTTTCCTTAGTCTCCTTGTAGTACTGAACACACCATTAACATTCACCTGCCATTCTACTATCTGAAAAAAATCACAATGCCTGGTCTGCCGACCCACGCACCACCCCAAGCCCATCACAGGGCAGTAGGATAACTAGGCAGAGATGGGGCTAAGCCTAACACCCCTTAAAGGGCCAACCCACTCTGTGACATGACTGTACCCACCTTGGTAATGCATGACTTTGTTGCATCTCAATCACCAAGTCTCCTTTCAGCTCCTTGCATAAACCCAAATGGTTTGTCATGCATATATTTCGAGCACACTTGTAGCTCTAGGAAGCTGATGCATTGCCTCTGCCCCTATGCTCTGGTTATTTGCACTTCCTCCATCTCCTCCCACTTGCCCTGACACAAGCAGACTGAGTTTATCAGTAATTTGATTCCCATTTCCAGAATGCTGTGAATCTGTCTGTCCCTCTGGCAAAGGGGCTGCCCTTTCTTTTCATGTTGGATAAAGAAATCGTTTGGATATAGGGTGTTAGCATTTTGGAAAGGTAGGGAAAATAGCTTTTCCACAAGCACAATTCAGGCAGAATATTATAAAACTGATACCTGTGGACACTATGCTACTATATAGAATATAATAAAAATAGGGCCTGATTCTCTGGTCAATCAGAGCAGCACCTACATTGGGAATTCCTCCAGTGGCATAGAGCCTTCATTTGAGCACGTCAGCGTTGAGCACATCCATATCACCCTGCTCCTGGCATGTGTAGGGGTCACATCCAGGGAAAAGAGGGCCTGGCCAATGCTTTGCTGGCCCATAACATCTATTTTTTTTCATCTAAATGAGACTATCATTGCATGAGTGTGTCCTGGAGGATTAATTTAATACATTTAGGAACTCTGTCAATGGCATACCAGGTATTATTTATCTCAAGGCTCCAAATACCTCATCTAACCATTTGGCAGATAGTTGAAATGCCACCAGCAGCTTTCCTAGCATAATGTCTGCATTAGTTACGTATCCCATTAGTGTAAGCACAACGCTGATGTGCTCAAATGTGAAGTTTGTGTAACCGAAAAAGTCAGCCCAAGATGAGAAACCTTGCTGCTCTATTGTTCCTTTTTCATTGAAAGTAGTGCAGCCTAGTGGCTTAGACAGAAAGTTACAGCTAAATTGGCTCCTTAGATTTTGGAGATGAAAAAGATTTAAAAATATAGGATCTGCATGAACTGAGCTATCACATTTTCTCAGTCTCTTACTAAATGTGCCTTTGTAATGTGGTTTGCATGAATGACAACATATTTCTAGTATTTTTTAGTATTTATTTTTTCTCTCAGAACCTTTGAAATATTTAGAGATATTTATGCATTTTCAAAGTATTGTTTCAGGATACACTGATAGACTGATAGATTAGACAGTACTTTTATAGGCATGACTATTGGAAGAAGGTAAGTGGAAAATGGAGACAAGACACTGGAAGGTCCAGATCCTCAGATGTGACGAGAAGGGATTGGCTCAGCTCGGAAGGTAGTTGGTGCTCAGAGGAGACTTTAAGCCAGGGGTGGGCAAACTTTTTGGCCCGAGGGCCACATCGGGGTTGTGAAACGGTATGGAGGGCCGGGAAGGGAAGGCTGTGCCTCCGCAAACAGCCTGGCCCCTGCCCCCATCCGCCCCCTCCCACTTCCCGCCCCCTGACTGCTCCCCTCAGAACTCCTGACCCATCCAACCCACCCCCTGCTCCTTGTCTCCTGACTGTCCCATCCCGGGACCCCTTCCCCTATCCAACCCCCCCGCTCCCTGTCCCCCCTCCCCGGGACCCTCCAACCTCCCGGGACCCCACCCTCTATCCAACCTCCCTGCTCCCTATCTCCTGACTGCCCCTCCAACCATCCAACCACCCCCCTGCCCCCTGACTACACCCCTGGGACCTCCTGCCCCTTATCCAACCCCCTCTCACTCCGCCCACTTACCATGCCGCTCAGAGTGGCAGGACAGGCTTATTGGAAAGCCTGGGACGGCTGCGGGGGAAGTGGAACAGCAGGGGAGGGGTTGGGGCTAGCCTCCTTGGCCAGGAGCTCAGGGGCTGGGCAGGCTGTAGTTTGCCCACCTCTGCTTTAAGCCCACCTTGCTTTCCTCTGATCATCAAGATAGTCCCTGAGTGCACCTTAGAACCACTGGCTGCTCTAAGCTGCAGTGTTGTCAACTCTCATGATTTTAATGGAAGTCTCATAATATGCAGTGTTTTTCTTAAAGCCCCAGAGCTGGAAGCAAGAGATTGCAAGAGGATCTCTGCTTCTGGTTACAAAAACAAACAAAAACACATCTGTAGCCCTCAGTGTAGCAGAGAAAAGCTGGAAAATGTGATCCAAATGTACCCACGTAGCTCATAAACAAGAAGGCAAACAAAAATAACCCCATATTTATTATTTTTTAAAAAATACAATGAATTTTAAGACAATTTCATGGGGGGGGTGGTTAATGATTTTTGATTGCCTGAGTTGGCTATACTGAAGTTGTACCAGCTGCCAATTTCTCCAACTGGTGTTATACCAGCTAGGGATCACTGATGCATAGGGACACTCTGCGATGCACCCCACCCACCCCTCCCGCTTCACTAGGTGCAGAGAGGGGGAGTAGTGTAGGGCCTGCTTTGGTAGCTCTGTGCCACCTGACTATCTTATTATGTTAGGAGGAATTCTCTGTGGCTGGTTACTCTGACCCTAATACAGCCCAGGATTTGGCCTACTGTGTAATCTGCTTTACTAAGGGGGGAAAAGAGGAAATCAAAGCAGTATAATGATAAAGTAGTAATCACAATGCCTTACAACATGAAAGGTAAATTCTCCTTCCAAACACCATTTCTCATTCACACAGGTTAATCCAACACAGACACACCAAGAACCTGCATCTGATCTGATCTTTGGTTTTATTATTAATAATTACTTCAGAATGGTCACAAGTGAAGCACCTGACCTGGCTGAAAGAAAACACCTAACTCCCAGATATATAATTATCAAACTCGAAGTCTCCAACTATTTGTCTGGTTTGAATCTTGTTTCTTAATGCCAGTTTCTCTAATGCAGTTGTAATGAGATGTAAACCATGTCTGACTCAGGCACCAATATTGCTGACTTTGTTCTGGGAATTCAGAAAACAACATTTTCCCACCGAGGCTAAAGAAGAAATTAAAAATTCAAGTTTCATCCCCTGCAAATTTTGTTTCATGTCATGTGCCTGACAGTAGATGAAGACTATGGCCCAGGCTGTGGGAAAACAGATGAAAGAGAAGCAGTGAACTTTTTGTTCCACTGAAAGAATCTTGCCTAACCTCTGGCATTATTTTCTTTAAGAAAGGCTTCTGTTTTAGGCTAGAAATATTTAGGTATTAAGAAATTAGTACCAAAGAGGAGAGGAATCTAAAGGGTTAGGGCATAAAAATATTGTTTTCATTTGTTCTTAGCTGTGTGTCACTGATTCTAAGCCTGATGTTTTGTCGCTACGCTGTCCTTGTTCCTTCCATGTAACTGCTATGATCTGGAGCTAGGAGGTTTATATGTGGAGATAAACTAGGTCTGTGCATAACACTTGTCTAAGTGGCTATCACATGGAATCATAGGGCCCAGTCCTCAGAAGTACCAAGCTCCTCACAGGACGGGGCCATTACTGAGGAGGGTGGGATGGTAGACTTCAATATGCTATTGACTCATTAGGCATATGTAAAGTAGGGTTTCTGTTGCTAGAGTATGAATCCTCCTAAAGAAAGCAAGAGTCCCTGCAGGATTAGGAGTGAGATATTCTAGCTTTTGCAGTCACTGATAAGACTAAGCTGTTTGCTATGGGTAGATAAAATAGAGTTTTGGTTTAAGTGTGGACATACCCTTAGATTTATTTCAGTGCAAGGCTGTAGAGGCTGAGTTGAGATAGTCTGGAATTTCTGGTAGCTATTCTTTCAAATATTCTGGGGTTTGGTAAATTCAACCTTAACTCTGAATTTTCGAGCAATTTTTCAAGTATTTTTTTAACGAATCAGATTGCTCTAGTAAGGATTTTTATCTTTAAGTTACTGATATAAACTTAGCACCTGAACTTCATCTTACTGTGAGTGCTTTTTTGCCTGGAATATACAGAATAAGTAAACCAGGTTGTGGTAAACAAAACGGACAAAACACAATAATGCACTTATGCAGTATCACAAACTGTATGAACCAGCTCTAAGAAATCCTCAGGGTAGGGTGCAGAACCATGTCCTTGTAATTTCCTGAGTGCAGGGACTGCTCCTTGCTCTCACCATCAGAGATGCTAGTCACCCCCAAAGGATGCCGGGAGAAGTGTGCAAGAGGAGTCGGTGAGTTCAGGGAGGAATGCTCCATGTACAACCCAGGGATCTGCAGAAATTGTGAGGAGGCCTTGCCGCACGCCCCCTAAAGCAATTTGGGAAGAAGTTTAGAGATGGTTATACAAGTGACCATTGTTTCAGATGCCTCCTTTGACAACCCAAGGGTGTTTTGGGGGGAGGTATGATTGTACCTTCCATTTTTTTTGTTGTGCACTAATTAAATATGGGCAGCCCAATGTAAGTGAAGTTGTGAAAATAATTTTGTTGGTCTCCAAGTTTCAGATGAAGTAAACAAAAATGAGTGAGTTATGACAGAAACAGTCATTCACATTAGTTCTGATATATGTTATGCAGAATAATGCATATCAAGCAGTGCAATATGCATATGTCTGTATGTATATTGAGGTGATTAGTGACAATATAAACTGCAAATGTGAAATGGTTATTAATGCTCCCCTGAAGTGTATCAGATCAAAAGAATCAACCTGTATGTCTTCCAATGTAAGAATGACAAAAGCAAATAATTTCAGTGTTAGAATCATGAAAGTAAATAATTAGAGTAAATGTTAAAGAATATTGCTGGACACATATTATAACTCTGCCATCCTAGTATAGGAAAAACTGCAATTGGCTAATTTGAAAAATGTGTACATTAAAAATATTAAATCTGTATTTAACTTCTATGCATGTGAGGCAGTCTGGATGAAAAGAGGGTGCCTTAAGCATAAGATGGGACAAAATCACAACTGATCCATCCCAGTACAATGATTTTAACAAGAATGCAAACTGGATGCGTCATAGTGTTTCACCAGAAGAGGGAGTTCTAAGACTGGCTACTGGGAAACATTAAAAACAAAACCTGCACTCTGAAGAAAAGGAGGGGAACAACCACAGGAGAAAACAAGGAATCCAAATAAGTAAAAGGCCAACCCTAACTGAGACAGAAAACTGAACAAATGTGTCAATTTGTATAACAGTTTAGTAACATGAACTGGTTATAGGTTGAGGCTGCTGAAGCACTGTGACAGGGCCCCCAGGGTGCAATCTGGACTGTGGGACCCCTGAGCCCTCCGAATGCACCCACTTGGGCTATCTCTCACATGTGATGCTGCTGTCACGCTACAAACCTCTCATCGGCACTGCACTTACACAGCCATCCACAGGCAGGGACACACTCAACTGAGTTACATGAATGACCTCTCAGCCACTCACGAACCATCAGCAGAGAGAGGTGTTGGCCAATTCCCTCCAGTTCTCCAGTCTTGCACCCCAGAACTGTACCATCTTGCACTGGTCAGAAGCCTGGCTAATGTAAACCCATTACCTAGTAGTTCATTGCCTCTTCATAGGAAAGTGGATGTGCACCAGCCTTTGTAACCTGAGATTCCCTTAGCTCTTCAATTAAAAACACACTGTTTTAGGTAAAATATAAAACAAAGTTATTAACTACAGAAAGATTGATTTTAAGTGATAATAAGTAGCAGGCATAGAGATCAAAGTTGGTTACCTAAGAAACAAAAATAGAAACACAGCCCGAATTCTAACTTAAACAGACTAAGCTAGATTTCAATCAAGCAATGTCTCACCCTGACAGATGGTTACATTTCTTCAATACACAGTGTAGACCACTTTCCAGCCTGGGACCAAACTTCCCCAGTTCAAAGTCTTTTTCTTGCAGACAATCTCCCAGGTGTTGAGATGGGGGGGTGGGGGGAGGAGAGGAAAGGTCAAGTGATTATGTCACTGTCTCTCTCTCCTACTTTCTTCCAGCTGCTAGAAAGACCCTTGCTGTGATGTGGGTTAGCTTGCCCCCATGGCATATGTGCCTTCTCTGAGAAGGGATAGCGAATTGTGTGTTGATGAGCCATTAATGACCCTCTGGCAGGTGATGGCTACTTCTTCCTTACAACTGAAAGGCTGGCTGTGGGTGTTCCTAACCTCATAACATATTTGACAGGTTTCAGAGTAGCAGCCGTGTTAGTCTGTATTCGCAAAAAGAAAAGGAGTACTTGTGGCACCTTAGAGACTAACAAATTTATTTGAGCATAAGCTTTCGTGAGCTACAGCTCACTTCATCGGATGCATTGGATACATATTTGAAAAAAGAAAAGGAGTACTTGTGGCACCTTAGAGACTAACCAATTTATTTGAGCATGAGCTCAAATAAATTGGTTAGTCTCTAAGGTGCCACAAGTACTCCTTTTCTTTTTGCGAATACAGACTAACATGGCTGTTACTCTGAAACCATACATATTTGAGTAACACATGTAGAAATACTCCATAACTTCACGTACAATGACAGCACATACAATCCAACAGGATAGTAATGTTCAACAGATCAAGGCTTTTAAAATGATACCTCACAATGCATACTTTGTACAGAACATATCATAATTATATGACAGTGGTGAATATGGGGGTTCCAGGGTGCTACTTTGAGGTACAGAGTGTCACAAGCACATAAACACAGGAGCATGGCAAATCAGCTCAGATAAAATAAGAAATGTCCCAAACTTCAGCCTACCGTGACCATATTTTTCCAAAGGGAAAATAGGACACTCCATGGGGCTGGCCTGAGATCCTCCTCCCCTTGGCACATGGGGCCAGAATGACATCCCTTCCCCCCCCGACCCCAACTGCCCACCTGCGTGGGGCCAGCTGGAGGCCCTCTGTTCCCCCCACCTGTGGGGCTGGCCTGAAACCCCCTGCCACTCACCTGCGCAGGGCCAGCCCAGCTCAAGCCGCTTTCTCGAGCCCTCCCTCCTGTGTGGGGCTGGCACTCACCACCCCTGCCCTGCATGTTTCTCTGTGCCCCACCAGGGCTTGCACACACACCCTTTTTTTTTTTTCAAAAACTGCATTTGTCCCGTTTGCTCTTGCCAACTGATGATCAGTTGGCAAGAGCAAACGGGACAAACGCCTAGTTTTGCTAAAAAAGTTGGGACAGCCGGGACAGAGCTTAAAAAGCCCTTCCTTTCTTTTCCATGATATTAAACACCCTCCTAATTTTGATTAAATCCATCTCACTGTCTCAACAGATGGGAGAAACTCTAATTTATTTAAATTCCTAATCTCACTTAGGATCAGAGGAGGTACCTTTGACCACAAGAAGCACTACACCAGGTAATAGCTGAATACAGTAGCCAGCCAGAGCCTGCCAAAGAGAGCATCAGGCCTGAGACCTTGCTGAGGCCCTGACCCATACCAGGAACCCAGCTGAGTAGAATATTGCTGCAGGAAGAACATCTGCTGAAGATCAGGGGGAGGAAGCTGCGGAGTTAGGCAGTAGGCTGGAGACCCAAGAGGTCGAGAAAGTTGGTGTCCAGAGAGCTGTTGGGGATTAGGGAGTAGGAGTTGAGCTGCTGAGGGCTCATGGAAAAAAGGGAGGTAACATAACGAGCTGGTTCTGGAAGAATGGAGGGAGAAAGGTCAGAGGCAGGAAGGAGAGAAAAAGAGGACCTCAATGGTTTCAGAAACACATTCAAATTTATGGGAGCTTCTCCAGAGGAAATCTCATAACTAAGGATAAGATTTTGTCATGGAGGTAACGGATTCCACAACTCTCAGGGATCTCTGTGACATTTTCCACTTCAGCTTCAGCCCCAGGCCTTGGGATGGTGGGGCCAGAGCTGACAGCTGGAGGAGGCCCTGGAGATGTCAGCCACCTGCGGGCGATGGGGGCCCTGGAGCAGTCAGATGATGCTGGTGGGAGGGGCCCAGAGCTCTGAGTTGCTGGCCCTGGAGCTCTCAGATGCTACAGGTGGTGAGGGTCCTGCAGCTGTCAGCTGCTGTGGGCGTGGGGTACCCAGAGCTCTGAACCACCATGGGTGGCAGGGGCCACAGAGCTCTCAGCTACCAAGGGTGGCAGGAGTCCTGGAGCTGTCAGCTGCTGTGGCTGGTGCTGGGGCTTTCACTCTCCCCCCATGGGGCTCGGGCTTCAGTCGTCCCCCCATTAACCGCCCCATTATTTTTAGTAAACATCATGGACAGGTTGGAGGCTTCCGTGAATTTCTGTTTATTGCCCACAACCTGTCCATGACTTTTACTAAACATAACTGTGACAAAATCTTATCCTTACTCATAACCTTTTGAGGTTCGATCATCATTAAAACTGATGTCTTTTACTTGTCACTAAATCTAAACATAAGCTCAGCACCTTAAGGTCAGGCTAGTGCATTTGCCCACTGCCCTCTGTGCCAAAGAAATATTCACAAGTAATACTGTAACAAATAGCCTAGTACCTGGGGCTTCACAGTTGTCACTTCAGAACTCCATGGGAACAGCGGCGCAGAACTCAGATCATTCTGCTTCAAGACCTTGCTTCAGCTAAGCACAAGTGTCTATTCAGTGAAGCACTTAAGTACTTAATTTTAAGCATGCACTTAAGTCCCACTGAATGTGTGCTTAAGTCCCATTAATGTCAATCTAATGAGTTTCCATTAGCGGTTAGTGTGATAGAGCCTATGATTTTGTAAAATAAATTCGAGTGAGTAGTTCTGATTCTGTCCAGCAGAGGGCTGTGATCTACAATATTTTACATTTATATAGTACCTTTCACCAGAAGCGATCCAAGCAGTTTACAAAGTTTTGGGGGAATAATTTGTTCTTTAGATAATAATTCACACATCCAGAATCAGATGGACAAAATTAAAATGTTTGAGTTCTAATGGAAACAGCCTGGGGAACTGAGCCCCTGACAGATCTAAGTAACGCGCTCAAGGTCACACACCACATGAATTATAGAACTGGATAGAGCCCAGCTCTCTGAACTCTTTGACTGCTGGTCTATCAGCTAAATAACGCTGACTTCATTTTACTAGAACTTATATAATCTATATGCTCAAATAAAAATATCTGATATAAAACCAATGACTCCTCATAGAGCAGCACATACACAAGGATCCTTAAATCTTTTCTCATTGCATTTTTTCTATTATCCACATGGTGGAGCATCAGAAAACAAATATTTTGTTGCTATGTGCCCTCAACATAGATATGAAATGGAGATGCTCAAGAACTTGACACATAAACCACTTTATATAATTATATGCTCTGGAAACTGCTGTTGTAGTTTACATGATTGACTAGATCAGTCACCAGTAAAGAGAGAGAAAATACCCTCAAATTGTAAAAAAACGAACTAAACAAAAAAAAAAAGGTATGCTCAATTGAGGAAATAATAACATTTTACATGTATCATGCTTCATTCTAGTGATGAAACGTAACATACTTTATTTATTCATTTCAGTATTTAAAATGTGCCTTCCCAGTATTTTCCGATGTGCCTATCCAAAGTCCTGAGAAATGAATATATAGTCACACACCTATATAGCCTATCCAAAGACCTAGAAAGTCAGTTTCTAATCCACATACCTAGATTTGATTAGATCACTTCACCTATGACTGAAACTCAGCTACCATTGGAGTGAAATATGGGCAGCCGCTTAATAATGCAGAGTAACACCGCACAATATTTTTTGGGATGGCAACTGAAGAATTAGCTTCCCGAACTTACCTTTTGCAGTCAAAGGCCTGCCAAGGGTTCATTAACGTATCTGTTGGGATGCATTTGGTACACTTAATAAGAATGCCTGGAAAAAAATACCCTTTGTTTTTGTACAGTGCCTAACACAGTGGTTGTCAACCTTTTCTCATTTGCAGACCCTTAAATTTTTTGGAATGGAGGTGTGGACCCCTTTGGAAATTTTAAATATAGTCTGCGGACCCCAGGTTGAAAACCACTGTTCTATGGTAACGACAACCTTTCGCAGACCCCTTAGACATAGCCTGGGGACCCCCAGAAGTCTGTGGACCACAGGTTGAAAACTGCTGACCTAACACAATTGGAGCCCGAATCTTGGCTGGTCCTTTGGCACTACTGTAATAAACATGATTAATAAAAGGTCATTTTTTTTTTCGTGTTTGTTTTGTTGTCAAATTCCCCCAAAATTACCTGTGTGTTTTTATACTTTGTAGAATGTTCCTCCCAATTCCTTGAAAAATCTCACTTACTCCCTCTGCCAGAGTGAATACATAGATAAATAGTTATACAGGCAAACAAAACAGTGAACTTTTTTTCTTATAGTTTCCATCAAGGTGCAGTGGGAGAGTAGGTTTTGTGGCACAGCTGGTGAATTTTGCAGGGCTGCTGTGATAGTTACCATTAGTCTCATCTGCCCGCCTTGCCTTTGTGCTGGCTATTTTCCACTAGATGTCGCTCGTGGTCTCCTTTTACTCTGCACTGCTACAGGAGAAACTAGCTTTCTCCCGTCTCAGCAGGTTAATAATCCACTTAGCAATGACTAGATCCTTAGCTCAGACTTGTTGCATCAGTGATGGGCAGTGCTTCAGCAGCCAAAGGACTAAACTGAGAAGATTTTCCAGGAAGATATCGATAAATGGTGCAAAGGCAACAAACGTGGATTTCTTGTGGGTCCTTAGAACGTCACAAAATTTGTTGAATTTTCCCTGAAAATGTTGTTTCTTTTTGTGCAGTGCCCGTCCCCCAGCCAAATTTCATTGTATTCACAGTTCCAATCAAAAGGCTATTTTTGCACTGAAAATACAAATTCTTGCCTGTCAAAGTGATCCTCACTTTTATAAATTAGCTCCCCTCCCCCATTTATTTTATTTTTTTTTTTTTGCTTAGGACTTTGTTTTTTAAAAAGTGTGCACCATAGTGACATGTTCATAAAACTGGAGCCATTGTCATGTTCAAAGAAAAATCTCCTTTTCGAGTAGCCTTGCATTTTATTACAGGTATTTCACATGCTCCACTAGCCTTACTACTGGGCCCCACCATTCTCTCAAGGGGGACAGTGGGATGAGGTGGGGAGGTGAGAAGGGCTCTTGTCTCTGTCCTTGAGGATTTCAATTACTTGTTGGCAGGGAAGAGCAGGACTAAGGACCTCAGCCTGTGTGTGTCTGTAACTGGCATGGCTCCATCTAGTTAAGTTGGGGTGCAGTCAGGGCATGTGTCCTCACCCTGGGTGTTGCCCACGCGATCTATTCAGACCAACAGACATTAGACAGGAAAAACAAGGCCAGCCCAAAGGGCACATGTATCCCGGTGGGTGCATCGCCTCTTCCCCTGCGCCCCTGCGGGCAGGGAGAGACACGCCCCTCGCCAAAGGACACTGCTGGTGCCACCGCTGCCGCGTTTCCCTGCACGGGATGGGCAAGGCTCCAGCCTATGGGGGGGCGGAGGGGTTGTGTGCCTGGGACATGACCGATGGACTGGCCGGGCCCATCCCAGCCCTGCACCCGCCGGCTCCAGGCCCCGCGTCAGTGGCTTGGCTGCGGATTTTCTTGCTCCTGGGGAACGGCGAGGCGCAATCGCGCCCCGTGCCGCCACCGAAATCTGCCGGAGTACGGGAGGGAGCCCCCCCATTGCAGGGGCGGGACGGGGCGGGGATCAGGGGCCGCTGGTGACACCCACGGGGATTGCCCCCCCCTCACACACGGCGGGCGGGCGCGCGCGCGGCATTTAACTCGCGCTCCCGGGCCGGCGGCTCGTGCGCAGGGCAGCGGCAGCAGCAGCGGGCGGGCGGGCGAGAAGGCGGCGCTTTGTGACGGAGGCGGGGTTCGGGGCGGAGCCGCCGCCGCCGCCTGCGCTATAAGGGGCGCGTGCGGCGGGCGCCCCGCGCAGTGGCGAGCGGCGGGGCCGGGTCGGGCCGGGCTGAGGATGGAGTTACTGCGGACGATCGCTCAGCAGCCGGGCGGCGGCGGCGGCGGCGGCCCCAGGGCGGGCGAGCCGGGGCTGGGCAGAGCTTGCGGCGGGGAGGCGCGGCGCAAGAAGCCGGTGGAGGAGGAGCAGCAGCATCACCACCACCCCCCACAGGCTGCCCCCGAGGTCTCCCGGGTTATCACCGACCCCGGCACGGGCAAGCGCTACTGCCGCGGCAAGGTGCTCGGCAAGGTAAAGGACCGGCGCCTGCAGCCTCCGCCTCCCGGGCTCCAGAGAGCGACTCGCCCCGGGGAGCAGCCAGCCCGGCGGCTCCCTGCTCCCTTCCTGCACCGGCAGCGGGGCCGAGCGCGGCATGGTCCTCCCTCGAGCCCGGCAGCAGTGTCCTGCCCTACCCCTTTCCCCCTGCATGTCAGTTCGCGTGGTCACCTGCTGCATGCTGCAAATCCCCGCTTCGGCAGCCGCAGGCCCGCCTGTGTGGCTGGCTGCCTTGTCGGGCTCGCCCCGATATAGCGCGGTGGAAGTGATGCCCTGTGACTGTCTAAATCTGGATCGGATCTCCTTGTCTGTGTAAACGGGAGCGTGTGAAGCATGCTATGTTACACTGGCCCTTTCTGCCCCACCACTTATCCCTGGATCTCCCCTTTCGTCCATCCCTAAAATTGTGTTTTCTCATGTCATGTCTCTAAAATGGCTTTGATTTGGGAGCCGTCCTCCTGCCCCCACACAATGAGGTGGGGGTCTGTCTGCTACTGAAATGCTCAGAAATGCCCAATGCGGAGGAAATTACACCAGCCCCCTACTCTTACAAGCCTCTTGAACAATTAGACCCATCAGATGACTGATTAAATGAGGAACCTCTTTCATACCATGCTCAATTGCATTTTTTTTTTTTTGGTTTATCTCTTTAGGGTGGATTTGCCAAATGTTATGAGATGACCGATTTGACAACGAACAAAGTCTATGCTGCAAAAATCATTCCTCACAGCAGAGTAGCTAAACCTCATCAAAGGGAAAAGGTGTGTGCATGAGTGACTCTTGTTTAAAAAATCTCTTTGTGTGCTGCATGGCCCTTCCCTCTTTAGAAATGTCTGCTGGCGTTAGCAGTCTCCTCAACCAAGGTTGCAAGGCTAATAAGCTTTTCTTGTGTCTTGTGCTTTAGATTGATAAAGAGATTGAGCTGCACAGAATGCTTAATCACAGGCACGTTGTACAGTTTTACCACTACTTTGAGGACAAAGAGAATATTTACATTCTTCTGGAGTACTGCAGTAGAAGGGTGAGCATCAACTGGGAGAAATTCAGTATTCACTTACCTGGGATCTGCAACTAATGTAAATGTATAATATGTGAAAGATTTCTCATAGCTTTTTTGGGGGGGGTCATTTTGCCTTGCTTTTTCGTTAAAAGTGAAACCTACTTGAGAACTTTAATTCACCTCTTTGTGTGTTCGATTTTTTTTTTGTAGTCTATGGCTCACATCTTGAAAGCAAGGAAGGTATTGACGGAACCAGAAGTGCGATACTACCTCAGGCAGATAGTGTCAGGGCTAAAATATCTTCATGAACAGGAAATCTTGCACAGAGACCTTAAACTAGGTAAGTCATTTTTTCCCTCATTGATTACAAAAAAAGCACTGCTTCCAGCACTGGGGCACTTAGCAGCCTTATAGCTCAATTGAGAGAATCACCTCTGTCTTTTTCTACAATGGAAACCTGGAGCACTTAAGTAATGACATTAAGTATTCATAAAAAAGCTTGGCTATCTGCTGGCTTTTGCTAGTGTGACTCAGCACTCGTGGCTGATGCATCCCTATCTTGCCAGGAAGGGATTCACTTTTCTTTTTTGGTCTAGGTAATTTCTTCATTAATGAGGCCATGGAACTAAAAGTAGGCGACTTTGGTTTGGCAGCAAGGTTGGAACCGCTGGAACACAGAAGGAGGTAGGAGCCTCAAGAATATTTAAGGGACAGCATTAATCCAAAAATTTAAAAATTAGAGGAATCCAAAGACCCGCAACCACTGCAGGGGTCAGAACTTTTCCCTCCTGTAAAAGCACTGCAGTATGTGCTGGGAGGCTTATTGCTCTGGACACTTAGATACTGGCCAATGCCAGAGGCAGGATGTCTGACTCAGTGTTGCCATGATGTGCTTCGTATGGCTTTTCCTCTATATTGAAGAGTAAATAGGAATGTTGGTAACAGTGATGCACACTGTTTTTTTGAGAGCTTCTAAACTCCTGTCCAAATCTAATGGAGGGGGTAAACTGCCCTATGGAAACACCCCTACATTTCTTCTCCGGGTTGATAGATTGAGTCCTGATCTCTTTGGTTTGCAGAACAATCTGTGGCACACCAAATTACCTCTCTCCAGAAGTCCTCAACAAACAAGGACATGGATGTGAATCCGACATATGGGCCTTAGGTTGTGTAATGTAAGTATCACTTCAAAGACTCAGAGCTGTCTTGATAATATAACTTGGATTAGCCTTAGGGCTCAGAGAAGAGGCAATGACTGGGTGAACACAATGCCTGAAGTCTGCCTAACCTACAAATATAACACATAAATTATTAAAGCAACCTTCTTGCTAAGAAATGGGCTGCTAATTTCAAGTGACTTTAAAAAAACCTCCTATATTTTGAAGTGTTTTTGCATTTACTCAAGTACTGAGAGCCTCTTTTATTCCTTTTAAACAGGTACACAATGCTGTTAGGAAGACCTCCATTTGAGACGACAAACCTCAAAGAAACCTACAGATGTATAAGGGAAGCAAGATACACTCTACCATCATCTCTGTTGGCACCTGCAAAGCACTTAATAGCTAGCATGTTGTCAAAAAATCCTGAGGACCGGCCCAGTTTAGATGATATAATTCGACATGACTTTTTCTTACAGGTTTGTATTGTGTAGCTTTCTGGTCCAGAACATTGCATTATTCTAAGTGCACATCAGTCTTCTAAGTATTGGCTTCTACATTTCATTTATACAGGGCTTTACACCAGATCGACTCTCCTCTAGCTGTTGTCACACTGTTCCTGACTTCCACTTGTCAAGTCCAGCTAAGAATTTCTTCAAAAAGGCAGCTGCTGCTCTGTTTGGTGGTAAAAAGGAAAAAGCAAGATACTTTGATGCACATAGTAAGTATATTAGAATTATACTCTTGTCTATAGCTTGCTTACACTTAGTGTCAACTAGGGATACATCTACAAGATGTAAAAACAGCATTTGCGTTTACCCAAGTATAATATTGTAAACTGTTAATTTACATCATCGAACTGTCTTGTCCTTGTCATATTCATATTGATCTGCATGCCACTAGGTGTAGGCAGATGTAGCCCATAGTCTACATCACCAATTTACATAGGAAAATGTTTCTTATAGTATACCAGCAAGCTTTTTATATGGCCATAATCTGTTTCTGTTTAACTACAGTTAGTCTCAAGGTAGAAATGCCATTATACATAATATTTGCCAGGAGTATGCTGCAGGTGGGAGAGAATGCCCTGCAAGAAGAGAAGGAATGAATGAGTTGTTTACACATTCCATCTTTGTTTGTAGCTAACATTTTTGTGGGGGTATTTATAGTATTAGGCATTGTGTAAACATTTTTAGATATGATAAATATTTGGTTTTTTAAATTACAGATAGACTAGCTAAAGAGGACGAAGAAATCTACAAACTTAGACATGATTTGAAAAAGACCTCGATAACCCAACAGCCCCACAGACACAGAACAGATGAGGTATAGTCAAACTGATTTACTAGTACCTGATCCCATTGTAGTTCCTGATACATGGCACGAATTTATAATTGAGATTTATATTCCCTAACCACGCTTAAATGATTAGCAGTTATATGGTAGTGACTGTTGTAAGAGGGCTTAAGCATGTTTGCCTCACTGGTATGTAATAGCCTTTAATATTTGTATAGAGTGTCTCTACATCTTTCGAGAATCTAGCTTTATCTGTGCTCCATTCTGCACAAATTTTAAAGGGATGCTGCTAGGCATTTCTCTCAATACTCCAAATATAAGGATTTGGTTATTATAAAAATGTAAGTCTTCGTAGAATGTCAATGAAATTATTGGGATTTTAATGTTCACATGCAGTGTGTGCAACCCTAATGCTGCAGCATTTTGTGGGTTCATGAGAACTAGAGTAACCAGTTTTGCTACATTGTCCAGGCTTTGTGAAATGCAAGACATAAACAGCATGTTCTTGTCCTGATGCTTCCTTTATACTTGTTAGGAAGCAGACACCAGATCTCCTAAATTATTTAGCTGTCAATTGATCCTGGCAATGCCAGTCTTTAATATGAGAGCTATACAACTTGACTTGCCTTATTGATTCTTAAATATATGATTTCTTCTTGTAGGAAACCCAGCCTTCTAACATTACAGCAGCCAAACCTGGCACTCTAGCAGAGACCAAGCAGATTGGAGACTCCATTCGAATGATAGTTAGAGGAACTCTAGGAAGTTGCAGCAGTAGCAGTGAATGTAAGTACAACATTAATGGAGTTCAAGATTGGGTTTTCCTGTTAAATCATAACATGCAAAACAGTAAAAACAAGCTTCAAATAAAACAGTGGATTTCAGCCTTAGAACACATTTCTTCCCATTCTTAAAACTAAATGTTGGTTGCAATTCTTCATTCTGAAAGAACTAAACCTTAAGAGGCTGACAAAACTGGATTTATTTAGACTAAGGTGTAGATAGTTCAGGATTTGGCAACACACCCACCATCTGCATAATGTAACAGTTCTGCTCTTCTCTTTCAGGTTTGGAAGACAGCACCATGGGAAGTGTTGCTGATACAGTTGCAAGGGTACTGCGAGGATGTCTTGAGAATATGCCAGAAGCAGATAGTATTCCCAAAGAACAGCTGACTGCATCTTTCCAGTGGGTTACAAAATGGGTTGACTACTCAAACAAATACGGCTTTGGTTACCAGCTGTCAGACCACACTGTGGGTGTTCTTTTCAACAATGGAGCACACATGAGCCTCCTACCAGACAAAAAGTAAATGCCTCCAAATGATTAGAGATTGACAGTTCACTAAGTTGAGTCTGCCTTAAATGTTATGCTTGAACATACCTGTAATTTTGTTTTTTCCCTGGTCCTGCAGAACAGTCCACTACTATGCTGAGCTAGGCCAGTGCTCTGTCTTTCCAGCTACAGATGCCCCTGAACAATTCATCAGCCAAGTAACTGTTCTGAAATACTTCTCTCACTACATGGAGGAGAACCTCATGGACGTAAGTACAACTCAGATTCTGAAAGGCCACTGAAGGCAATGAACATGCAGTAAACATGAGCTGACATGGTGGCTTTGCTCTTTTTTTTCTTAGGGAGGGGATCTGCCCAGTGTAACTGATGTTCGCAGGCCCAGGCTTTACCTCTTACAGTGGCTAAAATCTGACAAAGCGTTAATGATGCTCTTCAATGATGGCACACTTCAGGTAAATACTTCTAGGATGGTGCTGAGTAAATGTGTTCCTGTGACACTGTTGTGCAGGTGAACTTGTGACTTTCCTTTAGACTCCTGCATCTGAAGGTTGATGGGAGGACATGAATAACAATTCTCTTTTTTGCAGGTGAACTTTTACCATGATCACACAAAAATAATCATCTGTAACCAAAATGAGGAGTATCTCCTTACCTACATCAATGAAGATAGAATATCAACAACATTTCGACTGACAACACTTCTGATTTCTGGATGTTCATTGGAACTAAAACACAGAATGGAATATGCACTGAACATGTTGCTGCAAAGATGTAACTGAAGGACAGACTCTTAAACCCAAAGGATTCTTTTCACTGTGAAATCTACAGTGGAGGCAGTGGAGCGACTAGTATGTTGATGATGGATGAGTGGTGGTACGAAAACTATACTCGCAGTGTGCTGGGCTGGGACCAGACAGACCTAATCCTACTTTGTTGGACTAATGAAACAGTGTGACAAGAAGTTCTTTGGAATTAGACCTTTCTTGCTTTGCACATGTTTAAAGGCTTGACTTAAGTTCAGCAGAGTGACTTCTGGTTCTGTAGGGAGCAGTTTTGATGGAGGACTTAAAACTGTGAATATGCTTTGGGAAGGGGAGGGAAAGGGGAGAGCTCCATGTTGTGGAATAGCTGTAATGAGCAGGTTTTGGCTGCTTAAAACTGTGAACTATGGCCATAACTTCTTCCTTATTTTTTCAAGAACTAGCCACACTTGTGGCTGGCAAAGTGCATTCCTTGTTAATAATTTTTTTATTTATTACAGCCCAAAGTCAAGTATTTATTACACAACAATTTTTTGGACCTTGATATTTTAAATATACATTTGTTGGCAATAAAGAATGGAAAAACTGAACACTCTTCACTCATTTCTTTAATATGCAATTTAAGATCCTCTGCTCTGCATCAATAAAACAAACTTGTTGGATTGCTTTCCTAAAACGATATCTAAAAAAGATACACAAGTTGAGCCTTAATCGGCTCAAAAGCTTAAAACTACAAACCCATAACACTAAGCATGAAATGGGAAAGCTGTTCATCCAAATAGAGAAAATGATCATATGCTTCAATATTCTGTCAAAAGGTAAATTTTTACCACCACTCTTCGGCAGAAGTCTGATACAATTGGAAGTTGTTGATGGAGTTGCAAAATAATTGTGCAGATCTTGCCTCCATTTCTACATTAGTATAACTAAAAACAAGAGTGAGAGGCCTTCAAGAGACATCATGCCAGGAATTTAAATGAATTCTTGCCATTAATTAGAACTGGCCTTCCTCCGAAGGGTACTCAGTGGAATTGTCCGTTGCTGTTAAAGTCAGAGTTCATTGTGAGTAAACTTCCCATCTTTCACAATGGATGAAAACTCTTGGTATTGGAGGAGGGAGGCTTGAGTTATTCCATGAAAACTCAAACACTAGAATCTCTGGTCCATGTGTATCACTTAGCTTTTTAGACATGACTAGGCATGTTTCTCTTCCATTATGCTTGAGTGGCTATTTTCTAACTAGCTAAAATAAAACCTCATTAAGTATTTAACAAAAATGTAGGGAAGAAGAAGCTACTCTAGCATAAAACGTAGTACCCAACTTTTGGTTGAATTTGTCAAAATTAATAATGCAGCTAACTGAACATTTTTTTAACCAAAACAATTTGTATATATGTCAAATGTGCAATATTGGCATTTGGTGTCTTAAGTTTCCCTGGATGTGTAGTACTGACTTCTTCATATCTTGGTTAAATGTACAGAACCTAAGTGCTCCAAAATGGCTGGGGGAAAACTCGTGCCATAGAAAACTGTACATTGCTGTTAGCTTTGTTAAACATCTGTCTGTCCTTTACTTGATAAAATAATTCCCATGTAACAGTGACATCTACGTGGAAAGATAATTGTAAGAACACCTCAGTGTGTCAATCAATCCAGTTGACTACAGGAAGTGGAAAGTCTTTTAAAACAAAATGCAGACCGAACAAATTATAAATGCAATTAAAATTAGTGATTGGGGGTGGGATTAGACTTTCCCTTAGGTCTCCAGGGACTTGCATTATCTAGCTTCTGTGTAAAACCTCATCTGAATCTTCTGATGCAGTTTTTGCTCTTCCTGAATATTGTGTATTAACATTTATTTAGTCTCAGTCTAGACAGGAAGACTCGATTGAACTGTTATGCTGACAGATGTTACTCCAGGTACTTCAATGGGAGGAGTTAAACTAGATTCTTGCTGTTGTGAACAGAATTTGGACCTTCCAGCTCCCCCAGAAGGGAGATGTTGATGACTGACTTTACTCCCAATTGACTGATTTTCCTCCAATTGCACATGCAGCAACTTGTTGTAACTCCTGGTTTTCCAAAAAGAAAGATTAAGTTAAAAAAACAACAAACAAGCACTTGCAATACAACAGCATTACTTGAACGATAGCTCCACTCCCTCTACACAGGCGTTACTGGGTAGCTATCTGCACATGTAGGAGGAGCCATGAGTCTTTGCTTATGTGTTGACATCTTGCTATGGCCTACATTCAGGCCAGTGTGAGCAAGGTAATGCCTTTGACTTCAAATTGAAGGAGTAAACTTTAATACCCTTTAGAGTATGATTATAGGTTTTAATCTGTCATGCACACTTATAACCCACTGTGTCATTCAAATGCAATTGAATATATTGAATTTAATAATGTAGAACAATGTTGTGTCACGAGGTTTGTTTGCTTTATTGTCTTTATTTAAACCCTTGTGAACCTGTCTGGTCCATGTGTTGTCTTTCACCACTTAGTATGTTACATTCTTATATATGAAAAAGTAAAACTGTACACTGCCCTAAATTTTTGTGTGGCTGAGAGGGGCTAAATCAAAAGCCTACTTAAAATGACACTTTAGTCCTGTAGCTATGGTTCCCAAATTCTTTCTTAGGGTGGACCCTGTCACAAATGAGTATCTAGTGCACCACTTGATCCTGTATTCCCAGTCACATAACATCATTGTTGCAATTGGTTACATGGAAAACTAATACAGTATTAGGAGAGCACTTGCATAGTCTTCTCCAACATGACCAATGTTTTGAAAACTTTTCTGAAAAGTTGAATCATGCTGCTCTTTTGACTATCATCTCCTCCTCCTAGCTGTTCTGGTTTTGTCTGCTGAAAACAAGGAGAGTAAGTTGCCAGTCTGGGAACCTCTGAGCTAGATTTAAAGGAGGGAGCAAAAGTTAGAAATGAGAGTTGGACTGGGTGAGCACTCACATAATGACTAGTAGGGAGTGATGAAAGTGACATGTTGGCCAAAAATTAACTTAGAGAGTGTGTAAATACATTTGGACAAGCAGGGCTGCTATAACCAGTAAGGCAAGAAGAAAATTAGAATTCTAGAATAGGCCATCCTTTGAGGTTGTAATGCATTTAGATGCCACCAGCCATTCAACATTTGATTCCTTGATGTTCTGCAGTACGCTTTTGGTTCTCACAGACTAGTGAAGCTGATTTCATAAAACCAAACATAGTTGCACAGGGATAAACTGTTTCTAGGATTAGCGTTACAAGCTGTGAAATGATGTCTGGTTAACAAGGACCCTAAATTGGCCTAGAATATTCAGAAGTGGAAAATGCAGATGGTGACTGCTGCGTTAATGGCATTTACAGCACAGAATAAAATGAGATGAGTACCATTTTTCTACTTTGTGCTTCCTTAAAGAGAATATCTTACCTGTTTAGATATACTCAAAATGTATATGCTGAAGGTACATATAGCTAACTAGGAATGCTGAGTTAAATGAATATCCATGCAATCAAATACAATTATGACCATGAGCTGTGCTAGGTATTTGTTAGACTGTAGCTTCCTGACTGTCTTCACACTTTTTATGCCTTATTAACTTCCGTGGTGGCCAACATCTCTTTGATTGAATTGCCACAATTAAATTATACCAATACATTCCAATTAAGAAGTAAAACTCTTTAATATATGGTACTTGAATCTAATATCATGGGTCATCAATGTTTGGAATTTAGTTTAATAGAATATAAAGTTTTAGCCTCTGGGATTTATCCTTGTAATTTTGTTTCAATGAGAAAACAAAATTGATGTGAGGGATTTGGGTATATCAAGGCTTTACAAGTTAGGGTTAGGCTAAGTTTAGAAATTGTCTTATTCCCTGATTTCACAGCAGAGGGAAAGGTCAGACATTTTACAGTGTCTGTGTCATGTGAAAATAAATCTGAACGGAAGCAGGCAAGGATGGCATCTTGGTTTAGTATTAACTGTTTTATGTTCTGAGTTAAGTCTAGTTCTCTTCTAATTATTATTTAAAAAAAACAGAATTTGGGGAAGGAGGACTAGGAGGTGTAGAGGATGACTAACGGGATGCAAAGCCCTTCACTTCTGTCATTAGCACTTTGCACACCTTTCTCTGCTGCCTCTCAGGGCCCAATATAACTGCCATCTCTTTTACACCCACCTGAAACCTTTCCAAGCAACCTTGTTTTACCAAGACCTCCTCAGGACTTGGACGCTTGTCTCTGTGACCAGGCCCAGGATGGCTACCAGGAGAGTGAGGAAAGACCTTCTCCTTAAGCCCTTGCTGCATAATCCCCATTTCCTTACTCAAGTCTTTGTGGGCTCATTGGTGTACCACAGTTTGTTGCTGGCTGGTATCACCAGAATTGGAGGCTGCCTGGTCAATGGACTGAGGGATTGGATGGACCCTGTGACACTCATATTCTACACCTCCACTTCCTTGCCCTTGTGTCCTGTCCTGTCCTGAGACAAAGTGGCCAGACTTTTACCACTTGTGGAGGGTGAATGTCTCTCAGTGATCAGCCTTTTCGGAGTCCCCTGACACCTGTCCTTTCTGTGGCCAGAACGAAAACCTGCTGTATGTGTATTTGCGTTGCACCACATTGCAATCCCTTTTCTATCTCCTCCAGAACTTCTTGTTGAGGTTCTGGCTGCACTTTTCCTTCTGCCTTTTTATTTATGCATTTCCTATCTGTGGCCCTATGAAGTCTCAGGATCTCCTTGTCAATCAACTCCTGACACTGGCCAAGATGTCCATTTATCAATCTAAGAGGCAGACGTTGGATTGAGGATGGGGATAGGCTGTGGGGCTTATTTCTGTTCATGTGGTTGTTGATGGTGTCTCAACATAATTGCCCCTCCCCATGGGGACCCCTGGGGAAGCAGTTTAGCATTGTATGTTGCTCGTGTTTGTATATTTAGTGAAGTGTGTTTGTGGGAAGGGTTGAAGGTGTGAGTGTGAAGTGACAGGTTCCTTTGCAGGTTACGAGAGGCCATAGAGGGAGAAAGAGAGAAGGGAATGGGTTAACTCGACACTCCAGCAAGGTCCGAAGATAAGACGCTGACTCCAGCCCAAGGCCACAGCACACAACAGACTCTCGGCCGCCTGCCAAGAAAGACGGGAGCCTGAATTCCAACCCCGACCAGCTGTGAGAAAGGAGGATTCAGCTGAACAGAACTGCAGGGGCTGTGAACACTAGTGAGACAGTGAAGGCCAGCGAGGGGGAAAACATCCGTATTTGCGTCCCTGAAGCCGGTATGTTTTGGGAAAGCTAAGGAAGCCACAGAAGGTCATTCTGAACTGGTACAAAGAGCACAGGGGGACAGAGGTCCCAGAACGAGACACCCCCCAAAAGACCCCAGGACTTAAAACCCTCTCAAGAACTGGAGCAAATCGGAGATCAACAGCAGACCCTGGGCAGCCTGTGCACAGGACAAAACTCCTGTCCATCCTTCCCCCTCTTCTTCTAACATTACACCCAAGCTTGGCCAGCCTCGGGTTGTGCATGTGTGAGTATGAAAGTGGGTTAGGGCATGGGCACTAACACTTTCTTTCTTCCCCCGAGTGACGTGGGGAGCCCCAGCACTCACCGCTGTTATTTTATTAATAAAGCTTTAAAACTTAGTCACTTGGTGTGCTCCTTCATCTCCTCCCTTAACGATCCTGCAGCCTCAGCCTGATCACCTGATGCCTCAGGCAGATTGGTAACATAAATCTGTCACAATGGAGCGAGGCAGAGTTCCCCTGGGAGTGTTCACATTGTGGAGCAATGTGTGCCATTCACAGGTCCTCAGCTTAGTGTCCCCTTCTGGTATCCTTTATTTTGACCCTGTGATTTCACTTCCATTCCTCTTTTTATATTCTTTGTCCCCCATAGTTAGTGGATCCCTGCTTTATTTTGTGGGTGCCCCACTTTTTGTTGTGGGGTCGCCATTTATATTTCTTTTGGGGATTAGATGGTGTAGCAAAAACACTCAAGCCCTCTCTGCACTACAGCTTCTACCATTGCTACCACTGGTGGAGCTGCATTAGTTACAGCTATGAAGTTTGCTAGTGTAGAAGAGGCTTAACTGAATAATTGTCTTATTGTCAACCATCTCTTGAAGCCAACTTCAGGTGACACATTAGTATCTTTAAAAGTGGCAGAGAGTCCTGTGGCACCTTATAGACTAACAGATGTATTGGAGCATAAGCTTTCGTGGGTGACTACCCACTTAGTTGGATGCATGTAGTAGAAATTTCCAGAGGCAGGTATAAATATGCAAGCAAGAATCGGTTTAAAAGAATAACTTTAACTTTAAGAGTTGTGAACTGGTCTCACTCACCTCAGAGAAGTTAACAATGTTGACATTAACGCTTACCGATTTTTCTGTTTTCCTTCCTCTTAGAATGCTATGTTGAGAATGCTGACTGCAGTTTCTTCTATAATTATCATAAATTACAGTTAACTCTAAAATTTAATGATAAGCGTTAATGTCAACATTGTTAACTTCTCTGAGGTGAGTGAGACCAGTTCACAACTCTTAAAGTTATTCTTTTAAACTGTCTACAGACTCAGGAAGAAAGCACTGCCTTAGTTCTCATTTGAAACAATAGTTTTGTAGCCAAGGTGGCTAGAAGCAAATCAATACATGCAAAACACTGGGAATTTAACAAGTGACTGGTAGACCCTAAATCTATAGCATACATGAAAATTCCATACGTGTGGACTTCAAGTGACCATAACTGTAGCCTCAATAGCATGTGACTCGAAAATAAAGATGACTAAGTCATACCGATCACCTGTCTATGGCTAGCAGGAACTCAAAATCAACCTGGTTTTACAAACACTTGCACAGTATTGTTGCCATTGATCTGTGATAGGGAAATAAAAGGTGCCTGTTTTTTGCTAATTTATTATCTATAAAGGAGTGTGAAAAGGTTTTTGTTGTTGTTGTTTTAAATGATGGAAATGGCAGGTCTTGCACTCCCTGTTTTTCCAGGCGTGCTGGAAGGTTAACGTGATTATGATGTTCCTGGAAACTGAGAGGAAGGGATTTGAGTCAGACTGTTTAAAACTCTGTTTTTTGTTTTTATATTTGTTATCACCTACATAGCTCAACTTCCAGACAAAGACTTGGAAGAAAAGCTCTTTTTTTGTGGAAGATTCAAACTCCCAGTACCCTTTCCACTGAGGGCTGAAAAAAACTGCCTTTTTAGGTCTCCAGGAAACGCTCCAGCAGAAACAGAGATGATGAGACTTGACGTTCCTGTTATTTCTATGATAAAAGAATTAAAAAAAAACCAAACCCCTTTAACCCCCCCCCCCCAGCCATTCTCAATCCTGGCACATCATAAAGAAGCAAAACAGGGCATGAGCATATATATGTTTCCCTTTTGTAGATCACCTTTAATTGCAGTTCATATAACATTTGCTACAATTGTAATGGCAGCAAAAAATACGGTACTATAGACAGGCACAGGTGTAAGCTTTTCTGGCTCAATTTAATGAGTATTAGTCTTTTTACTATGGGAATGTGGTGAAAAGTGGGAGTTGACAGTATGTGTAGAGGGGGAGGGGAGTTGATGAGATCAAAAGAAAGGAAGTAAAGCTATGCCATAAAAGTAAACTTTACTCTTCCTGTAGACTGGAGCGGCTTTCATATCAACTTCAAGGCCAGCTGTTTGCTTCTGCATTCCATCTGAGTTATGCTGTAATCTTATGGCATCCCCAGTAAAGAGTGTGTCAGGGATACAGTAAATGACTAGTGGTATATCAAAACAATTAAATTCTAAGCCCTCTACTACAAGAAATACGTGGCAGTTAGGACAAGCTCAGGCTAATGTAAATGCTCTTATTATATAATATTAGCATACAATGTAGAAAAAGTGCATTGCACTTTACACAGAGAATGAGTCAATCACGGAGTTACAAACTCCCAGAGCAGAGACAATTGAGAAGGATGGCATGATGGACAGTGTCAAATGTTGCATACAGTGTAGTTGTGGCTGTGTCGGTCCCAGGTTACCACTGAGACGAAGTGGGTGAGGTAATATATTTATTGGCGAGGGAATAAGCTTGTCTTTCTCACCAACAGAAGTTAATCCAATAAAAGATATTAGCTCACGCACCTTGTCTCTCTAGTGTCAAATGTGATAGACAGGTTGAGAAGGACATGAATAGAGAAGAGCCCTTGAACTTGGCCAGCAAATGGCCGTTAATGGCCTTTGTGTGTTCACTGTCACCGGAGCCAAGAGGGGAAAAGCAAGAGGGTGCAGAAGAGAGTCAGTAGTGAAGACTAGACGACATGCTCAAGGAGTTTTAAAGTGAAGTGGGGAAGGGAGATGAAACAGGCAGTGAGAGAGCCGGGATGGGGTTAAAGGAGGACTGTTTTTTGGATAGGGGAGACCACAGAATATATCAAGGCTTTAACAACATTTTCTAGAGGGTACATTACAAAGGAAATATCTAATGGGTATGACACCTGCTTAGAAAACATTCATGATTGATTAAATAAAATGCAGAATTCAGTGATACAGTTAGAGAAGAAGTGATGGGTTTAGGACTAGAAATACAATATTACACCTCTGACTCACAGGCTTCATTCTGGCATAGGCTTTTAGTGACTGCAGGTCATTACCACCTGATGGCTGTTCTATGGGCCATGTGAAATGAGTTGCTGGTTCATTCCAGTTTATCGTGTGCAGCTATCCACATTACAAAAATTTTCATTGCTAATTAGAAGCTATTTGCGCTAATTAGCATCCTTCCTGGACGTTTGAGTGGAAAGACTAAACAACAGGCTTGGAGACCGAAGTATCCTCTCAACTCCTAACTGTTGTCCCTGCAGGTCAGGTCTGGGTTGATATATTTTGAAGGAAGTTGAAGGAAGCTTACATTGCTGCTTTATCTGTTATGGCCAACACATTAAAAGTGGCTACTGATTTTGTAAGCCTCAGTTTTTAGGGACCACAGTCTCCATTAATCGTCAAACTGATTTAAATGTTTTATTTTCTGATTTTTGTAATTTTTTTATTTTTCATGTTATTTCTTCTTTTATTCTAAATCTGACAGCAATGTAATTCACAAATATATTTTGTAATCAAGCCACAGCAAATGGACAAAGGTGCTTTTTAATCGGTTATTCCTTTTACCTGTAGTTTGTATTTTCAGATAAGATCACATAGCTGAAGAATTACATTGTCATTACAGTGCCACATGCTTTTCCAAAGAAAACTGGGCATGACTAGTAAAAAAAACTAAAACAAAACAGATTCTTTCTTGTCTTTTAGTTTTACCACTTGCTTGTTGACTTTGCCTTCTCATGCAATAGCCCTGCAACTGAACACACAGATAACTAGTCACATGAGCTAACCAAGTGACACTGAGCGTGCACTATTTAACTTGACCACAAGTACTTTTAATGTTTTCAGACTGTTGTAAATTTAGCACATTGAAGTCTGACAAACAAAAAAACCCCCTTTTTAAATGAATGAACGTGTGGATACTATTAGGGTTAGGCAGACTGCAGGTAAATGGGTAGCAATGTGAAATTGCTCTCCACTCATACTGAGAAACACAGCATTCCTGACAAGAGCAGTAAATCAGCACAAAGTTCAACTGTGGCCTTGCTTCAAGACCTGGGGCTTCACTGTCCCAGGAAGAGACCAGATATTGGTTCAGAACATCAATGTCTTATTCCTGGGGGGACATTATCTGTCCCAGCCCTATATCTGATGCAGATTACTCCCCTCTGAACACTACTTTAGCCAGTGCACTGAGCCAGAGTACTGTTCAGTATGGAGCCAAGGCTGTGGCCATTTTATAGGGACAGTCCCGATATTTAGGGCTTTTTCTTATATAGGCGCCTATTACCCCCAACCCTCTGTCCCAATTTTTCACACTTATCTGGTCACCCTACTCGCTCAGGATAATAAGGGGGTTTCCTTTAATCCCTGGCATGGGCACATAGCCAGATTCACAATCTGGTCCACACAAAACAAGTCACTCAGCATGTATCCTTTTTCCACTCATTCATCTCTTGGTTTTTCCCATGTTTCGATACATGCTGTTTTCAGAGCAGTCGTCTTCTGCACACAAACACAAATAGTGTTTTCATACCAAATAACATTTAAGTGGTATTATTTATACAACACCAATAGCATGCAGGAAGCTGCACAAACTACAGCTGGTCAAAATTTTCCTTTTAAATATATTTTTTGAGGAAAAAGATGTTGTAAGTCAAAATGGAAATCTCCATGGGAAACGTCTGTTTATGATTACATTTGCAATTGAAAAAAACTGAAAACCAAAAATGTTCAAAATACTGAAAAAGGTTCTGTTTGGAGGTTTCATTTTTTCCCCATGAAAACCTGGAAAATTTTGAAGATTTTGAAGCAAATGAAAACTTTTAGTATGCGCTGATATTTTTCACAGGAACTAAAATCTATTCCCAATCACTTCTTGTACAAAAACATTAGGAGGTAAAGCCCCTGTTGTAAGAACCTAACAGTGTAGTTCAGACATAGTGACATAGACAAGACAATTCTGATGCACAAAGTATGCTGGTTTGTCCATGTATAAATTTAAGACATGGTAGAAAAATACCAATTTCTTTTTAGTGATATTTAAAAAAAACAAAAAGGGCTTTCATTTTCATAGAAATTTCTTGTGAAATATTTTTGGTTAATTTGTACTTATAAAGGTGTATGCATTGTATTTGTTAAAGGAAACATTTGACAAATTTAAGCTTTTTTTTTAATGGGAACAATGCCTGATTTCTATAAAAGTATTTGTTTTTCAGAAATATTTACCAAATAATGGGAATTTTCATACTATAAGTTAGTCTCAAATCTGCTCCGTTTGTGGTATTTTTGGTCACATCATATTGTTTCTGCTCTGATTGGATGCTGTAAAATATTTTAATACAAGAATAATGAAACAAGTAGAAAATAGTGAACTATAAATAATGAGGCGGGGTCCTGTGGAAAATACAACAAGTGATCCTGTATTTAAAGACTGTATCATAATTCACATGGACAATGGGGCTGGTACAGACAGCCTTTATTCTGGCATTTCCTAACTTTTGAGTGCATGATTTGACAACCTTAATAATCTTCTATTAATACAGGGTGTTTTGTATATAATATATATAATGCATAGGCACTGTACTGTAACCAACCTGAACTTTGCTACCACAGCAAATGAAGGAAAATGTGATTATAACTGTATTGTCTGATGTTTCAGAGACTTCAGAAATTTCATTAAAACCATTCTCTTTGATAGCAAAAGCATCAACATTTTAGTATTCCTAATTTCAAGAATGCTTATAAAAAGTTTATAAGGCTGATAGAGCAAAAGGATTCTTCTGTCCAGTATTATCTAGTAGTGAACAGATGTAAAACAATAAAAAAACAATTAAATCCTGTAAAACAGTTTCAAGAATGTTTATAAAGACTATAACAGTCATAGAGAACATGCAGGTTATGTCTACAGAGTATTGTTTAGTGGTGAGCAGATAAAGAATGCTAAAAGTAAATGTAACAATGAAGAAAGATTTGACAGAGGATCTTTAGGTCTTGCCATACCACTCCTTAATTTATATTTTAATCATCATATAATGCTCTTTATGTTGATTTTTTACTTTAACTTGTTTTGTAAAGAAAAACCTGTCTGGAATCATTGGGGGAAACCCAAGAGAGAGCAAAATGTAACTTCCTTCAACATATAGCTCTGTGTTATAAGTCTTGATCAGATTTAAATGAAACACATTATTTCATGCTTTGCATAATGAATCTCAGCATATTTGTTTTATTATCACACTCCAAGAAAATGAACTGGTAAAAGTTTCACTTTTAGTTGTTACCCAGGCTCAGTTGTCTTTTGATTACAATTTCTTTTCACCTGGGGAATGTGCCTCTGAAACTGAAAGTACTGTTGTATTGGTCTCAAAGGTCAAAAGAGATAATGGTGTTATAAACTTTCACTGTTCAACATTAAAACAGTGATATTTAGGTTCAGATGTGTTTTTTTTTCTACAGAGACCTTGGTTTTACTCAGTTCCTTGACGAACACCCCAAAGCATTAATTCTAATATTTAAAATTGTATTGATCAAACACAAGAAAGAACAAGACATTAAAAAAAGCATTTATACTGAAACCGAGTGATTGATTATGCAAAACAAACTTAATCAAAACCTTTAAAGCAGTGGTTCTTAACCAGAGGTACATGTACCCCTGGGGGTATGCAGAGGTCTTCCAGGGGGTACATCAACTCATCTAGTTATTTGCCTGGTTTTACAACAGGCTACATAAAAAGCAAAGCCAGTACAAACTAAAATTTCATACCGACAATGACTTGTTTATACTGCTCTATATACTACACACTGAAATGTAACTACAATATTTATATTCCAATTGATTTTATAATTATATGGTAAAAATGAGAACGTAAACCATTTTTCAGTAATAGTGTGCTGTGACACTTGTATTTTTATGTCTGATTTTGTAAGCAAGTAGTTTTTAAGTGAGGTGTTACTTGGGGGTACACAAGACAAATCAGATTCCAGAAAGGGGTACAGTAGTCTGGAAAGGTTGAAAGCCACTGCTTTAAAGTCTCTCGTTTTTGAGGCAAAATACCAGTCTCTTATTTTCAGAACAACCCTTATTTTCAGAAAAGTAAAGAGTTAATTTTGTTTTAGACTTGATGTGTCCTGTTTCTAAAAGACAGACACAAGGTGGAGGACTGATAGGATAGACAAGGTGGGGGAAATACGGTTTTTGTTGGGGTCTTTGGAACACTGGATGGCTGGGTAGTCATGAATGGAGGATGCTTTGGCTGGCAGATCAATCAAAGCCCCTGTTACTAGGACCCTGAGTGACATTCTGATCAGGAACATCACCTGAGTGGGTCTTTCCCCCTGAGACAGGGTAGGACTGTGGTCATCTCATCTTGTTGTGCTGATGCAATGGAATTGATTTCAGGATTTTATGAAAAGCTCAAGAGACTGAGATATAGGATAGGAGGAAAGAAATAGTAGGGCAGAAAATAACACACCGGGCAAGGAAAGCAGAACAGGATCTTATTGCCTCTGTGGTGCTGGCAATTACGTATCCCCACTGGTGGGCTGAGGGCTGGATGCCATGATAATATGATTTTTGGGATTCACAAGTGAAAAACAAAGTTCCTTAAACAAGAGCAAGGCCTGCTGGTCTTGCTCTCAGGAAGAAAGTCTTTCAGTCTGGTCTTTTCTCTCCGTCTTGGGGTCAGGGAAGATGAGGGGAGAGGAGACAAGCTGGGATGGAAGATGAATTTTTTTTTCAAATCTCTTTTTAAGAAACCTAAAAAGGGGAAAATTGGACAACATTGTTCTCCCCTCATTATTTTGTCCACTAATTAGGCCTAATACCCAACAGACCAATTTTGGTTCATTAAATTTCCAGCTCCATATCATCTGTTTTTAACAAGCATAATTGCAACCGTCTTTGAGTTATATCACTGTGGCTTTTTTGTTTGGATTAATTTAGTCTCTCTGTCTGGTTCTCTTGCACCTGTTTATAACATTAATTATTGAAAGCAGCTAGCCTTATGTTCTGTTAACATTTATTACTATGGATTCTTGTCACATGTTATGAGCTTCCATATACTTTTTACAATTTGAGTACGTTTGTAGGCCTAGTTATCACAACAGGACTTGAAATGATTACCTGATTCACCCAGAATAATGATGTCCAGTTAGACCCCTCATTGCTTTGAATGTTTAGGGCTGAATCCTGCTCACCTTAATGACCATGGTAGTTCCTTTGATTTCAATGGAACTACTGACATAAGAGAAGCAGGATTTTGTCCCTGAATGTGGTCGCTAGAAAGAGGACAAACTATGGATGTTTAAGGAGTGTCAAGGATGCGTAGCTTAGAGTTGATTACTTTTATTATTTCTAATGGCACCTGTTCTAGGCATGCCCCTGAACAGAAAGAGTGCATGATCCCACTTCTGAGGAGCTTTCAAACCAGTCCTGCATCTTGGAACTGCTAGTGAGGACTCCTGACCACATGCAGATTCCTGCTGGTATCAGTGACACCCTTTGCAATCACAGGAGTCTGCGCTAGTAGATCCTGATGCAGCACTGGAGCCTAATGTTAGGCCTGATATCATGGGGGAGTAATAAAATGGTGAGGGATGACCAGGAAACATCAGTAAGATTATGTGGTTACTCAGTTAGGGCTCTTGCTTGACTTAATGATGTTAAGGGTTTTTGTTTGTTGGATTATTTTCGTCAGAGTAAGTGGATGTCTTATTTGGCTAATTTCATTAAGGTGTCATGACAGAAGTGGGTGTTAAGGAAGGACCTGAATGAGCAGATAGTGGCTTTGCAGATCAGCTCAGGAAGTTCATTCCATGTTTAGAGTGTGACCTAGAAGAAACCACAAAGATGGGTGTGGGAGGACAGGGTACTGAGTCTGGTGTCACTGATGGAGCAGAGGAAGCAGGGAGTGAGGGGCACCATAAGAAATAAGCCTGAATCAGTAGAAATAGGCAGGTAGTATTGGAGTGGAGATCCAGCTAAATTCTACATGACTGAAATCAGTAGGAGCTTTGCCATTAACTTCAATAATCAAGCCTATAATCATGAGCTTCTAAATTTACCCCCTAGTTGAGATAGATTGTTCCAGACCCAGACATTTCAGGTAGCATTTAAATTCACAGCAAATCGATAGTTCTAACCATGCTCTCTGAAGCATGAATTTTCATTCACACATTTCTTCTGCGAGTACACATCAAAGAATGTTCCCAATTAACACGGTTTTAGACATTCAGAGGGCTAGTTCACAAGCTAAAATTTCAATCTGGGTTGTAAAATATTAGCATGTTACATACAGTTGGAATTATGACTCCCAAGGGAACTGCTGAAAACTTGTCATTTTGTCTGTAGCATGAGCATAACCTCTTGAAATAATAAAAATACTTACAGTCGCACAAATTTGGTACTTCTCATGTGTTTTATTCTCCTAATGCCAGTGAGATAAACATTTCTGTCCCTATTTTACAGGTGGGAGAACTGAGGCAAAGAACTCCCAAAGCCATAGAGCAATAATTGTCAAAAATATGTCATTGAGAAATAAAGATATCGTCTTTAAGGGAAATCTGGGAACCCACTTTCTTATGGCAGTAATACTGTCTTTTGAAGAAGAAAGTTAAGTAAACAGTTGGTTAAAAAAAGACAGAGAAGAAATTTTGTTGGCATTACCACTTCTTCTGTGCTTTTCCAAGCCCGTTCTGTTCTCTTCACCATCTGAACTGAGTAGTCAGAGTGATTTATTCATAGTTTAATCTGAAAGGAGATTACACGTTTCTGTTTAAGAACAAGTTCTCAGAAGTTGGCAGGCAACACCCCCCTAAAACAAAAAACAAAAAAAAAAAAGCCCAAACTAATTCCTCCCCCCTCTCCCCCCCCCGGATCTAATCTTCTTGAGAACCCATAGGCAAGATTTGGGCTGGATAGGCTCATGTCCATTTGTATGGATTCTCACTGGTTTGCTGGCATGAAGAGTGCGTCTCATCATAGCGAGTGAGATAAGAGGCAGGCCAGTTGCTTGAATATATCTCAAGTCTGAGGAGGTGAAATTCTAATTAAAGAAAAAACAGGCAAAACAAACAATATTATCTGAATTCTGCCTCCTTTGTTACCTCTTGTAATTCTGCCTCTTACTCATGGCTGTCCAGAGTCAGACAGAACCAGGGACTAAGGGTATATCTACATTATGGTTATGTCTGTGTCACAGTAGTTACACCAGCATAACCCTATCAGATAGACATAGCAATGGAAGGTGTTTTCCTGTTGCTATAGGAACACTACCTCCCCAGATGACGGTAACTATATTGACGGAAGCATTCTTCTATCAACCTAGCTGCAGGTACATTGGAGGTTAGGTTGTCATAGGTATGTTGGTCAGGTGTGTGGATTTTTCACACCTCTCATAAATGTGTATATGTTGACCTAACTTTTAAGTGCAGACTAAGCCCAAGTGAAAATGTTCAGTATGACTTTTCCATGGAATCAGAGAAATCAACTAAACATAGCTTTGATGAGAAACCAAGTTAAAATGGATTTTGCTGAGCTGAATTGACTCTTGTGATCACATGGGATGCGTGAGCTGAAGCAGAAACATAGGAGAAGGTTGACATATAACCCAGGGATGCAGGAAAAACACTATGTGACCTCCATCATAAGACCTACTCTATATGACTTAAAATGAGATTCAGATTCAAAATACACACTAAAAATAGCAGCCTGATACAGTTCACAGATAGAGAAAGAGTTTGCTAAACACTTCTACAGAGAGTTCAAGGACAACAAAGAAACACAGTCATATCAGTACTAATGCACAGATACGGCTCAACCCAAAGCTGATTTTGAATATTCTTGCAGCTCATGTCAAGCAGTTCACACACTAAAGGTATGGTATGATTTTCAGAGGGAGGGTGCTCAGCACTTCTTGAAAATCAGGTGCCTTTAAGGTGTCTCAAGGTGAACACTCAAAAATCAAGGCATCCAAAATCATTATTCACTTCTGAAAATGTGGGCCAATCCCTATTACACTATCAAATAAGTTAACATTTCTTATTTCCTATTGTTTTGCTTATCAGTAGCTATTCAGATGGAAAGCCCTTTAACTTACACATATTACGTATTTCCCATTTGCTTCGCCTAGTTTACACTTCCATCCTATTTTTAAAATTAATTTTCTATTGAGACTGAATACACTAAAATCCATTTAGTCAGTTTCCCTAGTTCAATGTTTATCCTCTCTTGCATATTGTAATTTAATTTTTTTGTTTGTTTGTTCACAGGAACAGCAGGAAGAATTAATGCTACACTGGGAAGACGAACAAAAAGGTCCTTTCCATCTCATACCTGTGTGATTCTATGAATATATTGCATCTGAAATACACCATGTAGTTACCAGCTACCCCATACCTGAGTATGATAAAGGGCCCAATCCTGCCACCACTAGTCACATGCATAAAAACAACTTGCATAATGATTGTAGGATCAGGCCCTAAGGCAGCACGGGTTGGGCTGATTTCTACAACTCTTTTGCACCTTTTATGTGGAATTTCTGGGGACTTCACTTATGGGGAAAAGTGCAGAACTATTCCTGAACTTATGATGTTCCTTTACTCCAGCATATTTTCCTGTGGACACTCAAAGCCCTGTTTCTTCCATTTTGTGTGTGTAGTATCTTTCAGACTAATACTTCAGAAGCCAATATAGTCCTTCTGTACAAACACAGTTGAATGTGTGGCTTGTAAATTAAGTTGTAGTTTATTATATATCCTCTAGATACAGGGACCTGTTATGTGATAAACCAAGTGCCCTCAACTCCAACCTTACATTAGATATCAAGCCCATGTTAGGGTAATGGTGAAGAAAGGTATGAAGGACAAATTTTGGGGAGAGGGTCTCAATGTGGGGCTAAGTAATGGGACTGAGATTTATGTTGAACACAATCTGAACAGATTTTTGTATGTAAGAGTAACACAACATTTCTGGATATGGATTCATAGATTTTTTTCATACTTCATAGATTCCGAGGCCAGAAGGGAGCACTGTGATCATCCAATCTGACTTACTGTATCACTCAGGCACTGGAACTTCCCAAAGTAATTCCTAGAGCACATCTTTGAGAGAAACATCCCATCTTGATCTCAAAATTGGCAATGATGGAGAATCCAGCATGGCTGTTGGTAATTTTTTCCAGTGCTTAATTCCTTTCACCTTCAAAAATATATGACTTATTTCCAATTTGAATTTGTCTAGCTTCAAACTCTAGCCGCTGGATCAAGTATGGGGCTTTCTCTGCTAGACTGAAGAGCCCATTATTAAATATTTATTCCCAATGTAGAAACTCATAGACCATAATCAAGTCACCACTTAACCATCTCTTTTTTATGCTAAATAGAGTTAGTTCTTTGAGTCTATCATTATAAGGCATGTTTTCTAATTTGTTAAACATTCTTGTGGCTCTTCTCTGACTCTTCTCCAATATATCAAAATCCTTCTTGAATTGTGGACAACAGAACTGGACATACTATTCCAGCAGTGGTTGCATCAGTGCCAAATAAAGAGGTAAAATAAGCTCTCTACTCCTTCTCAAGATTCCCCTGTTTATGCATCCTGGGATCACATTAGCTCTTTTGGCCACAGCATCACACTGGGAGCTCATGTTCATCTGATTATCCACCACAACCCTCCAGATCTTTTTCAGAGTCACTGCTTCCCAGAATATAGTGTTTTTTCCTGAATGTATGGCCTATATTCTTTGTTTCTAGATGTATACATTTGCATTTAGCTGTATTAAAATCCATATTGTTTGCTTGCTCCCAGTTTACAGAGCAATCCAGATTGTTCTGTATCAACGGTCTGTTCTCTTCATTATTTACTACTTCCCCAATCTGTATCACTTGCAAACTTTATCAGTGATGATTTTATGTTTTCTTCAAGGTCATTGACAAAAATGTTAAATAGTGTAAGGCCAAGGACTGATTCCTATGGGACCCACTGGAAACACACCCGTTCAGTGATGATTCCCTGTTTATAGTTACAGTTTGAGGCCTATCAGACCTACCAGTAAGATAATTTTTAATCCATTTATGCCATATTAATTTGATATCATTCTAGTTTTTTTAATCAAAATGTCATGCACTACCAAGTCAAATGCCTTAGAGAAGTCTATTACATCAACACCTTTATTAACCAAACTTGTAATCTCATCAAAAGATATCAATTTAGTTTGAAAGTATCTACTTTCCATAAACCCATGTTGATTAGCATTCATTACATTACCCTCCTTTAGTTCTTTATTAACTGAATCCCGTATCAGACCCTCCCTTATCTTGTCCAGGATCAATGTGAAGCTGACAGGCCCATAATTACCTGGGTCATCTCATTTACCCTTTTTAAAAATTGGCACAGTGTTTGCTTTCTTCCAGTCTTCTGGAACTTTCCTAGTGCTCCAAGACTTATTGAAAATCAACATTAACAGTCCACAAGCTCCTCAGCCAGCTCCTTCAAAATTCTTGGATGCAAGTTATCTAGAGGTGCTGATCTGAAAATGTATGACTTTAGTAGCTTCTATTCTCCAGAGATACTAGTGGAATGGAAAGAGTTTTATGAACCTAAACTGAGAAACTATCATCTGTTTTCTCCCCAAACACAGAAGAGAAATATTTGCTGAACCCTTCTGCCTTTTCTGCATTATTATTGAAAATTCTAATATTTCCATCTAGTAATAGATCAATACCATTGTCAGGATTATTTTTAATAATAATAGGATTTTTCCTAATAATTTAAAAAAACCTCCTTTTTATCGTCCTTAACTCTACTGTTCATAGGTTTCTCCTTGTGTCCCTTGACTTCCTTATCAATTTTCTACAATTCTTAACTGATTTATATTCATTACTATCAACTGCACTTTCTTCCATTTGTTACATATATATAGTATAGCTGCCTTCACTTCCCCTCTAAACCAGGTTGCTTTCTAATTAGTATGGCCTTCTTCTTTGTTTGTGGGCTTGTGATTTTCGGGCATCTAGTAAGGTGTTCTTATGATTCCTCATAATCACTCACATTTTTCGATTAAATTCTTCCTCCCAGTTGATTTGGCTCATAAGTGTTTTCAGCTTTATGAAGTTGGCCCTATTGAAGGACCAAGTACATATATTACTGGTCTGGACTTTGTTCCACTTGCCCATTATCACAGTGATCAAGTCATGATTGCTTGCACCTAAGCTACCATTAATTTTTAGTTCTGTGATCCATTCCTCCAAATCTGTTCGAACAAGGTCTAATATAGAATTTCCCCATGTTGGCTGCAACACTTCTTGAGTTAGGAAGTTGTCTGACATGGGAGAGTTGCATGAAATGTACAGGGACAGGATGGTTTTTCCTTTGTTATTATTGTAAATGTGTTTTTCCCCTCACTTCCCAGCCCTGCACTCGAATCACAATCCTGTGTTTATGTCTTCAGTCTGATGGCAGGAATATGGATGGGATTATCAAGCATTATGGGCCAGATACTCAGTCCTGGTTAAGTCCCCTTTGTGCAGCTCCAGTGCAAAGAGGACCTAACGCTACTTTGGCTTAAGAGGAGTTTGAGGATAAGAAGAGGGGGGTGTTGGTGTAGGGCTGGAGAACAGTATGCTATGGTTATCCTACAGGTGGAATGGTTTTTTAGGTGTTCCATATGTGCAGAAACCAAACTACAAAATTTGGTATAAACTATACACTTGCATTTATACAGCGAGACTGTATTTGCTTCAGTAGGGTTGAGCTACATCTTGTCTGAAAAGCACTATACAAAAATAAATGGAAAACGCAGGTCCACTTTGTAATGGAGGAAAGTCATGGAGATCCTGCTCAGGGCAACTCCCTCACCTATGCACAATACAGAGCACTGGTCCTGTGGCACTTGATGCATGCCACTGCTCAGAGAACTTTATGTTTTTGGAAGATGGAAGTTCAGTGTGAGGGTCTGCAATTACACTGATCCCTTGGTTAGAACCTTCTACATGGCGTCTGCTGCTGTACAGGTGCTCTGAGGCTTTTGGAGAAAATTCCCCATTGCTCTCCCCTTTGCACAGCTCATCAACTCACACTCTGCCAAGCAAGAGACAATTTGGCCCAATGGTGTTACATCCCTAAATATTCTTACATGTGATAGCTACAGAGACATTTGTCAGATAGGAGAGTAATTACAGAAGCACTCTAAATTCTTTCACAGCATATACACAAACATACAATAATTGGAGTGTAAAGAAGTGTTGCTGAACTTTGTGAGGTTTGGTAAGGTTTCGTTATCTAGGAAAGGAAGTTATAATACAATGTTTATTCTTACACATTCTTAGAAGTGTTAAGAGGATTTCATCAGAAACAGTCAACATAATTAGATCTCAACTCAACAGCTTTATTAACACACACATGTGACTTTATCTTTAGATCACTAGTGAACTGGTTATGTGAGCTTTTGTAGCATTCAGAGACTTCTGCACTTTCATTAAATCCAAGGCTGTAGGCTGCATTAATCATATTAAAATTATGCACTACTCTGCAATGTTCAGGTGGGGTACTGATCTAATATGAACAGCTGGTTACCCGATACTGTCAAGTGGAATTTCTTTTAATGATAACAGAGGGCAAACTGCTTAGCATGAGCTTTGCAATTTCCTTGAAATACAGTCAGCCTAGGAACAGAAAATAAATGTTATCTTTTGATCCTTTAAGTGCAAGTGTGTTTTATAGTCATGGATGGGAAAGTGTAACTTTTATTAAACTTGCAAGATCCCACAATCAAAGCAATACTGAGAGTTCCCAAGTGCTACTCAAGGCTATGTAAATATTTTAGCAGAGTCATGTACTCCAAGCTGATGTGTCATTTTTAGGTGTCAGAAATTGCAGAGCAAATCTCGGGATGTTAGTCTCTTGCTGCCCAGCTTTAGAAATGTCTCTCTTGTATATATGTGGGGGTTTAAACACATTTTTGTGAAAGAAAACTTAGGAGACAAAGAAGAAAAATTATTTTACTTAAAAAGCTGACTGCAGTTTGGAAGATATGAAGTTACCTCTCTTCTTCACACAAAGTCTGAGTAACAGAGCGTTATTTTGGGAACTAAGCCCCAGTCTAGCAAAGAGCTCTGTGTGGATGCACTCCAATCTCCCTGCAAGATCTGGGCTTTAGTAGAGATGTAGAGAATGGACTCCACCCTCTGCCCTCAATCTATAGGGATTAGTTATGCAGCAACACCTGTCAGCAGGAATAGCAGCTGCTAAACTACTGGTGTAGAACTAGGAGTTCCTGGCCATTGGATTTATGCAAGCGTGGATTCAGCATGTGGCCCACTTTCCCAAAGCACAGGGGCTTGAGGTCTCAGCTTGCACTTCCTCTCCCATCTCCAACATGTGCCAGGATCCCATAGGGCTTCTGAGCGGAGGAGCCCCCACTCCATATATCAGCAGCATGGTGATTAAGGACCAGCCCTGCCACATACACAGGTACACGTTCACCCTGCCTCCTCATTCTACTATGAAACTTGAAATGTTCCATGATATTGTTTAGCTTTGGTGTGTTAAGATCTTTTGCAGATCTTCTAAACTTCTATCAATCAGTTTCTGGGGTTGTAACAAGCTCCTTAAGAGGAAGTAGGTTTTGCTACCACAGACACTGAGGAAAATTGCTTTCTGTTTGTCCTTCTCTATAAACTCATTTGCAAGTAAATAGTGGCCCAATCTTTCAATATCTTGCTGCCAATCCTCATTTTCTGCATTCAACTCCTCAATTTTACCATAAATTGCCATGCTTATGATTTTCCTTGTCAGTTTTGTAAAGGGAGTGCTCGGTGCACAAGAGAGACTCTTTACATACAGTACTGCAGGCTGGGAACGTGCTGCTTTATTCAGCTATATACAAATAGAATGGAGGAAAATATACTAGCTAAACAGGAGGGATATTATGGCTACAAACTGTGATACTCTGGGTAATTTAGTTAACTCCTTGACCATTTTTCTACAGAGAGGTGATAGGAAATTCTACCCCAGCCCCTAGTCTAACTGGAGAATGGGAATGCCACTTGGGAGGAGTGCAGTCTTGTCCAGATGGCTAATAAGCATAGAGTCAACCAAGGGAGACAGAACCTAGCTCAGGGCAACGTGGACTGTTTGTTAATTGGCTGAGTTAAAGTTCTTTTGTTTGTTAACATCTGAAGCGCTTGTTTTGTCCTTGCCACACATGGGATACTGGGATATCTCTGTGTGTTGTAGTTACGTCTGGTTAAATTCCTACCTCCCCAAAGGTTGTAGGAGGATTCTTCATCCCAAGGCAATGGGGTGGCAATTTGGGACAACCTAGCCAGTAGCAGAGCCCCAGCCCCATGTGGAAGGGATGATTTTTATCAAGGAGGTTTAAGTGGCAACACTAAGACGATTTTCACATTTCTAAACTCTTTGCACACTTTTAATCAGTAATTTTTATACTAGTTAGAGGTGCAGGGTGAGGGCAAATTTCACTCCCCATGACATGAAATTGTAGTTTAAAATTGCCACTGCCTTTTTCCTAAATGAACAGCTGCATGTAGCAAGTATAATACAGAATTTAGCAATTTTGAAAAGAGTTGGAATTTTAAAAGTTGCTTTGGTCCTTTCCCCAGCCCCAATTGGCATTTTCCTCACTGAAACTGCAGAAATGCAACTTTTGTGTTTTGTCCTCTGAGTGGGCCTAGCCTCAGAAAGGTGGCCCCATTCATTGGGTGATGAGGATATTAATTTCATTTGACATGTAGTTACTGATTTCCAAGTTGCTTTATTGGGGTTTGTTTATATAATATAAGTATTCAAAATAATCAAATTAGGAATTAGAATACCTTTTAATGAGCACTGTTGTGGCTTTTTAAGGTACAAAAAGCAATAAGCAAAGAGCAAAATATAAAGCACTGTATTTGCAAGGTGAAGCTGGCTATACCACTTACAATCTGTATTGATACAGCTGTTTTGGACTGTCCTGTCCAGTGTCAATAAATACACCCTTATTTAACAACCTGGCCCCCTAAGAACAAACTATACCAATTTAATATGCCCCAACTGTAATGCTGCAAATACTTTGATTGTTTTCTGCCAAATAGCTTGATTTTATTTAATGCAGCACAATTATTCATTAGGAAGATGTAAGCTGTCTCATGTTTTACCGCAGGTTTTTAGAGCAGATTACACATTTGACAGTTCCCCTGTGTGGAAGCGAGGCCAGCATGAATATTGAAGAGTGCCTCACTGAGCTAATCCTTTCCAGCAGCAAGAACAATACTGTGTTTTTCCACCCCTCCTGACCCAGTTAACTGTCCCCTCCTGTATCTTGCTGTAGCTACTGCCACAATCTACATAAGCTTTATGTGTCATGGACAGAGAGACTGTTTAATGTTTCATATTTTATAGGAAAAGAGTCCAGTCCATGATCTGATCTAAGTGTTGCAAATGGAGTGAAGTGGAAATCAATTTTCACCAGTTTTACATGATCACATGGTTATTCCAATGGTCAGGCTGTAAGGATGACCAAAACATTTTAAGAACACACTCTAATCAAAGATCAAGACTGACTCGCTCAAATAAAGACGGGCAGCAATTATTCTTTACTTACATATGACCAGATCATTAAATCCTTTCTCCTGTTGTAGCCCGTCTTTATTTAACCAACTCCCCCTGAAGTCAGAGAGTTGGCCCATAGCAACTATATAGGGTATACAACATTTGCTAAATATATAGGGCCAGTTTACCAGCAGCGCTGAGGTGAAAACTTGGTGTAGTTAAGGTGAGAGAGAGAGGTGGAAAGGTGGCTCTGAGCACCTTTTGCTCCCCTGTTCCTGGGACAGCTGGGGGCTCAAACAGCTGCTGACATAATTTAAGCTGCTTTAAATTACACTTGGTGTAGTGGTCCCAGCTAGGGACTGGGCTGAGAACAGGGCACGGAATCCATCTTTACCTGTGTAGCAAATCACCATGTGCCCCAGTGGACTTTTTCTGCTCTGTGCTGATTGGCTATTTGCTCCAACCCTTCTCCTTTCCCTTCCTCATCACAGTCCCTTCACTTTAGCTTCACCCCACGCCTGCCCCTCATACCCACTTCTCCTCTGACTTGTCCCTCTCATCTCCTTTCTTTCCCTTTCCTTTCCATTTAGCTTATCCCCACTCAAGAAAGCCCACTCCCCAAAATAATTGTGGAACTAACATGACGTTTGCTGCCATCACATTGTTCACTCTGCTTGTGTGTTCTATTCTTTCTCCCACCCTATGTCTGTCTTATATATTTAGGTGGTAAGCTCTTCAGGGCAGGGCCGGTCTACTACTCTGTGTGTGTGCAGTGCCTAACACAATGGGGCCCTATTCTTGGCTGGCTCTTAGGCCCTATCATAATAAACATCACTAATAATGTCTTGATGACTATTAACAATAAAAATAATAAACAACAACAACATATTGTTGGCTCATTGATTTAACAAGAAGACTTGAGATTTAACAAGAAGATTTAACAATAGATCCTTTAAACTAGTAACTTGTTCTAGTTTGCAGAAATGAGTGGTGTCTTTTTCAGGGCAGATTCTGGCTCTAAAAATAGTCATTTTAAACAGCATAATTAACTTGTTTTCCAATCAGAAAAACGAAGAAACAACTCTGTAAATCAGCCCACAGTGTTTTGGATGGATTGTAAATTACCTGGGGACAAATGATCTACATTAGCAAATATCTGATCTTTTTTTAGAATTCAGATTGGAGAGCAGCTGTTAGCTAGGGAGTGGGTTCCTGGCACACTTATTTACACCTTCTAATTTGTAAGGGAGAAAAGGCAGCAGCACGGATGAGCCCTAAGAGGTGTACATAATACTAACTACTTTGAAAATCAATTTTTTTTGTGAATTCAGCTAGAAAGCATCAAATTACATGTATGTTTAATCTCCATAGAGCACCATGGTGAACGGTTTAGGCTGAAGTAGCGAGGTCTCACTTTTTGAAAATTGCGTATGAGGATTTCATTTACATTCTTTTATTCATGGCTAATAAGCACTCAATCTTATTTTAAAGTATAATGATAAATATGCTAATACACTTTTTTTGTTCTATCCACAAGTAATTGAACATCTTATTGCTGTGCACTGGGCTGGCACATGAGAATAGCTAATGCTGGGGTTCATGCACTCTTTTATTTCAACAACACAGCATGAACACGACCTATTAAAAATGAAACTAGGCCTGGCACCCAGCCAGTTGTTCATCATCCTGCTTGCTCACACTGGGCCCAGTTTTCTGTTGCTCTCCAGTCTCTTTACTCTGCAGCATAAAAGGGGAGGAAATCCCCACCCCTCCCACCAGTATTTCTAGTAAGGATGTTCTCCAGCTGACACAGGGTTGCAGGAGCAGCTCTAAGACTTCTGCCAACCCTTGGGATAGGAGCATGTCGGGAAGGGAAGGGGAGTATGATTCATGGTTGTAGGGCTGCTGTACTCCTGCCCTTCTGTACTTCTGAGAACACATAGAAGGGAACAGAGCATAAATCTGAACAAGCTTGGGGCTGCTCTAATTGATGCTGGTGGTTGGGGAGGGTACTTTTAGTTCCTAGAATACAGGGAGCACAAAGGTAGCTTTAAACTATCTTTGCTCCCTCTCCCCTGTATTCCTGCACTGTGGGAATGGAGTAACAGAGAACCTAGGCCACTGATTTCAGCTAATATCCTTAACAGCATTGTTAGGAAAGGGGAATCCAAGTATCTAGCCTTTGACCAAGTGTCAGAGCCCCTTATACCTGATTCTTGCTTCCTCCTTCTTGGGATTAGAAGTCACTGGCTGTTTCTCAGACATGCCTATCAATAGTTTCAATTCCAGTGGTTGCCCTGTCTAGATAAGCATTTCCCGTTATATTAAATAAAAGCAAACTTTATTTGGTGTTAGAAAATAAAGAAAAATCACAAAGTAAAAGGTAAATGCAACTAACCTCATCTAGTTAGATATTACAACAAAGCACTAACAGAAGGACACAATTACTATATATTAAAGTGTGAATGACAGCATGCTGTAGTATCACAAAGTTTTCATTCAGGGTATATCTACATTACAGAAGTGCAGCCTACACTGATATAGCAGATTTTTCTGCCAGTGCAGGGACACCATCTGGCTGAATGAAATTAGCTATGTTGATGGAAGCCTTCTTGCATCAACATAGCTGCATCTATATTGGGGTTATGTTGCCATGGCTATGTCACTCAGGGCGTGTTTTTTGTCACATCCCTGACCGACATAACTGTGCTGATACAAATTTTCAGTGTAGATCAGGCCTCAGGGCATCACTTAGTTTGTCTTTGGGAGTCTGTGTTTCTTGTTTTAGCCACGAAGGGCATGTCTACACTGCAGTTCCACACCCATGGCTGGTCTGTGGCAGCTGACTTGGGCTTGCTGGGCCTGGGCTAACTGGCTGTTTAACTGCAGGGTAGATGCTGGGGCTGGAACGTGGGCTGTGGGACCATCCTTCTAGTGTTACACTGAAGATAAATTACTCTAAGCAGAACTTAATTCTTACTAGCCAATAGTAAAAGAAACGCAGGGCTTGTCTACACTTAAAACTGCTGTCGTGCTTCAGTGTAGAAACTGCCTATGCCATTGGGAGGGATTCTCCTGTCAGCACAGGTAATACACATCCCTGAGAAGTGGTAGCTAGTTTGACGGAAGGACTTAGGTTAGGGTTGCCATGTGTCTGGTTTTGGACTGGAATGCCTGGTCGAAAAGGAACCCTGGCGGCTCCAGGCAGCACTGCTGACCGGGCTGATAAAAGTCTGGTTAGCACAGGGCTAGTAGGCTCCCTACCTGACTCTGTGCAGCTCCCTGCAAGTGGTGATATATCCCTTGGCTCCTAGATGGAGGAACAGCCATGGGGGCTCCATGCGCTAAACCTAACCCCACCCCAAGCGCCAGCTCTGCAGCTCCCATTGGCCAGGAACCATGGCCAGTGCAAGCTGTGGGGGCGGCGCCTGCAGGCGGAGGCAGTGCACAGAGCCACCTGGCCACACCTCTGCCTAGGAGATGAGGGACATGTCACCACTTGAAGGGAGCCACCCAAAGTGAGCGCCACCCTGAGCCTGCACCCAAAACCCCTCCTGCACCCCAACCCCATGCCCATACTCTGAACCCCTCGGCCCCAGCCTGGAGCCCCCTACTGCACCCCAAACCCCTCATCTCCAGCCCCACCCCAGATCCTGCACCCTCTGCCAGAGCCCTCACCCCCGCAAACACCCCAACTCCCTACCCCAGCCTGGAGCTTCCTCCTGCACCCTGAACAACTAATTTCTGGCCCCACCCTGGATCCCGCACCCCCAGCCCAGAGCCCATACCCCCTCCCACACCCCAAACCCCTGCCTTAGCCTGGAGCCCCCTCCCACACTCTGAACCCCTCATGCCCAGCCCCATCCCATAGCCCACACCCCTTGCACAGAGTCCATACCCCCTCCCGCACCCCAATCCCCTGCCCCATCATGTGAAAATGAGTGAGTGAGGGTGGGGGAGAGTGCACGATAGAGGGAGGGGGGATGGAGTGAGTGGGTGGCAGAGCTTCAGGGAAGGGGAGGAACAGGGGTGGAGCCTCGGGGAAGGGGTGGGAAAGGGGACAGGGCAAGGGTGTTCAGTTTTGTGCAATTAGAAAGTTGCCATCCCTAACTTTGGTCTACACATCTGGCCCTGCTACTATACTTTCTTTGTTGCGTGTGTTAGAAATGCAAATTAACTGCTTTGGACTATCACATTTTATTTAAATGTTTTAAATCACCTTTTGAAAATTAGCCCTGAAAAATCTCCTTTGTTGAAACTATTTCATTTCTTAGATGGTTTACTCAGGATTTTTCAGCTACATATTTTAAACAATCTGAGGCAAAATTCAAATTTTATTTTTTTGTAACTTCTATTCTACAGTTCTCCAGGCTTGTGGCTCAATTTATTGGACTGTCTAAAAACGCCCTTTAATATTTTTTTCCTGAGTGCATTTTTCCCTTGTACCTTTAGCATTTCTCAGCTGACTGCTTTGACAGTCAGTGGAAAGAGCTGAAATTATCAACTGGAACGAACAAGCGCTGTTATTTCTACAGATTTTTACTCTCTGCAGAACAATGTGAAAATGGTGACCCATTTTTCCCCGCTTCTTCTTGGGATTAAAGGTCAATACCTTGAGAATCCAGAAACTACCACTAACTGGTAATGATTTTTTAAACCAGAGGTGCTTAGTGTATTTCTTCTACACACATATCATTACAGACAGTTACTTCTTCAAGCAAGAATTCACTGCATTGCTCTTTAAAAACTCTATAGCAATTATTAATAAGACATTGAAAGAAAACATGAAACACGGGTCTTCTGTACAGAACATGTATTCGCAATTTTTAGTTACACATGTGCAACTCCAATAAAGTCAAACAAACCCTAGAATTTGGCCCTACAGCTCTTGTCCAGTAATAGCTATTAAAAATAACTAGCCATACAAGGTGAATGGAGAGCCTCATGTAAATCCCTGTGGTAAGTGGCCTCTGCCTGCACCCCTACCCATGAAGTAGGGGAGTGAGCCATGGGGGACATGGTACTAGTTTTGCGTCTGCAGAGATCTACTGGCTGGGAGTGGAAACCTCCCTGTAGGGGGAGACGAGCTATGACCTTGATCCCAGTATGTTGGCTGGAGTAATAGCTACAGCCAGCCTCTAGATTAGAATATAGGCTGGATTTCACCCCACCCACAGCCTGGTGTGTCTCTATTTTCTAAAACACATCACTCTTTTTTGAGCAGAAGAACTCAGTTTATTTATTCCATCAGCCTTGAGCTCTTTTTTTCAGATGAAGCAAGTAAACACTGTCCATTTGTTAGTCAGCCATGTGATCGTGTTCCATTCCAGAAGTCACTGCGACTCTTCAGAATTGGAAACATATTTTTCAAGACCTGAAAGCAAGCACTCCTTACATTAATTACAAATTCTCAAAGCTGAGAAGGCTTGGGGGTTTAAGTAAAGGAAGTATAACATTTCTCCTAAATACTTTCTTGACATTTTAAGAAAGGTACAGAATAAAATGGAGAAAAAAAAACAAAAAACCCAGACCTCCATGCACATACAGCATATTGTTTCCAAGTAACATCATAATCTAACATGTTCTGCACACACACAGCACGGTATCACCAGAGATGAAAATTTGCAACCATCAATCTCTGGACATAAATATCTATTTTAGAACAACCAGCATGTTATGACTCATAAAATCTCAGAACATTCTTTATCATTCTGTCATGAAAACTCCCACTACCTTCAAGTTGAAAATCAACAGCTTATATCCATTTAAATCATAAATCTTCCTAAGTCCCTTTAAAATTAGAAAATTGCAACTTTGTTCTCCTAAACCCTCTTACTCCTTCCTTGTTGTTATCACCATTTGCGGTGGTGGTTTGGAATTTCTGCAGCTCCTGCCTGCAAATAATAAACAGAAGAAGATGAAGAACTGTGACTGCTGTTGGAAGTATATAAACCGACAGCTTATGAGATCATGGGACATGAGATATTTCTAATGTTGTTCTTAGCAGCCAAACGAAAGTCAATACATGCACAAAACCTTCATATTCTATGTACCCTCTGCCCTTTAATGTCAGTGTGAGCATTGGCATGGTGCAGTCTCCGCAGGAGCACAAAGGGATGTTTCTTTTCTTTCCCCTCACAGGTAACCTTTATTCGAAGCCTTCATTGAACATCACTTGTCATATCAATACCTCTTTTGCTTTGCATTAGATTCAATGGATTCTCTCATAGGCAAATGTTGACACTTCCTTATTTGAGACCTGCCTGTGTGGGCGTTACATTTAGCCACAGACCCTGAGTAGGGGTGATGTGAAATGGTGCCACTCCAGGAGGATCCTGGAAGGTTGTGCCTACCTGAGGCATCATCTCCCCCAGTGCTGCTTCCTGCCCATGGGAGGTATGCAATTCTCTAGCACAGTGGTCTTCAACCTGTGCTCCACGGCCCCCTAGGGGTCCGCAGACTATGTCTAAAATTTCAAAAAGGGTACGCACCTCCATTCGAAAAATTGTAGGGGTTCACAAATGAAAAAAAATGCTGCTCTAGCAGTTTACAAACATTATTCATTTAAGGCCAGATTCTGATTCCCTTACTCATATTTTGCAGCACCTGATTTCATGCATGGTCCCACTGAAGCTGATGGGTCTATTTGTGGGAAAGGCTGCTATCCAGTGTGATTAAGGGGATCAGAATCTCACCTGTATGATGGGGAAATGTAATCCAAAGCTATAACATGTAGAGTACTAAATTCTCGTTTACAATTCTATCCACACAAACATACATCCAAGACAACAGATGCTCCTGATTACCACTTTTAAAACTCTTATGCTCAAATTCTGGGCAGGTGGACAGGGATTAGAATAAGTAGGGTTCATTCTAAGAGGTGAGTTTGCTGCCTTTTTTCTCCCTGCTAGCATGCCTATAGAAAAGCAAGGGGAATAAAAGGCAGGCCTGAAACTTTATGGCTTTTTTTGCTCCTAGGGAAAGCTGATAGTTGTAATCTGTTTGCAAAGGATGCTGAGAATTGTAGTCTCCTGGCATGATGTATGAGCAGCAGGAGACTTCACTCTTTTGTGGGAGGAGCCTTGATTTGATCCTATATAATACAGCCTTCTTCCCTTCCCATTTCAGCCTAGGGTCAGAGCTTCATGGGCACAGGCATTGCCTTTAGTATGTAGGCAGGTAAAAGTAACTGTTGGTTGCATCTTGTCTTTGATATTTTGCTTAGTAGTTTGTCTTTTTAAATTGTTTTATTGTTTTTTTACTATTACCATTTACCAGGCAATGGAATAAGGTTCGAACTATAGCAGAGGTCTCTCTCTTTCATTCCAAAAGAAGGTTTCCACAGAATAGTGGTTTTTTTAAATGTGACGTACTGTAAATTATTATTGCAAATAAATGATTGTTTTAAAATCTGCTTGATGCGGAGCTGTGGGGAATACGTGAAACATCCTAAGAAGTATATATTTTTGAAATTTTTTAATTCTAGAGTTTGGAAAGATTGTGACAGTTTAGTTTAGAGCAGAAACTAATAAGAGAGGAGCTAATAGAGGTATACAAAATAATGAATGGCACAGAGAAGGTAAACTGTGTGCTCCTACAAGAGTACAGGGGGAATTCAATTAAATCATACAGTGATAAAAGGAAATACTACTCAAACTCCACCCCCACCCTCAAATTGATCTGTGAGACTCATTTGCCACAAGTGAGGCTGAGAGGTTAGCAGGATTCAAAAAACCATTATACACTTATATAAATGAGCATCCATGGTTACATAAAGCAGGATAATTTTTCCTAAAGGGATGAAAAACCTTCTGCTTAAGTGTATAAGTCAACTACTAATAGTCTGGGGTTAGAGAGAAACTGCCCATATGGGCAGGTAATTCCATAATTATCCATTATGGGATGTCTTGCAACTTCCTCTAAAAGCATCTGGTGCTGGCCTCTCTCAGATATGGGATACTGGACTAGATGGATCAACTAATCTTTTATGCAAACACCTGGGCCCAAAAAGCCTCCCCTCATCCATGCAGTATTTATGCAACACCTTGCTGTGTGACACTTTGGCAAAAGAATGTGAAATAGTTCAGCGAGGTTTCCATTATGCTGCTAGCTTATGCACTGCTGTGTAATAAAGTACATCTGTCTGAACTTTTTAATGCTGTTTACAGGAGTGCTGTGTCACTGTGCCACTCTGGTATGGGCACAGAATACTTAAAATGCAGGGTCCCTGCAGAGATTTTGATCTCTTCAGGAATCAAGAACACTTAATGTAAATTGGTACAAAAGGGGTATATAGCCTGCTCAAGTCAGGACAGCAGTTGGCTCTTTGATTCGATGAAACTGTGAACACAGAGGGATAGATGAGCTATATGTCATGGGACCATCCATGGATCAGTATTTTTGGAATCCCCTTTTGCATAACACAGACTGTCCAGTGCCTCACATAGTCTAATAAAAATCCTGCTATGAACCAAAGCTCACTTTGTAGGGAGAGTTTTGAAGAAAAGGGAATAATTACTTTGGGGATCCAGGTATGGAACAATTTTCTACTGGAGATCAGGTGAATCCAGAGTCCTTTAGGAAACATTGCAAAACTTTCCTATTTGAGAAAGCCTTTCCAGCGTAAGTAACACTATTAGTATGAACACCCCTTAATTCTCTTCACAGGCCCTGCCCCCAAACAAACCCTATCCCAAGCAGAGTTTTGAGTCCAAAAGGGAAGAAGTGCTGGAGACGCCATGAAGTCCACTAGGGACTTAACTACTGCTATTGATTTTACACGGCGATGGGTGGCAGTATCAAGCTCTAAAATAGATAAATAGCTTCAGTCCGGGAAGAGAGGCAGAAATCTATTCATGCCACATAATGTAATATACTTCACTGTAGGAACTTGTCCAACTCCTCTGTAAAAGTCCTGGCACCTGGGCTCCAGCCCAAGTCTGGAAGTCTACACAGCAATGAAACAGCCCCACAGCCCTAGCCATGAGAGCCCAAGTTGGTTGACACAGGCCAGCTGCAGGTTTTTATTTGTTGTGTTGACATACCCTCTAAGTCCACTCAGAGTAGAGTTGTTATATAAAAGAACTACACATCTCAGCAATCAATAGTGCTGCAGCCCCCATAAACTTGGGGTGTTTTATAAAAATGGGACGGGCTATTTTTTAATGGAAAATAAGCAATATTCAGTCACAAGTTGCTGTTTCTACTATGGACATTTCAGGCCAAAGGCTAAAAAAAGAAAAAAATCATATCCTAAGCACAACTGTCAGGAAGCCAAAAATGCAGTGATGTTTTATGACATATATATGGTGGAGTTTGGGGAAACCTTGATGGTTGACATCAAAGTGATTGGTGACTACTGCAGAAACCAGGAATGCCAGTTCTGTAGAATCATAGAATATCAGGGTTGGAAGGGACCTCAGGAGGTCATCTAGTCTGGCCTGCAGAGCCTCCTGGCTGAGGCATCTCCCTGTGCTGGGCCTGCTGCCCAGGGTCCCCCCTCGCTCTCCCCAGCTGCTCCCCAACCTGGCTCTGGACTGCTCCAGCCCCAGCTCCAGCTCCACTCTGTCTTAGCTGCAGCCCCACTCTGTCTCAGCACGGCTGCTACTCTGCCTCCAGCTCCCTGGGCTGCTTCTTTGGCCCCTCTGCCTCTGGTTGCTACAGCTCTGCAGGCTGCTTCTGTGACTCTGCTCCCAGCACTGACCTGCTTCCTGGGCTGCTTTTCTGGCCCCTCTGGCTCTGGTTGCTGCAGCTCTCCTCCCAGGGCAAGTCTGCTCTCTCTGGGCTGTGCCTCTGGCTTTGGGGCTGCAGCTCTGCTCCCAGGACAGGGTCTGCTCTCTCTGGGCTGCTTTTCCGGTCCCTCTGGATCTGGCACAGCTCTGCTCCCCAGCTCAGCTTGGGCCCCTGTTTTCTCCTTAGCTCGGCCCCACTCTGTCTGACCCAGGCAAATCCAGCCTCCTGACTCCCTGATTAGTCTGCTCGCCCTGTCATTCAGGGTGACCTGGAGCATTGGCCTCCCCCCATTGTTCCTGGGGACTGTCAGTCTCAGGGTCCTGATTTCCCATCGACCCTTCCCGTTTTAGTACTGGGAGCTAGACAACCAGAACACCCTCACCGAATGTTAGTAAGGGGGCAACAGTCCCCTTACACTTAGTAGCGAAATCACTTTTTCTATTTGTAACTAGGAGCTAATTCCAATGGCTCCATGAATCCTGGAAAGAGGCTGGGGTTTACAACTGTCTTGATCTGTTTTTATTGTCACAGCTGAATCTTTCCTAATGCCCACAACAGATACTTGGCACTCACTATAGGGTAAATTTGCTTACCCTGCCAACAAACTCTTACTTTAGGTGTATAAATTACTCAGGGCAAATGGCTGTGTGCCCAATCCCTCTGTATTATTAGATGTAAATGCAATGTGTAATCCAAGGTGGACCATGTAAGAGTCAGGCTTTACCCAGTTATTGATTTCACTTAACTATCAAATGATCAAAAATCAGCATAGGAATTATATCTGCGCTTCTTGTATTTGTTTCTTTTTAATTACTTACGTGTCTCCATCCTCATATTGTCTGCCTAGATAGATACTATAGAAAGATGACATTTGACAAAACGGGGGTAATTAAGAATAACTATTACTGTAAATAATTACTTACTGGACACTACCTTCAACTGAACTATCAATAATATCATGAATAGAAACCTTTGTACCATGAACAGAAACATCACAAGGAAGCAGACTGCTTAAAGCTGGGAGAGCAAGTCAGTTATGAACATTATGAAGTAAAGTGTTGACAATGTCACAGTTCTGTTTTACTGTAGGTCCCAATCCAGCAAAGCATTAAAGCTTGTGCTTAACATTAAGCTCGGATATGAGTGGCCCCATTGCTTACATTTTTTTCCTCCATCTACATCAGGGCCCTTGCTATCTCAATTATAGGTGCTGTAAAAATGACCAAGATAGCTAGAGCAGACTCATGCTGTCCTCCAGCACATCAGCATGGAGGGCTAATACCACTGAAGGTGAAAGAGGGGTTTTGTAGTCTAAGACTCCAGTCCATCTCTCCTTACATTCACAAGGCATTTTCAAGTTTTCCACACCTTTCAGTAGCCCAGTGACTACTTGGAACATCTTTGTTCAGCTCATTGCCAGCCTCTCAAGGGGATACTGTCAGTTACCAATGTTAGAAAATAGCTACCTCATTTAAATACCCAGCTGTAATTCACAATCCCACTGCTAATTGCTTGGGGTTAGGAAGAAAGTTTCTCTCGTGGTGTGCTTTTCATAATTACAAAGTTTATTGTACTGTCCTTTGAAGCATCTGATCCAGCCATCTCATAGGAACAGAAAGCCATGCTAGTTGGGCTCCTGGTCTGATCTGATGTGGCAGTCCCTATGGGTATAAGGAAGAGCAGAATCTGTCCTGCTGAAAGGGTTAACAATGCTAGTTATTGCTTGTATCAGTTGTCATGCATTCACTGCATATTGCCACTTAGATTCCCTCTCCTTGATATTGTCACAACAAATTAAAGCCTTATCCTGCAAACACTTCATGCATTGGAGCAGCCAAAGTTAATAACATGCATGAGTGTTTGCAGGGTTGGGGCCTAAGAGATTAACATCTAGACAAACAACTACATAAAGTGACCCACTTTGAGAGGAAAGGGGAAAGGATACCCGTATCAGGTCACTTTAGTTGGCTCAAATGGTAACACTCACCAAGATGTTATCTCTTATCTCTTTCCAACATATCTTTTCCTCTCTCTCCCTATGTTACTAAAAGCCCACAGATGCAAATGCTAATATGTGAAACTGGCAAACATCCAGTGTTTTCAATCTGCTGTGGCCATGGCACTGAACTCTGGTCACAGAAACAGCTGTCTGCCACCTGAGTGTCATAGATTTACTCTCTGCAGATTCAATTCTAGAACAAAGTGTGTCATTTTCAAAGATTGAGGGCTGTGATTATGGGGTGGTAACATAAGTTTTTTTAAAAAAGGAAGGAAGTGGCATATTGCTGTACACTGTCACCCACTCAGGAGCTCCAGTAGCCCAGTTCGCACCTGCTTCATTAATACCCTTTATCCACGAGGGCTGGGATTGGACTCTTCTCTGTGGCAGCTGTTAGTTTACAGATCAAAATATATTGGGTAGAAAGGCTGCTATTTACAGAGCCTTCAGCTGAGGGAGAAATAATAAAACAGACGTTTGTTTAGCATATAACTGCAAGAATAGATCAGTAATTTTCTGCCCACATGTGCTTTGCCTGGTTGTTACTAATCATCCAATTGGAAGACAGTGTATTACGATTACTAGGGGAGAAGATGGGGGAATTTTTCCAGCAATGACCAAACCACTTTGGGGTTTTATTTGACATACTTTTCCCCAAGGATAAAAACTCATTTAAAATCTGACTTTTTAGACAGGGGCAGATTTAGAGTTAATGGGGCCCTGTGCACAGCTTCATTTTTGAGGCCCTCCCCGCTCGGGACCCAGCCAAGAAAAAGAACATTCATAGAATCATAGAATCATAGAATATCAGCGTTGGAAGGGACCCCTGAAGGTCATCTAGTCCAACCCCCTGCTCGAAGCAGGACCAATTCCCAGTTAAATCATCCCAGCCAGGGCTTTGTCAAGCCTGACCTTAAAAACCTCTAAGGAAGGAGATTCTACCACCTCCCTAGGTAACGCATTCCAGTATTTCACCACCCTCTTAGTGAAAAAGTTTTTCCTAATATCCAATCTAAACCTCCCCCACTGCAACTTGAGACCATTACTCCTCGTTCTGTCATCTGCTACCATTGAGAACAGTCTAGAGCCATCCTCTTTGGAACCCCCTTTCAGGTAGTTGAAAGCAGCTATCAAATCCCCCCTCATTCTTCTCTTCTGCAGACTAAACAATCCCAGCTCCCTCAGCCTCTCCTCATAAGTCATGTGTTCTAGACCCCTAATCATTTTTGTTGCCCTTCGCTGGACTCTCTCCAATTTATCCACATCCTTCTTGTAGTGTGGGGCCCAAAACTGGACGCAGTACTCCAGATGAGGCCTCACCAATGTCGAATAGAGGGGGACGATCACGTCCCTCGATCTGCTCGCTATGCCCCTACTTATACATCCCAAAATGCCATTGGCCTTCTTGGCAACAAGGGCACACTGCTGGCTCATATCCAGCTTCTCGTCCACTGTCACCCCTAGGTCCTTTTCCGCAGAACTGCTGCCTAGCCATTCGGTCCCTAGTCTGTAGCGGTGCATTGGATTCTTCCATCCTAAGTGCAGGACCCTGCACTTATCCTTATTGAACCTCATCAGATTTCTTTTGGCCCAATCCTCCAATTTGTCTAGGTCCTTCTGTATCCTATCCCTCCCCTCCAGCGTATCTACCACTCCTCCCAGTTTAGTATCATCCGCAAATTTGCTGAGAGTGCAATCCACACCATCCTCCAGATCATTTATGAAGATATTGAACAAAACCAGCCCCAGGACCGACCCTTGGGGCACTCCACTTGATACCGGCTGCCAACTAGACATGGAGCCATTGATCACTACCCGTTGAGCCCAACAATCTAGCCAGCTTTCTACCCACCTTATAGTGCATTCATCCAGCCCATACTTCCTTAACTTGCTGACAAGAATACTGTGGGAGACCGTGTCAAAAGCTTTGCTAAAGTCAAGAAACAATACATCCACTGCTTTCCCTTCATCCACAGAACCAATAATCTCATCATAAAAGGCGATTAGATTAGTCAGGCATGACCTTCCCTTGGTGAATCCATGCTGGCTGTTCCTGATCACTTTCCTCTCATGCAAGTGCATCAGGATTGATTCTTTGAGGACCTGCTCCATGATTTTTCCAGGGACTGAGGTGAGGCTGACTGGCCTGTAGTTCCCAGGATCCTCCTTCTTCCCTTTTTTAAAGATTGGCACTACATTAGCCTTTTTCCAGTCATCCGGGACTTCCCCGGTTCGCCACGAGTTTTCAAAGATAATGGCCAATGGCTCTGCAATCACAGCCGCCAATTCCTTCAGCACTCTCGGATGCAACTCGTCCGGCCCCATGGACTTGTGCACGTCCAGCTTTTCTAAATAGTCCCTAACCACCTCCATCTCCACAGAGGGCTGGTCATCTCTTCCCCATTTTGTGATGCCCAGCGCAGCAGTCTGGGAGCTGACCTTGTCAGTGAAAACAGAGGCATTCTCTCTTATCTCCCCCACCCTCCTGTATTTCATTCTTTTTTTCTTCCTCCTCCTCTGATATTATAAGTAATAGGAAGTAAATAACAATAAAGTGAGGTACCTTGATTGGGGCAGGGGGTTGGGCTGCAGGAGGGGGTGCAGGGGTTGGGCTCTGGGCTGGGGCAGGGGTTTGGAGTCTAGGCAGGGGTGAGGGGTGTGGGCTCTGGGAAGGAGTTTGGATGCGGGCTCTGGGCTGGGGCAGGGGGTTGGGGTGTGGGAGGGGATGAGGGGGTGCAGGCTCTGGAAGAAAGTTTGGGTGTGGGGTGCGGGCTCTGGGCTGGGGATTGGGGTGCAGGAGGGGTCAGGGGTCGGCACTTACCTTGGGCGGCGCTGCTCCCAAAGTGACTAGCACACCCCTCTGGCAATGGTTCCTAGGTGTGTGTGGGGGGAGACAAGGGGGTCTCTGTGCGCTGCTGCCTGCAGGTGCCGCCCCGCAGTTCCCATTGGCTGCAGTTCCCAGCCAATGGGAGCTGCAGAGTCAGTGTTCAGGATGGGGGTAATACACAAAGACACCCCCCTCCCTCCCAAAAGCCGCAGGGACATGCTGGCCACTTCCAGGAGCGGTGTGGAGGGAGGAAAGTAACACGGGCAGGGAGCCCCCTTAGCCCTGCTGGCTGCTGCTGGCACATCCCTGTGTGCCCCTTGTGGGAGGGAGGCAGCGGGTCTCTGTGCGTTGCCTGGGGCGGGGGCAGCGTGCGGAGCTGCCTCCCCTCCGCCAGGGGCATGCAGAGACATGCCAACAGCTGGCAGCTTCTGGGAGTGGCGTGGGTCCACCGGCCATGGAATGCAGGCAGCCTGCCTGCCTGAGCCCTGCTGCACTGCCGGTAGCGACTTGGGGCAGGTTGTCAGATGAGATTTGTCCTGCATTTTGGGGTCCCCCCATCACTGGGGGCCCAGTCCCACCGCACTGTTTGTTTCATGGTAAATCCACCTCTGTTTTGGACTAATTTTATGTAATGCCTTTTAATCACGCCCCGTAACACTGGGGCCAGCTGTGCAAATGGAAGGAGAACATTGATTACAGGTGATTGATTATTAAAAGTGAAATTCATTCCCTTTTTCCTTCCCCAAAACTAGAGTAACTGGGTTTCTGGGGAAAAGGAGTTGGGGGTAGAGAAAGATGGACTTCGCCTCGTGTGGCTGTGTGTTGGAATAATGGCTATGTGATGGGCCACAGACTCTCTGTGCAAGCTAGGCAAGGCTTTTGAGCCACTAGATCCACCTAAGTGTGGACTGAGTATGGCACACGCCGTGATTCCCACTTCAGGACTGGCATTGACTCTCTTCTGTGTGTGCAGAGGGGAGGGGCAATGGCTGCCTCAGGATAAACCTGTTTGCTCACAGCCTCACTGTGGAGTTGAAGCGTGCAGAGAACTTTCACAGGCAATGATGACCAACGCACTATTAGTGGATGAACTTTAATTAATGGCCAAGCACCCAAATGCTCCCGTGAACCTTACTGAATCTATCTGGAACTGTATAACCGGGCTCAGTTTCCTGGGAACAGGATCACCTTGAGCTTTCCATTTATTTCTACAACCTTTGGGATATTGCATGAGGAGCTTATCTTGTGCCATTGTGGAACTTCCTCCTCTGGAACCAAGAGGAAAATAGAAATATAAAATACATTTAAAGAAAGATAACCTATCTCAGTATCAACCTATCTCAAGGAAGAGGTACGAATGTACTGCCAGCACAGAGACTTCCACTGGCATTAGCCTGCCTGGTACTTACTTGGATGTGGTGCATGGAGTATCTGGTGTGACTTGTCTTTAAAACAAAAGTCACTGGACCTGATTCCGTTCCCCCCGCCCAGGCTTCCTATTCTACTATGATGGTGTGCAGGGTCCCTGCAGAAGCTGCAATGGCCCCTGAGGAATGTTCCCTTGGTGAAGGAGCAGACTAGAGTCAGCATATACATCCTTATGCTGACCCTCTTCATAGTGCTTGGTATCAGGGTGTGTCCAGGATTGGAGGAGGGGCTGAAATCTTCCACACTGGCAATTATTGGTTGAAGAGCAGCCCAGTGGCATCTGTGGAGGCTGCCATAAACTGGAACCAGGAGCTACTCTGCCCCTGAAGCGCAGAGTTGGGAAGTTCAGCAACTTTTGCCCCATCTCGTTCTGGGCTATGCTTTCTGTCCTGTGCTTCCTGAGTTGCACAGAACATTATCTGTCCTACACCATTCAGCCATAGGGCCACACTGCTATCATTACATGAGCACCTGTGTGGCTAATGAGACAACCACTGACTTCACTGAAATTCATGTCACAAGCAGAACATTCTGACATAAGCTGACATATACATTTCTTTTGCTCATCAAGCACGAAGGGGAAGAAAAGAGACAATTTGGCTTGCAGATTGCAGAAATAGAATAGTGTATTCCAGCAGTTTCAATGGGGCCTCAGAATCGCTTTAGATATATAGATTACTTTGTTTATTTATTATATAGCAATATAATTCCCAGGCAGAGGCTCCTGTTCTTGCACAAGCATAATTCTCATTAATGCTAATTGGTTTTTCATTTACACATCAAAAGGAAAACTTATTCCTAAATGCTCACTGATCTATATATTTTTTATTACAATAATTCTTGTATACAAGTATGGAACACTTGCTCTGAAAATATTGAAATAATCCAGATTTTCCTTAAGCATTTTAATGTGGGCATAATAGTCTCAACCAGTAAAAGTACAGTTACGCATCCAGTCTCCAGAAAACACTTGTAATGGCAGAGCAGCCTCCGCTGTCCTTCACTATGTATCATGGACTGATCCCATAGATGACATAATAATAATGATAACAACAGGCTAATTACTACAGCCCCTGGGGCTGCCACAGTCATATTCATGTTATCTAAGTGTTATTTAAATGTAAAGTTTTGTTACATAACCATTCTTTATCTGTGGTGAAAGTAGCAGCTTTTCCCCCAAACCAAGACATTTCTGGGGTTTTTTTAAGGTTTTTTTTTTACTTTATTTTACGCAGATTAAGTCTTTAGTTGTATTATTAAAGATCACTTGTATAGTTCCTGGGGCATTTCTTTTAAAATATGCTATTTTAGGCAAATTTTAATTACAATTAATATCTTCAATATATGAGCAAGTTAACTTATCCAGAAACCCCATATGCGTTAAGCTATCATTTATATTATCTGAGCTGACTAATATAACCCCCTACATTCATTTAAATACCATCTGGGGTTCCATTCTTTCTATAGTCCAATTTTTCCCCTCTCAGATGACAATGCATATGCAAGGAGCCCTTACCTGAAAAGTTGAAGAGCTGTGATTTTGATAGAGTGACTATTGCTCTATTCAGAGTCAGATGCCCTCCAAAAGGGTGGAGAAGAGGCAGGGCCTGATTGGCTGCATAGGTCAGGGATCTATGGGAAAACCTCACTTAGGCTCTGATTCAACAAAGCACTTAGGCCCGCATTTAATGACTTTGCTGAATGCAGGCCCTAAACCCTGCTGATTCCTAATGTGATGCACAATGCAGCTCCACTTCTGTACTCCTCAGCCCCTATTTTCCCAACTTTCCTCTAGCAATTACAGTATGGTTAGCCCAGTTGCCACGCTGCCATAACATTGGCTGTGCTGGTGATGGAACACAGAGGGCGTGTGTATGTTGGGTGGGGAACGTTGTGGGGTGAAGGGAAGTGTGTTAGCGATGCGGAGGGGAAACAGAAGAGGAGCTTGGCATATAACAACACATCCCCTATGACATTTCCCCATTGCTCTTTCCATCTATGCTGCACAGCAGAGGAGAATGCTGGAGTCCATGTGTTTAGGGTGATAGTTACAACTGGAAGGAATAGGAGACCCCTGTAAGGAGACCACTTTAGTACCCAAGCACTGGAAGTGATTCAAAGATCTATTTGAAGATATGCATCCTGGGCTTCTGTTCACTCTGGATTTGCCTTTGTGAATTTAGCAGAAACCTTTAACATTTACATGTCCTTTGGTTGAGTTCCTTTTTTACGGTAGTGTCTTTTAAGTGGTGCATGGGTGGAGACTTTGTGCCAAATTTTAGAGTGCAGTGAATTTTTATGGCTGATTTGGTGAGCAGTGAAAGCAGACGTTTTCAAGAGAAGCCTGACAGACTGTTAAGTAAAGTGGCACTGGAGAGTGGTTACAGATTAGAAACACCCCTCCCCAATGATATGTATGTCTGTACATTAACAGCACAGCTTCCCACTGCTTATTCCTTCCAGTCTCCAGGATGGGTCATGATTTTGTTGTGTGATGATAAAAGGAATTTTCACTATTTAAGAGTGGGATGTTTAGACATGCCCTGCACCTTCTATTATGAAATCAAACTTGAAGGTGGTTACTAACCAACAGTGATTAAACTTCCATTCAGCATTCAGTGACGTAAGCTGTGTCAAAGCCCTGGCATGACCTAACACAGTCTTGAATTCCTGAAGCGATTTTTTTTCCTTAACGCTGACTTTTCTTAATTATTTCCAACCATAATTAAATGAGGTGGTTTCCATTTCTGTTATGAATGTTCCTTTACTGAGAATAATTGTTCCACTGTTTAGTACGCACTGAATGACCTATATAGTGCCATGCGCCTACCAAATGGCTAATATGCAAATAAAATCACCTAGCAAGTTCCAGCAAATGTTGCGATGTATGAGGCTGTCCTTCTCTTTCAGCAAATGCACTCTTATTTCAAGCAGTGCCGCTTAGGTCAGAAATCTTTAGTGGCTGATGCTGTGCCAGGTGTGCAGTGAATCGTTACAGCTGCAAAGTTTTGCTGACTTGCTTCTTCCTGGTCTAGCTTTGGACTTCTGGTTACAAACGGCACCCCATGCAGTCTGCAATCCTGTGGCCGCAGAATCTCCAGAAGAATCCACCCCTTGCTTTAGCATTGGGCACCAGAATCCAAGCCTTCAATGGGGAGGCAGGAAGGGGGAGAATCTTTCTATGCCTAATGATAGTAAAGAGAAAATTAGGCTATGTCTTCCCTGCAAAAGATGTGTGTTTACATCAAGATAACTATCTCAATGTAATAAATTCATCCTTTTTCAATGAAGATGTAACCCTTAAACAAAATTCAATCAAATACAGCATTACCTGCCTGAGTTGACACAGCCTAAAACAATAGCTCTCTGTGAATGGAAGAGGTGTGCATGAACTATCCCTGTTAACTTTGAAAACTAATAATGCAAATTTCTCAGCATTGTTAACAGTTTAACTGCTGAGCATGTGAGCATCCAGCTAATGTGTCTATCTCACCAACCCATGGGTCTGCCGCATTTTCCCAGGTTCCAAAAGCTCAAACTGTTCCAAACCCAAGTCCCAAAACTTTAACCTGCTTTGTGATCACTTTTAGAATGCAGCTATGCCTTTTCAGTACAAAATGATTTGTGTTACTGTAAGTCGAGGGCCGCAACGTGCTAGGTGTTGTGCAAAACTTTGTAGCAAATTGAAAAGGTCAGTATAAAACTGAATTAAATAACAGATTATTGTTCTGATTGTGTTGCTCATTTTCACATTGATTGCAATAAAATCCTCCCATTTCAAAACTCTTCTGAAGCTGGGGTAGGATTGCCAGTCTGCCACACTAGAGCGGCAAGGAAAAAACTGGATCTTGCTGCAGAATTTCGGTCAAGCTTTCTGAAGGGATCACTGGACCATGGTTACAGCTGAAGAGGAAGAAGAAAGAGGACAAAGTAAGGCATGAAAATGAAACTTTTTAAAACTTACTGCACACAATGATTTCTTAAAATCAGTTGGTGCATTTTATTTAATGGTGACTACTAATTTCTAGAGATTAATAGCCTTGAAGAATTACCCATGAACTCTTATACACTGCAGAGCCATCAACCCTGTTCTTGGTTCTGTCTGCCTGTATCTGCCTTTTTTTACCCATTGGTCCATTCCCTCCCCCTTTTCCCTCCCTCAAACATCTTTGCATTTTCTCCCAGACTCCCTCTTCTACATGGGCAGAGCTCCTCATAAAAATCCATGAAGTCATTCCATAGTCCTCCTCCAGAACCCTTCTTAAAAGTCACCTGCGGCTTGATGTTACAGTGTTACAAAACACTGAACAATCGCTAGGCAGTTGGTGAGCTGTAACTGCTGCTTATTATACTAAACTGATCATGCCATCATCCCCTTAATTTTTTGTTGTCAGTCAGCTGTTGTCTTATGTGCATTCATAAGCTCTTTCAAGCAAGGACTCTCTCTATTTTTTTAATTGCAAGTATCTAGCATAATGGGGCCCTGAACAGTAATTGGAGTGTCTAGATTTTACCACAATACAAATAATAAGAATAACGTAAGAATCTAAAGTTTAGTTTTCTCTGCATGTTTAGTTATCATGTCATAATAAATGCTGCTGTACCATGAAATGAAATGCTGTTTGTATCAGTGAAACATTTACACATAAATGGTGCTAACTTCAAGCTTAACTAGGAAAATTATTCCATATTTTTAAACTTAAAATGTCTTTATTTGCTGAACCGGAGGCTGTAGATTTGATCCTACAGGCCCACCTGGGCCTTTCTGAAAGATGTGATAAAAGAAGCATAATTTTGGATATGAATTGTTGAGATAAGTCCAGGAGGAGATGAAAAGTTAGAACTAATTTAATTCCTATAACTAGAGTAAGTATGAAGGAAATTTCTTAACTTAGCTTGGAATCAATCCCACCTATGGTGTGATCATTATGTACAGTATTCACTTTTGACTGGTATTAAGGGAGTGCAAAAAATCATCACTTCCAAAATAAAGGCTTGTATTTTATTTAAGACAAAAAACATACAAGTTATTAGTTCAGAATGTGACCTAAATATATTAAAATGTGTTTTATTTGTAGAAAAGCTTTAATCAGGCATTAGCAAGGACCTGTGTTTTATTCTTGAGAGAGAGGTCTGCTGGTTAGCATCCAGACTGGAAGCGCTTTTCTTTCGTGACTTGCTATTTGACCCTAAAGTCACTTAACCTCTTTAGGTCTCTGTAGTAGGCTGGCACAATAAATGAAGTAGGACTAGGGCCCCTGTGCATGAACAGGTGCTTCCATTTAGCCAATTGAGGGGGTGGGACAACACCTGAAGGCTATAAAGGACCTGGGAGACTCTGATAGAGCTGCCTGGGTCAGGCAGGAGATGAGACCTAGTGAGTCAAGGCTCCCTGGTAGAAGGAAAAGATGAGGGCTGCCAGAGCCAGAAGGTGTTTTCTGGGGGAAGGCTGAAGACAGGAGAACAGCAAGAGGGGTTAGCCAGGGCCTGAGGGCTGAAGGCAGGAGGAGAAGCAGCAGTAGCAGAGGGAGGTGCCTCCTTACTCTATGCAGAGAGCTGAAACCTATGGCCAGCGTGGGCTGAAGGCAGCTGAATAGTGGGTGGGTTTACCCAGTGATGTCCCCACACTGAAAAGCTGGATCCAGGGGAACAGTGAGAGGGAGGGAGGGGGGGGGACTGAGGGATGCTCCCCTGGTGAGGGTGATCTCCTAGCAGAGAGGCTATGGGGGTCCTGTTTGGAAGAGCGGGGTGGCACTCCAGCTGGAAGGACTGGGGTGGCTATCCTGGCAGAGGTATAGACGTGGACTGATGAGGAGCCTAGCTGCTGCAGGAGGTGCCAGCATGCGGTATGTCATATTGTGGGACTTTAAAGACTATATACACTGGGGTGGTAAATGGGCTATGTTGGAGAATTCTTGATTTGCACTATGGTTTTAATAATAAATTGGCTTCAAGGAAGAATATCATGGAAGCACAAGTACCTGAAGTGGAGTCTTCGGGTTACCTGATAGGGAAAGCAGAGGTAGGAGTGCCTGTCATGCTGCAGCCTTCTGCAAGCCAGCACTCTAGTTGTGGCCACTCTGACAGCCTCCCTTTACTGGTAGGTGAAATGGGTGCAACTGACTTTCTCACAGTGGTGTTGTGATGCTCAATTAATCAACTGTAAAACTTCAAACAAATGGATGCGATATCACAGGATGAAAGGGGCTAGTGTAATGATTAAATATGTTTGACAAACACTTATTTTTCATCAAGATAAACTTTGGGACTTTACTGAGAAAACAGATTGTCTGGATGATCACTAGTGATGCATTTGTATTAGACAATTCTCTCCTTTTTAAAAACAAACAAACCTCTATGTATGCTGGATAAGATTCTACCTGTGCCAATATGGTAATTAATTCTTAAAAATAATATGGTTGTGAGGGTTTTTTGATGTGCAACAAAGGCTGACACACCATCTGTAACTTCAAAGAACCTTGAAACACAAGGAAATTCATGGTTGAATTAGGTAACAATGAACTATTATGGCATATGGTAAGAAAAACTAAATAAATGATAGTTTGTATGACCTTAGGGAAAGTCACTGGGAAATTAGACTTCTGAAAACAAATGTCACAAAAGAAAAGCCATCACTCCTCTGTATTTTTTTGCCCTTATTTATTTGAAGTATGAATCCTTGCTTCCACAGCTATACCCATTGATTGGAAGGGAAACCATTTTTTTCCAACTGTCATTTGTATAGCATCTGGTCTTTCATTTGGATTGGGAACTTCTCACGCTGTGCCCAGTACTAATACTGACAAAGGGTTTAGTGAGAGATACTCAAACCAGATGGAATTAATTATGGGTAGGGAAAGCTCTAACTATCTGTCTGACATAACAGCTATTAAAGTATTTTACTGATGCTCTTTAACATTTAATGTACCTTCCAAAAAGTCTGTACATGATAAATTTGCAAATAGGTGTTCTATACCAGAGCCCTTGACACATTTAGCAAGAAGCACAAGCTAAACTTCATGTGTGTGAATCTGGCATTGCTTCAAAGCATGAAGCAGGTATGTATCATATAACATGTCAGAGCACATTACTTGCAGTAACTAAGAAATAAACTGGAATCCCTAAAGCACTGTGGAATACAATTTGGGCAACATGAAGATCAAAGAAAAATTAAGAGTACAATCCTCTGACCCTTACACATGTGAGTAATGCCACATAACTATTCAAGTAAGGGTTGCAGGACTGGACTGCATGTTATTGCTTAGGGACTAATGTGCAAAAGGAATTCGGCTTCCAATGAAATCAGAGGATTCAGCCCTCTCTTTCTGCGGATTGGTAATGTACCAGAGAGCCTCTTATCTCCTAGGCTGCTGGTTTGAACTGATCCTGACAGTTATTCTAGATGTTAGGTTCATGGATATAAAAAGGTTGGAGTGGAAAACCATAAAATACTCTTCCCAGAAGGTTGCAAAGTATCACAACTTAGAATCCAACACAATAACATGCAAAAACCTCAAAATGGAGAGAGACAAAGCAGGCTTCTCCTAAAAAATAAGCACAACACAATCCACATTACTCTAGGCTGGTTGTATACATAACTGAATGCTGCTACCTAGGCTGCATGCTTCCCTACAGAGTCCCCCTAGCCTACAACCAGGACTAGTAACAATCCCATGCCCCTAGCATTTAAAATAATAGCTTAGAATTTTAATAGAGCTTTCAATATGCCATCCTACACAACACCCATGCAGTGTCCCACTATCATCTCTCTGCAGGTGCAGAGGGCTGTCCACATGAAATAACTTGCAGGATCCAGACCTAAGAAGTGTTGCCCTCTGATGGCTATTCAGTGGTATGGGTTGAAAGGTCCGTGTTCCTGTTTCCTAGTGAACAGAAGTCTACAACGCAAGGCCATGATCCCATTTGACACGTTTGCTAGAAGTCTCAGCAGTGTATGGGGGAGGGAAACCATCCTCTATGCCACAGACACCGCATCTCACTCCGAAGCTAGAGAGGGTTGTATGGTGCTGGATCTTTCTCTCCCCATTTGTTTCCCACTGTCTGTTCTAGTTTGTGTCCTGCTGGATGTATGGGAGGGCATATCCCCAAACTACAGATGGGTAGACTAATAGCAAAGGAATAGCCCGGCACTGTCCATCTGCCTGAAACATGGGAAGTGACGGGTGCAGCAAGGAATGTTTTGCCAGCTGATGTTCATCTCCTACTACTTCCCCTTTTCCCAGCTAGCTGAGGTCAGGTTGCCAGGTGAATCATTTCTGATCTTAGCAGTCCAATGCTTGCTTCATAACCGCTCCATCCTCCCTTATGCAGTCTGTCCATTGTTTTCTTGGCCATCTTGTTGTTCTCTGCCTGTGAACTCCAGTCTCAGGATTCCCTTTATCCATTCTTCCGGAGGAGGTGGAGGGGGTTACAATCTTAGACTATGATGGGACAACAGGTGCAGTAAACTAACCAACATACTGGGCAAGTAGCAATATGATTTGGTGGTTGGGCTTTTCATGTCACAGCTGTGCACCAGCATTAGGTGGACCACCATGATCTCGGCCCTCAAACATTTCTTTTAAATGGCAATGCTAAGGATTAAGTATAGTTAAATAGTAGTAATTATTTAGATGTGCATGGCAACTGACAAATACACTTATCAAGCCTATGTAACATACAATAGACTCACTTAGCAGGTTATTTTGTTTTTTCACATGTGGGTTATTTTTGAATCAATGTACAAAACTTAATTATGTAACCATAAACACAGTAACTGAATTCAAGGTGGTCAATGAGACTTGATTTCTATTGTGTTACTTCACATTTACATTAATATAAAGCAGAATTTGGCCTATGGTAGCATCCCTTAAGAGTTCCATAAACTTCTCTAAAATCTGGTGAAATAATTCCAGAAAATTTGGCCAAGTTTCTCCCAGATCCCTCCAGGAAACTTAATTACCATTTACTTCTACTTTGTAGCTAGCTCAGCAACTTCCTTCTGGGCAGCAAAAAAACAAAACCCCCTCTCAATTCAATCATTAAGTTGGTGATGTTCAGACACTCTGAACTTATCTGATATCCTATATCCTGTCAACTGCTAACAGTGCCTCAAGACACTATCTCCAATTTCTCTTTTGCCTTCAGGGTTGCACTGCATGATAACTTTCTTTTGGGATTAGGGTTGTACGAGACTGCAAGGCAAAATGATAGTGCCTCTTTGTCAAACTAGTCTAGTAGAAGAGAGGTAGAATGGTGTAGGACTTAATTATAGTAATGAACCTGGCCAGGGTGTTTATTAGAAGGCATCTGGTGCACACCTTGGGTGTGGTGTGAGGCAGAAGGATGAATCTGGCCCAAATTCTGCATGTAATTGAGTCTTTGGGGCAATCTTAACTTTTTGCAAGAAATATTGAAATCAAAGAACAGTTCCTAAATCTATGCCATTGCTTGGAATTTCTGCATTGTGAATTTCCAGTGACCGTAAATGATAACCAGAATAGGGGGCTTCTAAGCTACTAGCTGTGTTCAACCAAAGACCGAAAAAGCCTTCCTAGCAAACTGGTAACACTGGTTTTAGAGAAATAGCTGGATTAGACAAACTAGGACAGTGTGTACCACAATTAAGACTGCAGCACTGGTGCTGTGGTTAACCACTTAAAAGCAATTGGTCCTGTGGTAGCATTGATCTTTAAGCAGAGCTAGGCAAGCTCTGCTTTAGACTTGATGGGACTACATGGCCCAGTCTTTGTAATTCAACTGACTACCTCTGCTGATCAACCAAGCAGACTGAAGCTCTGCTGCTATGGAAGGGGGCACTTTCATTATTTGTTTAGGGTATCACCCACAATGTGCTAGGAACTTTCAAGAAAGATAAGAAGGCAGGATGCCTGCTCAGTCAGGTCGCAATCTAATAAGGACAGACAGCATCTGTTCAAAGTTATTGTCTTCTTTCTTTGACTCAGAATTGGAAAGTGTGAAGTCAGTCACCGAACCAGGCAATGAGTTTCACTGCCAGAGTAGATTCGATGGCTCTCCTATCTCTTGACTTGGAGAGACTTAATTAAATACAAAATTAAGCAGGAACTGAGAATATTCTCTTATAAAAGTTCTTGATTTATTAAAACTTGGACACCATGTCACTCTATGCAAGTCTTTCAATAAGAAAGGTCTCCTACAGTATTTGAAGCTACCAGCTAAGTTATTTACTCCTCAGCTACTTTGTGGCGGTGTATTGCTTTACTTTCCCCATCAAGTCAGATATCTAAATTTAGGTGATAAAGAAAACCATGAGGGATGTAACCGAAGTCACGAGAGCAGCAGTAGCTATGTCTACGCTACACAGCTATGTCTACACTACACAGTTGCCACAGCCTTGCCGCTAAAAGTCGTGCAGTGTAGCCGCTGTTTGTTGGCTCTCCTGCCAAGAAAAAAACTTCCACCCCCAACGAGCGGCGTTTGCGTTGTCGGCAGGAGAGCGTTCCTGCCGACAACACACTGTTCACACTGGCACTTGTCGTGGCGAAACTTTCCTCTTTCAGGGGAGGGGAGGTTTAATACCTCTGAAAGACAAACGTTTTGTCGTTCAGTTGCCAGTGTAGACATAAGCAACACCTGATGCCTAGAAAAGAGGCAAAGAAGAGAGTAGGAAAATTGCTGGGCTTGTCTGCTCCTAAAGTCAGTGGGAGCTTTGCCCTCAACTCAAATGGGAACAGAATTTGGCTGCCTTTGTTTACCAATAACTGAAGGAGATAAGGAAAAGTCTAATGTTACCATTCAGTGTTATAGGAATGGATAATAATTTGACTAGGCAACTAATTTCACACACAAAAAAGGTGAAACAAAATGACTGGACTGTCTACATACCTTAAAAGTAAAATATTTAATATGGTCTAACCAGCTTCACTGATGAAGACAATAATTAAAAGTTCAGTCTACTCTAGGTGGAGCACAACTCTAGCTAAGATTTCACCAGTGTTTCCAACTGCTTACCACTTTCTGAAAATCTCTGGCTGATGTAGACCAGACCTGGTTGTCTCACATCCTAACAAGCACCCTTTTCTAGCCATCCACTAGGACTGATGTAAAGGGAACCCAAGCCTTTCTGTTCTGGACCCCTGGAGTGTTTCAAACTCCTATGGCCTGAATGGAGTCTCACCACTGCCTCAAACTTGGGGTCCCTAGGCATTCTCTGAATGCAGACTGCCTCTGTGGTACCCTTCCCTCCAAGTATTGGAACCCGCTGTGCAGCTACCTAGTCCTGGCCACAGCGCTGACCCTTCAGACTTCCCTGTGCTGGAACACATCCCTTTCTCCCAATCTAACTCCACTCAGAGGTGATGCTTCTGGTTTACCCAGGGAGCACACAGTAGTTGTGAAGTAGTCAACACACTTTGTACAATCTAACAATATGCTCTTATATTTAATCTTGTAAAGCACAGGAGACTACAGATCATATATTGTGTTTAGGATGGTTTCATTGTTTTGTAACTCATTAGCTGGGGAACATCTGCGTTCCACCACACAAGAGCTGCTACCCCCTGCCTAGCCTGCCCCTTCAGCAGCCTCCCTCTGGTACAGACACCCCTCAACCTCCTGATTTGTCACACTGGCTTCTGCTCAAAGATGACTTTCTGCTCTAAGGCTTGTGCAAAGAAACAGATTGACTCTCTCTCTCTCTCTCTCTCTCTGAAAAAATACTTTCCCCATCACACAATACTATTACTTTTCTTGAACAGCTCTAGTGCCAAAAAGGTTCTAGACAGAAAGTTAGAAGTTGGAAGAGAGATGGGAGGAAATGCGCCTTGCAGTGTTTAAATGAAAACTGGTGTGATCTCATCTGACTGAGTTATGAAGGGTTCACAATTGCACTTCACATATCCACAGTAGTTTGAGTATAATTTCATATCTAGCATTTTTAACATATAGTCCATGAAGGCTGCATGCACATGCATGGTTAGTGCAAGGAGTGCAATAAGTGAAACCATAATTCGATAAACCCTTTCAGGTTTGCTTCCCTTATTCTTCTCCTCCTAAATATTGTTCATGGTGGAAATTTGTATTCTAAAAGCTGTAAATCACTAGAGGGCTTAAATTATGGTATGATTCTCATGAACCTGTTATGCCAGCACTTGTTCTCTGGCCATATGCCTGATGCACTACTGTACATGAATTATTACACAGTAACTCCTAACCTGACATGTCTTACTAACATTTCAAGTTTTTATTCAACACGCTTGTGTTTGAGGAATTTATGCTCTTCTTACTTTGAAAGCCTATACAGGGGCCATCACAGATATAAATTAGTGTACTTTGGAAATCAAATATTTAGCAACTGGGGTATCAAAGTCAAAAATGTACTGAATTGTGTACAATACTTTCGCTGTATAGGTTCTGGAACTCTCTTTACCCACCAAATTAATAGGTCACACAGCAGTTGTGCACAGTTGTTTGGAGCTTCAAATAAGCTTTAAAAGAAACAATACGTAGTTTTAAATAAACATGCGGACAACATAACAGCTTGGAGAATATGCTCAAAGGGATTCCAAATGCAGTCTTGGAATTATAATAATGGTGCAAAACCCTGCTGTCACATGAATAGAATCATGAGTCAGGAGAATAGGAGTTTCACTTCCTTCCATATGATTCATAGATTCCAAGGCCAGAAGGGACCATTGTGATCATCTAGTCTGACGTCCTGTCTAACACAGGCCATAGAACTTCCCTAAAATAATTACTAGAGCATATTTTTTGGAAAACCACTCACCTTGATTTAAAAGTTGTCCGTGATTTACCAAGACCCTTGGTAAATATTTCCAATGGTTAATTATTTTCACCATTAAAAAATTACACCTTTATTTCCAGTCTGAATTTGTCTGGCTTTAACTCTGAGCCAGTGGATGGTGTTCTATCTTTCTCTACTAGATAGAGCCCATTATTAAATATTTGTTCCTCATGTAGATACTTATAAACTGTAATCAAGTCACCCTTTAACTTTTTCTTTAAGATAAATAGTCAGCTCTTTGTATTGGTCACTAAGGCATGTATTCTAATTCTTTAATCATTCTCATGGCTCTTCACTGAACCCTCTTCAATTTATCAACATCCTTCTTGACTTGTGGACACCAGAACTGGACACAGTATTCCAGCTGCAGTTGGACCAGTGCCAAATACAGAGGTAAAGTAACCTTTTTCCTCCTACTTGAGATTCCCCAGTTTATATGTCCCAGGATTGCATTAGTTCTTTTGGTCACAGTGTCACACGGGGAGCTCCTGGGCATCATAATCAACTGACCAAGTATCTTTCAGAGTCACTGCTTCCCAGGATAGAGTCCACCATCCTGTAAATATGTTCTACATTCTTTGTTCCTAGATGTATACATTTACACTTTGTTTGGTTATGCGCAGTTTACCAAGCAATCCAGGTCACTTTGTATCAGTGACCTGTTCTCTTCATTCTGTGTCACTCCCCAGTTTTTGTATCATCTGCAACCTTTATCATTGATTTTTTTCCTTCCAGGTCATTGATTAAAATATTAAATAGCATAGGGAACCCACAGGAAATGCACCTGCTTGATGACAATTCTCCCTTTACAAATACATTTTGAGACTTATCAGTTAGCCAGTTTTTAATCCTCTTAATTTGTGCCATGTTAATTTTATATCCTCCTAGTTTTTAATCAAAATTTCATGTGATATCAAGTCAAATGCCTTAGAGAAGTTTAAGTATATTATGTCATCACTATTACCTTTTATCAACCCAACTTTGTAATTTCATCAAAAAAAGATATCAAGTTAGTTTACAGGATCTATTTTCCATAAACCCATGTTGGCATTAATTATATTACCCTCCTTTAATTCTTTATTAATAGAGACCTGTATCAGCTGCTCCATTATCTTGGTGGGACAATGTCAGGTTGACAGGCATATAATAACCTGGGTCATCCAATTTACTCTTACTAAGGCAATTTACAGAATTTTACAAATACTTATTTAGCCTCACAACTAGAGCTGCTTGAAAATTCTGAACAATTTTTTGTCAATAGTCTTTAAAACCATTTTTATGTAAAATGATCAATTTTACATTTTTTCTGGAAAAATATAGCGCTACTTTAAGATTTGTATTTCAACATTTTATCACAAACATTGCAAAATGGTTATACTTTTTATTAACTGTTTCCAGTCATGTTTTTGACGAAATATTTGGGAGAAGAGTTAAAGAAAATTCACTCTTTATTTATTTTTTTTAAAAAAAGAGAGAAATTGGTCTATTTTGAACACTTAAACAGATTTGACGTTTTCATTTTTCGCAGAGGTTTTACAATAAAAATCTATCCCTTTTTACCCAAGACCCCTCTGTGTGGTCATTAATATGCTCATGTTAAAGACTAGTAAAATGGTATAGAAGTATTAAATTACTCAGACAATAGCAGAACTTGTTCTCAGTTTCCAGTCCTGTGCTCCAACCACTACAAAACACTGTGCAAGTAAGATTCCAGCATTTTAGGGGAAGACCAGTGGAAACCAACTGTGTCAATTACATCACCTTTTTTACTGAACAGTAAGTACAGTGACTTTAAAATTGCAGCTCAGAAGATGGGTTGTCTGAATTTTTGCATATACTTTTTTTAAATTAGCTATTAGTATGTACAAGAGTGACTAGAAGCCCCTGAGTTTGGGGTCCCTTTGTTTTAGCTCTTTTGGGTCTCACTGAATTTATCTACAGACAAAAAGGGTGGGAGTAGAAACAGGTGAAGTGACTTGCCCAAGGTCCCAAAGTGAGCTAATGGCAGAACCAATAATAAAACTTCTCTCCCCTGACTCCCAGGTCAGTGCCCTAACCACTGACCCTCACTGCCTCTTTCTTTTAAAAATAATTGTAATCTAAACTTAATCAGTTTGATTATTGTCACCTGTAGAATCTTAAAATTCCTTAGCTGAATAATTAGCCAAGCAAAGAAAATCCTAATGGTAGGAAGACAGTCAGATCCTGGTCCTGCTCTTCTGGCAATAATTGGAAGCTTTGCCTTTGATTTCTCTGGGGAGTAACATTTGCCCTTAGTGACCTAATCCATACTGTGATGTATTAGACATAGAAGCATGATGGAGATCTGCCTCTGCTCTCCCCTGTCTATTTCCCCTTTGTTCACTGCTCACAACGTGCTTGTTGAGCTACAAAACAGCCTAATAAAGATCTGAAGTAAAGCTTGGTGTAAGCTCAAAAGCTTCTCTTTCACCATCAGAAAATGGACCAATAAAAGACATGACCTCACCCACCTTGTCTCTCTAATATCCTGGGACCAACATGGCTACAACAACACTGCAAATAATAAAGATGTTGTCAAAATTGATTTAGTCTAACTGGAACTTACTTTTAGATTAGCATCATTTATGACCACTGCTACAAAACCATACATTTATAGGCAAGGTGGAGCGTCTGACTTTCACACCTTTAAAAGCATGGACATTTACAAGCTAGAACTGAAAATGTAGGTTCATATAGCACCTGGCTTTTTGCTTTCAAAAACACAAGTAATAAAATAGAAAAACAATCCTAGTTACCTAGGAGGTAGAAGTGGCTTCTCCGGAATGGCTGTGGAATTGTTTGTATAAATAGTATTGACCAAAAATTTTAACTGAAATTTATGCCCTGCTCCTGTTGTTGGAAGTCAGGGCCCCATTGTGCTAAGCATGGTACACAAATAAGAGTCCCTGTTCCAAGACCACTGAAAGTTTACAATAATAGCTAAACTGGCACTGATGTCTGAGAGTAGAGTTGAGTATTAGCATGGCAGTAAATAAATGGTAATGCATTTTTAAAAACATAGAGAACAGAAGTTGGCCCAGTAACACCCACAATGACTTACTCCAAACTCAAATTGGTGGTAACTGAGCAGAATTTCACCCACAGGCTCATTTGTCAGGATCTGGAATCATTGCTTGGCCAACTTCTGTGCAGACCAAATGAATGTGGAGGAATCATCAATCCAAGACGAGAAGTAAGTTATTGTAACTGACGTTTACAGAGTACAGTTAGCTTTGCTGTCTGGAGTTTTCCTGAATAAATGCATACTTGTGTATATCTTCTAATTTAATATCTTAAAATTCACTTGACTATAACTTAGAATTCAATGTGTTCAAGATCCTCCTTTTTAAGGTCTTAGCTGAATTGTAACATATTTATCTCTGAGACTCTCTTTTGGCATGTCCAACATAGTCACATCACAGCTGTTGCCATGTAGGTGCTGGAGAAGAGCTCTTGATGGGACTAGAGACCTGACTGATCACCAATCTTCCTATCTTTAGGGTGCATGCCAATCCATACATAGTTGTGCAGGCCTTCTACTAGCAGACTCGGAGAACCAGCTGGGAATGGCCCTCTGGATGGCCACCACATGGGCCTTTTCCCATTTAAGGAAGGAGCCTAGGCTGAGAGTGGAGAAGTGATTATTTTTTTGGTGTGAATCTGATGTATTTCCAATTCATTTACTGTTTGCTCAGATACTGCTGGGATGAGTGTCTTAAAAATGCAGATGCAGAAGTAACAAGTCATAAATGTTTGCTTACTCATGGCCATTCTGACTCCTTTTTTAGGCATGTACTCTTAAACACGGCATGAATTTCTTTGATGCCTGAACATGCCATAAACTAGACCCACATCATAAGTGCACCATCTGTATTCTAAAACCTCCAAAGCCCTGTGAGCACATGGTGATGCAGTCACTTGAACCTTTGAGGTACAGATCAGGTTATGTGTTTGGCTAGAATCAGCTCTCCATTCTGTGGCCAGATACTGTGATGGGTTCACTTCGGTATAGATACCTGAAGAGACCAAGACCTACAAAAACATGAAGTATCAGCAGGCTCAGCACCAAGCCTGCATTCTTAGAACAAGCACAGAGGTATGAGTTGAGCAATGGCACAATGAAAATCTGCATCTTATAAGGCCTGATCAACATGCAGGTTTTGTACTAATATAACTTTGGGTTAAGTGTGTGGTGGGGTTTTTTCACTGATATAGGTACCAGTACAACCCCTTCTGTGGCTGCAGTTTTGCTGGCATAAAAGTGTCTTTGTACCTGTACAGCTTATTCCCCTTCCCTTCTAGGAATTGCTATGCCGGTATAAAGCCCCTTTATACTGCTATAGCTGCATCTCCTCTAGGGCTTCATATCACTTTAACTCTTCCTGTGTAGTTACAGTGGAACAACTCTTGTGTGTAGACTAAGCCTTAAGATGGTTTGCCTCACATGGTCTGCACAACACCTCAGCATGTTAATTAGGCTTAATGATATTGGGTAGAAAACTAACGAAAACTTCAGAAGCTCTTGAAAACTTGATGCCTCCACCAATTAACAGCAATGATAACAAAACAGTCACTTTACAGCAATACAGTGTGGCTTATTCATGTTTCCGGAGGTGAAGACATCAAAATGTGAGTTAACATACACTTATGGGAGAAAAATATAATACAAAAATGCATCCAATCACTTATTTATACCTGAGTCTTATTTGGTTGATCATCCCTTTCCTCAGTTCCTGGTTTTGTTGACTTTTGGCCAAGGAGAGCTGGATGGGAATCCCCCTATGAGACCATAAAAGCTGTTCCTAGGCTTGCCATGGAATCCTGGAAGAGAGAGACTGCCTTGTGTTGCTCCTCAGGAGGTGACAACTCCCCCTGGGGTTAATGAGCAAGAGGCCATGCTTGGAGCGGGAGCTGCTCAGGTCTGCCATCTGCTAACCTAGAGTGCTAACCACAAGACAGCTGCCTAGGTATCTTATGCTTAAATAAAGTGGTTTTGGACTTTTATAAAACTAGCAGAGTTGAGTGGCTAAATATGGAATTGGTGTCCCATATTGAAGTGTGAGGGAATGATTCTCCATTGTCGAATGCCCCTATGCTCTGCTTTGATGGTGTAAAAGGGGAGGAATACTCCTTGTGCAAAGGCTCTGTCACCAGTGGAAAGCAGAGTGGCTCTGTGCTGGTCCTGCTCCCAACATATGGGGCATACTGAAGGCAGGGCAGGAGGTGTAGAAGAAGCACTCTGCTGTGGCTATTCTCTGCTGCTCATTGCCCACAGGGAACTGAACATCATTTAGAGCCCTAAAGCTATTGTAACTTATAGTGAGGGGCCAGGTCGCTTCTGAACAGCCCCAGAATATGATGCATACAAAAGTGGCTTACGTGGAAGGGATGTGGGAATACAGTTAGGTCTTTGTTGCTTCACCTCTTCTCCTTCATTTGGTCTAATAGGGCAAACATTAAGGTATGTTTAAAGTTCCATTAAAGATCAGACACTCCTCTCGGGCAGCAGCAGCAAGGAAGAGAGATGTCACTGCACTCGAACATTTATTTTCTCTTTCAGCTTCTGCTTCCTTTGGTGCCATTGTTAAATTACAAATTTCACTCTGATTGCCCCAATATTCCTTGTAACTCCCCTCCCCCAATATATTTACTTAGATTTACACCAAAGGATGAATTTGGAAAATATCTATCTTACAGTGCTCCAGACTACTGAAGTGTCAGGTCTGGAGTAGAATCTACTACTTGGCATAATTCAAAATAATTTGGCATGAAGTAATAAAGTGCACACAATGTCTATCTGTAGCAAATGTAGTATCACCAAAGAGATACTTCTCCTCCTGGAGTTTTTTCTTTCTAAGCATGAATATTGAATACAATTCAAAGTGGCAGCTGTGTGTAGTCTTAATGGTGATGCTGGGGTTTAACTGCATTGCCTTCAAGTGCTCCAGTATCCGAGCTGGTTCTCAGGGCATGTGCTGGGCTCTCAGGTGCCAAGCAACTCAATGTATTTTTTCCTTCTGTAATCGTATCTAACAGACTTTGATTGGTCATGTGTCAAGCTTTTTCTTGCTGTTGCTGCCAGTCAATGGGTCTGGTGTTCTGTCAAGCTATGGATAACTTATCACTCTGAGTTGTCTTCCCATGAAGAATGATTTATTTATTCATACTTTCTCAGATCAATTTTAAAGCCCTGTTGCAGAGGAAGAATGCTCTTGGTTAGTCTGCTTTCTATAGCACGTACAGAGTCTGATATGGCACTAAGGAAGATTCAGATATGACCCAACCTCTGTTCAAGAACTGACAACATAAGCTGTGTGCATGGACCAAGGGCCCTGCATCGTGTGAAGACAGCAGTTAGTTATTTTGCACAGCAAAGTGCCAGAAGGTTTTCATTCTGAAGAGCCAGCTCACTAACACCTGAATCAGTATGTACAGTGCAATATAAAGCAGTGGTCCCCAGTGGGGTTCACTGGGTTATTCAGAGTATTTACGGGGTGGAGCTCTGCTCCAGCCATCCCTTACTTCCTGTCATGTTAGTGGGAGTACCCTCCCGCTCCTTTGTGATTGGGAACTTGCTGCTTTGTTCAATCCTGAGTAGTGTTGTGTGTTGAGGTGATTGCTCCCTTTATACCATTGCCTCCTTGGATGGTGGAATGGCTGCCCAAGGGGCTTGTGGCAACTTTTACCTCTGCAACCACTGCCGGACCAGAGATCCTAAGCTTGTGATTGCTTGCTTCTACCAGATCAATCTGGTATTGGGGCAAGGGATAGCTCAGTGGTTTGAGCATTGGCCTGCTAAACCCAGGGTTGTGAATTCAATCCTTAAGGGGACCATTTAGGGATCTGGGGCAAAAATTGGGGATTGGTCCTGCTTTGAGCACAGGGTTGGATTAGATGCCCTCCTGAGGTCCCTTCCAACCCTGATATTCTATGTAGCCTTGAGTGAATCTTGCTCTGCACTACATCACTTGTATTTGATACTTTATTTTATATCTCAGAGAGCAATTTTGGCCAGGAGGCAGAGTTGCCTAGTGATCACTGGAGTGTGATGCAGGAGACCTGAATTCTATTCCTGGCTATGCCACTTGCATCCTGGGTGACCTCGGGCAAGTCACTGCAACTCTGTGCCTCAGTTTACCCATCTCTAAAATGGGGGAAGTGCTTGAGATCTGTGTGTAAAAAGCACTAGAAAAGAGGTGGGTGGTTATTACTGTAACAAGAGTGTGGCACATGACTTCTGAGAAGAGATTAACCTGTTTCCTAGTCCCAGTTGTCACAAAAGGTGAAACGCACCTATTACATGACAAAAGAGGTCAGGATTTCAGTGCTTGTTATAGGGACCCTATAACCTCATGGTGAAATCACAGTATCACCCAAGACAAGGAATACGAATTCCAAAGGCATTTTAATAAGGTTGCTTAACTGGTGGAGTTCAGCTGGAAACTGACCTAGTCAGGGGATCTGGATGGGGAGCAATTTCAAATCATTGAGGCTTGGAAGAGTTTTATGTAGGAGGAACGTGGATTGCCTAGTAAGTAATGTGGTGTGAATCCCCAAGTTGCACAGATTCTCCTGTGATATGAGGAAATTGACTCACAAGGTTCAGACCAGCTGAGGAAACATGTCTGAAAAGTGACTTGTGAAGACCCACTGAAGGGTGAAGAAACTATGGGTTACAAGTTAAAACTGCCATCAAGTGGCAAAAGTACATATCCCCTCTGAGTCTATTCGTTCTGCTGAATGGTTAATTTTAATGGATGACCAAGTAGCCATATATGAGCTCTCTTCATGGCATTTCTGTATCTCTCTATTGCTTTTATTGACCGGTTATGTTTAACACTCGTGAGTGCTGGGATTACTGTTCCTCTTATTCTTTTACAAATGGCTACATGCCTATTGCTGCACTTCTCCTCAAATGCTGATGGCCAGGTTTGTGGGACTGGAGCCAGGGCCTTATCTTCTCTTTACTTCAACTCCCACCCCCTAAAATAAAATAGGGATCCAGAATGCAGGGGCTGTTTTGCCTGGCACTTCTGAAGACTACATAAGGATGGAAACGCATTTTGCATCATGCACACTGAAAGAGTCAGACAGAATCAGACTGTGATAGGGTGTCCACCTCACATAGGTGAACAAAGCGTTAAAAGGAGACAATGCTCAGATTACCCCCCCTTGCTGCACTTGAATGGTGTCAGGATTGATTTGTTATTTAATCCAACTGAGGAGGAGCTGGGTTCTTCTGCATAAAAAGAAAATGAAAGCTACAGAAGAGGTCCAGGGGACAGAAGGCAGGGAGTTACTTCTCTTTGGGAAGGGCATGGGGAAGGCTGACTGAAAGCCACTGGAACAGAATTCATCTCTATAGTGAGCCTTAGAAAGCGGGGAGAAACAGAGGTGCAGTCCTGGAGGGTGGGTTTTCCAGCAGAGAAAGAAGGACCTGTGGAGAAATCAGAGACCTTGGATGGAAGCAGCACAAGGGACTGAGAGATAGAAGTGGCCCAGGGAAACGGTGGCAAATGAGTCTGGATTTGCAAGATCAACAGAGGTAGTGCAGATCCAAGTTGTGGTCTATTATCAGACAGATCAAAGAACCCTGGGAGTTAGGTTGGAAGGTTTCTCGCCCTCTCTGCTTAAATTGTGAAATGCTTATAAGTAGGCTTTGAGAGACAAGGTGGGTGAAGTAATGTCTTTTATCGGACAAACTTATGTTGGTGAGAGAGGTTCTTTTATGATTTTGACATGTTTTCTCTATAATGCTTTCACTTTAAGAATAAATGTGCTTGCTTAGAAAGAGCTGTGTGGTAACTTACAACTGCAGACCCTTATGGTGTTCATAGGCTCTGGAGAGAAAGCAAAGTGCAGATGCATTCTATTTAGGTAGTCTGGCTTCCCTGCCTCCATTGAGAGATCCCCAGTAACCGTGCAGTCTGGAAAAACCTCCATCAGGCATGTGAGAGATGTGGCTCTCTGTCCAAGAGGTGATGGCTTGGAGCCTGAAATCTTTAAGTGAGTGCCCTTGGACCATGAAGGGGAAATACAGGTTATCCTAAGCTGCATGGGCTTGGCAAAAGAAATTCAGAGGAAGAGCTAACAAAGCTAAAGTTGGCAAGAGTAAACACACAGGTAGCCCTGTCAGGGTTATGCAGCAGGGACTGAAGATATCAGTGGCTTTCTAAAGTTTTCACTCTGAATGTTCTCTTCCATTTTACTGATTGGCTGTTTGCTTCAACTGCCTCTAATGCCTTCCCTCGGTCTCTTTACTTCTGCCTCACTCCACCTACTATCTATGTTCTGCATCTACCCTGTGGCCTTCAGTGTCCCCCTTCTCTCCCTTTGTCTCTCAGCTTAGTTTATCCCCCTCCTGTTCAAAAGACCACACAAATTACAAAATCATGGCACTAACATGCCACTTGCAAACCATCAGTATTCACTCTGCTTGCATGTTATATCCCTTTACCATTTGTCTTGTCTTCAGATTGTAAATTCATTGGGTTAGGGGCTGTCTTACTGTGTTCCTAGCACAGGCCCTAGGCCCCCATCAGTTGGTTGCTCTGTATTACTGTAAGATAATTGATGTAATTAGGAACAGACAATAGGAATGCTTGAGACACCTGTGTATCGCATACTTGTTGTATGTCCAGGAGGTATCTATGTAGCATCTCTGATTTAAGGCTAAATTTAACACACACTTCCTTTCTTGTATCGTTTTTTCTTTCCCCAGTTCAAAGGGTTTTTACACATGTGGTGTATTTTGTGCATTGAAGTCCCTCAGTACATGAAAGTTGCTAAATAAGAGCAGATTCATTTTTAACAGGTTAATTATTAATGGAATCTTAGAGAACTAAAGGCCCAACTCCGTACTGTTCTTAACTTGTAGATTTCATATTAAAATGCATGCTCTAGACATTTATAATCTTTATAATTATAATCCCACTATAATCTTTAAACATTTCTCCCCCCCTCCCCCCCCACCTTTTTTACAGCTGAAAATAAAAAAGGTCAGGTTCGGGTGAGAGTGGCCTGAAATATGCAGAGTCTCACAACATATAGCATTCAGAGCTACACAGAAAAAATCTGTACCCTTGTGCCTCAGCTAATTGTTGCATTACTTTGAAATGCTCCTTCTTTCTGAGGCTGAGGCAAGTTCAGACACAAATTAAAATATGTAGTCTGTGACAGCTTTGTAAAGGGTTCAGTCAACAAAGACTCACTATTATACTGTATGTCGCTTGTAAGGGTTGAGCTCTGAAGCTCTTATATTGTGTTTCAAGAATTCCACTGTACTTAGATACAGTAAATATAGGAGCGATTGTTGCTGCTGCTCCACTAGAAACATGTCCAACAGTGGGCTCTGCATGATTAAAATTATTCTTGCCATGAAAAAATAATAGTCTGAATATAGTGGAAAATGTCTTTTTAAAATGCACAACTATTCTACCAGGGAATAATCTCCCAAAAGTAGTGGCGGAAGTCCAATCACTGGATTTATTTTACACTGAGCTGTTGACACCTAGAGATGGTGGTATAAAAGCCCCACGGGTAAGGCAGAGATGGACAAGCTGATTGGACAGGTCTTTTCTATTGCTAATATCAATGTTTACCAGTTGAAAAAAGATGACAGATTCACCTTCCAAAAAAGTTAACCAAAGGGTTAACCTTGCATAAAACTTCTTAAAAATGTGATAACAGGCCTCATACTGAAGATTTTAGAATCTATTTGACTAGGATGGGAGGACTAGGATCGGGGACAAATACCTTATCTAATTAAATTAAATTCCTTTTTTTGTTTGGACTGTCCACAAAGAGCTCCTGACCTTTAATATTCAAATTTATTCCCAGTTCTTGGTTGACTGGCTTATTTGAGAGTTGTCTGTGGTGAACGTTTGATATTCAAAAAGATCATACAGTTTGGATGAACATACAATATTCATACTGGCAAACTAAAGCTATGTTAATTGCTAACTTGAAATTTGCTATCTGTGAATATACTATTACTTGCTTAATTCACGGTTCTGGTGAATATTCAGGTCAGTAAACTCATTAAGACATCATGAATGGCAGAAAGCTGGGAGAAAGGGCATAGCAGCTTTGTTAAATAAGTCAGCTGAATATTAGTGACTCCTTTTTTTGTCTGCAGTCTTCACTGGTCTATATGAGGGAATAGAACTATGATACTTTTTTGTACAAGTAACACAAGGATACTTGAAAAACAGGGAAGTGCATGTTTCCAAATGTGCTGCTACTCTGCTGATTTTCCTGGGTGTCACTCCAGTTAGCAATAACAGAAGTTGAAAGCAGAACATCCTGGATTCCAATCTGAAAATATATCCCTGTCGGTCTGTGTCAAAGTAAGATATTGGACAAAGAACAAAAACCTCCAACTGCTGAGCTTTGAGGCTGGTAGCAAACACTAAAGTTGCCAGCTTCTCTGGCACTTCCATTCACTGCCTTGCCCTCACTTGGCAATACACATGTCCTGCTGATTCTCGAATGCTGAAATTATCACACGGGGTTGGCTTATTTCATATATACTATGCAGCTGTATTAGAGCTAGAAAGCAGTTCAGTCAGTTAAGTTCATTTTAAAGAGTGGTTAATTTGCACTTCCATGTGATGAGACTGAAATTAGTCTTTTATGTCCGAACCTTTTATGTGCTGCCTGCAGCTGCCAACAAGACTTCCATTTCTAATCCCAGAATCAACAGAGCCCGCCAAATCTGATTCAACAAAGCTATTGTATCTGTTAATTAACAGAGTAGAGGAATAAATTGTCTTCTCCTGAAATCTGAACAGTTCCCCTTCACATAATGTAGCATGCAGTTTTAGCCACAGCAAACTTAATTGAGAAAGGATATTAGTACTCTCTGGTCAACCAGTTAGTGTGCATCACAGCAGTTGCTGATACTACATTCCAGCTGTTCTTGTCATCCAAAAAGCCTGACCACAGGACTACCCATGATGACTGGTAATGTTAGTCAATTGTGAAAAACTGGAAAAAATTGAAGATTTTTTTTCACATAGCATTAGAAAAAGATGAATCACAAACATGATAGGCCCATTTTAAAAAAAAAGGTCTCTTTCAGTAATGTTTTTGTTTTAAAATTTCAATTTAATTTTCTGAAAACCCAGCTTTTAGTCAACAAAAGAAGATAAGCATTTTGATAAATGTCACTAATTTGTGGAAAACCTCACTTTCAAAAAAGCCATTTTTTTCCCCTCCAGTTCCTGTATCCTCTGTGTTTAGAGGTATCAAGTTCTGGTCACTGACTCTATACTGGAACTGGCAGTCTAAGGGTGTCTCTTCACTGTAGGGTTAACTTACATTGATCTAGTTTAAATGGCAGTGTCCATGCATCAGAACAACATTCAGGCTACACGGAGTGGTTGTGTTAGAAGCTGATGACTTGTGCTAAATTGATCTGTAGCTTAAACCCACTGGCATGCAGGGTTTGAGTTAAATGCACCACCACACTTAAGGGGTTTTGTGGGTGGATGGGACTCAAGTTAGGGGCAACAATGAAGTTAACTGTGCAAACATTTCAAGAAGAAGCTGATCATAATTTGTGATCATGCAAGAGTGGTTAGCCAAAGGCTGTTCAAACAATAAAAACCAAGTACCAGAAGGGCTGGATGGGTTCAGGTGACTGACTGAATGGGAAATGGAGTCTTTCGCTTTCATACCCAGCACAAGTTCATAGAGATGGAAAGTAATATCTGTTTGGGAAATAAGCTGGTGATCACAATCCAGTTAATGGATGAGGGTGCACTTTGCAGTATCCACCATTGGCATTTTCACTAGCTGATGTCTGTGGAGAATGAGATTTCTACATTATGTTTATGAACTAGTACATGTGATTCAGTTTACCTGTTTAATCTTGTGCTGCTTGTTTCCTGACTTAAAGCAGTTAACCTTTTTCCAAAGAATTTTGCTGGGCTTTGGAAATAGATGATCAATGGACGAGTATAACACATAGCACTGTGTGTGTTGGGTGAGTGGACTATTAAGACTCCTTGATATTTGAATAGATTGACCTGGGCAATACAATGGGTATGCTTAAATGTGGCCAAACCAAGAAAACTGATTCTGCCAAATGGGCATTCCATATTTCAGAGGAGAAGCAATGTGAAGGACAGGAAGGATCCTGGACATCATAGAGAACTCTGAGCAAATCCCAGAGAATGCTCCAGAGTGGTAAGGAAACAGAGGCAGGGAATGGCATACATAGGTCTTCTACATTTCGTCTGGATCTGTGTATTTCTGTATAAAGAGCGATTAGTTTTGCAAGTCTGTGTGCTTCAAGCATCATGTGTCCCTAGTAAGGTATACTGTAAGCCAGAGTGCCAGCCTGGAGCTCTGGGAAAAATGCAAGTGGGGAGTTAGGAGGAGCTGGCACAAATCTCAGGGGCTAGGCATTTGAACTGCAGAGTTTCAGCTTTCAGAAAGCTGTGCTAGAAAGGATCTGTACCCAGACCCAGCATCTCTACACTCTGATCACTCAGGAAGTTAAAAGCACACTGGTCCAGCATGTGGAAACCAAACACAATCAGAGCCGCCCGGGGGGGCAAGTGGGGCAATATGCCCCGGGCCCCGCAGACAGGACGGGGGCAATTTCGGTGGCGGGTCTTTCAGTTAATGGCACTTCGGTGGCAGCTCAATCACTCCCCTTCAGTCTTCTGCAGCAGTTCAGCGGCAGGTCCTCCTGTCCTCTTCTTTCTTCGGTGGCACGACTTGCATTTTTCTTTTTTTCCCCCTTCGCTGCTTGGGGTGGCAAAATGCCCTTTTTTTTTATGGAAGGGCCCCCCGAAATTGCTTTGCCTCAGGCCCCCTGAATCCTCTGGGCGGCACTGAACACAACAGCATGGTGTGTGTCCAGTAGGGAAAGCTCAACTAAGGCTATGGCATTACTGCCACTCTTACAAATTGGTGTCCGTTGGTAGCCTTGTGAAAAAGTTTGTACTGATGGTGTTTATGCTGTACCTGTTCTGTTCCTAAACAGAGGGCTGTAGTCTCAAGGGCTGTCATTCCTGTACCCATCAGGTGTGTTATAGGGTTATCCTAACACAAGTGTCCTCCTGCAGCTGACCTCTGCAGCGCCGGTGTGGCCTGCTTCAATTTCCTCCATCACCTGTGCAAAGGAATAGTGTCCAGCAAATTCAAATACATTTTATTCATGTTAAATGACACAGTCTGCAGGTCCTCCCAAATTAAAACAGGCTTGCAACACAGCAGCTCTTCAATACCATTCAAAGGTCACCATTCCCAGCACACCCACCCAAGAGTCATTACCTACTCAGTAACAATTCCTTTAGCCCCTGTTCCAGGGCCCCACTCTCCAGGCCTCCTACTCGAGTACCAAGACTCCAATTGAATCTTCTCCCATAGCCTCAAATTTGGCTCCTGAGAGGGCTCCCTGTAGTATCTCACTGCCCTAGCCTTGCTCACAGGTCAGGAGGGTCCTACTGCTTCTTAAGGGAACTCCCATCCAGAACCAATCCCTTGCTTCTGGGCCTGGCTTACATTGACCACACTGATGCTTTCCTTCATTCTTAGGAGCTTCTGCACAAGCCTTGCTGCAACTTGGGAGGAGGGGCTAGATCTGGGAAATCCTACCAATAACTTTCCACAGAATGTATCGCCAGCAGCTCAGTTACTACCCTCCTTTGGGTTTCCTGCAACTCTTACCCCCCTGGTAACTCTCTGCTACTGCTTCTCTCTCCTCTGTTCTCAAGTAGCTCTCACCTGACCCCTCCCCACTTCTCTTAAGCCCCATTGGGAGGCAGCTGATGAATCACATGTGCGCTGCACCTAGCTCCCTCTTAAAGGGGCCAGTCACCCTATGACAGACTACTGCAAAATTCTTAAACAAAAAATTGGAGTGGAGACGGTGGTATAGTCTACTGGGCTGAGCATAGGAATTACTCATGTATTCCAATACCTATAAAGGTGTGCATTGAACAGTCTCACCCAGTTCCACCACTTGCCACATTGCCATCTTGCACCCTTGAGTACTGGGTCTCTATTAAGGAGAGTGCCAATTGTACTGAATTATCTGACTCTGAAGTGAACATATGGCACTAGTAAATTGGATAACAGCACTAAACTTCTTCTTTTACCTACTGTAAAACAGAAGTAAAGCACAGGTCTCCCAAGGTGAAAGGCTAGCGTGTTTAATTCTTCCTACCAGCCACCATTTCTCTCTGCATTCATTATAGGATTATCACAATATCTTTAAGGGTCTGAAAGACTTCTCATTCTTTATAAATCAATGAGTAACATTCCAAAGGAAACTGGGTTTACTAGATAGTATTTCTTCTGCTGATCATAAATTATATTCAAACTAATCTACTATTCAAGGACTGGTAATGGAAAAATGTACAAATGGAATTATGTCAATGATGAAAGTAGAAATGGAAACTCCATTCAGAACTATAACTTAGCTGAAACGGAAACGATAAACTGAATAATGGGATTGTGACTGGTTTGGTCACAGAGACCCCTTTGGGACTGTCACCTGATGTGCTGAAACTACCTCTGGCCTGTTTTCTCTGATGGCGTGGGACTCCAGAACCCTGTCTTGTTGAACCAGACAGGCTAGCCTGCCACAACTCAGATCCAGGGTCTGAATCACACCCCTAAGACTGCAGACTTAACTGAAAACAGCTCAGCAAGTACTCCTGTCTCCAGCACTCAGACACCCAGCTCCCAATGGGATCCAAACCCCAAATAAATCCGTTTTACTCTGTATAAAGCTTATACAGGGTAAACTCATAAACTGTCCACCCTCTATAACACCAATAGAGATGTACAGCTGTTTGCTCCCCCAAGTATTAATCACTTACTTTGGGTTAATAAAGAAGTGATTTTATTAAGTATAAAAAGAAGGATTTAAGGTGGATTTAACAGACAGAACAAAGTAAGTTACCAAGCAAAATAAAATAAAACATGCAAGTCTAAGCCTAATACATTAAGAAACTGAATACAGGCAAATCTCACCCTCAGAGATGTTCCAATAAGCTTTTTCACAGACTAGACTCCTTCCTAGTCTGAGCCCAATCCTTTCCCCTGGTACAGTCCTTGTTAGTTCCAGCTCAGGCTGTAAGAAGGGGTTTTCTCATGACTGGCAGCCCCCTTTGTTCTGTTCCACCCCCTTCTATAGCTTTGGCCCAAGGCAGGAATCTTTTCTCTCTGGATCCACACCCCTCCTTCTCAATGGAAAAGCACAGGTTTAAGATGGATTCCAGTTCAGGTGACATGATCACATGACACTGTCAGACCCTTCTTCATTACTTAATAGCTGGAAGACAAGTACACAGGAAGGCTTGCAGGGAACCAAACCCATTCACAAGTCATTGATTCTGAAGCACCCTTAATGGCTTCCACTGTACATGTTTACATCAGTAACACAAGTTTATATCTTATTCTCCTAACTCCAGACATAGAAATAATACATGCAAACAAATGGGATGAACACACTCAGTAGATTGTAAGCTTTGTAATGATACCTTACAAGAGACCTTTTGTATACAGCATATTCTAGTTAAATTATATTTACACTCGTAGGCATATTTCCATAAAACATATGGAGTGCAACGTCACAGGGATCATTCAAACAAAATGGGATTATGGAAACACCGCTTTGTGATAGCATAATTCAGACTTCAAATATAACAAACTATGAGAAAATAGTCAAGGGCCTATGGTAGGAGTCTGTACTTCCACTAGATTTGATGTCCAGTCTTGGGGCCAAATTAAGAAGTGAGTTGATGGGGCTCTAGTTTGGTGAATCTGATGTCGGGAGGGTGTAGCAAGAAAAGCAAGTAAGTGCGTACATTTAAAGTAGGAGCTGACCTACTTAAATGTCGGTTTTCATACACTTTTGGCTCCTCAGTGTAAATTAAGCCATTAAACCTGTATGCTCACTTCTAATCCATAAGGAGTCTAAGTCTGAAGGCCTGTGCATTCTGCGTTTGGTTTGCTTTCCCACCCCCCTCCCCTCATAGGACCAAATTCATCCCCACGCCAAAGGGGAGTTCAGCACTGAGACATGATGCTCTGTGCTACTTTTGACTCTCCCATATGTTGGGACTGTTAGTGTAGACCAATTCTCCAGTACAGGTTAGAGTAGCCTGAGAGCTCTCTTAACTTGTGGCCAGTAGCCAACAATAATGGTGGGCTGATGTGCCAGCTGGGAATAGCCAGGGGTTAGAAATGACTGTAACACTGCCTCCTTCCCTTCACCTTTTGTGCTATGGATTCCTCTTGGGAGTGCCATAGATCCAGCCGTACGAACCTACACCTGTTAGGAACTCTGCCTGCATTGAGTAGCAAGTGCAGCTGGCTTCTGGCTGCTTTGTGCTGGTGGAGCTGACCATTTAAATGATGCTGAATGAATGCCTGTGTGTGTGCGTGCTGCTAAATGGGAAAGGATCTAGCAATTAGCAGTATTGCCCCCTTCGTTCCCCCTAGTGAAGTAACCAATAGCCACTCCATATGTACAGAGGGGCTTCAATTCAGAGTCCCATTGGCATATGGTATGGATGGGGTTGTGACTGACTGGGGTCCCAGCCACTGGGGTTTGGAAGCTAAGGCAATGCTAAGTAGTGTATGTGGTTTCAGTGAAGCAGTAAAAACTGAAAACCTTGGGTCAAAGCAGGAGGCTGTGAACTGAGATAGTGGAAAAAGTGCATTGAACTGTGAGGAAATATTTTGACTGCCAGAGTTTATATGATGTCATAAATGCATCTCTCAGACCTCTGAGCAATTTGTTTCCATGCTTCTGTAGGCTTCAGAAAATTAGCACACCAAAGCAACTGATTCTTAAACTGATTTTAACTAATTAGGTGCCTAGTGTCTGGTCCTAGTAATTGCATCCCCCTATGGAAAGCTGCACTTCTAGAACAAATACATGCCCCAGCACCTGGGAATCATTTAATTTTAAAATACCTAAAAATAACATGACTGTTGTATTCCTGATCTGAACGTACATTGTGTGACATAATCCCCATGACTACCTCAGGAGGAAAATATCTTTCATGATGAAATCTGAGAAGAGTTTTCTCCTGAGATTTTTACTGCAGTTGAGACATTTTTGTGCAACAGTCAGGAGCAGCAGAGGCCCAGCAATGAGTCTCCTCTCTTTGGATTCCATAACTGCTAAATCCACTTTATCCAATTTTCCCTTAAGGAGTAGAGGTGAGGAGCAGCATGAAAACTTTGAATTAATGTGAAGAATGCTTTATCTATGGAGCATCTTGATGTTTCTCCTCTGTTTCTTGGGTATTTTCTTACATGTCCACATCTGGTAGCTTCCACTGCTATCTTGGTGTAATCACTTTTTACATCAGAATGACCCTCAACTGTAAAGTCAAAACGCTTAAGGCTTTATTTGGGGTTTTTTTCTGGAAGAGGATCTTTCTCTTAACCTTAACAAGGGAAGTTTTTCTTTTTAGCCTTCTGTTCTTTCCATATAGAGCCAAGGTACATTCCTGGTTGCTATTTTGCTGGTTATTTTCATCACCTGTATATGATAGTTTTTGATTTACCAGATACTCCCTGCACTCTCTGGGATTATCAAGTTCTCAGTTCATTACACTTTTGAAGCATTATCACATTACCTTTTTGTTTTCCTCCTTTTAAAGTTCACTTTTATTATATTTTGTTAACCTCTTGTTGTGTGAGGTATTGTTTTAGGGAACAATAGAGTGATGGAAGTCAAATTTGATTAGGCTGCAACTCCAGCAAAATCTGCTAATGAAAACCAAACAGAATGTTCCAGAATTCTAGTGGCAGCATGGAGAATAAGCAATATTTATCAACTAAATAATGCGATGGGATGCCACAAAAAGGTCAGTATGAACAAGAGGCTGAGGAAGTCCCTCCAAATTACAGCTTTTAAAGGGCCCAGAGGAGTTTGTCCGGCTGTGTGTGGTGCAGGGCTAATCCTGTCTGTAGCAGGAACACATGTGAGTTCACCAGCAGCAGTTTTGAAGTCCTGAGGCTGATCACACAGGAGCATAATTATTGGACAGGTTATCATGTATGATGGTACGACAGTTATGTAGTTGCATCACAGGAAATAATTAACAGCTCTTCTGCCATTGTCTGAAATCCTAAATTCATTTCTTAGTCAATGCAGAGTGGATTATGATTTTTAATAACAAGGAGAAACTAGGTTTCAGAGTAGCAGCCGTGTTAGTCTGTATTCGCAAAAAGAAAAGGAGTACTAGTGGCACCTTAGAGACTAACCAATTTATTTGAGCATAAGCTTTCGTGAGCTACAGCTCACTTCATCGGATGCATTCAGTGGAAGGAGAAACTAGCGTCAGATGCATCCTTCTGTATTTGCTAGGACTGGAAACTCAGGCCCTTAATACTGAGATTATATTTAAACAAATGGAAAATATCCTAATCATGAAATCAGAGAATGTGAGTTCTTCTAAGCCAGAGGAGGTGTTTGTTTTGGAGTGATTGTGAGAGAGTATGAAATTGAAAGTATGGAAAGAATAGAAACCACAAGTAATGAATATTTTTTCCAGTTCTCCAAATGTATTCCCACTCAGGTCATCACGATAACTATTGGTGCAATGAATATTGAATGACTTCATAAATTGTTAGGAAATAGAGTGTAGTTACCCATGCCATATCCTTCCTTTGCTATTCTTTCTCAAGCCCTCCTGCTTGAGAAGCTGAGACCAGGAAGGGGATGTCTTGGTAGTATGACAGCTATATTGCAGTATGTACATAACATACAGTAGACTTTGTAGCATCTTTTGCCGGAGAATTCTGAGCTGTTTCCATAGGCTGATGTGTGTGTGTGTGTGTGTGTGTGTGTTTTTTTTTTTTTTAATCTTCTCATAGTTCATTGGTAGGGGCTTCTGCCCAGGAGCTCTGTGAAGGACCCATAGCTCTGGAATTCACTCCTTGCTCCTCTTCCCATTTCAAAATAGTCTGAATCTGATTAACTTCAGGGTACACTTAAGAGATTCCTTTTTTCCTGGCACTTGAAAATGGCAGGGTGGGGGGGAGGGCAGAAAGCGAAAAGGGGGAATTAATTGAAGGTATGTGTAGTGGGTTATCTTAAAATTGCTGCATAATTGTGGCTAGAACATAGAGCTGGGTAACCTTTTAAGTATTATCATAAATCCAAATAAGTAATCCAGATAGGAAATGCCAAGAAACAGAGTTTAAGTAAGGCTTTAGAGGAGTCACAACATCAGGAATAGAACACAGATCCCCCTGCTCCAACTGCTCTGCCAAAATGTACTGCTGACTGTGATGACTTCTCATGTATTCCTCAATTCTAAATCTGAGTTTAAAGACCCTTATTGCCCAGAGGTGCAACTCCTAGTGACGTGATTGGGTCAAATTTTATATTAGGGTTCCATTTATAAAGGGTTGTTAACTGATTAATAGATATTTAAATGTCTGTTACAAGTCCAACAGGTTAGTAGGTTGCTTACAACCACAGTTTGTAACATCTGTAATACCTTCTTCTGAAAGGTTTCAGAGTAGCAGCCGTGTTAGTCTGTATTCGCAAAAAGAAAAGGAGTACTTGTGGCACCTTAGAGACTAACCAATTTATTTGAGCATAAGCTTTCGTGAGCTACAGCTCACTTCATTGGATGCATTCAGTGGAAAATACAGTGAGGAGATTTATATACACACAGAACATGAGAAAATGGGTGTTATCATACACACTGTGTAAGGAGAGTGATCACTTAAGATGAGCTATGACCACCAGGAGAGCAGGGGGAGGAGGGGAGAAAACCTTTTGTAGTGATAATCAAGGTGGGCCATTTCCAGCAGTTAACAAGAACGTCTGAGGAACAGTGTGTGTGTGTGTGTGGGGGGGAATAAACATGGGGAAATAGCTTTACTTTGTGTAATGACTCATCCACTCCCAGTCTCTATTCAAGCCTGAGTTAATTGTATCCAGTTTACAAATTAATTCCAATTCAGCAGTCTCTCGTTGGAGTCTGTTTCTGAAGTCTTTTTGTAGTAATATTGCCACTTTTAGGATGTAATCGAGTGACCAAAGAGATTGAAGTGTTCTCCGACTGTTTTTTGAATGTTATAATTCTTGACGTCTGATTTGTGTCCATTTATTCTTTTACGTAGAGACTGTCCAGTTTGGCCAATATACATGGCAGAGGGGCATTGCTGGCACATGATGGCATATATCACATTGGTAGATGCGCAGGTGAACGAGCCTCTGATAGTGTGGCTGATGTGATTAGGCCCTGTGATGGTGTCCCCTGAATAGATATGTGGACACAGTTGGCAATGGGCTTTGTTGCAAAGATAGGTTCCTGGGTTAGTGGTTTTGTTGTGTGGTGTGTGGTTGCTGGTGAGTATTTGCTTCAGGTTGGGGGACTGTCTGTAAGCAAGGACTGGCCTGTCTCCCAAGATCTGTGAGAGTGACGGGTCGTCCTTCAGGATAGGTTGTAGATCCTTGATGATGCATTGGAGAGGTTGTTAGAAGATGATGGCTAGTAGCATTCTGTTATTTTCTTTGTTGGGCCTGTCTTGTAGTAGGTAACTTCTGGGTACTCTTCTGGCTCTGTCAATCTGTTTCTTCACTTCAGCAGGTGGGTATTGTAGTTGTAAGAACACTTGATAGAGATCTTGTAGGTGTTTGTCTCCGTCTGAGGGGTTGGAGAAAATGTGGTTGTATCGTAGAGCTTGGCTGTAGACAATGGATAGTGTGGCGTGGTCTGGATGAAATAATTAAGGGAGTCTGGAAGTTTGGAGTTGCAATGTATTTGTGGAGTTATGCATGGGCACTGACATTTACTGGATATTTCAATACCATCTCATCTGTAATATTAAGTGCTAATATCGTCTTTCACACTTCTTGGTAGTAGGATAGGGAGAGTTCTTTTTAAAAGATCATGACTATAAACAGGATTCAGTTTCCTTCATTTAAAGGAAACGAATAAAGTAGCTTTTATTTCTTGTGATGCCACTTGCAGTTGTAACCTGTCTATCAATCTAAAGGCTTTCCTTTTAGGGAAGAGGAAGAAAGGGGATACAGCCATTAAAAACACCCCAACATCCCCCCCCCTCCACCACACACACTGCTAGTGTACATTAGGAGGAAGAATTGTGGTTAGAGCATTGAGAATCTGGAGTTCTGATTTAGTAACTATGCCACAGATTTCCTGTGTGAGGTTGAGCAAGTCCCCTAGACTTGCACCAAAATTTTTAAAAAGTATTTCAGCACTTAACTTCAAGAATTGTGCCCTGAATTCCTTAGTTTCCTAACCTGTAAAATGGTGATAATACTTTCCTATGCTACATGAGTGCTTAACTCATTAACAATTGTAAAATGATTTGATAGCCCAACATGGAGAGCTTGAGTGACATACAAAGAGTAGTATTCTTGTTTACATTTTCTCCTGTGCAACATTCTTAGAGAAGCCAAGTGTTAAAGTAATTGCCAAGTTATATCTTGTGCACCGAAATGTTTAAACCAAAATGACTTAAGACAAATCCTATTTAGTAATTAGTTACATCAACAGAATGACTAAAAACCAGATTTTATATCTGCAATAAAAACATGTTAGTATTCTGGAAAATATGTACTGCCTTTACATCAGAAATAAAATGTCTCAATGAAGTCAGATTATTTTCTGAAAAGTGGTAAATAAACTCTCTGCAGTACCCTCAAACTGTTTGTTACTTTGTGAGACAATGAGACTTTTGTGGCATGTAGTGAAGAGGTTCTTGTGTGCATTCAGTTCAGTATAAACCTTTAGGTAAAACAAATGTTGTTTGAGATCTTGTGGTTCCTCTGTTTGCAGAGAGATTGCAGGTTTGTGTATGTATCATCTGGCTGGATTATATGTTAAAGGGTTTCAGAATCACAATGAGAAGGAAACTGCTAGTTAAAGAAAACTGCCAAGTTATATTTTAGTCATAAGAAAGCACAGATAATTAGCAGATCTTGTACAGTCCATAAGTTAACTGGCTGCATATGTAAGTAGAAAGCAGGTTTAAAAAGTCACTAAAGTTGTGTTACGTCAACTTTAGTTTGATGACCTCAAGTTATGTTTTAAGTGTGGCATACTTAAAAAGGAGCATAGCTGACTTATTTGTGAGTCTAGTAATATACAACCTTTGACTTGTGATCTGTGACGATGTTTCATATGTGTATATTACAGTTCCACTTGCATATGGCTTAAAAAAGATTAAAATAGATATTATAAGCATGTTGCTGTCATTAGTATGTCATAGATGGTTATAATCACTTCAGAAGACCTATCCTGAAGGATGACCCATCACTCTGTAGACAAGGACTGGCCTGTCTCTCCCAAGATTGGTGAGAGTGATGGGTCATCCTTCAGGATAGGTCTTCTGATGATAGGTGGTCATTGTCACAGATCACAAGTCAAAGGTTGAATATTACTAGACTCACAAATAAGTCAGCTATGCTCCTTTTGCAAACTGGATACAATTAACTTAGGCTTGAATAAAGACTGGGAGTGGATGGGTCATTACACAAAGTAAAACTATTTCCCCATGTTTATTTCCCACTGCCCCCACTGTTCCTCACACATTCTTGTCAACTGCTGAAAATGGCCCACCTTGATTATCACTACAAAAGGTGGGTGTTTTTCTCTCCTGCTGGTAATAGCTCACCTTACCATACACACTGTAATGAGAGTGATCAGGTAAGACCCATTGTTTATGTTCTCTGTGTACATAAAATCTCCCCACTGTATTTTCCACTGCATGCGTCCAATGAAGTGAGCTGTAGCTCACGAAATCTTATGCTCAAATAAATTGGTTAGTCTCTAAGGTGCCACGAGTACTCCTTTTCTTTTTGCAGATACAGACTAACATGGCTGCTACTCTGAAACCTTATTTATATTACAGAAGTGCATAGGGGCCCCATTGTAGGCACTCTACGTAGATACATAAGAGACAGTCTCTGCCCCAAAGAGCTTGCAGTCTAAAAAGCTAAGATGACAAAGGATAGGAGAGGTTTAACAGGCATACTGAAGTCAAGTGACTTGCCTACTGTCTCAGTGACAGAACCGCAACTCTTGATTTTTAGTCCACTCTCCGATGCATTAGACCACACTAGCTCTTTCCAGTCAGGTACTTTACTATACTGTACTGCAAGTAATTTACCCTCTTGCAGAACTACAAGTAGTAAGATAATGCTGGCTAGTGCTGGAGTGCTATATTAAATAGTGTTTATATTTAAAAAAAACAGTGTTTACTCAGTCCAGTCAGCAGAAGGCTTTGGGAAGTCAAGCATCATCTGACATTTAATACTGTTTAATACACACAGCAGGGTAGATTGTTTCAAAGACACAAAGCAGAATGTTGCTACCAAAGATTAACATGGAGACATACATTGAAAGCACCAAGGCACTTCACATAGTGCCCAGAGACAGATGAGCACAGATAAGATGACAGTGGTCCAGGCCAAAAAGGTAACACGGAAATTCCAGATGCCACATTAAAGGAGCCCCTGCAAATCTGTAACCACAGAGGAAATGGCTATTCAACAAGCAGTGACTTGGATAGAGGAATCACTGACTTGTCATGCTGCAAAAACACATTTCCCGAGATTCCACAATCAATAGCCACCGTGGAATCCATTTGCTGAAGCCTGCGGCAAATGGATTCTGGACCTTTCCACCAGAGACTCTGGAGTTCATGTACCAGGTCATACCTGTCTACATCCATGACACTGCCATCAGAACACATCAGAGCAGAGTCCAGGTTACTGCACAATTTTTTCAATTAACTTGTTGGAAACAAGTTTGGAATGGTTTTCATATCACACAGGAATCCAAATGCAGTCATGTGCTCTTGCAATATTTTAAAACAATCTTCCAGCTTCATAAGAGCAGCTTTATAGCAATAACGAAGTCAAATTTAAATCTTTTCTGCATCATAAATGACCTGATCTTCTTCGTAGCTGAACAATTTGTTCTTTCTACAGACTTGTGTCAGCTAGTTCCACAGGCACTGACATTTCTGCTATCCGTTTAGAAATTGACAACATCTCTACAAATCCATTTTCATGATAATTCTGTATTTGTCTGAGTAGCTTCAATTTGCTGACATCAAGACCAAGTGTTTAGCTCTGCAATTTTTTGCTCATGATATTAATTTTTTAACAGTAATTTGTGCCCAGCCACAAGTGACGATGAACCAAATGAAGAGTTCATCCACCAATGATCTGGCTTCTGCATATACCCATTACCTTTTGTTGTTTCTCTGAATTTCAACAGTGCTGATGGTACATTCCGTGTCTGAAACTACAGAGCTTTGGCACTTTCAATTTTGCTCTCCCATCTTTTGTCAGAGAGAGGCTTTAATGTTTTCACACAGGATTTCAAAACTTTCTTCCTACTCGTTGAAGCTTCAGCTATAGTGAATGTTCGCTGAAAACCAAAAAAAGGTTTTGACCAGTTTGAAGAATTTGCTGCATCACTCAATGCTAGACTTAAGGAATCGTATCTGCAAGGAAAAAAGTCTTTGTTCTTTTGAATTGAATTTTGCTTGCAGATCTTAATGCTATCCTCATGTTAATACCATTATCATATCCTGTTCCCTGTAATTATCAAATGTTATACCATGGCTGCATAAATCCTGAAGTACCTCCTCTGAGAGAGCCTTTTTGGTGATTTCCTTCACATCCAAAAATTATAGGAAGTGCTCTTCAGTGCTGACTTCTGTCTCTCGCATCTTAACGTACCTCAGAATGACAGACATTTGTTCCTTGTGACTGATATTCGATGTACAATCCAAAATAATGGAGTAATGCATTATCTTGTTTAGGCTGTTAATAATTGTACCTATTTTGAAGTTCTCAAAAGATATAGTTTTGTATTGCATGGCTTAAGTACTGGCATCTTTCTTCTTTAGTAAAGAACTGTCCTACATGTTTATTCATCACAAGCTCAAATTTAGCCATTATCTCAACTTGGCCTAAAGTTTCCATTTCCACACTTGTTACGTCTTTCCACAGATCCATAAAATGCTAGGTTTCCTTCAGCTAAGTGAAGAATGATAGCCATAGATCTTTCAAATACACCTCACACGTGTTCTCTCAATTTTGAGCAATGATTTTGAAGTCTGGTCAATGGCATATTCAGTTTTCAGTTGTAGTTCCAATTCACAATCAGAAATACATAGCTTTTCTTATGAGGTTTGGGGGGTTTTTGTGTGTGGATATATTGCCATATGCGAAAACCACCATCAATGAGCCTACACTTACTGACACTAGATAATTTGGTACAAAATCAGAACACTGCATCCGCTTTACTAGAATATGAACCCATGTCGTACATATTCTCCTTTTGTTTTTAAATTTTCTTTTGTTGTCACTTAGAAAACTTTTACCATTCTCTTGCAACAGTGCCTGTTACACTTGGATTATTGTTGCTTTGTCATCTATGAATTTTGGGCCATGTTGAAGGATCACTGACATTTTAAAAGGGACATTAGAATAAATGGAATGTCTTCTGAGTGTGGCTACTGTCTTCCGCTTGCTGTGATATAGTGCCATTCAGTGTTTCTTGCCCTTTATGTTCTTCAGGCGGCACTAAGCTTTTTTTCTTGATTGGTTTCCTGGACTGATTCTACATCTGAAGAGGTGCCAAGAGTCTCAAACCTCTCAAGTGCACCTTTGTCTCTTAATCTGATCCTTTTCTTTTCTTTCCTTTTTATTCTCCCCACACACCCGATACACATTTTCTAAAACCTCTTGACAACTCGTGGAATAGGGCCCAACTGTGCAAACACTTAGAGCTAGAGGGCAAAAATGAGGGAGAGGTGATGCTTAGAGGACCACATCCAGCCCTTTCACCCATCCCTCATGTTTACTGTTTCTCATCACAATACACTAACAAGAGGACATTCAAATAAATTAAAAGGCAATATGTATATTGAATTGAAAGGGAACTTTTTAGGCTCCCACTGGGGGAGCCCTTGCCCTCCCTAATCTAGTGATCTTGACTGGGGCCTTGGAGCACTGTAGTCCTTTACATAAATAACAAAAATCCTTATTAAGTTTTAGTCTTTACAATCAAAGAGCATTCATACTCACTGTGCATCTAAATTTTAAATAACACAATACGTAGCAACTGTAATGCAGAAAGGCGAAAGCGCACCCCCATCAGAGACTATATCTCTAAGAAACAGAATTGGGAGGTGGAGTTGGTTCCCAACCAGTCACGCCTAAGGAATGTACCATCTCTGTAGGGAACACAGGTTGTGTCTAAGGTGTTAATCCATGGTGTATCCTCTTATCACACTCAAAGGGCCATGTAAATGCCACGTTTCCCATAATTGCACTACATTTAGTCTGCTCTGCATAGATTGAAATAGCCTTGAAACTACAGACTGGATTCGAGGTTCTCTGCAGCTGCAGGGTTCACTGGCTGGGTTGCTTTGGCACTGGTGATTAGTCTTGATATTTAGATATTTTTAAGAAAAAGGGTTAGAAACTTTATATATAAAAAGCTGAGGTTCTGCTTTACATCTCTAATTCACCTAATTTAGGGGTGGACCAGGGCTTCAGGCTTTGCAGGCCTGCAAAGGCCTGCTTTGAGTATATGGTAACATGGCTGCTTTGAACTTTTCTAAACCTAATGATTTTCTTCAGAAAGTGTCCATCCCCCCCGTCTCCCCCCCACCCCCACCTTCCAATATTTTGGTTAGAAAGAAAGAATAGCTTACATGGACTGTCCCTTTTAAACAATTACAGAGATTTAGGTGAAGCAACAATGACAAAGCAAGCCTGTTCATAACATTTATTAAACCAGCCTGGAGACCCAGGCTCCATAAAATGACAAGATTTTACAAGCCTTTTCTTTAAAACTTGAAATAAAGTCTGTATTTCTTTTGAAGTGATGCCTGATGATAAAAGGAAAAATTATCTTAGAGCATTAGTGCTATACCTCTTTTGAAATCTTCACTTAACCCCCTCCCCCGCCCCAAAAAAGTGAAGATGAGATATATAGGCCTTTAAAAATACCTATGGATAAAGAATTAATAAGATAATACTTGTACAATTTGAACATGTACATGTCAGCCTGGGGCTGAAACTCAGGAGGTCTGAACTCAGTTCTTGGCTCTGCCACAGACTTCATGGGTGACCTTGTGCAAGTCGCTTAATTTCTCTGGGCCTTAATTTTCCATCTGTAAAACAGGAATAATATTTTGCCCACCTATTTAACTTTTGTTAGATTGTAAGGTCTTCAAGGTGCAACTTTTCTCTTACTAGGCATATGTGAGATGCCGAGTATAATGGGGCCTTGACTTGTGACTGGGGACTTAACTTTACTACCCTATTTTTCTAAAGTATGCTCTAGTTCAAACAGAAATTATTTCAGAGAAATTCTATGGGTGGGGTCAAGTTAGATGGTCACACTGCTTCCTACTGACCTTAATCTTTTCTGAGGAGCCCTGTTAGACTCAAAACTAAGTTTTACAAGCATGGGGCCTTAATTGATATTTTCATTCACGTAGAAGACAAAATAAATACACTGATATTTCCAGATATGTTACATTGGGAAGATTTGTGAATACCGGTGAGAACAATAATAACACAAAGTGTGTGTATTTTCACTACAAGGCACTGAAAGATATTAGAACTATGGGCAGCAAACAAGCTTGACCTTGAGGGAAAATGTGAATTAATACTTTTGGGAGGAAAATACAACCCCCAGGTATTCAAAGGGATGGAAAATCTGGGGAAGCAGTAATGCTGGAAGATTTTAAGGTTGATAATCATGGACAGTAAATTGGATGTGAGTTTGCAATATAATAGAGCACCAAAAAAAGGCCCGTGTACCCACCTCCCGTGACAGAGGTAATAGCTGTCCCTGTACAGTCCTGATGTGGCTGTACCTAAGATTGGGTCAAATGTCTTGTCTTTTAGGAGGTACAGATCAGAGAGCTTTAACTGAGTTGTCCTGCATACCAGAATTGCACTCTGCACACTTCCCCTGACACATCAGGAGCAGTTTGTCAACCCTACACGCCTGCTATGCTGAGGCATTCAATCACCCCTTATAGGCCCTATATATCACTGGAGCAGTGTAAAAAGCCACAGCAGGGCTCAGAATACAAACCCATGTGTTCAATTTTAGGTGTCCCATTATAAGACAAATTGGGAGGAGAGAAGAAGAGCAGCTGTCTGTGTGTCTACAGGGATTGATTTAGGAGATTATTGCAAGATTAAACTACATACAGTGTGGCTAAGTAACAGTCAAAGCAAGATATCCCAATGCACTAATATCTGCAGAGTCTAATCCTTGACACAGTAGTACAGGGCGACTGCACAAGTGCATGTGGTGGGGTATGTAACCTAGGCAGGTAATGAAAGAATTATCTAGAGATGGGGAAAATAATGCCTGGGTGGGCCAGGCCCAACTGAAGATGAAGCCCTGCTGTGGGAGGAGTAGGGTGGTGAACCTATTGGGAGGAAGCGCACATGAGAAGGAGGCTGCAGGAGGAGAAGGCTGCTGTCCCCTCTGGTTGCTGGAGTGGAGGACAGGCCTAGAGAGGGGCAGACCAAATGGCTCCCCAGGCCAGGCGTGTCTTCAGCACTCCCCACTCAATTTGTTAAACTTTTGAACACCTTATGTTTTATTGAATTTGTAGCCCATTGCATGACTTTGATGCATGATTTATCCCTGTCACAGAAGACAATACATTTTTGCTAACAACGAAAACAGCGCCCCTAGGTGGTTGCCCGGGTCGCCTGCCCTTAAATCTGGTCCCGGGGCCAGATGTACACTAAGCCCAGGAAAAGGCTTGAAGGAAGGCCAAGGCAGAAAAGTTCAGGAAGGCAGCATGGAGTCTGAGAGAGCAGACCTTTGCTTGCTGCAGGGTCCCTCGACTGTTGCCCAGAGAAGAGGAAGGACCTAGATTTACCTACCAGTCACTGGAAAAGATGGTGTGGAAACTCTCTGGAGACACAAAGGAGAGGACTATTGAGCTTAGAGCTGGGCCTTCACAGAGAAAGCTCTGGGGGTCATTTGTGCAGGAGGTCAGCCCTGCAGAGCCTGGGACGGGACGAAGAGTCCAGAAGAGTGAGCCCAGGCAGGGGCTAGGAGTTACGTTTAGCGTACTGGACTCTCTGTTTACCGCCGAAGGGGTGGGACTAAACTGAGCTGGCCAGAGGAGGCAGACAGCTGCAGGGCTAGAGGAGTTGTTGGCGGTTCCTCTCCAAGACTGCACTACCCTGTGCTCCATGGCAGTGGTGTAGCAGTGAAAAAAAGTGTATAAATTAACAAACTAAACTCCATAATCCCCAAGTGAGAAGTGGGGAAACTCCATTTACCCTCAAGTAAATGACTATTCCATGGGTTAGTCTGAAATGGGGGTGGAGCCACAGCACCACCCTTTCCCCATGCATACTGGGTACACCACACCACTGGGCTGGATGGGGGAGGGGCATAGAGCAGTCCCTGAGCTTAGAACCAGACACTGAGGATGATATTGTGATACCCTGATATCTTTGTCACAGCATGTAGGGACAGTCTAATGTCCATTCAGCAGAAGAGTAATATGTTGTTCTCTGGTCATGTATAAGGGATCACAGGGAAAATGTAGCACTTTCTGTTGCTAACCAGACCGCTGCTCTTTCTAGCTTCACAAATGTCCTACCACTGAAAGTTCTGAAACCTGAATCACTAATTGTACCTGGGATCCTCTGTGGATTAACCTATTAATTTGCTGCATATGGAAGGCCCTTCCATTTGACTCATTGCATGGGAAATGTCATAGCAATCCATTGCATTCTGTTCACAGTTTTACTGTCCTTGAGGATTACTGTGGAATATGAGGCAATAAAAAGTCCACTAATGAAGTCAGGATTACTACTTATGAAATAATAATTGCACTGAACGTATTACAGTATGTCTACCAGAAGCTACAACAAAGATACTGAAATTAAAGCAGAACTGTGAAGTTTTAAGGTCTCAAATCTGTGATATCCCTCAAAACCTGGTAGACACAGAAGTAGAGGAAGGTTTCTAAATGCTGAACATATTAGCTTAGATTCTGCTCTTGTAAAGCCAGAAACATTCCAAGTGCTTCAGTGAAGTTACTGGTGTGAAACAAGGGTGTGATCAGAACCAGGCCTTTAGTGTTGATTTTAATTCCCCACTGAACAGTCTCCTCTCCTCCCCACCACATACAAAAGCTACTAACTTTGTAAGGCTTATTAAAACAATGTTTTTTATAATTTTGCCTCCAACAGCAGAAAATGGGGGGAGAGGCAGGAGGTATTCATAGCTCTGTCACCATCCATGATAGTGGCACACAAAGACAACCTAACATGATCAGGCAGTGTATGCACATCTGTATCTTTTTATCAATGGGTATCATTAAGGTGCTGTACAAATTGAAGTTGTTGCTGAACCAAACTTGCCCCCATGTTAATTTCCACTACATTCAAAAGAGTGGGGAAAATAAATGCTTGCCAAGTGGATAATGACAAAATCATTAGGGAAAATTAAAAAGACTGAAAGTGTTAATTTACAGTGGCCTGTTTGACGTATGTCTGTAAACCATGTATTTGACCTTTACAATCCAACAATTTGTTGGCAGTTTTGGGTTTGTTGACATATTCCCATAACTATTAGACATACAAGTCTGTTCACATCTGGTATTTTTATTAGTCACGTGTCCAAATATCTTTGCCATGTATGATCTTGTCTAGTATACTAGAAAACATATCCTTTATTGCTTTTGTACTCTGGATTTATTACAAGCAATAATTCACATTTTTGCTAGCTCTACACGTGTACATGAAGTCTGGGAAGTTATAAAGGACTTGTTTAAGCATGTGTCCTAGAGCAGAGAGACCAAGGATCTGCAAGACAGTCCTGTGAAACATTTATAACAACACCTTAATCTATGATTTCCTGTGCTGGGTGCCTCAGGCCCAAGAATGAGTTAAGGGCAGGTGGCAGAGGGACAGAGCAGATCAGGAATTTTTCAACTAAATGTTTTTTGTTTGAAAATATATGTTCTTCAAAAACAAAACTTTTTGCAAGAAAGTGGTAATTTTGACTAATTTCTCGACTCTCATTTTTGAAATTGCTAAACCCATTTCAATGTTTTCAGAACTAAAAATTCCAGTTTTCCAGTCTGAATCAAGTTTTTTTACTTAGAAATGTAAACTAATTATAATGGTAAAGTTAATCAAAACAAAATTTTTCAAAATTATTTAAATAAAACATTTCATTTGACCATGAACCAATCATGTTTTTTTATTTTTTCACAATAATTTGAGATTTTGACCTCCTCATCCTATTTGGGAAAGGGAAACTTTTTGAAATCTCAAATTTTTGCAGAACAGAAAAAACTTTTTCTGTCCAGCCTTAAATAGGACCAGCATCAGAGGTGAGACTCCTGCTGCAACAGAAATTGGAAAGCAGACTGTCCTAACTATCTTTTCTATGAATTGTGGAGGCAATAGGCTAAAGCCTAAATATAGAAGGAACAAGATAGCATGATGCCCCTGGGAGCTGGAGAGGGGCCAGTTGGCCAGGCCTCAAAAATTGGAGAAGGAGTGTTTAATATAATTGTCTATCCATTCACTCACAAGAACATGACTATGGGCAAGGAGGGCTCTCAGGCCCTGTTCAAAGGAAGAAAAAGTTCCTTCAGGAAGGAAGTGTCAAAATTCACCAGTTCTGTCTTAATTAACCTGGCAGATTGTACTGTGTTTAGTTTGAGGTTTGCTTAGTGTTTCTGGGATTGCAAAGACCCCAAATTACAGGCAAACCTTCATAGGCTTCAAACCGGGCTGAACTGAACTAATCAGTTTAGGTTAATGAAAGCTCTGCAAGCTATAGCTGTCAGGTTGCATACATCCCAAATCACCAGTGAAAGTAAAGCATGCAGAGCTGGGTAAAGTATGACAGAATATAAAAATCTCAGGGTTCTGTCCTATAGATGTGAATCAGTAATTCCTCTACCAACATGACTCTGCTCCAGTAAGACTGATTCTATCCTGTCAACACAAACTTGTACAAGGTAGTTCACTTGAATCAGATTGGTATTTCATTATGCATATTCTGAGACATGAAAATAGCTGAGAAATATATTCATCTGGGTTTTCTAAACTAAGGGCTAAAAACTGCCCTCAGACACTCGCATACTTTACACTGAATTCAGTGGGAGACCCATACTCGCATGTGCCACTCCCCTTTCCCCCACCACACATCCAAAGGTAGAATTTGACCTTGGTTTACTTGCTTTTGTGAAAGTTTCAATTGACTTGAAGAAGGAAAGCTCTTGCATCTCTGAATCCAAATATTGCAAACTGTAGACAGGACAAAAGCATGGTCAGTGCCAGCGTGGATGTAGCTGAGCAGAGCTCAAGTACATTTTCTGAAGCAGTGTTGCACATGGGCTTGTCATTGTCCTATCTACATTTCAGCACTGGTTCAGCTTCAGCTCTTGCTGATAACCATGAGGGAACCACTGAACATATTCTGGCCCTGCCTTCATTTGCAACTAAATCCTATTCAGCTGCCCTCATTCACAACTCCCATTGTCAGTAACGGAGCAAATTTTATAAAGTAGACCAGGCCTAACACTGTGCACCTACACAGAGAAAAATAACTTCCTTTCCTGTTACGCATTGGGTATGACCTTTTTTATGTTGCTTACTATTCCATTTACTAATAGTTAGGTGCCTGGGTCAGCGAATTCTCAAATTTTGTTCTATTTAAGAGTTAGCTGCCATAGGATTTCATTCCTAATCATCTTTGTAACACTAGAAGGGCTCACATTTACTAAATAAAAGGTCTTTAATTGGGCTACCTCATTCATAAAACATGATGCAGAATATAATAAACTCTAAAAAATGCTTTATGTCCCAAACAGCAATCTTCTCTATAAGAGCATATAGGTACTATAGCATTCAGTTACAGTCATTCACATTGTGGGTATAAAGTTGCCCATGATGGAAAACTGTATCTGCTTGGATGTCGCAATTGATTTCTTTCCTACAGGGCAAAAAGAAAAGTTTACAGTAGCCAACCTTAAGGCAGTTGAAATGCTTTAAGTCATTGGTTCTCAAAGCTGGTCCACCGCTTGTTCAGGGAAAGCCGCTCCAGGCCAATGGGGGCTGCAGGAAGTGGTGTGGGCCAAGGGACATGCTGGCCGCCCTTCCCGCAGCCCCCATTGGCCTGGAGCGGCGAACTGCGGCCACTGGGAGCCGCGATCGGCTGAACCTGCAGACGCGGCAGGTAAACAAACTGGTCTGGTGCGCCAGGGGCTTTCCCTGAACAAGCGGCAGACCGGCTTTGAAAACCACTGCTTTAAGTAGTCTGATTACTGAAGCTTCCCAAATGTGAGTCCATCGTAGCCTATCATGTTTTATGGCATTATACTACGCAGGATTTCTGGCTACTTTAGGGCATGCCCAAGCCTTGATACTCAGAAATAATGCCTGCCTGATATCCGAGCACTTCATTTATTCGTCTGCTCCAATTTCATGGGATTTGTGAGGTTACTTAAACAGATTTGTTATCAGTGAATTCTGGGTGGAAAAGACTCAGTAACTTGTTTAGAAATCTTCAGGCATGGGGATACACAGTCTTACTGTAGTATTTTGTTACCTGCCCATCTACCCCACATGGACTTGGGTAGTTGGCTAATTTTTTATCATTCTAATGTAAGCAAAAATCTTGTTGAAATGGAGTTATGATGAGGTGAAAATGGATCTGTAATGACGACTCTGGACCAAATCCTGCCCTCACATGCTCAATGCAAACTCTATTAACTACAGGAGTATGCACAGGGTCTAAGTCAGTGCAGGCTTGCCTCTGGGTCTATAGGGCATGGTGTTGATGTGCTTCTGTGAATCTGTAGTCCCTGTACTGTGCTAATCTGTAAAACTACAAATGAAAAATAGGCATTTAAGTATCTATATCCAAAAGACCAGGAAAGAAGAAGCTAACAGTTAATGTTAACCCTCAAGGCACATGCTTTGCAAGCCTAAGGAACCATAGTGGTATGCTGCAGGGGCTCTCAGACCCCTTTATTAAAGGGGAAATCCCCTTATGCTACAGGGGTTTCCCTGCCTCTGATGGAATTCACCCTCCTCTAGATGCTGCTAAATCATCCCTGTCAGAGTTCATCCCTGAAGCTCAGAAAAAGAGCATTTTATTTTTTTCTTTTGCCCTTGGAGTGAGCTAGTTTACATCATATGTCAGAGTATCCTTAAAATCCTAGATGAAGTATCCCCTAGGCCTCAGAAAAAATCTTCATCTCCCTCTCCCTGTTTTTCTGATGCTGACTAATGCATTTAGATGAATACTGATTCAGGATCAACATTCATCTGTAATAGGTTCTTTAAAGGGCAAATCCTGCGGTTGTTGGGGACTTCATTCCTACTAAAGCTGCTTTAAATCTCTTTAAAGTTAATAAGACCTTTGACCAAAGTCTGCAGGATTGACTCTACTTAATTAATGTTACTTAGTTAACAATATTTATTTTTCAAACACGTAAGAGGCTGCCATGCCTCATAAATTAGACGGGGAGCTGGCAACGTCATCTAAAGTTGGGGTTTCATAACAGTTTCCTTTATAAGACTCTGTTCTCAGTGGTTTGTGACTTTAACTAGCACAAGCAAATTCTGAATTCTAGTATTTTCTAAATTTTGATTGCTTGACTTTGCAACATGTGTGTAAGTAAAATATAGCATATGCTGGAGCCATTCCTGATATCAAAACTGTTATATGACTTAAACCAGAAATCCTGTTTTTAATTGGTTTACTCTTCTTTCCGATTTCATGACATTGTACATATTTGTTAACTGAGTATAAAATGCCCTGTGGAGTCTTCATACAGAGAACCCAATTCTGCTGTACATGAAGAGCTCTCTAATTTGATATCTGAAGTAATTTTTAGCTTTTGTTGGTAGTAATATTCAAATAGTACAGCCAGTGTTTCCTTGTGAATGAAGGGGGTGGACAAGTGTGGGTGGGGGAAATTATATCAGAATTTGACACTTTATACAATGGAATGACAGAGTCCTAAATTGTGTGGAAAAGATGTTCCAAAACTTACTTCGCAAAACTCTAACACCCCAGTAAGTGTAACTGAGTCTGTAGTCTGAACTGCAGGCGGAGGGGGTCGGCTGATCCACATGAGAGGGTTTTCTAAATGCAGTCCAAATTTAAATCTGCTGGAGACCCAGCACTGTGATAGGTAAATACCTACAAGACAGGATAAACTGAAACAGAAATGCTAAGTGACTTTCACAAGGCCAATGAAGGGATTTAGTGGCTGGACTGGGACTAGAACTCAGTAGTTCCTGCCTTGTCCTGAGCTCAGTTGAGAAGACCATAGTCCTGTTTCTGAAGTACAGTGAACTTATAGAATATGCCTCATGATAAAAACCTAGAAGTTAGCCTTGGATTTGAGCATCTCCTGCACAACTGCTGGAAAGATGGTAGGGAATGCACCCTCCCTAGGCCACCAAGTGATTGCAGAACTATTCCATGTCCGCTATGATGGCCTTGGGTCCTGATGTTGCAAGGTACTTCACCATGCGCTTATAGTTAGGTATGTGTTTATGTACCTTGCTGAACTGGGCCTTAAAATGCCTTCCCCACAGAAGAATAGTGGAGAGGGAAATGGGAAAATCAACATATCCCTGCTGATGATCCCTGCTCCTGAACTATTTCTGTCTGTCCCTGTTCTATTCCCAGCCACAACCCTGCCCTCTTCAGGCACAGCAGAATGGCGCTGGTTCTGTGTCTTCACCCATCGGGGGGACTAAAATGAACAATCTTTTAGCTACAAGAAAAAGTCCTCTCTCAAGGCAAAAAGTGGTTTTTGTTTGGTGGTTTGTTTTGGGTTGATTGTTTGTTTTTTGTTGTTTTTTGTCCCAAAGATGCAGTAACTGGGTGAAATTCTCTGAGGATTGAATTAACTACCAAATCAAAGCACAAAGATCCCAACTGACAATACAGCAGATGAGCAAATATTCTGTGATTTCTCCCTACCAACCCCATGATAGGCTTTAGATGCAAGAAACAGAGAACATTTAAAACATTAACGAGGCTTCCTAATCCTAAGAAGAAGTATATCTTGTGTGAGGGCCCCAGTAGCATGGCTTTTATGGGCACAGCAAAAGCTGTTGACAGGTTTCCTTTGGAACTGCAGTAATCCCCACTAATATAAAAATCAAGAAATTGAAATGATTATCCTGGAACTTCAGAAACTCTGAACCTTCTCCTGTGGAAGTCAATAGGAATAGGATCATAGCCTGTGTAGGAGTGGGACTACCCCAAAATATACATACAAAGAAGGGATCATCAGGGAGGCAATCTGTTTTCACATCATAGGTTCCATTTATTAAAGTATCTTACAGGACTTCTGAGATCAGATCAGTCTTCATATTTAACAACAGCGCTACCTTGATAGTATTGAGACTGGCACATAAGAATAGCCATAGTAGGTCAGGCCAATGGTCCATCTAGCTAAGTATCCCATCTTCTGACAGTGGCCAGCGCCAGATGCTTCAGAGGGGATGAACAGAACAGGGCAATTATTTGAGTGATCCATCTCGTCCTAGCCTCTGGTAGTCAGAGGCTTAGGGACACCCAGAGCATGGAGTTGTCTCTGACCATGTTGGCTAATATCCCCCATGAATTTATCTAATTCCTTTTTGAACCCATTTATATTTTTGCCCTTCAAACATTCCCTGGCAATGAGTTCCACATGTTGACTTATTGTACATTGTGTGAAGAAGTATTTCATTATGTATGTTTTTAAATCTGCTGCCTATTAATTTCATTGGGTGACTCTTGCGTCTTGTGTTGTATGAAGGGGTAAATAACACTTTTTCTCCACACCATTTAAGATTTTATAGCCCTCTCTCCTATCTCCCCTGAGTCAACTCTTTTCTAAGATAATTTCTCCTCATATGGAAACTGGTCCTAATAATTTTTGTTGCTCTTCTCTGTGTCTTTTCCAATTATAGTATATCTTTTTTGAGAGAGGGTGACCAGAACTACACACAGTATTCAAGATGTGGGTATATCATGGATGTATATAGTGGCATTATGATACTTTCTATCTTATCTGTCCCTTTCCTAATGGTTCCTAACATTCTGTTCACTTTTTTGACTGATGCTGCACATTCAGCAGATGTTTTCCGAGAACTATCCACAATGACTGCAAGATCTTTCTTGAGTGGTAACAGCTAATTTAGAACCCATCATTTTGTATGTATAGTTGGGATTGTTTTCTAGCGTGCATTACTTTGCACTTATCAGCATTGAATTTCATCTGCCATTTTCTTGTCTTATTATCCAGTTTAGTGAGATCCCTTTCTTACTCTTTGCAGTCAGCTTTGGACTTAACTATCTTGAGTATTTTTGTATTGTCGGCAAACTTTGCCACCTCACTGTTCACCCACTTTTCTAGGTCATTTTATGAATATGATGAACAACACTGGTCCCAGTACAAATCTTTGGGGAACTCTGCTGTTGGGGAACCTTGGGGAACCTCTCCCCACTGTGAAAACTGACCATTTAATCCTACCTTTTGTCTCCTTTTTCTAACCAGTTACTGAACCACGAGAGGACTTTCCTTCTTATCCCATGACAACTTACTTTTCTTAATAGTCTTTGGTAAGGGACCTTGTGAAAGGCTTTCTGAAAGTCCAGGTACACTATATTCACTGGATCACCCTTGTCCACTTTCTTGTTTACTCCCTCACAGAATTCTAATAGATTGGTGAGGCATGATTTCCCTTTACAAAAGCTGTGTTGACTGACTCTTCCCCAACATATCATGTTCATCTCTATGGCAGATAATTCTGTTCTTTACTATAGTTTCAATCAATTTGCCTAATACTGAAGTTACATTACTGGCCAGTAATTGCTAGGCTCACCTCTAGAGCAGTTTTTAAAAATTAGCATTACATTAGCGATCCTCCAGTCACCTGGTACAGAGGCTGATTTAAGCGATAGGTTCCATGTCACAGTTAATAGTTCTGCAATTTCATATTTGAGTTCCTTCAGAATTCTTAAGTGAATACCATCTGGTTCTGGTGACTTTTTACTGTTTAATTTATCAGTTTGTTCCAAATTCTTACCCTGAGTTTACATGGTGTATAGGGCCTTGTGTTGGCCGTCTTCTAGGTGTAATTCACCTTTCTACATGTACCAGAGTATGTGATAGTTTGGTTGTATAACAGTAAAAATACATTCGGTAACAGATCAAGGCAGACACACTGACTAACATGACTTTAAAGGGGTCACACTGTGTCTACGCTATATGCTAAATGGTATTTCAAATAGTATCAGTTGACTGATTTTTAAAAACCATCTTTTTCCCAGTCTAGACAAGTTTATACACTTATGCAAAATAGATATGAAATACTACAACCAAAGTAAGTCTGGTATACATGCAACTTGCACCATTTTAGCAAAAATGGATTTTGAAATCAGTTCAGCTAAGGTGGTACAAACCTCTGTCTGGAGGTGCTTATCAGTTTACAATTGTTTTAAACTGGTTTTGCTTAATTTGGAAATTTAGCCAATGAACCAAATTGATACAAGCCAGTTGCAAACCTATTTAAAGCTATTCACACAGGGATTTGTAACAGTTTAGCTAAAATTGGTTTTAAAAGTGATTTTAGTTAAACTGGTGTGTTTTGCTTATGTAGACAGGGCTTAAGAGTGGAGAATTTCTGTACACACTTTATACACTCTGCACAGGCATTGATGACTACACAACAAGCAAAGCAGAGCGAGAACTATTATGCATGCTGGCAATTTTCAGACTGCCCACAATGAATATTTCAAAAGCATGTATAGATTACATATGTCTGCAATTTGGACCCTCCAGAGAGACAATTTACCAAGTCTGGAAGTAGAAAGTATGCCTTATGTTTTCATAAACTTAATCTTAATGATGACATGCCTTTAATGGTTTTCTTAAAAAGTGAAATGTAAATGGTAAACTTAGGAAAAAGCTTTAAGCATTTGCTTCCTCCTACTTCTAAATTCAAATCTTCTTTTTTATAAAGAAGTATTTTATTGTTTCAGGGACTGAACACCCAGAACAAAGCCCTGAATCATGTTTTTCTACAATAAGTAAGGAATGACTGATTGAGAGCAACAAGACACTGTACAATAAAGTTTGAGCCTCTGCTGCTAAAACCCATGGGACTATTTAGCATAGTAGGATTTAATTTTAAAGTGAATCTGGTAAAGAGATTATATTCCCATTAGTACTGTCACCGATCTTTAAAGGCAGCTCTACACATATTCTCCAGTTCCTTCTTGCTGGCTAAAGAGACCACAAAATGAGTCTGGCTATTGCAGCTTGTTTAGCTGCAGTATTGGCTTTCTCATTCCCATAGTGCAACACCATCAGGACCCAGGCAACTTAGTAGGTAAATGGTACCTTTGGCTCTTGTTGTGTTTGATTATTGAACTAGAAGTCACTGCATTTGTTTTGGATCTCACCTGTGTATGTGTTTGCTTTTTTTTCTCTCTCTCTGGACTTCCCACCATCTAGAATGGGTAGGGAACATCTTGACCTACAACCACTTTTTTGTTAATGGATGATGAATGAGCACACTAGGAGAGATACACAAAGCTAAGCAAAGGGACATGCCTTTGTAATGGCTCTCATGAGGGTATGTGTAAACAAGGAGAAGAAGGGAAACGGAGTGATAGCTTGAATTATTTTCACCCCCTTGGTTCTTAAGGAAGAAATGGGTTCTTAAAATTTTTACTCTTTGACACCACACCTTTCTTTTCTTTTAATTTCCAGAGCAAAGCTGTCTGTTTCCTTTTCTCTCTCTTTGACACCATCACCTTGCTATCTGTTGAAGCAAATAGAGAGGAAAAAGCTCTTTCTGTAGGCCATGCCACCCTGTCCTTCTTTCAGGATCTTCCCTTTCTCTGTTTCTTATGTTTTGTGCACTGCATACTGGGTAGTATGAGAGGACTCCATGCATGTAAAACAAAAACTGGCTCTTTATTAGAGCCCTGTTTATAGAGATGCTGCAGTTGCAACTACAACTAGCATTCAAGTTTTTTGTACAGACTGGCTTCTGGGTGCCTTCTCCAAACTCTTCCCTTCTGCAACCTATGCTCCTCTCTCCAACTTCTATGTAGCTTGCTACATTATACTGTCAATGCTACCACTTAGCTTCTCCACTCAACCATAGCTTCAAAATTGCTGTCATTTTTCCTCACACTACCTCTTCACCTTTTCTTCCTGAGGCAAACCAGTACTTTCCAAATAGTTCTGAAATTCTCCAGAGTCCATTCCTTGCATCCCTGTGAAAGATTGCATTACCAGATTGTCACTAGAACATAGTTGAACTAACACTTTTTAAAAAACCCAACAAATTCTGGCTGTTACATTCTTGAAGCTACATGAATCAGTCAGTGAAACTGAGAAATGTTTCTTTAAAAACCAAACCTTAAGGCACTATAGAAAATTCCCTGATATCACAGTCTTCTTAGATTGAGTTCATACCTTTTGGAGATAAATACTGCAGGAAAAAAACATTCCAAAGTACAGTGATCTCATTGAAGGAAAACTATTTTAAGATCACCGAGATCTTCTAATAATGGCTGACTTACTTTCTTTAGCTGCACAGAGGACAGTTGGCAATTAAAAGAAATGTTGAAAGTATATAAAGACAGTTAAGGACATGTGAATCTGTATCTGTGACTTGCTTGTGTGATAAACCGAACTGATGTTGACATACAGTACCACAGATTTCCTGCTAGCACAGATGCAAATGTTAAAAATACATGAATCACAAAGTAAGTCTCAATATTTTCGATGTTACCCATTATAATGATAGGTAAATGTAAAAAGACTGATGCATGTAATTTGTTTGCTTTGAAACATTTACAAGTGTCACTTTGCCTTGTGGTGGATGTTATTGATACAGTAATGCAGCTGAGAAATGTCACTGTTTGGAAAAAGAGCATCAGCACCCTTCCTGTTAACTTCATAGCATGTAAGTAATAGCCCAGTTTTGCTCCAATACTGGGGCTATCATGTAGTGCAGTGCACATGAATACCTGTGCACATGAATTTAGGACTAGCAACCATTTATAGATTCATTCATTCTAAGGCCAGTATGGGACCACCTGTGATCATCTAGCTTGACCTGTATTACTCAGGCCTTGGAACTTCCCCAAAATAAGTCTTAGAGCACATCTTTTTAGGAAAACATCCCAGTGATGGAAAATCCCCATGCGCCTTAGTAAATTGTTCCAGTGGTTAATTACTATCACTGTCAAAAATGTATGCCTTATTTCCAGCCTGAGTTTGTCTAGCTTTGACTTCTGGCTATTGGCTAGTGTTATACCTTTCTCTGCTAGATTGAAGAGTACGTTATTAAATATTTATTCATCAAGTAGATCTTTTTGACTGTAGACAAGTCACCCCTTAACCTTCTCTTTAAGGGAAATAGATTGAGCTGCTTGAGTCTTGCAATAAGGCATGTTTTCTAATCCTTTAGTCATTCTTGTGGCTCTTCTCTGAGCCCTTTCCAGTTTATCAAAATCCTTCTTGAATTGTGGGCACTAGAACTGGACACAGTATTCCAGCAGCAGCTGCACCTGTGCCAAATACAGAAGTAAAATAATCTCTCTACTCTTATTCAAGATTCCCATGTTTATGCATCCCAGGATTGCATTAGCATTTTTTACTGCAGCATGACACTGAGCTCATGTTTAGCTGATTTATCCACCACAACCCCCAAATCTTTTTCAGAGTCATTGTTTCCCAGGACAGAGTTCCTTTCTTTGTTCCTAGATGTATACGTTTAGCCATATTAAACTGCATAATATTTGCTTGTGCTCATTTTACCATGCAATCCAGATTGTTTTGTATCAGTGACCTGTCCCCCGCTCCTCCCTGTTATTTGCCACTCCTCTGCAAATTTTTTCAGTGATGATTTTATGTCTTCTTCCAGGTCATTGATAAAAATGTTCAATAGCTTGCCTTAGGGACACGAATAGATCCTTGAGGGATACTACTGGAAATGTCCGCTTGATGACAATTCTCCATTTACCATTACATTTTGAGATATATCAGTTAGCCAGTTTTCAATCCATTTGACATGTGCCATGTTAGTTTTATATTCTTGGTTTTTAATCAAAATGTCATGTGGTACCATGTCAAACACCATTACATCAACGCTGTTACCCTTTAAAAAAAATCAAGTTAGTTTGACAAGATCCATTTTCCATAAAGCCATGTTGATTTGCATTAATTACATTACTCTCCTTTAATTCTTTTTTCATCAAGTCCCGTATAAGACCCTCATCTTGCCACCAAGGCTGTTTAAGAATTATTTTACCATGATACGTGGGACTGCAATCTCTGTCATGCATTAGCTCTGCTGCTGATACTGTGGCAAAGCAAATTTATTTATGCAGTCTTAGCAGCGAACATGTTGTTCACCATCTGTATACATAAAGTGATAAGCCCTGGTTTTATTGGGACAGTGCCAGTTTTTCATATTATGTCCTATCTTTTCATTTAATCAGTGAAAATATTTTGTTTTTATAACTACAAAAGGAATGTTCAAGATGTATTGCTACACCAAGTAGAGTTTGTTCTCTGTGTACAACAGTCCAAGTGTTCAATGTGATGAATGATGTCTGTAGTGAAGAGACTTCAAATGAGTGCAGGTATCATCAAAGCTGTTCTTATGCTCAGCATGAACATTAAGGACACTTGTTCAGTGTTTCATGAAAAATTTGTTCAGAATATTAAAGAGTAGAGGTTCTTTTCCAGTTAAAGAAATGTGCAGATGTTGCCACTGAGTCTGGTCTTGCTACTGCCCGATTCTGAACAATTTTTTTTTAAAAAAAGTGTAATTTTTTTTTCTTGTATGACTGTGACCTTGGAAAAGTCTCCAAAAAGTGTCCCATTTTGAAAACACGTTCACCTTCTTTATACTGTGATTATCTCCCCGCATGCTCCCAAAAGGAACATTAACGTGGTGGCTGCCATTGTGATTGGCCCTGAGATTAAACTGGGGACTTCCAGAGCCAAATTTACTGCTGGGTGGTGGGGGATCAGACTCTTGAGCAAAGAACTGTAACAGACCTATATCCTCTAGATCAGGCACCGTGGGGAATGTATGTAAAGTTCTCTCCATTCACCTCTTTATCCAGCATTGGCTCTAATTCAGGAAAGCAAGTGCTGAATATTTTGCTGTATTGGGTCTACTGCTGAAAAACACTTAAGAAGGAGAAATGGATCGTGATTTACTACCTTATCTGTGGATACTATAGTTTTCATCATTGCTTTATTAGAAATTCAGGACCCAATCATGGAAACACGAACTGGAGAAACTTTACTTGTGTGATTAGTACTGTTCTTGTGAACAAGACTGTGTGCATCAATAAAGTTACACAAACATGTAAGTGTTTGCAGATTCGGGCTTCTAGAAGACTCTTGCTTCCTAAGATGTTTGTGCTTTTATAGCAAGTTATCCTATATTCAGCTTCACATCCATTGTGATGTGGTGGGCTTGAGAGACTCTCATACATTCTTACCAGCCCCTTGTTAAAATTCTGCCACCAAACTGAAGGGCAGGTTGGAATGATTTCTCTGCTTTGATGGAGTTCATCCCTCTATGGGTACTGCTAAACTTCACCTGCCAGAAATGACTTAATCCTGAATCTCTTAAAAGGCTCACTTGTTTCCTTTTTGTATCAGGCAGTACCAAATGACCTGTATTTGCAAAAAATATCCTGTGGGAGGCTTTTATTCCTACTACCTCTTCAAAGTACCCAAGCTGAATGCTGTGCTCCACTATCAATAAGTTCAGTATACTTTTCAGGAACAATGTAGGACAGTGGTGGGCAACCTGTGGCCCGTGAGGGTAATCCACTGGCGGGCCACCAGGCAGTTTGTTTACATTTGCATGGCCGCCCACAGTTCCCAGTGGCCACGGTTTGCCGTTCCCGGAAAATGGGAGCTGCGGGAAGCCCACAGGGACGTGCTGGCCGTCACTTCCCACAGCTCCCTTTGTCCAAGAATGGCGAACCGCAGCCACTGGAAGCTGTGGGCAGCCGTGCAAATGTAAACAAACTGTCTGGTGGCCCACCCGCGGATTACCCTGACGGGCCGCAGGTTGCCCACCACTGATGTAGGATCATGTCCAGAAAATGTCACTGCTTAAAATGAATGTATTTGCCAAGTGGTGCTGTCATTTCTGTTGATTATGGATTTGACAAAGCAGTTTTGCTTATATGAGGAAAATGAATGAGTCACTATCACTGCTCATTTCTGTGCAGCTTTATGTGACGCTTTTTTGGTTCAATATTTGTATATTAACAAGTAATTTTGCACAGGGTCATAAGTTTTGAAAACACTGGGTGCATTTGATGCTGGATCTTCACTGCTGTTTTTTCTTCCTTCTGTCCTCTCTACCAGATCAGTGTGGACTGATCGATGAGTTTGGCTTGTAATGTAATGCATCAGGGGCACCATCCAAAGCATTGAAGGCAGGGTGTAGCTTGTCCCATGCAATGCCAGTCTGGACTGTGCTTCATAACTGAAATTCTCCAGTCAAGTAAAAGACATACACAGTTTGGGGAAGGCTAGCCCTCAGCATGGGAATTGCAAAACATACCTATAATCCTTGCTAGAGAGAGCGTAATCATCTCCAGGGAGATGGAAGTTGGCGCCGTTCTCCCCTTACACTTTTTAATCTGTTGATTTCTCTAAAATCTCATGATGACTCTCCAGCTGTGGTTTTTGAGAGCCTAGAGTTGGCACTTACAAAATGAGGGGCTAGCTGAGAATTTTCTAAGGTCAAGATGGAGGGCAGTCCACAGACCCTGGATCAGATAGGTGCAAGTGGTACCTCTTGGTCTCAGCAGGTATGGATTGCTTGTAGCATCTGCGAGGGTGAGATCAGACTGTGACATTCCCCTGGTGGTATCTGGACTGGTGATCTGCTAGGTCGCTCCAATCCTTGACTCTGGGAGCCAGCCTTACCCTGCTCTGCTGTGAGAACCCCCGCTCCTGGGCTGTTCACGCACAACCTCTGGCATGTAAGGTGTTTGGATTGTGCAACCGAATGACACCAGCCAATATCTCCGGTCCCAGACACAATCCTAGGAACCTCCATCTTACAGTCTCCAGTTATGCCTGCTGGGCGCTGCAACCTTATATGAGTTTGTCAATTTAACAAAGAAATTGATATGCACCAGGCTTGTTATCCCAAGGGAAGTTTCTGACATGCTTCAAAACAAATACACTGCTTCAGGTAGAATAAACAAATTTATTAACTATGAAGATAGATTTTAAGTGATTATAAATCAAAGCACAACAAGTCAGATTTGGTCAAATGAAATAAAAGCAAAACACATTCTACGCTGATCTTAACACTTTCAGTGCCCTTACAGACTTAGATGCTTCTCACCACAGGCTGGCTGGTTGGCCTTCAGCCAGGCTCTCCCCTTTGATCAGCGCTTCAGTCGCTTGGTGGTAATGTCTGTAGATGGAAGTGGAAGAGAGAGGAAGAGCATGGCAAACATCTCTCCCTTTTATACTGTTCTTTCTTCTCTCTTGGCTTTGCCCCTCCCCCCCACACTTCAGAGTCAAGTGAGCATTACCTCATCATAGTCCCAAACTGACCAAGGGAAGGGGGGTGACTCACTCAAGAGTCAAACAGATCCTTTGTTGCTACCTAGGTCAGTGTCCTTTGTTCCTGTGAGGCTGGGCTGGGTTTGTCCCATACATGCCCTGATGAGGTGTGAACTGCCTCTCTGCTCTTGAAGAATTTTAGCCTGGGCTTGTTTTAAGCCATGAGGACACATTTTCAGACTCATAACTATATACATGAAATTACAACCTATAACATTACTGTAACAACAATGCTCAGTGCATCATGAGCCTCCCGAAGACACTCGACATGACAAACTTTGCATTGGATACCACACCATCATATTGTAAGGATGAACATGGGGGGTGTAGGGTGTTCCTCCAAGGTACAGCGCATCACAGGGGTGGGGGAAGAGAAAATATATTTTTGGACTTGGTACCATATGATCAATGGACCTGACCCAGGTTCCATTAAATTCAATAGAACTCTTTCCATTGATCTCAGTGGGAGTTAGATGTGGTCCTAAGGTACATGGATTCTGTACATTGCAGGCTTGAAAGCCCAGTTTTCAGTCAGCCTCTGAAAATGCTTCCCCTGAATCTCCAAGTTTTGTCTGTGAATTCACTTATTGTAGGTGCAAGTTCATAGCTGAATTACCCATTTCTATGTGCCAGTGCATATATTTGCATTTTGAGGGAGGGATATTTACAAACACCCATTAAAAAAAAGTGGCTAAATTCTGTAAGAGTAAAGGAGCAAGAATCCATTCTGTCTATTCCCAACAAATAATTCAGCTACCACAGTTTGTAACAGCTGCTGGCAATGGGGCCCTCTTTGTGGTCGTTATAATAAAGCACGTAGTGATAATATAGTATCAGTGTCACTAAGGTATGCATCTCAGCATATGAGAGAAAGAGAGAGCTGGATTCTGATTACATTCTTAAGATGGTAAAACCTGCCTTGACTGTTTCTGTAACCTGTTCTTCTAACATCAGTCCCTGGTCAAAAACAAGTCATAGACTCTCAAACACTTTAGTCTTCTGAGATGATGCCCTGGGAGGCTTTAGCCATTCAGGATTGCTTGTGTAGCATTTCTATATTCACGTTACTAATGCTTCTATTCCAGGTGTGGCTGCATTTATATAATCTCTCCCTGTATAGCGTTCTAATCTCTAAAGTTTTCAAGCATTTTGTGATCCTTAAATGGAAGGAGATAAATGCCTGGTGTAGCTGTTAAGATATTATCTACCTCAATCAGTGTAGTTTCAGTTTGGGGATTCAATCTCCATCACTTTGTCATTCAAGCCTAGGTTTGTATGCAACAGAGTGACATTCTTCAGATGCTCAATGTCCATGGATGGAATCCTAACACAGGGTTGTGTCCTTCTCTGGCCAAATGACATTCCTAGGAACCTGACTACCATACGCTAGAAGGAAATTGGGGTGATTGGAGTTGGACTTGCCCCCTGAACGATTTTCTGGTTTGATCATGTGCAGCTGAGAAACAAGCATAATGTCCCCTCAGACTAGTAAAACTTCTGCAGCTGTGTAGCCTCTGTGGCCCAGCCTCTGAAGGGTCTCATCTGAGCAGGATTGGGCTCCTATTTTTAAAAAAGATGGGCCATTGTATGGCTAAATCCCTCTGTATCTGACTATAATGTAAAATCTACTTTGACTTTGAAACTGCATGTGCATGCAAGTGTATATGCATGCCCGCACACATACACATCCATTTTCCAAAATCCACTTTACTTTGAGGTTTTCACACATAAGTATTTGGAACCATGTGTATTGCTGTGTGTAGTCTGTCGGATCGACGATGACATTTTCATGCTCTCTCTTTTTGTGGATTCTGGAGTGACTCTGAAGTCCAAAGCGTGACACACGTGCTCGTGAGCAGATTGGGCAGACAAAGTCATTGGTGAGTGTCTTGGTAGCTATCGCAGTAGTATGATGCTTTTCCCTGGCAGCTAACCATCAATTATTTCTGTCCTCTCCAAAGCTTTGAGTGCTGTGTCTTGCCATGCTGGTCTATTTAACACAGCCTTCTCAAGATCATACACTTTGGTGCAATAAAACTGGATGCTGTTTTTGATGCTGTCCTTGTAGTGCTTTCTGGGGTGGCCTTGATTCCGGTGTCCTTGTGCCAGTTCTCCATAGAAATTTTTTCTGGGGAATCAATATTCAGGCATCCTAATGATGTGTCCAACCCAGCATAGCTGGGCTTCTATCAGCATGGCATCGATGCTTATGGCATTTGACTTTTAGAGAACCTCCAGGTTGGTAATTTTGTCCTACCAGCGGATCCCCATAGTGGTGCACAGAGACCACATATGGAAGGCCTCTAGCTGTTTGATATGCCATTTGTCTCATCAAGACTAAGAATGCATATAACAAGTTTCAATCTAATTCTCTTTAAATGACCGAATTATATCCCCCTTAGAAGAAAATAGGATCAAAAGTTACAGCAGAGCCACTTTAATGAATATGTCACTCAACAGACCTTAGTCATCTTTTTGGAATCCTTTCTCAAACTTTGCTGTTGAATGTAGAACATGTGATGGAAGTGTAGCCACAGCCCAGACAACCAGGAGAGTGGAAAAAGAGCGAAGACCATGCTGGATATTTTTCATTCAGTCAGCTGGACTTTCAGCTGCCTTTTCAAACCTTTTGTTCCCCTCACTACTCTCTATACATATTCTAGATTCCCTATTGTACTAAACATTGTGAGAATATACAACAGGAAACAAGCAAAGCCCTGAAGAACTTGAGGCCATATTTTAAAACCTAGTTCCCCTAGAAATCAATCCAACTTACATTGGGAGTTAAGGGCTTAAATGCTTTCGAACAATCTCGCTGTTACAATCCAAGTAGACCACTACGATCGCTGTCAGAGTTCTGAGCATCTGCACCTATATCGCCCCTCAGTGGTCCAGCAAGGGCACCCACCATCAGGCTTCCAGCTCCCCAGTGGTTGCCTTTCTTGAGTGGAGATCCATGGCTCGCTCCCTTCTGACCTGAGTATTTCCAGGCTGCACTGTTCCCTAATTTAACTGTGTTATACCCAGCCAACACAGACTGCCCAAGCACACCTGCTTTTGCTTCAGTGACTGATAACCAAGTGATTGTCAACAGTTACAAGTCACCCCACAGTTCTTTCTATGCAAGCCTATTTCACATTTAAGATTAAAAACACTACAAAGAACATTAAAAACAACAAGAACCTACATGAATGCTAATAAGCTTCCCAGACTTTATCCTAACTCTAACATGGGCTCTGGTAGCTGCAGTCCTTCAACACCCCAACCAGGAGATTTCCTTTGTGGTTGCAAGTTCATCACAGCTTCAGCTCAGAACAGCCACACTCATGACATATATTTCATCCACCCTTTATACAGTTCAGGGGTCTTTGGTCTGGAGTTTCCGGGAGCAGTAACTAGTAGACAATGAGTTTTCTTCCCTAGGGTATAGTTTCAAAAGGGTGGATTTGAAGTGGGTTGTTTGCATTCCCACAGGTAGTTGTTAGGGAATCCACTGCACAGATTTAGTTCCAGCAAGTCCTTGGAAGTTCGTACCATCTTCCAGAGATAGCATTAGTTGGCATCCTAGAGAAGGTACATAAATATAACACACATGCAATTGCATTTTTAATATGGTGGACCCTAAAGGTATTAAGACTAAATCAGGAAGATTTAACCTTATTAAGTTCATTCAGGATATTGTATACTCAAAAGCTTGTCTGTCTCACCAACAGAAGTTAGTCCAATAAAAAGATATTACCTCACCCTCCTTGTTTCTCTGACATTCAGGATATTGTCAGTCTGTCACAATCCCTATTTTACAGATGGAGAACTGAAGCATACAGAGGTTAGATGCCTTGCTCAAGGTCACACAGGGATTTTGCAGCTAAGCCAAGACTTGAATCCAGATCTCCTGAAGCCCAGTCCAGTGCTGTAACCACAAAATCAACCTTCCACCTGATGTCTGTCTATATAGTATTACCTGTCCTTCAGAGTTGTTTATTCATATAGGGCCCAGTCCAACCCCCTCTGAAGTCAATGGGAATCCTTCCATACCCAGCAAATTCTACTAGTAGCCTATACCAGACATTCTGCTCTAATTAACTCTATCTCCAATTCAAGCAATATAAATGGAAATGCATTTAACTTAATGTATGTAGTGCTTATGGCCATTATTGATTTTAATTAGGTACCATCTTGTGCTACAAAATTGTTTGGCCACATTATTTACAGAGCACAGAGAGGTCAAATCAGTAATAGCTTCCCTTGGAATCTACTTAATATTGATAAGAGGGTATCTGTATTTGTCGATCTATTGATCTGCACCATCATCCAGTATGTGTTCTGTGTCTAGCCTGTATTGTCTATGTCTGAAATAGGGACAGTGACCATGGCACCACGGCTGCTCCTATCCATCTCAAAGCCAAAAATCCCATTTGCTTTGATGGAAGCAGGATCTAGTCTCACATATTGCTATTACAGGCAGGACTGGTAGCATTACCTGTTAAGGTTTCCTGACCCTTCTCATTATAAGGCCCTGTTTTCACTTGCTTATAACTTTGCAAGATTTAAATGTTTGGACTGATGTTTGTCATGCTTGGTGCCTGCCTCAGGCAAATTTAATTTTTCGGAAAATTCCATTCAAAACAGTACAGTCATTTCCAAGAATGAGGCTAGGGGAAAATGTGTTGCTTTGCTGATGTTTATAAAATTCTGGGACCTTTTCCTTGAACACCTCTAGCACCCTCATACTTTGGACCAGAGATTTGAGTGTGAGGGAAGTACATATTTTTAATTAATAGGATGCATACCAGAGCCTGAAATGCTTAATGGTTGTCTGCAATTGAAAAACAGGAGGGAGGAAGAATATTGCATTACTTCATCAAATAGATAATAAAAGTAGCAGACGTGCAATGCAAATATCTCAGTGTATGACTTTCTTTGGACTCTCATTTGCTCATTTCCTCAGAGGAGTAGATGACTCAACAGTCTGTGAAAGAAAATAAATCTGAGCTTGAAGTAATTTGCCTAGATATGTCAAAATCTTTAATACCTGATTTTTAACATCTGGAAATAACTAGTCAAACTATCGCAGAAATCATATAAAGTGGTCAGATAAATAGTGAATGAGGTTTTCTTCCCATCCTTGTTACAAAATAAGGCGTTTTGGTGGGCAAAGCATTCACTGTTGCTCTCTAAAGTAATGTGCACTATCTTGCAAAATCAATAAGCAGGCAGCCCTTGTGATAACAGCACTGGCCTGGGCGGCTGATGGGAAAGTCCCAGTGTGACGATAAAGAGCAGAGTTCACCATCCGGTTTCAAGACTCGTAGTGAGGTTATGCGCTGAGAAATTGCAAGGTGAAAGGTTACAGAAGGCTCTCTGGATTTGTTCTTTTTTTAAGCACAGTTGACATTATAGCTGGCATTCCCAATAGTAGACTTTGTCTACACTGCAATTAAAAACCCGCGGCTGGCTCATGCCAGCTGACTCGGACTCATGGGGCTTGGGCTGTGGGGCTGTATTATTGCAGTGTAGACTTCTGGGCTTGGGCTCCAGGGTCCTGGAGCTTGGGCTCCAGCCTGAGCCTCGAAGTTTACACTGCAATGAAACAGCCTAACGGGCCTGAGTTAGCTGGCACGGGCCTGCTGCAGGTGTCTAACTGCAGTATAGACATACCCTGAGAGAGTATAGGCCCCAAAAATTGAATACCCCTGGAGAATGCACTGATAAGTGTGTGTATGTGTTCATGAATAAGACCATACTAATATAGACATCAACTGACAAGGTATTCCCCATGGCAGTATTTGGGGTGCAGCTGAATACATTTTGCAAGCCCTTATCCAGTTAAATGCCACATTGTCAGGAAAGTTCCATGACAGGAGTGGGAAATTGCCAGTGTCCCATAAATAACCCACGCTGTTTCCTGCTGCATTTCAGCATGAACGGCTTGTTTTTCTCAGTGTGTGGTGTATGAGACACAGAATTAGGGCTTTTAATTTACTATTGCCCCATAAATGTACATTTCCGATATTGGTAGCTGTAATACAGCTACACCATGGTGGGAAGGGGAAATTGAGACCCAGACAGTCTTAATCCTTCTTCTACCCAGCGTCCTCCTGGAGTCAGAACTGTGCAGGGAGAGTCTTCCCCACCCCCAACCTTCTGGTGGGGCAACAGCATCTATGTGGCCACATCCTTTTCTCCAGACATGTCCATTTGGGGAAGAGAGAAGCTGCTGAGAGGAGGAGCCACCAGCAGGAGCAGAGACAAGCAGCTTCAGCAGGGACTGTCAGCTGCTGATGATATGATCAGTTCCCAATGGCTTTTTTTTTCCCCAGTTTTCCTTTAGGCATTCTCTCCACTCTGGTATTTGCTCCAGCTCCCTTCCCTCACTCCTCACTTCATGTGCCCTCCATTCTCCCTTCTTCCCTCCTTTTCTCTTGCCCCCTCTCTTCAATGTCCCTGTTCCCTTCCTTTGTTTCTTCAGCTAACCCCCTCACTACAAAACACCACTCCAAAAAATTACAAGCAACACATTTGTGGGACTAATGCACCATTTACAAAACCCTCATATAATTCCCTCTGCTTGTATGTGGTATCCCTGTGCTCTACCTGGCTTGTCTATTTGGACTGTAAGCTGGAACTGCCTCTTGTTCTATTTGTATAGCATCAAGCACAATGGGACACTGCTCTGGGTTGGCCTTTAGACATCATACACATAACTAGTATTGTCATGGTGAAAGGTGCTAATGGTGGCCATCTGGTACATTTGATCCAGAGACAATTGCAAACCTAGTTAAAGCCGATGGGTGTGCCAAGCTCTCTTTCATTCAGTGGAAGGAGCAATTAAGACACTTGGTGTAATAGAGACCCTTCCAAGTGATGGAAGGATTTCCCAAGGCACATAACAGCTCAAAGCTAAACTGTGTGAGCTGAGCGTTTCCCAGCTTGGAAACACAGGGGCAAGGATATTGGTTTTGCAGCCCATGTGAGTTTAGAAGCAGAAAGTCTGGAGAGGGAGTTGTAACCCTGAGACAGAGGAAGCAGAGAGACATCGAGACTTCTTGGACATTGAGCTCTCTAGAAGATCATACTGGGAGATTTCTGAGCAAGCAAACGGCCTGCTGCTTTGTTTCTACTGTGTTGAGGGAAACAGGACCTTGTGTACATTTGATCTAAATAAAGTGCCTTGCATGGTGTCCAGTATCAGGGGGTAGCCGTGTTAGTCTGTATCCACAAAAATAACAAGGAGTCCAGTGGCACCTTAAAGACTAACCGATTTATTTGGGCATAAGCTTTCGTGGGTAAAAAATCACTTCTTCAGATGCATGGAGTGAAAATTACAGATGCAGGCATTATTATACTGACACAAGAAGAGAAGGGAGTTACCTCACAAGTGGAGAACCAGTGTTGACAGGGCCAATTCGATCAGGGTGGATGTAGTCCACTCCCAACAATAGATGAGGAGGTGTCAATTCCAGGAGAGGCAAAGCTGCTTCTGTAATGAGCCAGCCACTCCCAGTCCCTATTCAGGCCCAAATTAATGGTGTTAAATTTGCAAATGAATTTTAGTTCCGCTGTTTCTCGTTGAAGTCTGTTTCTGAAGTTTTTTTGTACAAGTACAGCTACTTTCAAATCTGTTATAGAATGTCCAGGAAGATTGAAGTGTTCTCCCACTGGCTATTGTGTGTTACCATTCCTGATGTCCGATTTGTGTCCATTTATTCTTTTACGTAGGGACTGTCCGGTTTGGCCAATGTACAATGCAGAGGGGCATTGCTGGCACATGATGGCATACATCACATTAGTAGACATGCAGGTGAATGAGCCTCTGATGTTGTGGCTGATGTGGTTGGGTCCTCTGATGGTGTCACTAGAGTAGATATGCGGACAGAGTAGGCAACGAGGTTTGCTACAGGGATTGTTCCTGGGTTAGTGTTTCTGTGGTGTGGTGTGTAGTTGCTGGTGAGTATTTGCTTCAGGTTGGAGGCTGTCTGTAAGTGAGGACTGGCCTGTCTCCCAAGGTCTGTGAGAGTGAGGAACTGTTTTCCAGGATAGGTTGCAGATCGTTGATAATGTGCTGGAGAGGTTTTAGCTGCGGGCTGTACATGATGGTAAGTGGTGTTCTTTATTTTCCTTGTGGGGCCTGTTGTGTAGTAGGTGATTTCTGGGTACCCGTCTCGCTCTGTCAATCTGTTCCCTCACCTCCCCAGGTGGGTATTGTAGTTCCAAGAATGCTTGATAAAGATCTTATAGGTGTTTGTCTCTGTCTGAGGGATTGGAGCAAATTCGGTTGTATCTTAGGGCTTGGCTGTAGACAATGGATCCTGTGATGTGTCCTGGATGGAAGCTGGAGACATGTAGGTAAGTATAGCGGTCAGTAGGTTTCCAGTATAGGGCGGTGTTTATGTGATCATCACTTATTTGCACTGTAGTGTCCAGGAAGTGGATCTCTTGTGTGGACTGGTCTAGGCTGAGGTTGATGGTGGGGTGGAAATTGTTGAAATCCAGGTGGAATTCTTCAAGGGCCTCCTTCCTGTGGGTCCATATGATGAAGATGTCATCAATGTAGCGCAAGTAGAGGAGGGGCACTAGGGGACGAAAGCTGAGGAAGCGTTGCTCTAAATCAGCCGTAAAGATGTGGGGCCATGTAGGTACCCATAGCAGTGCCACTGACTTGAAGGTATAAGTTGTCCCCAAATCTGAAATGGTTGTGGGTGAGGACAAAGTCACAAAGCTCAGCCACCAGGTGTGCCGTGGCCTCATCAGGGATACTGTTCTTCACAGCTTGTAGTCCATCCTCATGTGGAATGTTGGTGTAGAGGGCTTCTATATCCATGGTGGCCAGGATGGTGTTTTCAGGAAGATCACCAATGCACTGTAGTTTCCTCAGAAAGTCAGTGGTCTCTCGAAGATAGCTGGGAGTGCTGGTAGCGTAGGGTCTGAGCAGAGAGTCCAAAAAGCCAGATAATCCTGCTATAAGAGTGCCTATGCCTGAGATGATGGGGCATCCAGGGTTTCCAGGTTTATGGATCTTGGGTAGCAGATAGAATACCCCTGGTCAGGGCTCTGGAGGTGGAGGGGTGTCCATGTAGATTTGTTCCTGTGCTCTAGCAGGGAGTTTCTTGAGCAGATGGTGTAGTTTCTTTTGGTACTCCTCAGTGGGGTCAGAGGATAGTGGTCTGCAGAATGTGGTGTTGGAGAGTTGCCTGGCAGCCTCCTGTTCATAATCTGATCTGTTCATTATGACTACAGCACCTTCTTTGTCAGCCCCTTTGATTATAAAATCAGACTTGTTTCTGAGGCTGTGGATGGCGTTGCATTCTGTACGGCTGAGGTTATGGGGCAAGTGATGCTGTTTTGTTCACAATTTCAGCCTGTGCACATCTGCGGAAGCCCTCTATGTAGAAGTCCTCTGCCACATACATTGGCCAAACTGGACAGTCCCTACGTAAAAGAATAAATGGACACAAATCGGACATCAGGAATGGTAACACACAAAAGCCAGTGGGAGAACACTTCAATCTTTCTGGACAGTCTATAACAGATTTGAAAGTAGCTATACTTGAACAAAAAAACTTCAGAAACAGACTTCAACGAGAAACAGCAGAACTAAAATTCATTTGCAAATTTAACACCATTAATTTGGGCTTGAATAGGGACTGGGAGTGGCTGGCTCATTACAGAAGCAGCTTTGCCTCTCCTGGAATTGACACCTCCTCATCTATTGTTATATAATCACTATGAATGTTGCCATAAACTGTTCATGTTTCATTTGCTTTTCTTCAAGGTGCCCTAACAAATGTATAGAGGTTGTAATCTGTGTGCAATGCTTCTGCAGTTTGGGATCCCTGAATGAAAGGTACCATATAAATGCTATTGGTAGTCCAAAAGTATGTTGTTTGTTTGTTTGTTATAATGGGCAGATCCTTTCTCCACCTTTTTGTAATGATTATTTTCATTGCATATAAAAGGTCAATATGACATTCAGGGCAATATGTTATAAAATCAACAATGGAAACAATACCTGACATCAGCCATGATTCTAGAGACCCTCTGGAAAAATAATGGAATAAAATAATAGTAATAACCCAGTTAAACAGGCTAAAATTACGACTAATGAACGCTATAGCACCACCAGCAGCAAAGTGTGGGATTTTTATTTCTATTCCAATCCTGAAGTTGTCTTCTTCTCATTGTTTTTCATGTCTGATAAGCATTTGGGATGAGAAAGTATTTGCTGATAGTCTGGGTGGATGCAAGTCTGCTGGAATGATTTGGGTGATGTTGGCTTTTATGTATGGGATAGATCTGCCAATATTTTGGAACAAGAATGTAGAGCATGTGGGAGGGGGCAAAGATGGCTTTAACCTACTTGAGCTGCTCCCAGATCCTTGGACTGATTTATGCCAGTCAAGGTCCCTGGCACAAGTTAGAGCTGCTGTTAGGCTTTTCTAACTTTATATTAGCATTCCAGGGTGCCCAAGAGGTCATTCCATTGGCCAGAGATCTCCAAGACCTAGAGATGCTTCAACTATGTCCCCTTTGTCCCGAACACACTTCCTCTACCAGTGCCAAATGTGCAGATGGTATAGGTGTACCATGCTGCTACTGTGGCTCTATGCCACGGGAGGCTTCCCCCATACAAGAGACATTCTTAAGGAGCCAGATAAGCTAGATTTAAGGCTGCTTTGTTTTGCAAAGTGGCTGGAGTTGAGCTGAGGAACTGGCCCACTGAAATGTAAAGTGATCTCTGAGGTGGCAGACTGGAACAAGTCTTCCCTAAGATTGTTCTTCTGTCTGATGTCCAAAATACTCTGTTTTCTCACTGTTCTTTGGAGTGCAGCCTCCTCTTCCTTTTAATCCTGTAATAGCAAAGAATGGTAATTATGACTGCATATATTATCTGTCATTGTGATGTGCATTGTCACCATGAGGTAATCCTTAGACATACTGGCTGAGTCTTCCAGGTATAGAACAAATGTTATGAGGTCTCAACTGAAGAATGTTTGTTATTTCATATGACGATAGCATATCTGGATTCTTAGCACGCATGCCATCCATAAACACGTTCTATTTTTGCCCTTCAAAAGCTTTTTTGGTTACTGATTTACATTCAGGATCATTGCAGTTCATTTTTTCATAGGCTCAAGGATAATTATGCAGCAATTAGAAAGGTCTTGTCATGTTTTCTTTAACAGTCAATAACTTGTTCATTTTCTAGGTGATATGTAAATTGCAAACTTTCACTAATATGAATAATAGGACTTGGAAAGTCATGAACATTGTGTTTGCAGTAGGTCACAAAATAGAGAGATTATTGTGTTGCTTCTCAGTTATAATATAAACCTTTGAAAGTTCTGCATGAACATTGTGCACATCCTACCAGGCATCCAGGGGCTGGTAATTTGGGGAAAAGGTTAGCCTCTAGTCATGGTGAAATGTTCTGTGCTTCAGTGTGGAAAACAAGTAAAAGTTAATCACAAAAGACTAAAAGTCCTACAACGTCCCTGTGGAAAGACTTATTGTTACTTTCTCAAAGGGTAGACCATCAGCTGAAGCATTAATTGCCATCATTTTTCTTATCTCTTTATCTTTTGGATTAAACCCTACTGCTTTCAACATATTGTCAATCCACTGAACAATTTACAGGGGTGTCTACTGCTAACGGTCACCAATTTTAGATTGTCTGTGGAAGCATAGCAGAGTTGCAAGCTGGCTTTGTCTGCTATTACTTGTTATAACATTAGCATTCAAGAAATATAAATGTGACCTAGTTAAAGTGACAGCTGTATGACTAATAAGTGATCTTTCATTACTTTACTGCCATCCTCTTTCTGCCCCCAAGAGACTTCCCTGCCAGCTTGAGGGTACCTTTTCAAGGCCAAATTTTCAGAAACTGTACTTTCTTTTTGCACCTACAAATTGCAGGCACAGCTTTGTGCCCACAATTGCCATCACTTGGCCATCTAAGCAGGTGTATTTAGATATATCATTCTGCTATGGAACCTACATGCTAGAAATGAGGGGAAAGGTTATACTTGTAAACTTTTTAATTTGCAGGTTTTGAAAATGTGACAACCACATTATCAAGACACACCAAGGCATTTATTTTACTCCATTATCACACACCTCAGATTACTGAGGTCAGAAAGCTACTGCCTCATGCTTCACAATGTACTAAGGGTGTTCAGTGGCTGTTGAAACACGCCATGACTTATAAATTTGGGAAAGAACAGATACAGTATTGGATACATTTGGACACCCATAGATTCAGCTTTCAGTGTCCTAAAAATTTAATTTGCCATATTAAAATACCCAGGAATGATGCTGCAAAGACTTAGGCATGTGCTTAAGTTTAAAAAGCCTGGCTACTCAATGGGGTGACTCAGTGTGTAAAATTCTACGCAAATGTTTAAGTGTTTGCAGGACTGGGGTCTATGAGCTAATTTCCCCCCTACCTAAGAGATTGGTTACTTCATAAATTTGGATTTACAGGTGTTCCCTCAATGGGGGCAGCTTTTCTCTACTGCAGGTTGGATAGAATGGTTGGCCCAGAGAACCTGCAAATCTCTTTAGATACTTGTGGGACTTCTGAGATTTGAGAGAGACATGGGCCTTCCATAGGGAGTCCCTGTGCCTCTGCATTGCCTCCAAGTTCCCTTCCCCAGACTCCATGGCGAAAGGACTCAGCTCCATTCACATAAGTAACTAAAGAACCATTAGATGGTAATTTTTACTCTCTAGCGACTTGGGTTGGATTTGAGCAATGATAAAAACATCCCATTACCAACCCCCGAGCCATACATTGCAGTGTAGACAGTCCCTGTAAGCCCAGGGTTAGTGGGACTCGAGTCAGCTGACCTGTGTCAGGGAACCTTGGGCTTGAGTGTCTATGGGTCTGACTACACTGCAATGTAAGCCTGGGCTCAAGCCTAACCCCCCTTGCGTCATATACTGCAACTGCACTAACCCAGTGCTTGGACCCAGGGTACCAGGGTATTAGGACCCTAAAGGCTGGAGGGTCCAAGCTTAAGTCGATCCAAGACCCAGGGTCTGAGTCCTATTGTTTTGCAGTATAGCCAAAACCCCGGATGACTCGGGTCCCAGGAGTCATTTGGAAGTATCCTACAATTCCATGGGACAACTTCCTTCGCCCTCTCTATCCCAATAATCTACAATCCACTCTATTAAAACCGAAACCACCCCCACTTTGCAAACAGCAACAGCTCAGGTAAGCATTAACCCATTATGTTCGGATCACCGATCTGGAAGCACAATATCAGAGAACCTCCTGGGTTTGCAATGGAGAGTGAACCAATCAAACCATTTGCAAAGCGAGCTGCTTTCTGGTAATGTGCAGGGTGGGCAGTAAAGTTTTCTCATAATGCACCATGGTGGTAGGACTAGAGCAATGACATTTTTGGGGAGGGGAGTGCTGGGGACTCTGGGATATGGTTATTTTGACTCGGGTCTGTGTACTGCAGTGTGGACACCAGAGCCCTAGGTTCAAGCACAGGTTAGAAAAGTCTTAACATAGGTTTAAAAATACAATACTGGGTATGTCTACATGTCAATGTAAGCACAGGTTTAGTGGGACTTGAGTCAACTGACCCATGTTAAGGAACCCTGGATTTGAGCCATGGGCAGTGTGTGAACTGCCCATTGGGGGAGGCTAGCCCCAGCCCTTCTCTGAAGCCCTGAGCCCCCAACCGGGGCCAGAGGAGCCCTGCCTCAGCCACCCTGAGTCCCAACCTTCCCAGTGTGCCGGGCAGGCCGCCCTAGCCCCAGCCCCGGGGCACCACCCACTTCGGGGAAGAGCAGCAGCCTGAGCTGGGTCCACTGGGGAAGAGCCGGAGGAGGCCTGTGGGTGGGGCCATGCCTGGCTGTTTGGGGAGGCTTAGCCTCCCCTGGCCTGCGATATTCGCTGCCCATAACTTGAGTGTTTACCCTGGGTCTGAGCCTTGGGGTAGTGCAATTGCAGTGTAAATGCAAGGGGGGTAGGCTTAATCCTGGGCTCACATTGTGGTGTAGACATACCCATAGATCTCCATATTTTTATGAGAAGAATTCCCTCAGGGTGATATGGGTTAACCTCTTTCACTCCACAAAGGCAGTGTACTGTGTAATTTTTCTTAGATGTTCCCACCCTGGACCATTTACAATGCTGTTAAGAAATAATTGCATTTATTGAAAGCCCGAGGAAGTTCCAGCAGACTGTGAATGAGATGGGGGCAGGGTTTTGGTGTTGTGAAGAGGTTCTCAGCTTTCTCTTTTGGAAGCTTCTCTATTCGTAAGGTCAGCGTCAGCAGTATCCTGACTGCTTATTACTTGCCCATTGTTCTTCAGACAGCATAAGATCCTCTACATTAGCATATTAGTCACTGACGATGGGTAGCCCTAGCTTTTAGCCAACTGGATTTCTTCTTGTAGAAGAAAAGAGAGAAGAGTGTGGGAGCTAAAAGTAAACAGGAAGATCCCATGTGGCAAAAATGAAAAGCCCTTGGATCACACTGACTGTTACTAAGCAAGCATGACTATTCTAGAACTCACCCATAGCGAGATCATTTCTGAAACACTTGGAAAAGTGATTCATTTCTTTAGGAGCATTAATGTTGTAAAAGAAGGCTTATGGCTTGGGATATTAGTCTAGAGAGAGAGGATGAACAATCATTTATGCAGACGACATTTTAAATGTAACCGTGTCCCAACCTAAGCATTAAATCAAATGGCGCATAATTGGGACAAAATTGAAAATTTTTTAAAAAAAATCTATTGAACACCTAATTCCGATATAAAGGAAAGGAAAATTAACTCCCTTCAAAACTTATCGGTATCAGTTATTTATCAACCAGCTAATATTTGAGAATAATTCAAGTAAGTTTGACAAGTACAAAAAAAATGCATAGGGACTGATTCTTCTCTCACTTACACCACTTTTATACCTCTAGGTGAATTAGTCCGTTTTGGTCACTTTTAATCAAGCACGCCATATTTTGAATAAGTCTTGTATGAGATAAAAATGTGTTTAGTGTTGTTCCTGTCAGACCTTTGAAACCCAGCTGTGGGTCGGCTATTGTTCAGTTTCAATGCATTTTAGTGCATACTAAAGTGAATTTCCTTTCTGCTGAGGCTCACGGATATGATGAGTGACAGAGTTTTTTATTTTAATCACACAGACCTTTGTGTCCCTCTAGATGGCCTGATAAGCAGCCTGTACGTGTGTGTGAAAGGAAAGGAAACAGGAATTCCGTTCGGAAGGGTGACAATCTTACTCAATGTATTGCTAGCTCAAGGCAGATGTTCCAGGCAGAAATCTGCTGAAGTGCATCTTAAAACGTGCATAGCTGCCAGAAATGAAACTCACATTTATTTTGGCTCTTATTCCAATCATTGATCTTGGTTTTGTTTTTTTTAAAATCACACAAAAACCCTCCATAAACAGCTATAGTTGTGCCAAGAATTAACGTTTGAGCACGTTGATACAGGAAAAACAGGATCTGGCAATATAAATGCAACAGAATATGGTTGCAACGGCTGTATCCATTAGCCTTTTGTTTAAAACATTGACTTCTGTTTTATTATAACACCTCAAAAGTGAAACCTGGCATTTCATTAAGGGTACGCTAATATTTTACTCATAGCGTAGACGTGAGAGATGGAGAAGACTTTTTTTTTCATCCAGTATATGCTCCATGCAAGAATGTTTCCTACAGCACATCTTCCAGTGTTTAGTCTAGCCTCTTTTAAAATGTCCCAACAGATGAAACTTCTGTCACTACCCTTGGGAGATTATTCCACAGCCTAAGAGACCTCCCTGCCAGGAACAGGGCCACGCTGCTTAAATGTCCCTTATTTAATTTTATCCCATTACCTGGCCCGTGCTCACCTCAACTGGAGCATTGCTCCCTTACATTGAAACTCTGAGAGGCAGTAATAAAGAAGTCTCAAATGCTCCCCAAAGTAAGATGTTGTAACTGAGTTTAACAAGGGCAGGAGCCATACAAGCTTGGAACTATATAGCCAACCACAGTTGGGATGGATTCTACTCTGGCACACTCCTGTAAATCTGGAGAAGCTTTACTGAAGTTAATGCAGTTGCTCTGGATTCACTCTGGTTTTAGTGAGAGCAGAATTTAGCTTCTGAAGTCCTGAGCAAGATGGGACTGGGGGAGTACTAGTTTAGAAGACCTGGCAACGAGTAGAAGTTAAATTTTTCCATAGTAGAGGTAAAGAATATACACCTATTAAAGAGACTGGTGCTCAGAGTTGCTGAGCGTCCTCACTTCTCCCACCCTAGGCAAAGCCTGAGAAAAGAGGTGAGTTTTTCAGCATGTTGGGAAGACCACCAAATCTAGCCTGGTGAATCAAGGCAGGAAGCGAGATCCAGAGTCTAAGATCTCTAACCAAGAGCTTCCTACCAGCTACCCTGTAATAAATAAAGCAGGGAGCTATTACCCCAAGGCCTAGGATTAGTCCACACTAACCTTGCTTCACTGGAGGAAAAAAACCAATATAATTCAGTGTACTCTAACTTTGTCATTGTCTTTCAAATGCAATAAACCAGCCTAAACAAAGGATAATAAAGAAGGAGGTTAAATCCCAGATTATCTCTGGGACGGAGGGGTTGAACCAGCTTGGCTACAATTAAAACTGAACTAACCACTGAGTAAAATTCAAGCAGGGCCTAAGCTGGAGCTTTTTTCAGGTTTTTTTCCTGGCTGTTTCTGCCCTCCTCCTGCACTCCGCGGAGAATGGCTTCTTGCCCACAAGCCTATGCAACCATGACCCACACCACTTGGGAGTAAACCATTCATAGTATCCTGACAAACCTGTGGTGGTTTGGACTGTGCAATTGGGGGTGAGATGGGGAGGATAAGATGATGGAGCAGAAAGTGGCTTTCTCCTTTCCATGCCTCTTTGTCTCCTAGACTCTGGAATTCAATGTTCAGAACCAGTGGAAGGCCGTCTGTGAAACCGTGGAAATAGCACACAGTGTGGGGACCTGATTCCCCTCTGGTGGTTACCTTGTCAGGATTTATGGATTTATACTCCCCTCCCACTTCTGAAGCAGACCAGAGCACTTGAATTTAGGTGGCAGAAGGAATAGTGTCTAGGGCCCAGATTGACAGCCCTGCTGTGCTTCTTGCAACACTCCATAGTACGTTGCATACCAGGCCGCTCTGTAGGGGAGTCCCTGGGTCGTGCTCAGCCAGCACAGATCTGGGCCAACCTCTCTAGTCCTTTGAGTACAAAAATGTCTGTTAGGGTGAGATTTCCTGCTTGATTCTGGAGGCCTCTATTGTCCGTTTGCTGGAAGAGCAAATCCTTCCCCTCAGGAAACAGCCTAGCCAAGCCTGATGGGATGAGTTGGCTAGTAGTATGGCTATGGAACTTTACACAGTATTAGTACACGCATGCAGTGGGTACTGTGTTCAGTCCTTCTGGGTCTCAGGGCTTCAAAGGGTTGGCTCCAAATGTTGTTCAAATTATGTAAATTTCCAACCTTGAATGAATGTTCACTGCAAAATTAAAGCACGACAGTTAATGTATTTATTTAGATCCACAGACAGTAACACTTTGCTGGTGCTAGAACAGATTTCTAACATTTTTTGAAATTATTTCTTTGCAGAATGACTATTTTGCCAATGAGCTGTTCTGTCCTGGAGACTGCAAATATTCCGTTGCAGGATGTATTGAATCCATGTGTTGCTCTGCCACAGTTTTATTAATCTCGTTAGTTGACAGGCATTTTCTTTTTCTCCCCATCCAGTAAGAGTTTGATGTCTGGAAGAATTTAATCACAGCAGTTTTGTTCTCGGGCAATTCAAGCAGCACGGCTTTTGCTTCAAATAGGAGTAGGACAAGAACATGTTTTAGCAAGGAATGTAAATAGCGGGTAAAAAAAAGTAACTGTATAACGTATTGAAATTCAATCAGTTAAACAGTTAAATGGGGGAACTAGAGGTGCAGGGGTGCTGCAACTCCTACCCCCCACATTTTACGCAGGGCTCTGCTGTCCCCCCTGCATGACCAGGATCTCTGCAACCACCCTCCCCCCCTCATGTCCGGGGTCCCAGCTGCTCCCCCTGCATGCCCGGGGTCCCAGCTGCCGGCCCTGCACCTGGGGCTCTGCTGCCACCAGTGCCTGGCATCCAGGTGTGGGACTGACAGCCGGTACCCTGTGCGTGGGCCGGCAGCAGAGCCCTGGGCACACGCAGGACAGGACGGCAGCTGGACCCTGGGTGCATGGAGGGGTAATGGAGTTTAATCGTTAACTGGAACCGATAAGCATCAAGCTTATCAGTTAACCTGTTAAACTTTTATATCCCTAGTAGGACCAGGTTTCAATAGTTTTTTCTCAGGCCAAGTCTGGGTCACCATCTATTTTCATAGGAAGGTCCCTTGGGTAGGAGGACATGTGTGGTCAAACATGATGAACAGCAGAAGAATGCAAAATTGGGTTTGTTTTTATCATTGACTAATAAATTTCAGATACAATGTCCAACAAGGATTTAAATCCAGTAAATAACTTTAAATTAGTGAGGACTGGAGAGGGGTCCAAACAAAATCCTCAGAGCCCACCAAATGTAGCTTCTCCTTTGGGTCCTGATCCTTTGATTGACCTCAGCTCCCACTTAAATCAATGAAATCTAAGTGCACTTAGCACTTTGTAAGAGCCAGCCCTTGGACCTGCCTCTAGCAGGGATGCGATACTTTCCCTGTTGAGAATAGTTTTTGATATCATCCAGTCAAGTCTTAACTATTCAGATCCAGAGTGTTGATCTTCACCTTCATTCCTCAAATATAAGTATCCAATCATAAATTAAGGTGTTCTAAAATCAAATGTAGAACTACATACAACAAAAATAGATTGGTTGAAACTTAAGGAAAATAAATCAATTATCCTGCTGCACCTCTTCAGGTCTTCTATTCCCTAGTTTTAGCACTTCTAATCCTGTTAGTAGGCCCCCTTCACAATTTTTATCATAGCAGAACACTAGCTCCACTGTAGTTAAGGTTAAAGATCACTTTGTTTAAAGATGGACTATTCTAAGTGCTCTCAAATCCATATGCTGCCCCTTCTGTGCCTCAGGGGGATGCTGGGAAGTGTTAGTGGTCCATATTTTGGGATTATTTATGCAAGGGGTTCCCAAGAAACAGCCCCAGCAAAACCCTCAACATTTTACAAAATTATCTCCTAAAGTTTTTTGTGCATACCTTGGGGGGGAGGGTGGTCAAACTGGCTCTCACTCTTTTCAAACTGATCTCAATCACTTGGGATTCGTGTCTGCTAGTGTATAGCACCCACTGCCCTTTCAGAGGGGTTATTCTGAAGAAGTTATTCAGAGGTAAGTTAGGCAGTTCAGGTCCCCGGGTGCCAAACTGAGGCGCCTAAAAGAGTAATATATTTGTGTGCACAAAGACTAGAGCTCTGTTAAAGCAAAAGGGTTTCCAAACAGCCTATCATACTAACTGGGTGGCTCAAGGTGACATATTGTGGTCATTGAACCTGAGCTACAACCATGCACTGTGAGTCTGAGCCCCCCTGGGGTTTTGATTTAAGGTTCTTGTGCTCTTTCTGCCCTGTCTCTGTTCTGTTTGGGGAATAGCAGGCACTAGCATTAGTGCCATAGGGATGAATATGGAGGTCCTCTTAAACTAAATTCCCACTGAAGTCCATTTGAGCTATTCCTGGGTAAGAACCTCAGGATTTGGCTCTGTGGCATTATTAGTTTGGCCATGGATCCTTGAAATGGATTAGCTAGGGCAACATCCAACACAGCCAGCTCTCTGTCCCTTCCAAATCTGAAGAGCCCTCGCAGAGGGCCTTTGTAAGGCTGGGTGAAGGAGACTATGCCTTGGAGGTGGTACCCCATTGTTCCACACCCTCAAGCCTGGTTCAATGAATGCAGGCTCCCATCTATGTGAGGAAGAAATAGTGCCCCATGCTCTCTCCCTTTATATATGGTATCTATATACAAGTGCTAACTGAACTACTGAATTGGTCTTTCCTGACCCTGGTATAACAGCTGGAATGGTTGTTTGGGAAGGTGGGCCATGCTATGTGTCACCAAAATGTAGAGAGAGGTGCCAGAGTCAATATAACCTTCTGCCCGTTCCCTGTGGAGGAAATCCTGGGTCAATTTTGCACATTTGTTAAATGGGTGTGAGGTGGGTGGAGGTTAGGGGACATTTGTTGTGTCACACAAGCGTCCACATTGAGAAGAGGTTTGCCAAGTTCCAGCAGAGGCCAAGGTGACCAGGAAACAGGCTTCAGGGGTGACGTAGAGGAAACTTGGTGGAGCTGCTTAATTCGATCACTCGGCAAAGAACAGCAGAATTAATGGCAAAGGCAGTTGGCAGAAATCTTTTTAGTCCTTTTGCTCCCTAACAAACAAACATTAGTTAGTAGTTTGCAGTTTTTGCCTCTACTTTTTTCTGACCAATTGATTAAACTGTTTTAATAGGTTTACATTTGCTTATCCTGTGCTAGGAAACAATGTCTATTTCCTTTCTCTTTCCTCTAAGCTCTTGGCAGCCAAGGACCTGAAGGGGGTTCCTTTGCTGCCAATGTGTGTAGGCTGTCAGGGTTTTATTTTTAATTTTACATCTTCTGTGAAGATGATAGGCTGGTTACAGCAGCCTAACATCAATAGTAAAACCAGATACCCTATACTATAGGCTAGACTGTGGGACACAGACACAACTCTGTCTGGGGGTGGCATGCCTCTGTGCAATCCCTGGCAGTGAGCTGACAGGAACACACCACTCTTGGAGAGGATGCACTCCCTTTTGTTTTGGTGCCTGGCTTGGAGTGGGAGCTAGAGCTGGGGTAAAAATAAAGTAACGTTTTTCATGACCATTTAGTTAGTACAAACTTTGGTAAAAAATTACACTGTCATTTCAAATGACATTTAATTAGGTTTTTTAAATTTGAGTATTCAACTATGGGTTGTTTTTTATTCCAAATTTTGAAACATTTTGATCAGTAAAGCCATTACAGCAGCTCCTCCTGGTCTACTTTGCAAAGGCTTCTCAATCTCTTGTGGCTTGTGCATCTTATAAAATAAATTAAGGTCCACCAAGAAGTTGAAACTAGCAGAGGACTATATGTTTGGAACTGCTGGTCCAGGGTTCTAGCACCTGTTCTGCAGGCATGTGTGGTTTCTTTCAGAGAAATGGCAGGCTCTGCATACTTAGGCTGCATCTGGGATTCTGTTACAACACTAAGACTATGTCTAGGCTACAGGCTATGACTGGCTGTAGCTATGTTGGTCAGTGGTGTGTTGAGGTGTGATCCCAGATAGACCTAACCATGCCAGCAAAAGCCGTTAGTGTAGATGCAGTTATACCGGCAAAACTGTGCTTTTATTTGTATAGCTTGTTTCACTCGTGGGGTGCTGCATCCATGTTCAGAGTGCTTTGCTGGTATAATATACTGGTATTCCATAAAGTGCTCCTAGTAGAGACATAGCTTGATATTGATCCTGCTTGTAACTTCTGCCCTCCCCACCCCCCCGAAAAGGAAGAGGAATCCTGTGCTCTCAGATTTTATATCTAGAACATGTTGTAAAAAAGGTGACTAAAGTGAATATGTACTACTAGAGATTAAGACTTTAAACTGACTTTTTGAATTGTTTGCTAAGTGTTCCTTTTGTGTGTGTGGTGAAATCTGCATCCCTTTATCTTGTTAAGGATAGTAGTGTCCATTTCACAAGCAATGGAAGGGAGATGTTGTCCATAATCATTCTTGTTCTTGCTTTCAAGTGCCTGGGTTTTGGAAATGATCAGAGAGGTAAGACATTTTTTTGATATTGGAATTTTGCAGGGAGCAGATCTACTGAGCCAGAAAGAGCTATTTTTACATACTGCTCTTTCAGGTTAGACCTGCAGTCCAAGCAAAAGAGGGAATTTCCCTTCTGCTCTTTACCTTCCCCATTACAATCTTTCCTCTTTTCTCTTCCTTTTGTCTCTTGATTTTGTGTGTTAAATTAATCTTAAATAGCCCTGTTGCTATGGAAACCAAGGTAGCTGTGTTACAAGAATCAGAACACCAAAGTTATCCCCTGCTGTTTCATCTCTGGTTTATTTTAGTGAACTGTGCATGCAGGAGGGTGAACTGTGTCTAATGATTGGATCCTTGGAGTGCAGTCCCATAACTGTGTTTTCAGCTTTTCCCAATACCACAACGGAAGGAGTAAATGTGATTCGCATGACTCCAATACCAAGTAATCTGGGGGAGAAATTGTAAAAAAGGAAGCAGATTGGTGGATTATTGTGAATTTTAGTTCATTTACTTTAAATGAGGCAGTTTTAGTGGAAGATTCATAGAGTTTAACGACAGATGATAGATCATCTATTCTGCTCTCCTGTATATGACTGGCCATTAAATTTCACTTCATTACCACTGTATTAAGCCCAATAACTTGTGTTTGAATAAAACGTATTTCATGTTTGGTTAAAGCATATTTTCTAGAAAGGCATCTAATCTTGATCTGACAATATCAAAAATCCACCACTTTCCATAGTAGTTTGTTCCAATGGTTAAACACCCTCACGATTAAAAATTTGTGCCATACTTCTAATTTGAACTTGTCTAGCTTCAGCTTTGTGCCATTGGCTCTTGTTATGCCTTTCTCAGCTAGATTGATAAAAAGCCTTTTAGAACTCGGTACCTTCTCACTGTGAAGGTTTTTATACAATCATGTAATCAAGTTCTCTCTCAATCTTCTTTCTGATAAGCTAAACAGATTGAACTCTTTACGGGTTTGTCTAAACATGGAGCCATCTAGGAACAGCTATTCTTGAATATTGTCATGTGTGGACACACTTATTCTGGGATAAGGGTGTCGTGTTCTTGTTTAGCTTAATCCACTTTGAAAGTCTCCCACACTAAGGTATTTTTCTCTAGCCTTGGAATCGTATAATTGGCTCTCTCCTGCAGCCTCTCCCGTTCTTCAACATCCTTTTTTCAAATGTGGGTCCCGGAGCAGGAAACAGTATTCTAGTGTCAACCTCACCTTATGCAGCACCTTGTGAAGTGTTGCATTCTTTCTTATCTTTCTCTGTAGTTTCAGTGAATCTATTTTCCTCTTTTCCCCATGATTTCTTTTTGCCTCCTCTTCTGTTTTGAGGGGAGAGGTGCAGCACTGAAAGCACAAACCAGAGGGAGAGAGGGCAAAGGTAGTTTTAAAGTCACTTGTTTTGCCATGGAGATTCTGGGCTGCTCTGTTGGCTGCAGCAGCCAATAACATTGTCAGTTAAAAAAATATTAGGTTTTGAAACCTGAAATTTTGAGTGCTTGGGGTTTCCATTAAAAATTGTAATATTTTTGTGAAAAATGAAAAGAAAAAAAAACCCACCACTTTCTTTTTCTTTTGAAAATTCTCAGACAATGCTTACTATTCTCTAAGCAGCTCTATATGGGATATTTACTCTAGAAGAGTCCATTCTATCAGGTGGTAATCAGTCTTGCAAAGGCTGTAATGGGTCTTTCACTGCTCGAGATGCTGGAAAGCAAGTTGCTCATGATGTGTGCAAAATAGCTTTTCAAAAGCATGATGGGGGAAAGGCTTATTTAGACTTGCCCATTGCTAAGTGACCACGTGTACGTGATGCCATTGGCAATGCAGTCATGTGCCAGCTCATCAAATAGAGGTGAGTGTTCACCCCGCAACAGATTTCTTTGTTGGCAACAAGCTGCTGCATGGGTCAATGAAAAATTGCCTCTTCAGAACTCCCTGAGACACGTAAGAGCACATGGCAATGCCGGGGAGAGATGGATGTTGGGAAGTGTATCTTTCTTGTTAAACCCATTGCTGTGTGTTCAAAAGGATCGACAGCTGCAGAGCTTTGAAGTGTTCTGCGCTTTTTAGCCAAGCGTTACGACGGTCCTTGCTCGGGTCGCTTCAAAGTCCAATTGTGCGACGAAATCTGTAACAGTTGCTAAGGAGCTTAAATTGAAGTGATGGATAATTTGAAATATTTGTTTCCTTTTTTTATGGATCTGTTGCTTCCATGGCAACACTGAAATCAAAGTCTGCGGGTAGCACCTTGTCAGATTTTCACCATTGGCGTTTACTGAAGCAAGAGGTCATGGGCTTGATGAATTAAGAGCAGCCTGTCCAAGGGATAAAGAATACTAACTGATTTAATGCAAGAACTAGAGCTGCCAAATCCCCATTACCATAGATGTGAAGCAAGCATCACTTCACAAACACAGCAAGCACTCCAGCCTTTGCTAGAAAATGTGCTTTGCAAGGGCAAGAGAAGCATATCTGCTTACCAAGAAAATCAGAGGATGCAGGTTACCTCTCTACTTTAAAATTATCCAGTTAGTGTGACTGATGCAAATGCAAGTATCACAATTAAACTTACCATGACATGTGCTGGGGAGATTGCAAGGCTAAGCTGTTAGCCATGGGGGACTGAGATCAAAGGGCAAAATACCTAGTAGTGATCAGCACATCCCTTTGAGCCCCTCCCTATCTGTTGGACTTTGTGTTTGAATTATAGACAAGGCTAGTAGCACCACTTATTAAGTTACTTGATCCTGCCCATTATAAGGCCATGTTTTCACTTTGCTTCTAATTTTGCCAGATTCACTGTTTGGGCTGAAATTTTCCATGCCGAGTGTTTTTCTGAGGCTGAATGTTTTTGGAAAATTTCTGACAAAATGGTTAGTGATTTCCGAGAACAAGGCTGGGAGAATATATGTTTTACTCATGTTAAAAAAATTCTAATGAATCATTTTTTTAAAAAAAGCCCTAGTTACCCCCAAGTTTTGGTTCAGGGATTTGAAATTTGGCTGGGGGTGGCCTTTGTATCAGGCATGTGTCTTGTGCTGTGTCACCCAGTCCATCCAAATTTGGCCAAGTTATAAGCCTTTGAAAAATCACACTTTGCACATGCTCAGCAAAGACTTAATTTTGTGATGTAGACATACCTTATGCCAACCTAATGTATGTCGATGTACAGCCACCTCAGTAATTAAATCACTTTTGTATGTCCACAAGTATAGAAGGGACAAGAGATGGATCTGCGGGTGAGGTGCCATGAGCGTAAGGAGAGTAGATTGGGACAGGGAGACTGGGACTGAAGCAGTGGCACAGAAACAATTTTTACAGTGGGGGTGCTGAAAGCCAGTGGTCCCCACCCCAGATTTTTACCTCACCCTGGCCCCCACCCTCCAGAGCTGGAGCCAGGAGTGGGACTGCAGCTCTTGGGGGGAGGATGCAGACAGGGGTAAGGAGGCCAAGGCTGGGACCCCATGTGAAGGGCAGAGAATAGAGCCCCAGCAGTGGGGCCGGCGGCAGCTGGGTCCCCATGTGCAGATGTAACACTGACAGACCTTGGTCGTCAGCAGGCAGGATCGAACCGGGGACCTCTGCAGCTTAGTACATGAGCCTCTACCGCATGAGCTAAAAGCCAACTGCCTGTTAGCTAAGGCCGTAGAGAGTCTCATTTAACTCTCTCTCTAAGTGGTCTTGGTGCCACTCAATGGGACAGAGCACCACACCCAGGAGGTGTGTGGGTTACCTACTTCCCCTAGCTGAGGAAGTGCATCCCGACCTCCAAAGACTTCCCAGTTGAAATCCCGGACAAGCCCCCACTTTTAATGCCAACAGATCCTGGTCATCGTCGGGCAAGATCGAACTGGGGACCTCTGGAGCTTAGTGCATGAGCCCCATGAGCTAAAAGCCAACTGGCTGTTAGCTAAGGCTGTAAAGCAGACTCATCAATTGCTCTTTAAGTGGTCTTGGTGCCACTGAATGGGACAGAACACGACACCCAGAAGGTGTGTGGGTTACTCAGACTCCAGGCTGGGGCAATGAACAGAGCCCTGGGTGCGGGGCTGGCGACAGCCAGGAGCTGAGCCCCCGGGTGCGGGGTCAGGAACAGAGCCCTGTGCATGGGACTGGAAGAAGCTGGGATCCTGTGTGCAGAGCCCTGGGGTGCAGGGCCAGCAGCAACAGGGACCCCACATGGGGGACCGGGAGCAGAGCCCTGGATGTGGTTCCAGCAGCAGCCAGGGTCCCATGTGCAGGGCCAGGAACAGAGTCCCAGGCACGGGTCCTGCAGCTGGGAGTCGGGACCCCAGGTGTGGGGCCAGGAGCGGAGCCCCAGGCACTGGGCCAGCAGCACTGGGACCCTGGGTGTGGGTTGGCGGGCACAACCCCACACAAAAACTGGGGGTGCTGCAACACCCCCTGCATCTCTAGTTCCCACACCTATAGACTGAAGGCTGGCAATAGGAGAAAGGGAAAGTGGGACTGGAAGTGGCTGCAGAGACTGGTATTGCCTGGGCAAAGGGATGGTGACTGGCAACCAGTAAGTGGGGGGAGACTGAGATCTGATGAGGTGTCTGCATGGTCTGAAAGACACTATACATCAGCTGGAGATAAGTGGCTCTATGCTACCAAAGGATTCTTCTCTGTCAAAGAGAATCCGTTTCTGCCCTTTTAGGGCAGCTTTCTGGCTGTTTTGTGCTGCTGAGCAGACAGAGCCAGAGTCAATGATCTGACTCATTATTTGAAATCATTTTTCAACCCTTTGCAAGTCAGAGTAAATAACATTCATGAAATCTGAACTCAAATCCAGGCTGTGTTCATTAGTTATGATTAGTTACAAGCCATGTGCTATTCTTTCTGCTCCCTGACTGGATGCATATACCAGGTTTCTGTTGTGAATAATAGGGTTATACCACATTCTGGCCCCAGAAATTCGCAGGTATCAGGCTGCATGTGTTTGAGTCTTGAATCTGTAGCTCTGCTGTCAGCATTATGCTCCAGTGCGGTACCCAAATCAACAGTTTAAAATATAGTTGAGAGAAAAGCTAAGGGGGTTGATTCTGCTCTCCTCTATACCAGTGTAAACCTGGAGGAATTCTCTATTGCAATCAATAGAATTACACTAACGCAAAACCATTGTAATGAGAGCAGAATCATGCCCACGGTATCCCGCATTATGGAAAGTTTAAGAAAGCAAAAGCATGGTAAAAAAATTATTATTGCTTGTTAATACGCTGTGCCCTTCTTCTGGCCTTTTATGCCCTTTTAAAACAAGCTGCTCACGGGGGTTACTCTGAGGCTTTGTAACCCTGTAAACCCGTGAGCAATCCCAGTGATTTCTGTGCAAATATTTGATGATATTTGGATTTAAAGATAACAGCATCTCCTGCAGTTTAATCCCATCCCTAATAAAACGCAGCAGAGCTGCATTCTGCATAAAGATAACTAGTTGGTATCTCAGTGAAACAGGCTTAATGGCATATATATAATCATGGATTACATAAGAGATACAATAAAGGTTGAAAAAAAAATAATTTTTAAAATGAAAAATAGGCATAATTTTCACTAGCATTACTAGAGAAAACTCAAGAATACAGAGTCCACTATAACAGCTGCTAGATTTATTCTCTTTTCCTTGTGAGGTGTCGTGGGGATACTGCCTTGGGCATGTTTGCCTGCACTCCATGTTGCCCATTGTTTCCTGGAGCTGTTGCCTTTTCTAGTCTTAGAATTTTGTATTTTAAACTTTTAACTAAACAAAAATACCAAGTGACCGTAGTCACTTTAGAGCCGCTCTGCACAGTTAGTGAAATATCTAGATGCGTAGACTTTCAGCAGGCAGTTGAGTGCCCAGCTCTTATTGGTAATCAATGGGAGTTTGGCACTGTAATGATTTGGGAAATCTTTCTGTACCATTTATGAACTATGGTTGATATTATGGAATAGTTACTATGAAAATTGCTGTATCATTAAATGCTTCTATATAAATGTGGAAATCACCATTGCTGATGGGGCTATAAGTATGTCTTTTCCAGACCAGGGGCAGTGGTTGGTTGTTAGGCCTTAAACGGTTGTCCATTCAGGTGAAAACGTCCTCCAGCTTGTCTGGAGGGAGGGGGAAGTGGAGAATGTGGAAAACTCCCAAAGACACAGAGGTAACAAATCGGGACTTAGAAAGAAATCATGGGGGGAAGGCTCAGGAGAGAGACACAGGAAGTTTGGACAAAGAGTCAGGCAGGCTTTCGTAGCGGGGGGTGGCTGGTTTAGCTGTGGGACCAAACAAAGACAGAGAGAACAAGCTGACTTATGGGGAGAGAGGCACCATTGTTCAGAAGCAGAAGGATCCTAGACACCACTAGAGGACGCTGACCCCAGCCCAAAGAATGCTTCTGAGTGGTGAGGAAACCGAAGCAGAGAAATGTGTATAGGGTTTATTATTTTTGTATAGATGTTTGTGTTGTGCAGCAAAGAGCAATGGTGCTTTTAGAATGTTGTGCAATGTGTGCGCGTTGTGTTATACCTATCGCTTGCCTTTTGAAGAGTGAACCTATGAAACTAGAGCATCCACATGGCTGGAGTTCTGGGTGAGGGTGTGGGGAATCTGAGGGGTCAGCACTGGTTGCAAGGGCTAGACAGCTGGATGATGAGGTCTCAGCTCTCAAGTGGGGGTGGTAGAGGAATAGCAACATGAGAGTGTGTCTAAAAACCCCAAACCAAAGGCAGAGCATGAACTCTGTTCAGATTCCAGAGGCTTAAAGCACAGAGGTATTCAGCATTTGGATCCTCTAACAGCGCTCTGGTGTATTTGACTAGATCTGTGACAGGCACCTCACTCCATTCATCTTTGAAAGTCTCCCCCAGTCACCAATTCCAATATATGGTATAATAAGAGCGAAATATTCTTATTCTGTACAAAAAGGGCCTGGTTCTGCACTCCTTACTCAGGCAAAATTCCCATTGACCTCAGGTTGCTTGAGCGGTGGGGGGGCAGGTTCAGAACTGGACCTACGTTTTGTCAAGTGTATCAGATTCTTTAAGATAAAGTGGATGGATGGTCAGGATAACGGGTTCAATTCCTGCAAGTACAAATGCCCTCCACTCCCATTGATGCTAGCACTTTGAAGAAGGTGCTCAGCACTTCTTAAGAAGACAACCCCTTGAAGCATCCGGTCTGATGTGGGTGGCTGTGAGTGTCACGGTTTGGTTTGTAGTTGGAGAATTGATTCCTGAGACAGCCCTTGTGGCAGCCAGGTAGCTAAATCCAGAGGGACTAAGGCCAGGACAGACCTATCGCTATATAACTACGTCGCTCAGGGATGTGATAAATCCACACCTCTGAGTGACGTAATTATACTGACCTGACCCGCCGTGTAGACAGTGCTATGGCGACAGGAGAGCTTCTCCCATTGACATATCTACCACCTCTCGGGGCGGTGGATTAACTACACCGATGAGAAAAGCTCTCCTATTAGTGTCGCAGCACTTTCACTAAAGCCTTACAGTGATGCAGCACTGGACGTGAAGACAAGCCCTAAGAGAGAAGAAGCAAAAGCAACCTTAGCAACTACTCAGACCAGCATTCAACAATCCCAATCCAGGATGAATATAAGCCTTTGTGATTTGCTCCTGGAGCTATTGTTAAGAGTCTTTAAGGAAAGAAGAGTTTTTGCTGTGAACGGGTGCTTTACTGGTACAGCAAGCACACACATACACCCACCAAAATATTTCCGGATGCCCACCTGTGTGGTGTTTGATAATAGCACTTTATATCTGATGATGGTGCAGTGCTTCACGAAGATGGGTAATCATCACCCTCCCTTTACAGATGAGGAAATTGAGGCACAGAGCGCCTAAGGACTCACCCAATGTCCCATAGTGAGTCAGAGGTAGGGACAGGAATTGACACTCTGACTCCCAGTCCAATGCTCTGTTCTCTGTAGCATGTTGCCTCCTACACCTTTTTTGGTCACTTTTCACACCAAGTTCACAACCTCTCTTAAATGGAGTCTGGCTACGAGAATCAGGCCCTCAGTCCCAGGAGCATTTTCCCTATGTCCAAAGTTCCCCTTTCCCCCTCAGCATGAGCCCTCTTCACCTTATCAGCCCCTACAGCCCTGCAAAATGGCCAGGTGGCTTGCAGGCATTCAGAGGACAGCTCCACCTTGGAATGCTCCTCCTCCCTGCTGTATCCTGTCTGGTAACCCAGCAGTGAAAGGCTTCCCTCTGAAGGCCCTGTGGCCATCCCACACACCCTGCATTTTCTGAACAGACAGGTCTACATTCCACACTGATAGGCTTCAATGCCACCATAAGGCTAATTTCCTACTACTCCCTTCCCCTTATTTGATAAGGCACGTATCCACCACAAACCCCATGCAGGGGAAACGTTTATTTTCATTCATTTAAAAATAAAAATGTGATGTAAAATACAGAATGGATGCATATATAACATAGAGTATATTAACATAATTTATATAATCAAGTAAAAGAATTTAAAAATATATATTAAGACATCAGGCATGAATATCTTGGTCCCAACCCAGTATATCTGATTTCATTAGAACATTGGTATATCATGCTCTCGCTCCTACTTTGGTCCACCAGACATTCTGAACCCACTGGAATTTCTGCTCTCCCCCACTTCCAACCTTGGCTTGGTCCTGGTTGTGGTGGACATGCGAACAGTGCAAATGATCTTTCAAGAGCTTATTTCAAACGCTGATATCAAAATGAAATATTTGCAATGACACAAGTATAGAGTGCTGCCAAAATGGGCACGTGATTCACATTGTCATTTTTTAATTTCTGTTTTATTGATTTTTTTTTTCTCCAAAAATAAGGGGAGAACAAAGACACAAAGAGCACACACAAAAAGGTACAGGAATGGAAAGAGGGGAAAAGGAAAGGAAGAAAAGGGGGCAGAGAGGGGTAAAGGACAGTGATATCTTGGTTTGTATCTGCAAGGAATTAATCAAAGATTTCTAAAAGGTCAAACCGAATCCTTTCAACTTTTTCTGAGGTCCCTCTTCTCCAGAATGTTGCCTGCTCTTTAGCTGCCAGGTTAGCCATGTCACTGTGCCAAGCTTCTATCCCTGGAGGCTCTTTGCTCCTCTACCTAAGCAATATGAGTTGTTTGGTTACAAGCAACTGCTTTAGAGTATCACGCTTTGAGTAGGAGAGTTTCCAAGCTGATGGGATATATCCCAAAGCACAGTTCTTGGAAATAACTTTTCAGGAGGTATCCATTATCTTATTAATCCTCCTGCATACTTCTAGCCAAAGGGATTGTATCCCAGGGCAGCCCTAAAACATGTGAGTTAGTGTGGCCCCAGGAGACCTACATCTCCAGCAGCATTCTGTTTGTTTATAGACTTAAAAAGCGAATCAAAATAAAACCACTGGTATTTTGCATAGGAATAACATACTGTCATTTAAAAACTCATGATATAATAAAAGTCATGGCCTGGAATGTGTAGGCCAACACTGAAGAAGAAAAATACCATATAGGCTGCCTGTTCTGTTCTTGAGTGAAGGAGGACACAGAACCAGTCTGTGGACGGGATCGGATGTGATGGTGATGGAAAGGCATGAGAAATAAACATGACTTGCACGTATATGAGATAAATATGCAGTAATGTAAACATGTGGTTCAGGCACATTCCTCTTCCTGGAATGTAGTCCTCAGGGATGAACTCTACTGTGCAAATGGGCATGCTTTCATTCTGCACAGCTGTCCTGATCGCTTGGTGTGTGCAACTGCTTGTCAGAAAACCTCACAGAACGTGTGACTGGTGCCTCCTGTGTGGCGTGAGGTCTGCTGTGGAGGTGTTTCTGGGAACTCCCAGGCACCTGTGTCTGTTCCCTGTGCCTATCTTTAATTGGATCCTCTGAGGGCTATGTTATTATATCGGCATGCTCATTAACTATGGAACAAAAAGTTAAATAGAACGCTGGGAACAAATTCTGCTCCCTGCGTTCTCCTAACACAATAGCCGTGAAACACAATGAAAACAGAGCAGTTCTCCTGTGGGAGAGAGCTGAGGTTGAAAGGTGCAGAAAGCTCGAAAGATCAGCGCTCCAAACACTATGCAGCTGAGGGGGGCACCATCCATGCTTTAATAGAGGGGTGTTTTGGGGTAGGGTGGACTGGTTGGTTGTGCTTTAGCTCATAGATCCACTAACTATATAGATCCACCAGCCAAACTCTCCTAGTGGGCAGGGAGGGCAATGTTGCAGAAGAGATTATGGGAGCCCTAATTGAGGTCACAGAGTAGCTCCGCTCTTGCTCCAAGTCTTGAGAAGATAAATTCAGTTTCTCCCACTCCTCATCCCCAGCTGCCACTGAACCTTGCTGCTTAACCTGCTTACTCAGGCTTGCATAAAAGGGATAATTTACCCTTGGACCAAACCTTAGTAGCATTCTAATTGGTACTAAAGGAATTCCATAACATTCTTCGTCAGCACCTAGTGCGTGCTCAAATTCACTGGGGGTATGATCATAAAGGACACAGTTCTTCTCCATGTATCCTCCGTAACACACACGTTGCATGAACAGTGTTTTGTCCTTCAGAATCACAGTGAATCCTGTGTCATACCTTGTTCCCCACAGAGAGGAATCACTGGATCCTTGGAACCTGAGATCCCTGGCACTAGCATTCATGGACCACGGAGAGCTTCATCTGAATGGCCTGGGAAGGATGATCATGACACTGTAATAATTAAAGTGCATTATTCTCTTTAATTTTTTAATATTTGAAACTTTGACTCATGGCCAGTTTGACTATAGACTGGGGACGCTATGGGCTATCCCTGCTATTATGCAAGCTCTGTCTCCGCAAACCATACAAGCAGCTTCCTTCACTGTGAGGTCCCTGCAGGCCTAATGGAAACTTTGCTCAGAAAGGGGGGGTGAAGCGGTTTCTCACAATAACTCTCACTCCACAGGGATCATTCAAGGATAGCAACACCCAGTGGTACCAATCACAATGTTACCTACAAAGACAGACGGGCAGGAGAAATGAATTGTACACACAATTTTAGTGCCTGAATAGTAGCTCTGTCTGAGTGAGGAGTGCAAGGCCAGGTCCAGTGGCAGTGCTGAATTGCCAAGCTTGCTAGGCCGTGTGATGTGGTAGAGGGCTGAGGGTTCCTTGTGCTAGGTCCTGTCCATGCATCCACTGAAAGTAGTCCCTTTAAACTGACTAATCCAAATACTTTTTAAAAATCCAGTTTCTGAGTGAGAAGCTCCTCAATAGCATGTCCTGAATTTAAGAGAATCCTTTAAAAAAAACAATTTTAAGGATTTTTCTGCTCCTCCATTGATATTTAGAGGGGCCTTTTCAGCAAGGGTGAAAATGAGTATCTAATGCAACAGAACAGTGAAACTACTATACACAATATGCTGTCAAATGTGCAACATAGAAAATAGAGGAGGAAAAGGCTACCTTCAAGTTGTGTACTACAATGATAAGAGCCTTATTGGCATATGAGCACATAAGAGCAAAATGTATCTTTCTGTCTTTCCAGGTTAACCACAGTTTCTTTTTCATTTCCAAGATACTACTCATCTCCATTTAGAATAAGAAAGACCCACACTTGATTTCTAGTTAGTCTCTCCTTATGCAGTTTTATATGTATAATAGGAGTGAGGCTAGTCATGCAGGGTTGAATGTCAGCTTCACTCCACGCTGAACAGTTTTATTTTGATAGCTGCAAACCTTCCACAGTAGAAGAAACTAAGTGTTCAATTGCGGGTGTTCCTCCGTAACTGCAGGTCCTCCGTGACTGCAGTTTAGTAGCTGTGTTGATTGGTGGTTAGTCCATATACTTCCTCTACAAATAGAAACTGGGAAATCATCCAACACGTCCCATTTTCCTCAAAGGAAGCTAGTCAGAAACAGGAAGGCTGTGTCAATAAAAAGTTACAGCTAAGCATTTCATGATTGTTTTCAGACCATAAATATTATGCAGTGACCATAAAAAATGTATATTTTAAACAATTGACTTGTTGACATTCTCTAGAAGAAAAAAATAGCAAGTTTATTGACCTTTCAGCAAAGCCCACTGTAAAACTATGAGAAGTGACAGGTTTGTAACATTTTATCCCTCATTAGCACTGCTATGCATCCACTCATGCAAAAATTCCATGTGGGATGTAGGCTATTTGGTTTCTGTTAGATAGCGTGCAATGCAGACTCGAGCATCAAAATCCCATTAAATCTCTGGACACAGTTTGCCAACCACCAAATGTTTAAGAGCTATACAGGCCATCTGGGAAAGGCTAGTTGCTCTTTAAGTAGCTCTCACATTGTCTATCACATGCAGTCTTGCTTCCATTCACTGTTTATTAAAACAGTTAAAGGACAGAATACAAGGAAATTATCTGAAGCATTAATAAATCGACCTAGTTTACTTTTCTTTTTTTTTTTTTTACTTTAGGCTGTCAGTTTGATTTTGAGAAGTGGCTTTTGTCTGTACTGTGGTGGGTGCAAATAAATTGGGGTGCACATGATGTCATTCACACATTTAATTACCTGGCTGTGCAGGTCTATCAGGTGTATTAGAGCATGGTATATTAGAGCACGGGCATGGCATTTGGCATCAGTTGCACCCACACATACGTGTGCCGTCAAAACTACATTTATGTGCACTTACAAACTTGTGGGTACAAAATGGGAGGCTGGATTTAGGCCCCTGTCACAATCAGCACCTTTGTGTGCAGAGTTTGGACCCATATTTTTCAGCTGAAGGCAAAAAATGCACAGGTATTCCACTGGCAAACTGCCATGATTCTGGAAAATTGCTCTTCAGAGTAATTGCATCTGGAGGGAGGGAGGGAGTGTGTAGGGGTGGGGGTGGGATGTGTGGGGTGGAGGTGAGGTTAATGCAGTTGTCTAGGTTTTTTTTTAAAGATCCTTGCGCTGAAGAAGATTAGCAAACATTAGCTAATCAACTATGTGTCGGGAAGCCTGCATCCTATGACATTATTACTTAGGGCACCAGAGAAACAATACAGTGTGAGAATGAAGATGGTTGACTTCAAAAAAAATCCTGATCAAGTTTTCTATTTATTAGTCATTCAGAAAACTTCCCATTCAAATCCACAGCACTCACATCCATTCCTTTCGCAGCCCTTACCTTCTGCTCCGGTGAATGTACACAGAAACCAAACATGATTTTATGTGGAAAGTGCTTAAATGCTGCACTGATGGATAGCAGTATAAAACTGTAAAATAGGTAGGATCGATTTTAAAGTGTTTTGTGCCATAAATCTGAGATCCTTATTAAAGGTTAATTTTCCATATCTGGCTGATTCTGACAGAACGGCTTCTCCTCCCTTAAAAATCTTTCCCTGAAGATTAGTGGTTTAAGTGTAAATGGCTCCATTACTGTTGTGCAAATGGGGACACAACAGGGTTAAGGCAAGATTCCATAACAGCACCAGAACAGGCCACATAGCACGCTGCAGCGCTTCAGCTTCCTCATGGTGGCTGTACTGTTTAGCTGTCCTGTGTTTGAAAAGCATACTGTGTTCCAGTGAGCCGTGCAGAGCTCTCAATCTTCCAAGGTCGAAGTGTGGAACTCTGAGGTCAATATTTTTTAATCGCACTCTGCAGTTAATCTGATTTTTACAGTAGGACTAAATGGTGGCTTCATTTCCACACCCATAAAGTAGGACTTTGAAAATACACCCTTATTCATCTGGCTATTTTACGGTCTGTATAAACTGGCACAAAATGTCCTAAAATCAAAGGTCTGTGGAGAAAAGGCATCTTTCCTCATCTCTGTAGTCACGCTAGAGGAAAAAATGAACGCTGCGCTCTAGCAGAGTGGAACAGAGAAATGGTGCTTGTTGGCTAGTACTTCAAATCTATACAAATTACCAGGTATCGTCCAGCTTTTGCGTGAGGAGTCGGGAAGGATCATTCGGTTTTACTTTATCATTTGAAGTTCATAAAAGGTGAGGCAGCCTCCACAGTGGTTTATTAAATCATCTTCTGTTTGACAGGATTCAGAGGGGTAACCATGTTAGTCTGTATCAGCAAAAATAACGAGGAGTCCTTGTGGTACCTTAGAGACTAAAATTTATTTGGGCATAAGCTTTCGTGGGCTAAAACCCACTTCATCGGATGCATGGAGTAAAAAATATAATAGGCAGGTATAATTATACAGCACTTTAAAAGATGGGAGTTGCCTTATGAAGTGGGGGGTCAGTGCTAACGAGGCCAATTCAATCAGGGTGGATGTGGCCTATTCCCAACAGTTGACAAGAAGAAGAAGGTGTGAGTATCAACAGAGGGAAAATTCCTTTTTGTAGTGACCCAGCCACTCCCAGTTTTTATTCAGGCCTAATTTAATGGTGTCAAGTTTGCAAATTAATTCCAGTTCTGCAGTTTCTCACTGAAGCCTGTTTAAATGGCTTCCGACATCACTTGCTATTTTATATATTAAGCAATATTGTTCCCGAATACAAGTTTTTCTGTGGTGATAGGAAAAAAACACAGTTCTCAGGGTACTAGCCATCAAGAGCCATGTGACATCCTCCTCATCTTGCAGCTAGCAGGTTGCCTGGTGAGGCCAGTGGCCCTCTCCCACCTCCTACAGGATCCCAAGGACATAAAAGGGAAACCTGCTTTATTAGTTAGGAATGGTAACTATTAAGCGTGGACCCAGGTTTGCATTTCATGAATTTGTATTGTATCCATTTGTTTCCAGTTGACTCTGTTCTTACTTAAATAAACCTACTTTTGTTTTATTAATGTGTTCGCAAATCTGTGTGACTTCAAAGGACAGGGTAAAACTAGTAAACTGGGATACACTGCTCCCTTGGGGGCAGAGGATCTGGGATTTTTGTGAGTAGCCAGTGTAAGGGGCTGGATGTCACAGGGGAACGATTCAAAGAGACTTGGGGGCCAGAGTGCACCTGTTGTTATCCTGCAAGACAAAGGCAGGGCTTGTATAGTATCCCAGAAGAGAGTTCTTGAGTGGCTGACTGGCTGGGGCATTAGGGAGCTGATACTCAAGCTACCTGAGCAAAGCTACCTCTCACTAGAGGCTGGGGGTAACAAGGTGTCTCACAATTCTGCGTACCCTGAGAATCATCACACTTTTTAAGGCTGTTACTAATGGAAGGGGCAGCAGTCCACAAGGGCTGGGTTCCAGACAGCACCCTTTTTATCTTGAGGATCCACAGGTTAAGCACTAACTCGCCCTAAACCCTGTGAAGTCAATGGAAGTTTTGCTGTTGACTTCAGCAGGCCCAAGGTTCTACCCAAGGTGTACAAGGAACGAACTCTGAAATAAGTTAACGGTATACATCCAGGTCAGCCAATGTTCAGACTTAGATGTGCAGAAAGCCATAAATTATTATTTTTATAGAACTTGGCCTATCTAAAATGTTTCCAAATATTTTTGTAACATAAACAGGGGTAGGTAGAAAATGTGTGTTACTAAACCTGTTAGCATAAAATCTTACGGAAACCTTCCCCAGTAGAGGAACATATTATTCTATCTTTTATTCCTGGAGTAATTAGTCTACAATATTGTGGGTTTTTTCACATTCTAAATAGTAGCATTGCATGTATAGAAGATGGTTTGAACCATTTCCTGTGATCATTGTTCTGTCTCTTAAGACTATAATACAAAAAGTTTGTTGTTTTTTCTTAATTTTAGTATTTGGACAAACAAATTCAGAGTTACTTATGACAGAAAAATCAAGCCAGTCAATGTTACTATTGATAATCAAGTGATATTTATTGTTTAGAAGCAAGTTATTCAGAGGCGAGAATGACCTTTAGGTGGTGTTTTTTGTTTTTTTTTTTAAAATGCTAGTTTTGTTATTTTGCTTGAGAAAGCAAAATATTGATATTAAACATTCCCCTTTTGATTAACATTCACCAGTATTTTGACTAGTTATCATTTCTGTTAATCACAGCTCTTGAGAAACAAGGAAAAATATTGTTGGATAATAAGAGTAGGAGGTTAACACATGCATTATAAACTACACAAAACCCACCAATTTTCTTCCCTAATAATCTCCAGAAAGGGGAGGCAGCAGATACAAATCAAAGAGCAGTACAAAATAGCCTTTCAGCTTTTTGCAGAAAATATCTTTCAAATGGGATCAAATAGGATGACATAAAAAGATCATCTTCAATTAATTTTATTGCCGAAAACCCAGATTCAAATTCTAGGCTAGAACTTGATCTGTCTAGTTTCAGTGAAACACTTCTGAAATTGCCAAAAAACAAACAAACAAACAAACAAAAAACCCTACACATTGTCCAAGAAGTATTCTTTTGTGCAAGGAAGTATGTCAGACAACCTAATTTAATAGGTCCCACAGCTTGAGCACTAACTCGTCAGGTATCTAAGAGCCAGGGTCTGATCTCAGTTAGGAAGGGGATAAAGTGGGGTTTGACAGAATTTCCAGATGGCCTCATGTGCTGCTTTCACATTCTCCAGGCTATCTGAATTGCCCACCAAACTGAACAGGACACCTGAGCTGCCTCTTGAGCATGCCAAAGGCTCTTTACCAGACTACCTACAGAGAGGCCTGACTGTCATTCTGCTTTGCTGGGATCTGGAGACTGACTGGAGAAAGCCTGTCTCCTATAAATGACAGGGTGTATCCTGGGAAAACACTCAAGGTGCATAAGGGTTTGCATAAAGTGCTTTTTGCAGCAGCCACCCTGCCTATATTGTGCTGTGCTGTGCTAATTTCAATGAGCCTTGGCAGGCCTGAGTTCCTTGGAATAAAGGAGTCATGATAGGATCCTGCATATGTGGCCAACACACCAGTGAAGATCTGCTTGGCTTTACAGACAGCCAACATGTTTCGGGGACTAAGTGGATTTCCTGTTTTTGTAGTCTGCATTATGCTACCTGGGAACCTGCAGGCGTGTGGGCGGAGTCAACTAAACACAAGGCAGGTGGGAACTCTGCCATTGCATGGACTATGTAGGTGTTTATAGCTATACATTCAGCACGACTGCTTGTTCCTCAGGCCCCGTCCCCTCAACAGCTCTTTTGAACTCTTTTGTCAAGCTTGCAAGGGAGATCTAATGGCAGCTCACTTCTTCATGTGCCTCCCAGTTTATGCCTGCTTGGACCCCCACTAATTGGCATGCATCTAAGTTAGCCTGTGCAGTTCCCTGGAATTCTGGAAGCAGCTGCGGACACCTATCTCAATGGCTACTCTAACGGTCTAGCCCGTTTGAGTGCATGCATCCTTTGGCACGTCTTTTGAAATTTCCATATGCATGCAGGTCTCACTTGTGCATGGCTGTTTGCTTCAGAAAAATTGTCCATTTCTCTGAGCCTGAGTCCCCCGCCCCATCAGTAAAAGGGATATAATAATATCCCATCTTCATAAAGTGTCTTGAGGTTGTTGGATTATGGTGATTATTTGTATTATGGTAGCACCTAGGAGTCCAGTCAAGGACCTGGACCCCATTGTGTTAGGTGCTCTATAAACACAGAACAAAAAGACAGTCTCTGCCCCTGAAGAGTTTACAATCTCAATATGATAACATATTAAAATAATTACACTCTAATTACATACAAAATTACAATCTTAGGATAAGAGATGCTATCTAAGTGCAAAGTATGATTATTAGGCTGATGTCATTTAACAGCAATAAAAGCGAGACATACTGGGTGCCTGTGAGTCAGAGGTTAATTTGTCCGTAATGGGCAAGTGCCCTCCTAATGAAGAACAGCAGAATGACATCTGCATTGTATTTTGTTTACAAGTTAACTGATACATTTTCTTTCTTGTCAAAGATAATCACGTTTTGACACCTGTAATGACAAAAAAAAATGTAGAAGGAAAAAAAGACTAATTATTCAGTTGTTTTTTGGCACTTATTGTGAGCGTACGTTCAATGTACACTATGTCTGATTGATATGAGTAGGAATTAGAGGATCAGAATCATGCAAAAAGGGAATAAAGTGTGTGGGGTTTATAATGATTATTTTTGTTGGATAATTCTTGTGTTATTCTTTTGGTTCTCTTGTCATAGTTATTCACATTATTATTCTATGAGTGATTTCCTTGCAGGATCGTAGCTGTTTAGTGTATCATGACATATAAAATATCTTTCTGTGAGCAGCTATTGGCTTGTTCAATATTTAAATATTGATTTTTTGACAGCCATAACAATTCTCAGAGAACATTTTGTTCCTCTCTTTGAAATAAGTGGATAAGAGAAGTTGTAGTATAACCTAGTGGGGAAAAAGAAAAGGAGTCCTTGTGGCACCTTAGAGACTAACCAATTTATTTGAGCATGAGCTTTCGTGAGCTACAGCTCACTTCATCAGATGCATACCGTGGAAACTGCAGCAGACTTTATATATACACAGAGAATATGAAACAATACCTCCTCCCACCCCACTGTCCTGCTGGTAATAGCTTATCTAAAGTGAGCATCAGGTTAGGCCATTTCCAGCACAAATCCAGGTTTTCTCACCCTCCACCCTCCCACACAAATTCACTCTCCTGCTGGTGATAGGGTGGAGGGTGAGAAAACCTGGATTTGTGCTGGAAATGGCCTAACCTGATGCTCACTTTAGATAAGCTATTACCAGCAGGACAGTGGGGTGGGAGGAGGTATTGTTTCATATTCTCTGTGTATATATAAAGTCTGCTGCAGTTTCCACGGTATGCATCTGATGAAGTGAGCTGTAGCTCACGAAAGCTCATGCTCAAATAAATTGGTTAGTCTCTAAGGTGCCACAAGGACTCCTTTTCTTTTTGCGAATACAGACTAACACGGCTGTTACTCTGAAACTAGTGGGGAAAAGTTCTTTATATGATGTACACTAAATATCTGGTATCTTACTTGATACCCACCATACCCTGATATAACTCCTAGATTATTCTGGAGGAATATTATTGCCTACTGTTTTATCAGTTAATTGTCAGTGGAAGGACTTCAGAAATCCTTAACAGCTTATTCTAATTCCTAGTGAAGGCAATAGAAGTCTTTCCATTGACTTAATGGCAGCAGGAGCAGGCCCAATGCTTGTACTTATGGGTCACTGCCCCAGAATGCTGGTTCTCTTGTTTATTTACCATTTTCTGTATCATGAAAGCTGTATCATTGGGTGGTAAGCCAGTACCCCCTGGGGGATACATGGGTAGACTAGATCAGTGGTTCTCAAAGCCGGTCCACCGCTTGTTCAGGGAAAGCCCCTCGCGCGCTGGACCGGTTTGTTTACCTGCCGCGTCCACAGGTTCGGCTGATTGTCCAGGACAATGGGGGCTGCGGGAAGTGGCGCGGGCCAAGGGACATGCTGGCTGCCCTTCCCGCAGCACCCATTGGCCTGGAGCGGCAAACCGCGGCCACTGGGAGCCGCGATCGGCCAAACCTGCGGACGCGGCAGGTAAACAAACCTGTCCGGCGCACCAGGGGCTTTCTCTGAACAAGCGGCGGACCGGCTTTGAGAACCACTGGACTAGATGACTTTGTGTTCTTGCTATAGAAATTCAGATCAGAGTGATAGTCTGCCAGAGGCGCACAGGGCTTAGTCTGATCAGAGACAACCTTGTAAAGGAGCAAGTCTTAGCAAGAACAACACAAACCAGTTGGAAAGAAAATGAGAAACAGTAATCAATTATTTCAAAATAAATATCTCCCCTACTATATGATTTTGTATCCATGTGACATTATGAAGGTTAGTACTACCCTGGCTTATGTGGTTTGAAAAAGTACAAGTATATTCTTGTAATATATAACATTTTAAAATGTGTCATGTTAAAATAAAATAAAGTAAAATAGACACACCAAATATCTTTTTTGTTGGTCCACACAAATATGCTGAGGCATTCTATCAATGCTGCCTCAGATAAAGCACTGGACTAGGGGTTTGTCTACACTACCGCTTAAGTCGATGTAACTTATGTTACTCAGGGGTGTTAAAAATCCACACCTCTGAGCGACATAACTTACATAGACTTAAAGCAGTGTCTATGCACACTATGTCGGTGGGAGATGCTCTGCTGCCAACATAGCTTCTGCCTCTTGCTGAGGTGGGGTAATTATGTCGACGGAAGAGTGCTCTCCTGTTGACATAGCGCATCTTCACCATACACGCTACATTGGTGCAGAGAAGTCAAGCCCTCAAACTCAGGAGACGAGGGTTCTATTCCTGGCTCTGCTACTGGGTTACCTTGGGTAAGTCACTTGACCACCCTGTGCCTTAGTTTCCTCACTTGTAAAATGGGGATCATTATATGACTTCCTTTGTAAAGAGCTCTGAGATCTACTGATGGAAAAATGTTGAGTGTTTTTATTATTGGAAAGACCATGAGACTGTATGGGAGACTGAAATTGCTTGACATTTGCAAGTTGTGTATATCCCATTACATAACCATGAAATGGGTAAGTCCTAAAGCTGCAAAATAATAATTTTCAAATCTGTATTTTACCTAGTTAGTTTAATGACCATTCACTATTGAAGTTAAAGCCGCTACTGGCTTTGCATATTTTAAGACTGTATTCCAGAAAGGATTTAGTACCTATTTTGGAAAGTCAAATGGACAGCAAAGTCTTTCTTTTTTAAAAAGACTTAAACCTTTCTGAATGTGGAGGAAAGTAGCCTAAACAGCACATGCAAATGAAACATGAAATCATTCTTGCAATTTGTATTGAGACTGGAACATCAGCAGTCTCCTATTGTGAAATACACTGAATGCATATTTGTGTGTATTATGTGGACCATTGCTAAGTCCTTTTGCACTTATTTGTATTCCTAACTGCGGTATGGTCAGATTTAAAGCTCCTGGCTAGAGCACACAGCTAGTTACTACTCTACAGCTGGTTGAGTTTTGGGACCAAGGGAGTACATGCGTGTGGGGGGAGGTCATGGAGTCTATGGAGTCTAGTTGTACCAAAAAGAAAATTACTCCACACACACACTCCTGTGTACCCATAAAATCTCTGGCAACTTCTCAATTGTCTCCCAGAAATTCAAGTCCAATTAGAAAATTGGGGGAGTCCAATAAAAAGAATAGAGTACGGTATAGGACCTAATAAATGTAAATGGTCAACTCTTGTTTTCTGAAGTGAACACGAGTTGGAATCATACTTGCCATTGCCATGCTCATGCTAGTGAGAATTTTGTAGACAGAATGAGGGCAGTGTCTGGACTGCTTAGGTTTCAGTTTTTGGAGAGGATGTAAGTCAATGCTGTGGTGATTAGCCTGCATTATATAGCAGGTGCCATTTAAAGAACTTTAAACACAGATCCCCAAGTGTGGTGCAGCTGGCTTTCTGCTACGCTGCCAGCTAGCGCATAGGTAACTATTCAGTAGCATAGAGCTGATGGAGGAACTCATACACCCCATGCCTTCCTTTGCTGCCAGTGTAGCAGGGAAAAGGGAATGTGGGTGCATTCAGGACACCACTGTGCTGGGCAGATCCAGACCTGTGTTTTTAGCACCATATGGCCATTAAAGGTTGGCTTAAATTAGAGCAGAACTCAGACTCCTCTAATGCAACCAAGGGGAATGGCTATGCACTGGACAAACCCAGGAACCAGCAATACAAAGCAATGCTTTAAGCAATTTGTTCTTAATACTTTGCATTTCTATAGTGCCTTCCATCAGAAGTTCTTGCAGCACTTTAAAAGCCTTAATGAATTAAACCTCATCATAATCCTTTGTGGTAGAGAAGTCTTCCTTACATGGATCTTCATTTTATAGTTGGGAAACTAAGGCACAGAGAGTTTGTGACTTATCCAAACTCATACAGAAAGTATATGGCATAGCTAAAAGTAGTACCCAGCTCTTACTCCGTCCTGTGCACCAACTACAAAATCATTCTTCCTTTGGATAGTCACCACCAGAGCTTTCTACAAAACAAACTCACCAAGGGCAGTGAAGCTCTCATACAGTTGTCTCTGTGATGGTTTCACCTTGTTAGCCAGGACTGATTTTCACGTGTGTATTTGTAGTGAGTAAGCCATGAAAAGGTACAACATAAGCATAATGTAATCATTAATTCCAAGCCCTTCTTGCTTGCCTTTTGACTTTCTCGCTCTACTTTTCCCTTAACTGTTGTCACTTTCTGGTGTAGGAAGCTGGAGCTTCAGACTGATGAAAGGAAGCTGTCACCTGACTTTGCAGTTCATGTTTTAAATATTTTATGTATGGAAGTATTAATTTTCCAGAGGCAAAGGTAGAGGCACACCCACCTTTGGTGGGTGTAATTTAGGTGGCCGATTTTGAAATTTTTCACTGCATTATAAATATTCATCCTTTCATCAGTGCCGAATATAGTACAGCATACATAGAATTCTATAGAAAATAGAATCCCAGTGTACTGATAGGATTTTACAAACATGTTTTTTGTACAGATTACAGCCCAAGTTCCAAGGTTGCTGACTCAGCCATGGTTCCCAGACGAGTAGGGAGCCCGGAACCCCTGAGAGTTCTGGCTGGAGCCGGGGTGCTATTGTGGGGCCATAGAGATGGAGTGGATTAGGTCCGCTGAAGGTCACAAGAGGCTTGTTAGAGGTTGCTGAGATTGAGTGGAGAGGAGGAGGCTTCTTGGGGCTGGAAAGGTGTTTTGATGGAGGAAGGGAAGCTTGTGTAAACCAGATCTAGTATGAAAAAGGGCAGCGGTTCATTCTTTAACAAATGTAACGGAATTTGTAATTGCAAGGTTTTTAGATAGTGTTTTATATATGAGTCATTTGAGAGCAATCTCAGTTATGAACAATCGGGTAGACATAAGTGTTATACATAAACATCTTTACTTTATTTTTTAATCCAGCAACTGGTGCTCATCTTCCTCTCCCCACCCTGCTTCCTCATTTCCCAAAATGTGGTATGCCCATACCTTGAAGACTGCATGAAGTTCTAGTCACCTCATCTCAAAAAAGACATATTAGAACTGGAAAAGGTACAGAGAGAGGCAACGAAAATGATTAAAGATATTGAACAGCTTCTGTCTGAGGAGAGACAATACTTATTCTATAAAAGATACTATAACTGTATAATATGGTACTGGTATTATCACACTTAATAAAATCCAGCTTGATCATATGCACCGTGATTTCTAAAGTGACACTGGCATTGAGAACAGATGGTATCAAACCAATCTCCACTTAAGCAAAGGGATGTTGTGTTGGATATATAATTTTTTTCAAAATTTGCTCATAGAGTTGCTGGAATTTTGTGGCATTGGCGTGACTCAACTCCCACCCAGGTTAAAGGTTGGAAGAAAGCTAATGTGTCAATACTTTATAAGGGGAAATGGCATGATGTGGGTAATTATAGGCCTGTCAGTCTGATATCGCTCCCAGTCAAGATCATGGAATGGCTGATAAGGCACTCAATTAATAAAGAATTAAAGGAGGGTAATATAATGCCAATTAACATGGGTTTATGGAGAATAGGTTCTGTCAAATTAACTTAATATATTTCTTGATGAGATTACAAGTTTGGTTGATAAAAGGTGATAGTGTTGATGTAATATACTTAGACTTCTGTAAGCCATTTGACTTGCTACTGCACACCATTTCAATTAAAACACTAGAATGATACAAAAGTGATATGACACAAGTTAGATCGATTTAAAAACTGGCTAGCTGATAGGTCTCAAAATGTAACTGTAAACAGGGAATCCTCATAGAGCAGTGTGTTTCTAGTGAGTTTCTTGCAGGGATTCATTCTTGGTCCTATGCTATTTGATCTGAAAGAGAACATAAAATAGGGAATGGTAAATAGTGAAGAGGACAGGTCACTGATACAGTGTGATCTGAATCACTTGGTAAGCTGGGTGCAAGCAAACACTATGTGTTGTAATATGGCTAAATGTAAGTGTATACATCTAGGAACCAAATGTAGGCCCTACTAAGAGGATGAGGGACTCTAACCTGGAAAGATTTGGGAGGCCATGGTGGATAATCAGCTGAACATGAGTTAACATTGCGACGAGTTAACACTCCGACAGCAATTCCCGGCCCCAGGGCAGAACAGTCAGTGGGCCCCCCAGCCCGCGTGGACGTGGTCTGCCTGATGTTTGGGCAGTGCTGCACCTGCGCTGGCTGGTGCCCAGTGAGCTGCTGCCAGCTGTGCCACTGGCGCCCAGCGGGCTGCCGCCTCCGCTGCTGTGCGCGCTCTTCCGGCCCAGCCGGGGCTTCCACATGCCTGCCTGGCTGCCTTCGCCGCCACCCTGCGCGCGCCTAGGAGCCTGCCAGAGGCAACTAGTGAGAGGGACACAAAGGGGGGCACCAGGTAAGGGGGGGACACGTGACCCCCTCCCCCGTGACTTCTCCCTGTCCCCACGCTCTCCCCAGCCCCTCCTCCCCATCCCATGTTACCTGGGCGGGGGGCACTGTCATCCTGCTGTGCCAGCCTGGTTCCCCCAGCTGTGTGGCTGCTCTTCTGGCAGCCAGGCTCTGGATGCTGCCCGGTGCAGACGGCAGCTGCCTGGGAAAGCACGTGGGCTGCAGCTGTCGGGGGACACGAGCCGATGCTGAGCATGCCGGGACACCTCCGGCTCGCTCGGCCACTGTCCCTAGAGAAGCTGGGCCCCGCCCCCAGGGCAGCAACTGCACTGCACCGGGCAGCGTGGCCAGACGAGGAGAGGCTCTGGCCCCGCCTCTTCCCTTCTGGCTCTGGCCCCGCCCCTTCCTCTCCCTGCTGGGTTGAGTGCCCCGAGCAGGTGTCTGGGGAGGGCAGGAGGCAGACCTTTCCCCCGCCCCTCCGCCCGGCATCGCCTCTGAGCCCTGTGGCCTGCCCGGGTGATTTTAAAGGGCCTGGGGCTCCTGGCTGCAGCGGTAGTGGTTGGGGGTTCCCGGGCCCTTTTAAATCACCCAGCCCCTGGGCAATTGCCCCCTTCCCCCACCCCCATCCGCGGGCCTGCATCTGTATCTGTCACTGGTGCAGCTACTGCTGGAATACTGTGTCCTGTTCAGGTGTCCACAATCCGAGAAGGATGTTGCTAAATTGGAAAGGGTTCAGAAAAGAGCCAGGAGAATGATTAAAGGATTAGAATACATGCCTTATGGTGATAGATTCAAAGATTCCTGTACTCCACCGCCGCAAGAGGCGCAGGCAGAGTCAACGGGGAGCAGCAGCAGTCAACTCACTGCAGTGAAGACACCACAGTGAGTAGATCTAAGTACGCTGACTTCAGCCACATTATTCACATAGCTGAAGTTGCATAAATTAGATCGATCCCTCCCCCCCAGCAGTGTAGACCAGGCCTTAGACCCAACATCTTTTCTCCATTATACCTGTGCAGTCCCACTGACTTCAATGAAAGGCTGATTCAATTTGGTTCAGGCTGTGGTGTTATGCTGCATTGACTAAGAGCAAACATATGGATGCACTTCTAAAGTCTTGAGGATGGGTTTAGCTCAGTGACTTGTACTGATGTCAGTGAGTCATGCAGCTAAAACCCCTATACATCATTTTAAAAATATGCCTTGTGTGTGAAGAACAAGAATTACACAAGATTTTCTTGGGAGGTGTCTTTTTCAACAACCCATCTCCTCTGCAATCTAAACAGGTGCGGGATAGCCAAGGATTTTGTATTCTTGTGCAGTGGAGACAGTCACAGCAGTAGCTGCTGCAGTTTCCTGTTATACCACTGTCTGGTAACAACTTCCTCTTTCCCATGCAGGGCTCCCAGCAACATAGAAATCAGAGAAACAGATCTCTCTCCAGATCCATGCTGTCCATTCTGCTCTTGAGGATGTCCATTTTTGCTCTTCTCCCCATAAAGTATTAAGAGCATAAGAATGGCCATACTGAGTCAGACCAAAGGTCCATCTAGTCCAGTATCCTGTCATCCGACAGTGGCCAATGCCTGGTACCCCAGAGGGAATGAATGGAACAGGTAATCATCAAGTGATCCATCCCCTGTCACTCATTCCCAGCTTCTGGCAAACAGGTTAGGGACACCATCCCTGCCCATCCTGGCTAATAGCCATTGATGGACCTATCCTCCATGAACTTATCTAGTTCTTTTTTGAATCCTGTTAGTCTTGGCCTTCACAACATCCTCTGGCAAGGCATTCCACAGGCTGACTGCATTGTGTGAAGAATACTCTTTCATATACTCGAGCTTGTGATGCCCAACCAATCCTGCTGCTGTAATCCATTATTCTTCTGATATTTCCTCCTGCCTGCTGCCATTTTCAAACTGTTGATGCGTGTTTCTTCAATTCACCATTGTCACCATATTTCACTTAGGAATTTTAGCTGTAGAATGAGCTATCGCTGCTCTGTCCACGTTGCTCTAGATTTGGGGGTAGTTCAGCTCTGTCTACCTGGATTGGGGCGATGTCATTTCTGTTAGGGTTTGCTAGCTGAGATGGCCCCTTTTCATGCAAAATCAGAGACTAATTCTTAGCAATGTGTTTCATCATCCCTATTTCCCCTTTAATTTTCCATCTTCTGATTTATGCTCTTGGGTCAGATAAAGGGATGCTATCAGGAAGATGAAGTAAAATCTGTACAGATTATAGAATTTTAAAAGTCTTATAAAGTGTAATATTAATAGAATGTTTAGGTGATGAGAACCCTGTCCTTACTTAACACTGACTTGAGGTTAATATATTTTAAGCAGAGACCTACCTTTCAGCGCGTGAGCAGTCTGACTTCAGTAACACGACTTCTGCTTAAAGTTCAGCTCATGCTTAAATACCCCACTGAACTGGCGCCTCACAGTGTGGAAAAAGCTTTTGTCAAGAAGCGAAATCTATTAAAAGAAAATCCCATAAACTTTTATATGGCAACAGAACACCTAACAATCATCTTAAACACAGAAAAATTCTCCCCCACCCATTGTTACAGTTGATTTTTCTAATCATAGCTGAGCATTTCAAGATGTATGTTAGCACTGAATAAAGCAATTCCTGGGTGAACTACTTAATTTATCCCCTTGCTCCCCACCCAGCACATGCACTGTGCATTAAGCAACACTCCTACATGGTCTGTTGTGTCTTAGGATGCAGCAGACGAAAGTCCAGGCTGCAGACTTTGGATCAGGATTCTAAACTTTCCTATAATGTGAAGGCATTTGGATACAGTGTTCTGATTTGGGCACAGCTCTATTTTACTGCTTAATTTGTGTAAATCTTCATATTTTGCTAATGCACTCTGACATTTAGATTCAGTTTCCGCTTTCATGAAATGAGGATTCATTAATGTGAATTCAGGCATGGGGAACTGTGACCCAGCTGAAAGCATTGTCTTGAAACAACCATGGCAAAATGCAGATTGTTTTACATTTTTGTTTTTTGTTTTTCACTTTACTCTTTTTAATGAAAAGTAAATTAAAACCAAGCCAACATGAAATTGACATTGCAAACTAAAAGTTACCAAATAAGGAAATTCTTAGTTGAGGCTTTCACTCAGCTCTTGGCAGGGCTCCAAGGAAAAATAAGTTAAGATGGCCGAAGCAGAAAGATGGCGTGAAAACTTTGAGTTTTTGTGGTTTTGTTTATCAGAAGAAGCGTTATTTTAAGAGAAAGATTTTGTTACATCTGTCAGTGCACGTGTCTATTCTAATATCATATTTGTTAAGTAAGGGCCTTGATGTTGTAAACACTTATGCATGTTCTTAACTTTACACATGTAAGTAGTCAAATGAAATTGCTTACTTTAGTAAATTTAAGCATATGCATGTTTGTATGATCAGGCCTAGGTCAGCACTCAGAATCTCCAGAGGAATACCTTTCCTGGATGCCTGGTAGGCAGCACTAAAGAGACTAATTAGATAATTTTCTCTGTGCCATCTATTCTGGTCCGAACAATTCCTTCTTTATGTTGTTTCTGCTAAGTCTGATCTGTGTTTTTTGTACCACATACAAGTCCTGTCATGTCCCCTATGCCAGGGCTTGTGAGGTGGTCCTCAGAAGATAGCTTGTGGCTGCCTCCTTAGTTCCTGTATTGCAGAATATCCTCCAAGGATTAATGCTGTGATTTTTAGAGCCCCTTTACGTTGTTATGACCCCTTTATCTGGCATTTTGAGGTCAGGCCTAATTGTTAGAAAATGGTGAGAATTGTTTCACTACATTTTGCAAAAAGTATTCCAGAATGCTTTCTGGGCTGTTTCACAGACCCAAAATGTCCCACGTTTTATATTTTCACAATTGTGCTGTGAAGCCAGGCAAAATTGCAATATTTTTGCATTATTTGAGGTGAAAATTCACAAGATCCCATTATATAGAAACTCCCTGCACTATTTCACAGTGTAAAACCAAACCATTTACAGTAGTTCAAAACACAATGTGAAATCTAATTCAGGGTTTTCAAATTTCTTTGCAGATATTTTGCATGACCCCAATGCCTGCTAACAGAGAACACAAAGAATGAGCTAGTCTGTAACTTTTCCCTCATTCCCTTTGTGTTCAGTGTTTTCCTTCTCTCTCCTCACCTGCTTATCAGCATGTGTGACAAAGACGTGATAAGTTTCCTTGGACAATAGATCTATATAGTGTACCACACTGTACTTGCCATCTGCCTTTCTGTTATTGTTACCTAGTTGTGTAATACCTATTTTGTGAAGGATTTGCCCACTGCTTAGGGCACTGTCCTGGAACCATGTTCAATTCCCTTCTCTGCCACAGACTTCTTGTGTGACTTTGGGCAATCACTCAGCCTCTCTGTACTTGGGGTCTCCATGTGTGAGGTGGGGATAACAGTACTTCCCTACCTCACAGGGATGTAGTAATTAAAGCTTGTGAGGTGATCTGATACTATGGTGATTGGGGCCATATAAGCACCCTAGATAGACAGATGAAGGGCACTTTATATACAAGTATAAAGGCAACTTACTTGGAAGACAGTCTTTCTCCCTGTGTCATACTGCCACTGCAGTGATTGGCAGAGGCCCTTACCCTAGCTTGCCCTCCAGATAAGTGAGTCCCCCTTTTTTGGGGGTGGGGGGTGGGGGGGATATTTGGCATTCCAAGGACCAAAATAGGTTGAATTTGTTGATCTTCCAATTATTTTGCAAAGTCCGTCTATTGAAATGTGGGCCTTGGTGAAAGGCTGAATGTGGGACTTCCATGGAAAGGTGTTGTGGGGGTTTTAAGCTGCATTGGTCACATGACTGGTGATCAGACAATGTGTAATAGGAATAAGTGCTGTGCTTTGATTGCTTTTTGTTCATTTATGCTTCCTAAGTTCTTCTGTTTGTAAAGTTTGTGAAGTGTATGCGGAGCTTTGGGGTGGCACAATTTGGGGTGCAGTTTATATCAGACCCAAAACTAAAATAGAATCCTTGACCCTAAAAACTGATAGTTTGATTCCTAGTGGTACACCAGTCTTTCCTGTCTGTCTCTAAAATTTAACTTGGCATCATCAATATCATTATTTTTTTTAAAAAAACCTGTGCTTTAATCACTAAAATAATATGATAACAACTCTGTTTTTGTTTTTGCACAAGGGAGCTGGAAATCTCTTGTCTAAGATGGGATTCAAAATGACAGTTTCCATATGTAAGGAAAAGGAAAGGAAATCTGACAAGAAGTCCAATTATTACAATGCCCACCCCTCCCCCGTCCCTTGCACTAATTAAAGCTGCTGTGTTTCTGGTATGCTTCCTCCTGCATGTCTAACCCAGAACTAAAGGAGGAAAACTCTCCCTGGGCTTCCAAGTAGCATTACAATATTACTGTAATCTTTCATTTCCTTTGTCTCAGTCACCTATCCAATGTGGGAGACATAATTCATTATAACCATTTCACTGAAGACTACTCTGAGCATTTGCAGTCAAACGCCAGCAGCTGATACGCATTCGCGCTGCAACCTGAGGCATAATGATTTCAACAGTTATACATTTTCAAACCACACAAACACTGTCCAGAGGCTGATAGCTGATAGCCAGAGTAAACATGAAGCCTGGAGGACGAAGATTAGGGTCAGACAGGTTTTAGGACATAATGTGGGTCTGATTCTAATTTATCTACTACTGACTCATCATCTAGTACTGATAACATTTTTCAAAACCCTCTTCACTTTAGATAATCATTTTAAAAATACTACAAACCTGGCAGGGACTGAGCCCATTATATGACTGCAGTTCTTGTGATGGAATTTGTGATGCCTTTATAGGCCTCTGCTTAGCAAAATACTTCAGCGTGTGCCTAACTTTAAGCATGGGGGTAATCCCTTTGACTTCAACAAGATTACTTATCTGTTTAAAGTTAAGCACCTATTTAAGCATCTTACAGAATTAGGGCTCTGTCCGAGGGCCAGTACTGAGCAGTGAAGGTGTCATGGGAGTACCCCCCCAAGTATCGGACACCAAGTACTTAAGTAGAGAATCACATGCCTATGGGCAGTTCAATTTGTGGGCACAAATGTGGGCACTGGAGGTGCAACAAATGCTTCCTTCCTTTGAAAATGTGGCTCTTAGGAGGAAGGAGACAGAAAGGGACCTGAAGAGTAGAGGAGAAAAGTAAAGATTTCTTGTATTGCTAAGCAGAGTTGTGCAAATCACTGAGAAAAGATTTTATAGTAGTTTCTAGCAAGTTTTCACATCAGGTTTTGGGTTGGCCTATGATACCATCTAGTCTAACACAATACACAGCTAGGGTGACCAAATGTCCCAGTTTTTATAGGGACAGTCCCGATATTTGGGGTTTTGTCTTATATAGGTGCCTATTACCTTCCTCCCCTGTCCCGATTTTTCACCCTTGCTATCTGGTCACCCTACACACAGAATAGCCCAATGTAATTTAGCTCAGGCCTAACTTTGTGCCCTAAACACCGAAGGCCTGCTTCAACACCCTGTTACTCTAATTGTATGTCATTATAACTCAGTGGAATTACCCTGGTTTACAACTGGAGTATTTTCATTGAGTTATCCTGATGTGAAGCTGAAGTGAGCAAGCAGATGCCGGAAACATAAGGCGTAACTTTAAAAAGCAATTTTATACATTCAGTAAAGACAAATCTTTCTTATGTGGAGGAAGGAGAGGACCTCTGAGTAGCATTCCTTACCGCTGCTTCCAAAAGGGGGCTGTCTGTGCCTGGTTCTCTTAGCATCTGCTATTCCAGGGACTCTATAGAGCACATTAGCTGAGCCACCAGCCAACTGCTCCAGGAAACACCCTGCCCACAACCACAGGTGCCTACTTTTCCTTTTCCCGGGGGTGCTCCACACCTGCTCCACCCCATGGCCCCGCCCCCACTCTGCAACTTCCCCTGAGGCCCTGCCCTTGCTCTGCTCCCTCCCCTCAGGCCCCACCCTTGTTCCACCTCTTCCCACCCCCACTCCCACCCCTCCACGAGGCCCCCATCCACTGCTCTCCACCCTTCCCCAAGCTCTCCCCGAGCCACCAAGCAGCTGTTTGCTGGCTGTGCCCCCCATCAGCTATTGGGTGGCAGCAATGCCGCCCGCCCCATCAGCTGATGATGGGGCAAACAAACAGCTGTGGCTGGTGCATGCTGAGCACCCACTATTTGTTTTCCATGGGTGCTCCAGCCCCAGAGCACCCACAGAGTCAGCGCCTATGCCCATAAGCTTTTGTGTTCCTGAAGTTTTATGGACAAGAAAAAGACTTCTTGTGCTCTCTCCCACCAGAGAAGGCAGAATTTCAGGATAAGGGTTTTGGTCACTATCAAATTATAGATCAGCAAAAAGGACTCAAAACAGAACAGAATCAGGCAAAAGTTATAAATGTCTGAGAACTTGCACAGTGCCTTAGCATAAAAATATGCTTGCCATCACTCTCCTAAAACTCATTGTGTCAAATCCAAAAATACTTTAAGCCTATGCTGTAGCTTTTCGGGTATTATTTTTTTAAGTTCCAACTTCCCCTCTGCCCCCGCCCCTCAAAAAGAGAAAGAGAGAGAGAGAGGGAGACTTCATGTATCTACAAGAAAAGTCGTGGGGAGTCACCTTTACAATATGACTTCCTGAGTCTCCAATCTGAATGTCAAGGCTTGAGTTTTGACATGGAGGTGTAGATAAAATGAGGATAATTAAAACATTTCAATTTACAGCTGATTTTTAAAAAGAGCACATGCTATGGTTATTAGAAGAAAACAATACAGATTTTGTCATAAAAGAAAAGGAGTACTTGTGGCACCTTAGAGACTAACCAATTTATTTGAGCATAAGCTTTTGTGAGCTACAGCTCACTTCATACAATGAAAGTACTCCTTTTCTTTTTGCGAATACAGACTAACACGGCTGTTACTCTGCAACCTGAGATTTTGTCATATAGCTCCAGGGCTATATTCTTATCTCCATTTGCAGCGCCTTACCCATGCAACTGCCATTAATATGATGAGGATGAAGATTATGATAGCAATATGTGAACATTGCATCTTTCCTCTGGAAAGGTTACAACTGTGTTCCTCCAGAAACTGAAACAATTGTTAATGCCTGGAGTCTAAGAGACTGAACAGAACTATTATAGACTAACCAATTTATCTGAGCATAAGCTTTCGTGAGCTACAGCTCACTTCACGAAAGCTTATGCTCAAATAAATTGCTTAGTCTCTAAGGTGCCACAAGTACTCCTTTTCTTTTTGCGAATACAGACTAACACGGCTGTTACTCTGAGAACTATTATACTTGCTCTGTTTACAAATAGCAATCCCGAGTGCTAACTGATTCTAATCCTGCTTTATCCTTGAGACCCTGCCTTCAATCACTTGCATTAAAAATCCAGTAATGTGTAAAATCACTCAAGTTGTGCAGTAAAAGTGCTTCTGTTGTGAGCTAGAAAATGAGGTACAAATTAGTAATATCAAGTGAAGCAGCATCAGTGTCCAAAATTATTTCAGTGCTACCGTAGACAAGACAAAACAACTTCAGAAAGTGTGTTTGAGACCTGCTGGAAGCAAGTCTTCTGAAATGGTATTGAAAACTGTTTTGAATGGTTTTGTCTTTTTTATACTTGCTCTTAAAGTTGTTTTTTAGCCCTAGTGTAGCTATGTTAACAGTGTGTACCATGCTTAAGCAAGTGAGTGCCTGGTCAGTACAATGTTTCAAGACCACTGATTACAATGCACTTTCCTTCCCATATCAAGTCCCAGGAATCTGAAACTGCTGTACTAATGTTTTCCCTTTGGAAACATTCATCAGCAAGATGTAGCATTCTGCTCTTGCCGCTGGCATCTCTTGAAATGCAGAAGAGAGTAGCTGAATGCAGCAGTCTTCTGGGACTGAATCAGCAGATCCAATTCATTACATGCCATAAGGAGAAATGTGATTTCAAGTGACTGCCTAATCTCCCTGAAATATCACGTCACACAGAAAGGCCTTTCAAGTCTCCTGGGAGAAATCTGCCCAGCTCCCTTACTAAAACCAAACACACCAACCACAGAGCCACAAAAAAAGCCCACAACTCCTCCCAAAAAGAACCAAAAACCTCTTTGCATAGAATAGCAGAGCTTTTTAAATTACAATAGAATTCCAGCTATCCAAATGGCCTGGCGGACGTCGGAAACTTTTGGATAACTGGGCTTTTGGATCAACAGAAGTGCTATTAACTAATCTAGGGCTACATGGGGGATGCACTGTGGATTCGGATAAGCAGGATTTTCAGATAAAGGGAATTCAGATAACTGGAATTATACTGTATTAAACGCATGCTGTTAACCAGATGCTTGCTAAGCTTCCCTTAGCATTGACTCTTCTTCTGTGCTTCAGATAGCATCAAATTGGATGGCTGTGAGTAGGGAGACCACTCGATCCAAAGCAGTCAGCTCAGACTAATTTTTTCCAAGAATTCCAACATATTAGTCAACAAGAGCAGAATCAGCCAGGAGGCATTTAACGGAGGAGGAGAGAGCACTCAGCATACCTCTAGGGCTGTAAACCTGGGATTTATTCTTGGTAGTAGATTGCATGAATCAGCTGTTTCTCTCTGGTGGGATAGGAAGATGACAGAAACCTTGATCTCTGAAAGATTGGGTCCTCATTTAACCGCTGTACGCCTTTAGAATTCTATTGTACTGTACTGCTGGCAGGCAGGAGAAAGGGGTGGCGGGAGCACTGCATTGTCAGATCCTCAGTCTGGCAATTCTGCAGCAAGAGTATGATACATCTTGGCATTGTCTCCACTGAAATCACCACACACCAAGCGCTTTGCACAGGTGACACAGCTGGAAACTTATTACCACAGAGAGAGTGAACATTTGCCCCAAAGGATATAAGAATTAAAAATGTCCTACTCCAAAAGAAGTTGATGAAGCAAAGAACATTTCAAGCAATTTTCCTGCTTTCATCATGCAAACCTCAGAAATTCTGCATAGCTCTGTTGGGAGGACAGTCACTCTTTTGTAAAATTAAAACCTAATAACTATAATTCATTAGTGATTCTTTGTATTGCAGAAACAACCTAGAGGTCTCAGTTGGGGTTTAGGGTTTGTGCTAAACACTGTAAACACATAACAAAAAAGAAAAAAGTCCCTGGGCCAAAGAGCATATCAGCTTCTTTGCAGAGAAGAGCAAGAAAAATGTCCCTTTGCCTCCACCTTTTAGGCTTTATTTTTCTTGTGCTTCGCTGCTTGGAAACTGAGAGAAAGAGAGAGATTTGTGAAGGTCTTACAATCCATGTATCTCCCTCCTAAACACAAAATGGGATTTAAGGATTAGGGCGCCCATCAGATAAATAGCGGGGTCTGGAACTCAGCTCTGCAGGTTTTTACTAAGCAGTGGGGAAGAGCAGCAGGACAGAGGCTAGTAGGGAGCCAGGGTGAGACAGTTTACAGGGAGTAGGGGTGGCAGAGAAGGCCTGGGCAGAGAGGGGAAAGCAGTTTCTGGAATACCTTCTAGCAGCCCACAGAGCAGGCCCCTCTCAGTTTTCTAGGATCTTGTGTATTCATATAAATCCAGGCATATGTTGTTTCTGAGCACATTGGCACTAGGTGTTCATAACTTAGTAACATCTGCTTCCCTGTTTTTATTCTCTTCAGTCCTTCCTTTTCCTTCACTCCAGTCTTCCGTTTTCCCTTCTACCGTGACACATCTGTGTATCCCCTCCTCTTTTGGTTAGCTGTCTTTCTTTCAGTCTGATTTCTTCGTAGCGTTAACCCTGGATATCTTTCCATCCTCCTTGCCCTTCAGCCCCTTCCCCTGGGTAGTATTCTCTCTTCCCCCTAATCCCCATGATCCCAGTTCCCCCCCGCCTCTTCCCCCATGTCCTCTCTCCCTCCCTTTTTATGCTTAACATTTCCTTAGCAAACACTGTGGAAGGAGAGAGAGAGGCAATCTCTCCTTCTCAGTGTCTCCTTCCTTCCTTCCTTCCTTCCTCCCTCACCCCTCCTACACCGACGCACGCTCTGCCATTCCCATACACCCCCACTCAGGCACTCACTCTGCACATTCTTCTCCTCTCCACAGCCACTTTTTCTGTCACGTTCTCACCTGCGTGCACATGTAGAGGCTTCTGCCAGGCTCTCATCCCTTCACACTAGTGCATTTGCACGCTCCCCACCTAGAGGGGCACAGCCATACTCTTGTTTCCACCCATGACGAGCTCTCATGGTGCCATTCTTTTTTATCCATCCTCTCTTCCACTCCCCACCAGCATGTGCGCACACGCTCCTACCCATGTACAGATCCCTTGGACTGGGTATCAGGCAGAGCTTAATTTGTCATGAAAGAGGTGCCAGGGCTCAAGCCATTTTTTTACATTAATAACTGATGCAGCAAGCCTAGAGGCGCTGGGGCTCAGCCCTGGCACAGATTAAACACTGGTGTCAGGAGCTGCAGATTCCAGTCTTGGAGTTGCCAGAGAGTTACTGTGCAACTTGAGGCAGGTCATTTAACCTGTTGGTGCCTCGGTTTCCCTTTTTTGAAAATTAGGAGGATAACCGCTGTGAGTCAGGGAAGTATGTGAAGCCTTGTCTGACTAATATTTGCTTTAAAAAAAAAACTTGAATGGAAAGCACTGAAGATGAATGAGGTGCTATGGTTATCGTCATATTACTCAAAATTACATGTTCACTTCCAGCTGAGGTTGATTACTGAAAAGGCCACTGGCTGCATTGCGGGAGACTCCTAGAGTTAAAATTGCATCAGCGTTCCCTCACTAGGAGGGTTTTTTTTGCTCCTCTTTTTTATGAGTCTGTTTCTTGTAGCATTTTTGCCTCCTCCTTAAATGTGCTAAATATGAAAGAGGAAGCAAATAAATTCAGCCACTTTTATAATAATGTTCCACTGGTTCAATTTGTTTTGTGCGTACTTACATGTGGCTGCTTTTCAGATAATTGTAGAACTATTCAAAAAGCATGTTTAATTCATCCAACGAGCACCGTGAGGTTCAGGACTCTGACAGAGAGGAGGGAAAAATAAACATTATTATTTAAATGTTTGTGCCTTTTTCAGCACTCCAGGATGTAATGTATGAAAATCAGCAAACATTTGCATTGCAAAATACATTTTGAAATTGCTTGTGTTTACACTGCCAGGGGGAGTGTCACCACCTGATATTTTCTAATGGTTCCTGAGCCCTGGAAACATCGGAAAACTCAGGATTTGCCTTATGACTTTGGGCTCCAGTATGGCATCCTATGGTGAATCTGTGGCACTGATTATACAGAGAGAAAGTCTGTCTCTCCTCTCTTTCTTATGACTGTACAGTGGTTACTTACTGAGGAGCATTCTGGAATATGTTAGCTACTGTTGAAAAGGACATGGTGTGGACTCAGTTCATTCCTGTTGTTCTAGAATGGATTAGATGCCATAGAGCCCAGTTCAGTATTACCCCGAAGCCCACTGGCAGAAGCTAGGCTAGTGCAATGGGGTCATAGGGCAGATATGCACCCCTCCCCCAGAGAATATCCCCAGTGCAGCAGCGGTCCCCAGCTGGCATTAAACCTGCTCAGTAGCCTTTGTGCAGCTCCCCTAGCAACACCTTCACCCTAAGGAGGCATTGCAGAATGGGATGGGGCAGAGTGGGGTCAGGCTGGAGGAGGGAAGGGGACATGGCTGGGGCAGATCTGAGCCCTGGCAATCCTATGTCCTGAAATGGCCCGTAGAGGCTACTGAAGCAGGTATACCAAACTGCTTCCCCCAGTCCCTGAATTGGTGAGGACCAAGTCACCCATCATGAATGTGGCCCATGGTTCCTTATTCTTTGTTTTGTATGTAACAGCTACGTGCATCTTTATTTACTAGAACTATTCACGACAGGTTCCACTCCCTTACTCCCTTTGATGAAAATGAAAATGTTTTGGTTTTGTCTTTTTGGTTGTTAAAACTGCAAAGAATTGGTTTTTGATGAAAACTTGAAACATTTCAATAAACAGAACTTCTCTCATGAAAATTTCATTTTGTTGAAAAGGCATTTTTCATAAAAATAAATGACATTTTTCCAACCATCTGAATTATTTACTGAATTCATGTCCTCTGGAAACCGCAATGCTATCTTAGGGGCTTTCCTCCATAACTTGGCATCATGAAAAACTAGAAATTACAATTTCCAAATTAAATCAGTGATTGCCAGATTCTACTCTCACTGATGTCAAAAGGGTTGCACAGGTATAAATAAGGAAGCAATGTAGCCCCATTGTGTGTTAAATTCTTTCTCCTGAAAAAAATGTAGTAATTGGTTCATAAGTAGGGTTACCAGATAGCAACTGTGAAAAAACAGGACAGGGATGGGAGGTAATAGGCGCCTATATAAGAAAAAGTCCCCAAAAACGGGACTGTTTCTTTAAAAACGGGATGGATAGTCACCCTATTTATAAGCATCTATGGAGTCTAGAACCATATGAAATCCAAAACCATGTGAACCCATCTTGGTTTGAAGTATTGTTACAATGCTAAACTCAGATTGTGTTTGCTGAAAAGCTTAAGGTTCACAAACATTTTGAGCAAACCTAGAGCCAGACTGGAATGACTGTAGTCTGCATCAGAATAACACACTCAATAGTTTGGACATAAAGCTGATGAGTTTCAACTGAGTTTCATTTTGAAATTTTAGGGTTGTTGGAATCCTAAACTCAAAGTGAAACTTAGGAAGGTATAACCCAGCTCTGGTATACGGAATCAGCCCTTCGATTCTACAGACAAATGTAACCTCAAATGGTGGGATTCTTCCAAAGTTTAATTTGTCTGGCTCAACTGACTGCATTACGATTATTTATGGTAACTTTTTTCCTTCTGTATATCTTCTAAAACCACCTGCTGCTAGTCTATTTCCTATGAGCACTGTCACCTGTATGGACATATTATTATACTAAAGAGTGTAGCTTTATTTTTGTTTTCCCTTAATCTGAAAGCTCATCCTTGAGTACACACTTATTACTGGGCAGTTCAAAGAGCAATGGGTATGTTTGATTTATTGCCATTTTAATTAGTTAAAAGTGCAACATTTAATTGTACTTTAGTTACAAAACATACCACCCACTACTAGAATGCTCAGTGTAAAAGCTTGAAACTAAACATTTGGAATCACTATTCCTAAATTCAGGTTTATAGTTGCATACAAATAAGATAAAATACATATTTTAAATGCTTTCTTTTTCTCATATATGCCTTAGTAAGCTTTGACATTTTAAGCTTCTGAAAGAAAAATCCTGGGATACACATTATCCCGTCTAATGTGACTTGGGCAGAGTTAAACCTTTAAATGCTCAAGGTCCCACAAATGTTTTGATAAATGGAGATTTACGTACACTGATAGAATTAGTATTAACAGGAGTTATACATACAACCCCTCCCCACTTCCCTCAGGACATATACTGATAGATCTTCAAAGGGAAACCTGTAACATACAAAAAGAAAAGGAGTACTTGTGGCACCTTAGAGTCGCTAAGGTGCCACAAGTACTCCTTTTCTTTTTGCGAATACAGACTAACACGCCTGCTACTTTGAAACCTGTCATATACAGGACTTTAATTACAACATCAAATTACAGAGATGAGTATGTCATTAAAAATTCCTTTTAAAGTGTATTTCTAAATAATAAAAGTGAATTCATAACAATTATATAGAATGCTACCATCTTAAAAGTCTGGAGTACAACTTTGAGAATGCCTCTCGGTGCAAGTATAATAGAAATATTTAATAATAATGGAAATGCAGCTCCCACTGAATTCAGTGGAGCTTGCTCAGGACAGAAGGCCTTTGTAAATCTTATTACAAGACTTGGGCCTTGCTTTCTAGCATGACCTCCCTTTTGCTGCTGTATTAGTAGTGTTGCAAGAACAGTTTCCACTCAGAGAACATAAGGACAAATCTCATGTGTGGAAACAGTGAAACAGTGATAGGTAGTTCTAAAAAAATCTTTTGAAAAGTGTGTGTGTGTGTGTATAAAGATTATACCTGACTGTCATAGATAGAGAGATGGGCCAGAAACACAACCACGATCCAATCGTCTTCCAAAATTGACAAGATTCAGAACTGGACTTCACAGATTGGGCCCATTTCTGACTTAGGATATTGTAACCGACCACAGCAGTATCTGCTTATTAATATACTGAAATATACATACCTGCTGCAGCCTTGGTCCCATGGACATCTTTAATTGTTAGAACCAGTATTACACATTAAATGTGGATGGAAGGAATTCACAGATTCAAAGATGGCATAAATTACTTTAATGCCATTGATTTTGATGGAGCTATACCAATATGCCCCACAAACTATCCGTGCTTTTCTATAAGGAAGCAAAAAGTATATACACGCCTTGTAAAAAAATTTAGGCACTTGTCTTTTAAAAAATATATTTTCATAGGATCAGAAAAAATAGAAATTGAAAAGACATACTAGGTCATCCTGATCTCTCTGTCAATGCAAGATTCCTCCCACCCAAATAGTATATTTTGGGGAACTTTGTCCAAATAACTCAATGTTTAAAATGTCTCAAAGAATGAGGCTCCCAAGAAAATATGACAAACTTTTTTTCATTTTCTGCATTACCACGCATATCAGCTGACTACAATACAGTGCAAATAAAACAGGATTAAGAGCTATTCGTGATAACATTTTTACTCGGCTAATATGATGCAATGCTAGTAAAATGTAATGGAAAATTGCAAAGATGGTACCCTACTCATTCCTGTCCTTAAGATAAAATATCTACAATATCTTTTTCTAAAAATGAAGCTCTTAGAAAATGTCCAGGAACAATATTTTGTTATAATGATATTGTCATGTAGTCTGCAGGGATAAAATGAGCTCAGTAAAGCAAGTGTGTAGAATTACAGTAATAAGATAATCAGCAATATGGCAGGTGAAGTTTCCTTTTGCATCTGACTTTTTTATCCTGTCAGCTCTTACAAAGCTAAAGCTCAGTGCAATATCTCGGTTTTTAAGGATCGACTGATATATTTAATTAATTCGAAGTACCTGCTTCATTGCATCTACTTCAACCAGTTAAAGTATTGTCAAATTATTAAACAAAATATAAGCATTTTTCCCATGGAAATTAAATGAAAATAAAATCAGTCATTTAAGGATAAGCTCTTTTTGCACTGACACTTTCAAATATTAACATTCACCTTACCTGATTACTCTGCTTAAGAAACCAAAGAATGGTGACGGAAATGGTAAGCAAAGAAACAAACAAAGAAAGAAAGAAATTAGAAACAATTTATAGATTACATATAGAAATCTTCCAACCTGCTTTCTCTATTGTATGGATCCTTTGAAAGTGTGAGATGAACATCCGAAAGGCTTCAGGCCTGGCCTAAAGCAAGTACAAAATTGGGTCCCATATTTCACATGCAAATGTTGCACAGGCTAACCCCCATCTCTCATCCCACCAGTGGGACTGCTGGGGCATAATAATAATAGTTGATAATAGTTGATAATATTTTTCATTTGTGGCAACGTCCACCTGTAAATCTCAAAGGTCTTTAGCAACTTTAATCTGTTAACCTTCACAACCACATTAGGAGCATTTTTCTCATTTTACAGATGGCCAAGCACAGGCAAAGAAAGGTTAAGTGACTTGTCCATGCTCAGAGTGGGAGCCACAAGTAATACCAGGAGCAGAACCCATGTCCTCCAACACCCAACCCTATGCTTTAAACAACAGAGAATGCTCCCTCTTGTGACAACATTTATATTACTGCCTTGTCAAAGATGATGGTGTAGTTGACCACGAGCTTCCCATCTGTAGCCTCAGTGGTTCCACAATTAGTCACAATTAGTTTGTTGACATTCTCATTAGTGACCGATGACTCTTGAGTTGTAGGTGTGGTTATGATAAGCACGTAAAGTTAGAGGTGGAAAAGTCCAATTGATCATCCAGTCCATACCCCTCACAATGCAGCATTGCTCACAACAGTACATTTTCTAGTATGTTGGCCAATCTAGTTTCTGATGTCCCAAGTGGTAGAGGTTCCATCACTACCTTTGTGAGCACACAATGCACCATCACTAAATCTTTCCTGATATTTGACCTAAACTTTCCCTTTTTGTATTTTTATCCCATTACTCACAGTTATACCCTGTGTGCGCTACCCTCATTTGTCTCTTTCTTGGGTGTTTACATTTCAGCTAGACTGGTACCATGTTCCCTCCCTTACTTATCTCTTAGCCAGCCTATATGGGTGAATTCCTGACCCCACTGAAGTCAGTGGGAGCTTTGCCATTGAATTCAGTGGGGGAAAAATTTTGCCCTACCTACTTAACTTTTTAAATCTCCTCTAGTAGCCTTATTCTTGTTGCATAGAAGTAACAGAATGGATCTCTGTGTTCCCTACATCTGAGGACTCCTTGCACCACTAAGAAGCTAACGAACAATATCCTCTGAGACCTCAGAAATGGAACCATTGAATACCTGTCCTACCTACATTTGCCAAATTTTTCAAGTTAATCAGCAATATACTGTGGACAGCTGAATCAAAGTCTGTCATAGGTCTAATACATTCAACTTAGATATTTCTTCTTCATCTAAAGAAGATGGTTTCCCAAATATACCAGTGCTATCTCCATACCATGCATAGAGATCTAAAACCAGATCAATAGGGAATGCAGCAAGTCAGAGCAATTTCTGTACCCAACCTTCTCAATATCCTTCCTGACAAGGGAATACATTTATATCTCCGGTTTCAGAGTAGCAGCCGTGTTTGTCTGTATTCGCAAAAAGAAAAGGAGGACTTGTGGCACCTTAGAGACTAACAAATTTATTTGAACATAAGCTTTCGTGAGCTATAGCTCACTTCATCGGATGCATTCAGTGGAAAATACAGCGGGGAGATTTATATACATAGAGAACATGAAACAATGGGTGTTACCATACACACTGTAACCAGAGTGATCACTTAGGTGAGCTATTACCAGCAGGAGAACCAGGGCGGGGGGAACTACAAAAGGTTTCTCCCCCCCCACCCCGCTCTCCTGCTGGTAATAGCTCACCTAAGTGATCACTCTGGTTACAGTGTGTATGGTAACACCCATTGTTTCATGTTCTCTATGTATATGAATCTCCCCGCTGTATTTTCCACTGAATGCATCCGATGAAGTGAGCTATAGCTCACGAAAGCTTATGTTCAAATAAATGTGTTAGTCTCTAAGGTGCCACAAGTCCTCCTTTTCATTTTATTTATATCTCTATATCACTTAGCCAAATACCCCTGCTGAAAAAACTGTTTACTGTTTCCTTCTGACCTTGGGACAAGTAGATTATTTTTGGTACATGACCACTTCATTAATTGCAGTTGCTATCATAACTTTTAGACATTAAGACTAGAAACAGGAATTGTTTCCTGTGTATGTGGAGGTAGAGGAAGAAATGGAAATAGTTATTTCTCCAAAAGGGGAATGCTTTCTCTTTGGATATTATTTTTTTAAGATAATTCCCCCCAACTCCTAAAATCCACGTTTTTCTCAGAATTTTCACTTTTTTATTTTTGGGCACACTTTTCAGTTGACAAGTTGATAGGCTATAGCATTCGTGTGGCACTTTAGGCCATTTGTCAAGACTATTGCAGTGTATCCATGTGATCATGGATCCATTGGGATGATAGGAGTCCCTGCAGTCCATGGCTGTGTGGCACACAAGACATCTCTGTATCTTGTCTGCTGTCCAATAGAATCACAGTACTTCCATTGGTTTCAGAGTAACAGCCGTGTTAGTCTGTATTTGCAAAAAGAAAAGGAGTACTTGTGGCACCTTAGAGACTAACCAATTTATTTGAGCATAAGCTTTCATGAGCTACAGCTCACTTCATCGGATGCATACTGTGGAAAGTGTAGAAGATCTTTTTATACACACAAAGCATGAAAAAATACCTCCCCCCACCCCACTCTCCTGCTGGTTATAACTTATCTAAAGTGATCACTCTCCTTACAATGTGTATGATAATCAAGTTGGGCCATTTCCAGCACAAATCCAGGTTTTCTCTCCCCCCCTCCCCACACACAAACCCACTCTCCTGTTGGTAATAGCTTATCTAAAGTGACCATTCTCCTTACATTGTGTATGATAATCAAGGGTGGGCCATTTCTAGCACAAATCCAGGGTTTAACAAGAACGTCTGGGGGGGGGGTAGGAAAAAACAAGGGGAAATAGGTTACCTTGCATAATGACTTAGCCACTCCCAGTCTCTATTCAAGCCTGAGTTAATTGTATCCAATTTGCAAATGAATTCCAATTCAGCAGTCTCTCGCTGGAGTCTGGATTTGAAGTTTTTTTGTTGTAATATAGCAACTTTCATGTCTGTAATCGCGTGACCAGAGAGATTGAAGTGTTCTCCGACTGGTTTATGAATGTTATAATTCTTGACATCTGATTTGTGTCCATTTATTCTTTTACGTAGAGACTGTCCAGTTTGACCAATATACATGGCAGAGGGGCATTGCTGGCACATGATGGCACATATCACATTGGTGGATGTGCAGGTGAACGAGCCTCTGATAGTGTGGCTGATGTTATTAGGCCCTGTGATGGTGTCCCCTGAATAGATATGTGGGCACAGTTGGCAACGGGCTTTGTTGCAAGGATAGGTTCCTGGGTTAGTGGTTCTGTTGTGTGGTATGTGGTTGCTGGTGAGTATTTGCTTCTGGTTGGGGGGCTGTCTGTAGGCAAGGACTGGCCTGTCTCCCAAGATTCATGAGAGTGTTGGGTCATCCTTCAGGATAGGTTGTAGATCCTTAATAATGCGTTGGAGGGGTTTTAGTTGGGGGCTGACGGTGACGGCTAGTGGAGTTCTGTTATTTTCTTTGTTGGGCCTGTCCTGTAGTAGGTGACTTCTGGGAACTCTTCTGGCTCTATCAATCTGTTTCTTCACTTCCGCAGGTGGGTACTGTAGTTGTAAGAATGCTTGATAGAGCTCTTGTAGGTGTTTGTCTCTGTCTGAGGGGTTGGAGCAAATGCGGTTGTATCGCAGAGCTTGGCTGTAGACGATGGATTGTGTGGTGTGGTCAGGGTGAAAGCTGGAGGCATGTAGGTAGGAATAGCGGTCAGTAGGTTTCCGGTATAGGGTGGTGTTTATGTGACCATCGTTTATTAGCACTGTAGTGTCCAGGAAGTGGATCTCTTGTGTGGACTGGACCAGGCTGAGGTTGATGGTGGGATGGAAATTGTTGAAATCATGGTGGAATTCCTCAAGGGCTTCTTTTCCATGGGTCCAGATGATGAAGATGTCATCAATATAGCGCAAGTAGAGTAGGGGCGTTAGGGGACAAGAGCTGAGAAAGCATTGTTCTAAGTCAGCCATAAAAATGTTGGCATACTGTGGGGCCATGCGGGTACCCATAGCAGTGCCGCTGATTTGAAGGTATACATTGTCCCCAAATGTAAAATAGTTATGGGTAAGGACAAAGTCACAAAGTTCAGCCACCAGGTTAGCCGTGACATTATCGGGGATAGTGTTCTTGATGGCTTGTAGTCCATCTTTATGTGGAATGTTAGTGTAGAGGGCTTCTACATCCATAGTGGCCAGGATGGTGTTATCAGGAAGATCCCCGATGGATTGTAGTTTCCTCAGGAAGTCAGTTGTGTCTCGAAGGTAGCTGGGAGTGCTGGTAGCGTAGGGCCTGAGGAGGGAGTCTACATAGCCAGACAATCCTGCTGTCAGGGTGCCAATGCCTGAGATGATGGGGCAACCAGGATTTCCAGGTTTATGGATCTTGGGTAGTAGATAGAATATCCCAGGTCAGGGTTCCAGGGGTGTGTCTGTGCGGATTTGATCTTGTGCTTTTTCAGGGAGTTTCTTGAGCAAATGCTGTAGTTTCTTTTGCTAACTCTCAGTGGGATCAGAGGGTAATGGCTTGTAGAAAGTGGTGTTGGAGAGCTGCCGAGCAGCCTCTTGTTCATATTCCGACCTATTCATGATGACAACAGCACCTCCTTTGTCAGCCTTTTTGATTATGATGTCAGAGTTGTTTCTGAGGCTATGGATGGCTTTGTGTTCCGCACGGCTGAGGTTATGGGGCAAGTGATGCTGCTTTTCCACAATTTCAGCCCGTGCACGTCGGCGGAAGCACTCTATGTAGAAGTCCAGTCTGCTGTCTCGACCTTCAGGAGGAGTCCACCTAGAATCCTTCTTTTTGTAGTGTTGGTAGGGAGGTCTCTTGCATTCATGGGGGTGAAGGACATATGCCCTTCTGTGTGGAATTGGTGGCACCAATTAATTCCCACAAGAATCTGGTATTTAGTACTTGGGTTATAGCAAAATTCTTTCGTTTCTAACCCATCTCTCGGAAAGGCATTAGCAAAACTTTGGAAACTATTTGGACAAAATTTTCAAAGGTGAGTGGCTAAGTTGTATCTGCGAATCCTGCACTACTGCCCAAATGAGCAGCAATATGCCAAGTAACTCACATCATGTGTTCAAAGGCTGTTTTGGGGCATAAAAGGTGAATGTGCAAATTTTGCTGGCACAATTTACTTGTCTGTCTTTGAAAAATTGGAGGGTTCCATGCAGTATCTGAATGTTTCAGATGAGGTCATTTATCCTGGGCAAAGCAAAACATAAGCATTCTTAATACTGTTTGTATGTACTAGATTTCAGCTAGAAAAGCAGCATGGGTTAATCAAAAGGTTCCAAACTTGCTTTATCTGGAAAATGTGTTGTCACTCACTTCACTTCCCGTTCACAGTCGTGCAAGCTGCATCAGGACTTTGTAATGATGTCTGCCGCTGAAAGTAAACAGCTACCATGCAGATCAAAGTTTCCTTCTGGTTTTAGGCTGAGTAGCCTAGATTGGGCTGCCGACAATGGCCTCTGGCGAAGTAAATGCCCTGCATATCTGATCATTTGATATGATTAGGCACGTTCCAGTTTCATTCCAGATATACTGATACGAATGTCTTGCATTTAATTTGTCAGAAAAAGAAACTATTAACTTCAAGTTTTGGAAACTTCCTTTTTGTTTACAGTATTCCCTTAAAATCTTCTCTCTGTGGTTTAAGGAAATACTGGTTTTGTGCCTCACATTGCATACCAATGGGTGTAGCAGTATTTCTAGCCAGTAGGAGAAAGAAAGCTAGCTCTCTTTATTTTCATTGTATATGAGTTGCCTGGTTTTTAATTAAATAAAGAAAGATATGGTATCATAAACATTCCATTCCTGTAATTGAGATCAGAACTATGTACCGCACTGTAGCCTTGTAAATATCGCCATGAACTGAGAATTGGAAACATTCGTCATCAGGAGTAAATGCTCCTGAGCCATTTGACATTTCTCCTTCTCATTTGATTCAAAACAAGAAATACTTCTAAACACACACATATGCACGCATACATACATGCTTACTTTCTCATATAAACACATGTATATAAATAATATATATAAATTCATTCATATGTCCCCAGTATAAGACATATTCATACCCAGTGTTTAACTTTGCAATGTGGATCCATTTCTAACATATCTGAAACACACACACTACCTCTCAAGGCTCAGAGTTAATTTGTTAGGATGTACAATTAATACTATTTGTTTCACAGAAAAAACTTGAAGTCTTATTCAGATACACGCTGTACCGACAGTTAGATGGGAATCCAGAATGTGTAGAAATAATTTGTGGGCGGAGGCAATTGATTTCAGGTTCAAAGCTCAGTGTCAAATAAATGTGGGATTGTCATTGCTGCTGAGGTCTCAAAGCACTTAATTGATTTCTGAATTGTGAATGAGCCTCTAATAAACATGAGAATGGCTCATAAAATTACCTCTCCGAGTTAGTGCATTGTGACTATTTTATAAATTGACTTAAAAACTCATTTTCCTTCCATTTCCCCATATCCATAGTAGAAAGCTCCATCGTTGTGCATTTGCTTTCATTGAGGGAAGTGCCTCATTCAAAATAAGAGCTGTTTATCTGGGTTATTTTTATCTCTTGCTGCAAAAATACACAAGTTGGGAAGCTGCGAAAGAGAAAGAAACTGCACAATCTTCAAATTAGCCCAGATTATATCTAGATTTAGAGGAGTAGCCATGTTAGTCTGTATCCACAAAAACAAGTAGCATCTGAAAAAGTGGGGTTTTTTACCCACGAAAGCTATGCCCAAATAAATCTGTTAGTCTTTAAGGTACCACCAGTCTCCTCGTTATATCTAGACTGGTTCTCAGATCTCTCCTGCTAATCTTGTACACATTTCACCCTAGTTATACAGTCTCTTCCAGCTTTGATTTAGCATGTATTTTGACTGGTGTCTTGCTGAAGCTCATCCTGGCTTTTCCTGCCTCAGAGATTGTTGACGTTTTCCATATCATGTTCCACGTTACAACAAAAAGTTTAGGACTCCCCTTCTATCTAACCATAAAGAGAGGGTGAGAGAAAGAGAATCTGTGGCTTCAAACTGAAAACCCGTGTTCTAGCCCTAATAGAGCATTTAAATTAAGCTAAAGTGGCACACCTAAAATAGGTTTCAGAGTGGTAGCCATGTTAGTCTGTATCAGCAAAAACAATGAGGAGTCCTTGTGGCACTTGGCACTGTTAGAGATTAACAAATGTATTTGAGCATAAGCTTTCATGGGCTAAAACCCACTTCATCAGATGTGGTGCCACAAGGACTCCTCGTTGTTTTTACACCTAAAATACTTTATGGCACTCAATACACAGAAATTCATGTTAAGTCTGAATGAATCATTGCAGGCAGCTTCCATGCTTGTTGCATATAACTTTCTCGGCATGATTGTTCAGTACAGAAAGGTCAAAAACTTAAGAGTAGGAGAATGAGAGAAAATATGGTTGGTTCGTCTGGCTTTGCCTGGAGAAGAGGGTGAAGGCCATTGTCTGTGATCCTCCAACTACGATCATCCAGGACTCTGTCCATTGAATCCTCTGTCCTTGAGCAGAGCAGGACTCCCATTGACACGAAAAGCAGGTGTGCATGGAAACTGAGGGCACAATATGGCTTTACATGTTTGATTGCAAGGCTCAAACCCCTCCCCTCCCCACATCATCCCAAACACATTCCTACCATTTCTCATAGAAAACTATAGATTGATGGAATCTGTTGAAAGAGCCTTTCTGCTGAAGTCTGAGTTATTAATGGATAGCCCCTAATGCTTTACTCTTAAAGGCAAGTCTAAAAATGGCCTTGAGGGGTTCCTTGCTTATCATCTCTTCCTGATTTCCATTTTTAAATGTGCTCAGCTGACAAAAAGGTGTGCTCATTGACTATCAGCCTTGCAAAATCATCGTGGGTTCTGCAAGGCCAACGAGTCCTTGAGTTGCACATATGAAACCTCATTGTCTTTCAACGGGGTCCTCAGTGGCCCCTGAGGTGGTTGCCCTGTGGAGGCTGGCTACTCCAGATACATACTGCTCAGGTGAGCATGTGTTTGGGGTCAGGAAGCCTGGGCTGGGTGAGATTGTCATGGAGTTTGGCATGGCACTACATAGATGCACAACATGCCAGAGAACAATGATGGAGTTAAATCATTAGGATTCCTGTGCTGTGCAGTACTCTCTTTATCTTGCTGGGCTTCTGTGTCCATTCTATTTCCTCCCCTAAGCCTATCTAACAAGAGATGCTGCTTAGTAGTGGTGTTGATCTTCGTGGATCATTGTGGCTGATTCCAGAATGTGCACACAAGGAGGCCAAGCAATACATATGATGAAAGAGTTATCACAAATTCTAGGTTTTTCAGGAGTGGACAAAGGGGGATTCTCTGTACAGAACAGTATTGATGTTAAGGGTGTCCCTATTCCCACTGCATTTCTAGGTCCATACTTTTCATGCTCAGTTTTTATCAGAGTTAATTAAATCAAACCCTAATTACACAAAACCTGAGAGACACTGAGGATACATGTACCCTACAGTCAGACACCCATGGCTGGCCTATGGCAGCTGACTTGGGTTCAGGCTGCAGGGCTGTTTAATTGTAGAGCAGCCTGTGCTCTGGGAGCCTTCTGCCTCACAGGGTCCTAGAATCCTCAGCCCGAGCCCTGTGATCCTGAGTCAGTTGGCATGGGCCAGCAGTGGGTTTTTAATTGCAGTGTAGACAGACCCTGACTCAGCTAGATACTTAGCAAGTGCAGGACGGTGGTGCAGTGGGCTTTGAAAGCTAGATGTTGACTCACAATGATGTTTAGTGCTTAATGCAGTGATTATAACACTTGCCTGCTGCATTTTGCAGAACATATGTGAAATCAGGGGTGATGGCTTCTGTCAGCAGTGGAACTTGCTGCAAGCTATCCATATCGGACAGAAGCAGACTTGTGCTGGGAATCACACAGGAACAGGTTTTCTCATGAAATCTCTACTACTTCTAATTTATAGCAGGACCAGGGAAATATCAAAGACAATTGTGTTCAGAGCACAGTTCTTTGAACTTTAGCACCTGGAACGGATCAGTTCAAAAGTGGTGAGGAGATTTTGGCTGATTCCCGTTTTATCTGAACTGGTTCACCTGTCCCTAGTGTCAATGCAGGCACTCTTGCTCCAAAGAAAGTGGCAGACTTGAATCTGATACATACTATTTGGACGTGTACTAATTATGGCTGGCTTACTTTTCAGATTTTGAGAAAGGGAAGCTAAAGCTTTCAGAGCATTTCCTCTTGAATATTTTAAAGGTTTAGGGAAAGCGTCACTAATGCAGCAGAGAGTAAGCTAATTATTTTTCATGGAAATGTTTGAAAAAATCAACTGAGGCTCTCATTTTTCTTTCCAGGAGGTCCTCCAGCTCTGTGCTTCAAGAGATGAGTGCTCAGTAGAATACAGAGCACTCGCTAGTTCGACTTTACACTGAATAACTATTTCTCTTTCCTCTCTGAAGTTATCAGAAAGAAAACTACTTTGCTCAGTATAACCTGATGGGTGAGGTACCTTCAAAGGGAAGATAAAGATTACTGATATACAGTCATATCTGTATATTACCGGAATCCTGGCTATGACCCTAAGATTTAAATCCATCCAGGTTTCAACTAGAAGTGCTAGAGGATAATCTAGACACTCAGCAAAAATAACGTCTGTGCCAATAACAGCAAAAGACAATACATAATTTGGCTATGAATTTTTTTCACTTTCTTAAAAAGAAAAGGAGTACTTGTGGCACCTTAGAGACTAACCAATTTATTTGAGCATGAGCTTTCGTGAGCTACAGCTCACTTAAGCTCATGCTCAAATAAATTGGTTAGTCTCTAAGGTGCCACAAGTACTCCTTTTCTTTTTGCGAATACAGACTAACACGGCTGTTACTCTGAAACCTTTCACTTTCTTGGTGATTGTAACAACAAATGGTGCTTTATACTTTGTGGCTTGACTTTCCTAAGGGAGTTAGTTGTCCAAATCCTAATGAATTAGAATGGGAGCTGGGTACCTAATTGCTTCAGTCTCTTTTGAACCTCTCAATCTACATCTGCTCTTTCTCAGTTTGCTGGCATTGTGTGATCGAGTCTTACCTTTTTATATTTAACACGGTGCTCCTATGGCTCAGCCTTCCAACCATTCAGATGCTCTGCTGCATCAGTCCTGGGGAGGAGGGCAGCTGCAGTACTCTAAATGGAAAAATGAGTGGCGCTCCCAGGACCACAATCAGCTTGGAGATTCTCAAACTCATCCTAACCCAAAAGGCAACTAGAATGCCCCCTTCCTTTCCGTTCTCTTTTTGAACCAGGGGCTATGCAATGAAGTGTAGAAATGTGACTAAAGAAAGATAAACTGCTTCCCTTTTGCTTTTTCTCCTCTTCTTTCCATTTCTTCATTCTTTTCTTTCCATCCCATTTTCACTCGTCGTTTCCCTCTATGTTCCTGTTCTAGTGCACTGCTCATATCCATCTCTTCTCCCCTGTGGTTCTTTATTCTTTATAAAAGTAACTCTTCTCCCTCTGACATGTGGGCTTCCCTGGTTCCGCCATCATCTCCAGTTCTCTCTTGTCCCTCCTGTCATCCTCATTGCTTTTTCCTTCTTCTATGGTCTGACTAATTTTTCCTCCCTTTTCTTTGGCTACCTCTTTCTCCCCCGGGGCGTCATGGCCACCCCATCTTTTGCTGCTTCAGCCTCCCCCCCCTTTACACCATCCACAGTTCCTGGTTTCTTTCCCCATCTCCAGCACCCATCAATCTAATCCCAACTCTCATGAGCAACCCTTGTTCCTTCGTTGTCTATCTCTGTCTTCTCTCTCCTTAATACCCGAAAGCCCTTCACATGGAGGAACTGTTCTCTAAATGACTCTGTCACTCATGCAGCCACAGGTTCATGTTCAGGAGGAGGTGAGCAACCGCGTGAGATGATGAGGAAATTTGTAACTGCCCACCCACCACCCCGAGGAAGCTCGCCCCCTAGGGTGGAGCAGTCTAGCACGCTATGTGTAGCCTGTGCAATGGGAGGAGAGAGAAACCTCAGTGGTAAGAAGGATGTGGTACTAGAAAGTACAGGTAGGCCATACTGATACATAACAGTCCAGTGCTGCCCATCTAGAAGGCCAATGAAACAATTACAGTTTCAATTATAATTGCAAGTGCTCTGCATGACTACACCCAAGCTGCCATTCCAGATCTATATCCAGATTCAAACTTCCCCATAGTTCAGATTGTGGTGGGGCAGATTCAGGCCTATCGCTAGGACCACAGAAGTGCCAAGACAAGAATCTTTTGGTTTAGTAGTTACCAGGGGTGAAAACTGACCATGTGCTGAGGGCAAACAAAAGGCCTATGCATCGCTTAAGTCCCACTTAAATCTTGAGGTGCTTAATTGGGACTTAATAGGGTGCAGAGGTTTGCGCTGGCTTTCTGCACAGGGATGAGTTTCATGCAGGGTGAATGTAGCTCAGAAATGTAGCATCTAACGAAGTGTCTCCAGTGAAGTGTAAAACCTGCATGTTCCTCATTTTACAACCTTAGATTGATGTCCTCTGAGTGCCGATGATGGGATCAGAGGTCGATATAAAATAGAATAGGCTACATGTAGACTAGAAGTTTTTGTGTTCTGTATTCTCTGTCATTCCTCACTGTGAATGTTATAAATTTATATTAAAACATGGGTGATCTAGAGTACTTCAGAGCATGCACTGCCATCTGTGATTTATGCCATCATGTGCCAGCAATGCCCCTCTGCCATGTACATTGGTCAAACTGGACAGTCTCTACGTAAAAGAATAAATGGACACAAATCAGATGTCAAGAATTATAACATTCATAAACCAGTCGGAGAACACTTCAATCTCTCTGGTCACGCAATCACAGACATGAAGGTCGCTATCTTAAAACAAAAAAACTTCAAATCCAGACTCCAGCGAGAAACTGCTGAATTGGAATTCATTTGCAAATTGGATACTATTAATTTAGGCTTAAATAGAGACTGGGAGTGGCTAAGTCATTATGCAAGGTAGCCTATTTCCTCTTGTTTTTTCCTCCCCCCCCCCCTCCCCCCAGATGTTCTGGTTTAACTTGGATTTAAACTTGGAGAGTGGTCAGTTTGGACGAGCTATTACCAGAAGGAGAGTGAGTCTGTGTGTGTATGGGGGTGGGTTTTTGGAGGGGGGTGAGGGAGTGAGAGAACCTGGATTTGTGCAGGAAATGGCCTAACTTCATTATCATGCACATTGTGTAAAGAGTTGTCACTTTGGATGGGCTATCACCAGCAGGAGAGTGAATTTGTGTGGGGGGGTGGAGGGTGAGAAAACCTGGATTTGTGCTGGAAATGGCCTAACCTGACGATTACTTTAGATAAGCTATTACCAGCAGGACAGTGGGGTGGGAGGAGGTATTGTTTCATATTCTCTGTGTATATATAAAGTCTGCTGCAGTTTCCACGGTATGCATCTGATGAAGTGAGCTGTAGCTCACGAAAGCTCATGCTCAAATAAATTGGTTAGTCTCTAAGGTGCCACAAGGACTCCTTTTCTTTTTGCGAATACAGACTAACACGGCTGTTACTCTGAAACCTATCTTTGGTAGTGTAATTTCAAGCAGTTTGTTCAGTGGTACTCACCCACTGGGGGCACTAAGGAAGACTATTTGGGGGGGGGGACCCCCACAGCACATACTAATAATTAATAGGGAGGGGCCCTTGGGCTGCTCGGGGCCCTAAGCAATTCTTTAGTCTGCTTATGCCTAAGAGTTTATGCGAGCTCTGACCTCATTCAAAGTAAACCTCTTGGTGAGAAAGCATCTTGGTTCAAACTGGAGTAACTGACTCTTCATTCTTCAATCTGATGTTTCATTTGCCCTAGATTCATAGATTCCAAGGCTAAAAGGGACCATTGTGATCATCTGGTCTGGCCTCATGTGTAACACACACCATAGAACTTCCCCAAAATAATTCCTAGAGCACAATTTTTAGAAAAACAGCTAATCTAGATTTAAAAATAGCTGGTGACGGAGAATCCACCACGACTCTTGATAAATAGTTTCAATGGCTAATTACTCTCACTTTTAAAAATGTCTGCCTTATTTCCAGTCTGAATTTGTCTAGCTTCAACTTCTAGCCATTGGATCTTGTTACATCTTTCTCCACTTGAGTGAAGGGCCCATTATCAAGTATTTGTTCCCCATATAGTTACTTTTAGACTTTAATCTAGTCACCCCTTAACCTTCCCTATGTTAAGCTAAATCGATTGAGCTCCTTGACTTTTTCACTATAAGGCATGTTTTCTAATCCTTTAATCATTCTTGTGACGCCTCTCCAATTTAATTAGCATATTACTTGAATTGTGGACACAAGAACTGGACACAGTATTCCAGCACTAATCGCACCAGTGCCAAATACAAAGGTAAAATAACCTCTCTACTCCTATTTGAGATTTCCCTGTTTATGCATCTAAGGATCACCTTAGTCTCTCTGGCCACAACATTGTACTGGGAGTTTATGTTTAGCTGATTATCCACCCCTCCGCCCATCCCATATCTTTTTCGGAGTCACTGCTTCACAGGATAGAGTCCCCCATTCTGTAAGTATGGCCTACATTCTTTGTTCACAGATGTATACATTTACATTTAGTCATATTAAATGCATGTTGCTTGTTTGCCAAGCTAACTAGATCACTCTGAATCAGTGACCTGTCCTCTTTCTTATTTACCAGTTCCCTAATTTTTGTGTCATCTGCAAACTTTATCAATGATGATTTCTAAGTCATTGATAATGTTAAATAGCACAGGACAAAGAATAGACCCCTGCAGGACCCCACTAGAAACACACTTGCTCGATGATTCCTCATTTACATTTTGAGTTCTATCAATTAGTCAATTTTTAATTTATTTAATATGTGCTGTGTTAATTTTATATCATTCTAGTTTTTTTAATCAAAATATTATGTGGTACCAAATTGAATGCCTTACAAAAGTCCAAGTATATTACATCAACAGTATTACCTTTATCAACCAAATTTGTAAACTCATAATAATCATTATTTTGATAGGCTCTATTTTCCATAAACCCATGCTGATTGGCATTAATTATATTGCTTTCATTTAATTCTTTATTACTCAAGTCCTGTATCAGCTGCTCCATTATCTTGCTTGGGGTCTCTGTCAGGCTGACAGGCCTATAATTACCTGGGTCATCCTGTTTCCCCTTTTTAAACATTGACACAACACTTGCTTTCTTCCAGTGTTCTACAACTTCCCCGATGAGTTATTGAAAATCATCATTAATGGTCCAGTGAGCTCCTCAGCCAGTTCTTTTTAAACTCTTAAAACTTATCCTTATTCCAGTTCCTCTCTTCTATCCTCATAGTTGATCCCCTCCTATCTGGCTTTTGCCACCTTCCAATACACTCCAATACACTCACCAAGGTAACAATCTGCTCCTCCTAGGTCCCCCTCCCTTCCCTTTCCATGACTTTATGCTGTCCTAGTTCACCAACCTTGCCAACTGTTCCTTTGGTCATGGGGCTTTGGATTAAATTATTTTTTACTTCCTGTGTGGGGTATTCCTTATTGCTTGCTGGCAAGACACTTGATACAGCACTTAGTAATGGACATTATATAAAACCTAAAGATAAATGACAGAATTGGTTACCTTGTAAGGGATTTTCTGCTTAAAAAATAGAATTGATTTCCATCACATGAATTTTATGAGCCCTGCTTCTCTCCCTATATACTGTTTCTCTTATAATTAGAGTGCTGTCATTCACCTCTTAGTTCTTGTATTTTTGTATTCTATTCATATATAAATTAAACAAAGAAAAAAAGAAAACCAACTGAACAAACTGAAAAGCACCAGTATGCCTTGAAGGTAGTTTACGTGCATACAATAGAGGTTCAGAATTATGATTTTTAATTAGCCAAAGAATACAGTCATTGACATTTCTAAAAGATGTAGGTAATTTATATTTTCAATAAGAGCATGTATGCCTTGGTAGATCAAGGATGAACTCTGTTAATTGTGAATCATGGAAAGATATTTTTCACAAACCTCAATCAAAGTTGAATTGGTGCCAGATGAACAGCATTACACTTAGAGATTAGTACAATTCTTTATACTACAGAAGCATACAGTATTCCTCTGGGGCCCCATTTAGTACAGTTAAAATTAAAAAACAAACAAACCAAAAAAACAAAACAAAACAGTCTCAATGTGCACCATCTCCATTAAGGAAGTTGATCTTGTAGCCACTGCATATGAAAATATTTTCTTCTTGTGGACTTGCCTGGATGCCACTTCTTACTTCTAAGAAGAATATTTTAAGAAGGAAAGGTGGTAACCTTAATACAGTTAACAAAGGCCGCCATTTTCAAAGATGCCTGTGTCAGAACCCCAGTCCCACTGAAGTTCAGCAACTATGACTCTTAGGCTCTCTTGGAGATCCCAATCTAAAGAACCAACCCTGCAAGCACTTACTAGTGCCCACTTACTGCTTCTCACTGGGGTAATCCAGTGCATTAAAGACAGCTTCACTTGTAGTAAGCACTGTTATTGGTTGTAATTGCTTGCAGGGTTGGGTCTTAATACAAGGCTGATAATAATTCCAGTTTTAAAACAAACAAACCAAACTCTTCTGCCTCTTCCACTCTAAGCTATAACTGTATAGGTTTCAGAGTAACAGCCGTGTTAGTCTGTATTCACAAAAAGAAAAGGAGTACTAGTGGCACCTTAGAGACTAACCAATTTATTTGAGCATAAGCTTTCGTGAGCTACAGATGAAGTGAGCTGTAGCTCACGAAAGCTTATGGACAAATAAAGTTAGTCTCTAAGCCACTAGTACTCCTTTTCTTTTCATAACTATATAATTTATGGAATGATTTTTTTCCCCTCTAGAACATTCACCAACTGAGCTTTATGGAGGACAAATATCATTCACTAAATTAATTATATTTATATTTTAATCAAACAATTAATTTGCAGTCAGGACAAGTTGCCACTTATTTCATAGGTCCCGTTCATTTCAGTGTTCCCTTCATGAATGTGCCCACTGGGGGGTTAGGTGGCACTAATCTTTCACCTACATAAATCTGAGTTTATATTCCAACTCTCAGGATGCATGTGGAGAAGTGCAAAACTTTTGTGATACATGCAACCATATAGAATGTGCCCAGTTTTGTTACCAAATACAATTTTTAGACAGGTTCGTAGTAGATTCTCAACCCCCCAGAATTAATAACCTGGAACGTGGGCCCACATTGGAGTGACTCACAGGGTTTCAGGTGGGATTCAACTATGCTCTGACCTCTACCTCCTTCCTGAGGTCCACACTGCTATGGGGAATAGTATAAGGAAACAAACAATTCTCTTCTTTTCTCATTGAGTTCATATGGACCATATGCCCAGAGCTTGCTTCCTTATGTGCCCGTCTGCTTTGAAGTACTATTCTGATGATAACCAAGGAAAGCAAACATTATGTTCCCTCTATAGAACAAATATCTGATCCCAGCATTGGAGTGGAAAATAGAGAATACTTTCAGATCAAAGGCAAATGGAATACAGTACTTTTCGGTTCTCTTTCTTTTGGTATGTGAAGACTTGTTTTCTTAAGGATGACTTGGAGAGAGGGCCATTAAAGAGGGTGCGTGAAACTGACTTGATCAAATATGCCAGACGCTCTCAGAACGTCAGAATTGCAATAGTTATTTTCGTCACAACCTTATCATCAGATACATGGGATTTGTCTCTGAAGATTTATGATAGACAGTGATACAGTCACATCAATCACCTTTTGAAGGAGATGTGTGCTTTAGAATAGATAATAACTGATTGTGCTGCATATCTTTCTGTTATTCAAGAAAGAAAAGTAAAACTGCATTATGAGCTCCATAAACATTTGCCATGGCCAGACCAACTTCTTATAAGCACTTTTTTTTAAGGATTTCATAGCTCACTCATGAGAGGTTGAACTGGACTGAAATTTCGGACAAATATGTTTGAAAACAACTCCATTTGGCTGTCAAGTAGTAAAAGATATTCAGTATCTAATAGTTTCAAATTTCGCTTTTGATTTTGTAATTAGAAAGATCCTCCTATAGCAGATATGTGGTCATATAAGAGGGCGAGAATTTGTGTACAAGAAATGAGACTATGCCCTTTAGCTCTGAGTCAAAAGTGATAAAGAACTTACTCTACAATGATTATCTGCAGTAGTACAACTCCTCAGCTATATAGCACCCTTAATCTTCAAAGGGATTTAACCTATTAAAGAGAAACCATAATTTTTAAATGAAACAAATTTTCTACCTGTTACTGGTATAACATCTTAGATTATTAATTTAAAAAAGAACATTGTAAGAAAGTAATTTACTTTTCACAATTGATGCTGTTTGTTTACTTCTTGCATTTCACCCAGCTTGGATAATGATGACTGGATCTTGAGTCGCAAGCAAGGAATTCTTGTGCAAGATAGCATGGGGTTTCAAAGTTTGCCGTAAGCCACGTTTGTGCTCCCCTTGTCCTAGAGTTATAGTAGTACTCTGTGCCATCCCAGACACAAATTAGAACTGCCTGAAGGAGTCTTAATCTACACCAGCTGCCCATGGCCCCCAAGCATCATTCCCTTTCCCCCAGCTATGGCCCCAGCACTGGTGGTCAGAGGGCTCTATGCCACTGGAGGATTCCCATGAACAAAGGGAGCTGGCTTTAGCTCAGATTTACTCTTTCCATTGCTGGGAAATATCTGGCCTTTAACTCTAGTTTTCATGCACTAGTACAGTGAACATCAAATTCTACGGTGCAGGGGCATGCACAGGAGTACAAATTTGGTCACTTTTGGAGGGGCACTTTCTGTGCCCCCTGCAGCCAGAGGAGTTGGCTCTCCCCACCTTGACCCCGGGGGCTGTGGAGCTGGCTCTCCTCTGGCAGCTGGAGGAGCTGGCTCTCCCTCCGCAGCCCCAGGGCTAAAGGATCTTGTTCTCCCTGCCCCGGAGGAGTTCAGTGTCCTCACTGATTGTGGGGGCGTGCCTCTGCTTGCCCCTCCTTGTGCATGCCCCTGCTAGTTTGTCCCATATTTTAATAGAAAGATTTGTCTTGTATGCACCTTCTATTCACAATCACCTAAATATCCCTGTGCAAACCACAGATATTGCTTACACAGAAAAGATAACATTAGGAGTGTGTTTATATTTTTACCTTGTCTTCATACATTTTAGCAGCAGGAAACAAGAGGGAAGAGCCGCACCAGTTGCCCAGCCCAGCTGTTTGTGAACCCAGAAGTGAACTGAGGACCTTGAAAGGTCTGAGGGTCACTGTTTGAGAGCTGCTCTGCTAGTACAATGCTGATTGTGTCTGAGGTTGCAAATGGTACAGGAGGAATGTTTGCATATAAGTGTGAAGCTTTAGAAATGCATTCCTGGAAATATTTACATTGAGGTTGAGGTTTGTAAGCTGAGAGTTTAGATGTTAACACCAAATCTAAATGTCCCTTTTAATTAATCCTTATAACAATGCCATGAATTAGGTAAGTACCAGAAAACGATTCTAACAGGTGAGTTAAAACACCAAAAACTCCATAAATAAGCTTAGAATCACATGTAATATAATGTAGAATCACATATATATTTAAGGAGGCCTCTTTTCTGGCAATTCATTGAAGACCTTCAAACCAGTGATGGTCACCCCACAATCATTGGAGTGCAGACTGTCAACACACAGCTGGGAAGCACTGACTAGAAGCACTGGGAGCTGTAAGTTTTCAAGTGACTTCCTTTTTTAGTATTATTATTGCACAGCAGCCACAGATAGTGAAGTTTAAAGACCATTAGGATATTAGCTTGGCTGGGACAAATCCAGGGAAGGAGCAGAGGAAGCAGAATTTGTCCCAGTGAGGTTGCACACAGTGTAAGCCATTGCAGTATTCGTTCCAGTCTCTTACTCTCGCTAGCAGCAGAAAAGAGAGAGCTAAAGCAAGGCAAGCACCAGTGTCTCCACAAAAGAAAAGCTTTTCTGAGGTGTAATACCCACAGAGGTGAGATCCCAAAGCTCCTCCCTAACTCTCATAGTGCCAGCTTCTCCCTGCTGTTGGAGATTCAGTTGTGCAGCTACCATGCTTCCAGTATCTCTTCAAAGGAGATATTTGTTGGGCAGATTAGCCCCTTTCCTTCTTCACCTTTGAATGACAGGCCATCTGCATTTAGTCATGCTGATTCTTCTGGGGTTAGAGGGCAAAGTCTACAAAGTGCCTGCATGCCACCTGCCTCTTTCCCTTTGCCCACCCTGAGTTCTTAGCTGGAAATTTGTTTTAAATATAATTGTATCATTTTGGATTTGGTCCTCTTTGAATTTCCCCCTTATGTTTGTCATCAGTAAGATGTAGGAGACTCCAACAGTGCAATTTATGTGGTGAATATGTCACAAACCAAAGATAAAAAGTCTCCGAGAAATCATGACATTGCACAAGTTGCATTTCTACCAGTCATCCCACGGCATGGTTACCAAATACTTGGAAAGGCCTACAAAACCAAAGCATCGTGTGACATATTATCCCTTTCTCTTTTGGCTTCTGGTGCAGTGAAGAGTGGCTACAGTCTTTGAAGTAGGATCTTGCCCGTTCAAGAGTGATGTGCCTGGTACATGGGGCAGGACTGGCAGTGCATTTTGCCACCAGGTACATGAAGCAACTCTGAAATAGGTAGTAATAATGCTCATCAACCTATAATTTAATAAAGGTGGTTTTTGTGCGGTTCAGTTAATTGATAGAAATTAGGTTTTGAAATGTTTTATGAAATAATTGATGTCACTAGTCTTATAGTCAAATAAAAGCTAGAAAATGAAACATATTAAAATATAGTAGCCTCATGAGTCATGGTAAGTGTGGAAGTGGGAGGGGACTTTCTCCTTTTTCCCTTTTGCCTGCAGACTATTTCTTTCTTTCTTTACAACAACCATGAAATTTAAATGAGAGCTAAATAATGTGCCTAATTTCCATGGGTGCTTGACAAGATAATAGATACAAGGTACATAGATGGGAGTAGAACAGAACCTTTCACCTAGAACGCTTTTTAGATTCATGGGTTCTAGAATTCAAAGCCAGGAAGAATGTTTTAAAGTATTGTTCTAGTTTGGCGGGAAACATTTCATAGTAATTAAAGTTGAGAGGAGGTTTCCATTCTAAAGCTTCAGTACTGGGAGATGCAAGAATCTTCCTGTGTTTATTCAAGTGCAAGATCTAAAGAGCTTTTTTAAGATGCCCAGACCTTTCCTGACAAAACAATTGGCATTGAAACAGTTCTTGATGTTTGTATATTGTGTCACTCTCCGTATATGAAATATAATTTACCACAGTGGTGTCCCTATCATTCCTTCTTGACCCTGCTTACTGAATACTTATACTAAACACTGTATCAATATACATTGAGAATTCTAGGGAGTTCTCCCACTCAGCTCCACCATTGTTGCCAATGGTCACATGTGTTTTATTTTTAGTTATATTTTCTAAATAGTGATAGGCCATATTACTGACAACTTCAACCCATTTTCCATCAGCCTTCTCACTGTATCATCTGCTAGTCACAGCTGACTGAGTTCCATATGAGCCAGTGATCTAAAAGTGAAAGCTACATATTCCATTTCCAAGTCAGAATCATCCAGATACTCACTCCCACTTGGAAAACTTAGATCTCCTTTCCAACCTAAACAGCTTAATTAGGCTCCTGTCTTTCTGCCCTCATCACCCGTCCAAAGAAACAACCTGCATGAAGAGCGGGATTGTGTAGTATCTTAGTGCATCTGTGGAGGCCTGAGACCGAATCATGCTTCAGACAAATGTCAAGAGTCTAATCTCATGCTGGTGTCTGTTTGGCAAGCAGTCAGATTGCAAAACCACCACACAATTTTGAAGTCTCTGTTCAAAGGACAACCGGGATCGGAATAACACGGGTGTGGCAGGCTAGGAATTAGCTGCATTGTTAGAACTGTGTTGAGCAATTTGCATAGTACATGCCTAGGCTGTGCCTCACTCCAACCAGTGCTCTGTAGTCTGTCTCCCACGATCAGAAGATTCACCCACAAAATCAAAAGGAAAGCAAAGAAAGAAACAAGACAGAATATGATTCCAAGTCAATATACCAGTTTAGTCGTATTTATCTGTCCTCCATGAAAACCTGTCACAACAGGTTAGTTTAATGCTGGTCTAGACAAGATTTTTGCAAGTCTGCCTGTTTCTAACTGCAAGAATAGCTGCCTGAGAACAATTAAGTAGAAAACACCAAACATTTCTCTCATATGAATCCATTGTTCTATTTATAAACAACTGTGTAGTTATCTCAGCCTGGAAGAACCACTTCGTTTCATCCAACATGAAGTTTAGGGTTTGTTAGTTCCCAGGCATTACACATGCTGAAGTTGCTGTGCGTGCACCTACAAGAAACATTCCTTCCTCTCTCTTCAGATATGTAAATAATAACCATGCAACTGGAGCCAGGAAATTGGTTGGCTCCTGATACTAATTAGAACCATTAACCAGGAACTCTGTATCGCATAAACACAAATGACATCAGTTTGTAAGCAGGTGAGCATAATTTGCATCCAGGTAAATAATACAACAATTCTTGCTGTCCTTTTGCTATTGAATTTTGAAAACCTCTCAGGGTTGCATTATAGTCTTTAGTTCAAGGGAAAAAGCAAGTATGGTATCACTTTGTTGTCTGCTGTCATTATCTTCCTCTTTCTCTTCTTCCTTCCTTTCTACCTTATTTATGGAAATATTGCTGTAGATTTAGAGGAATGGGGCAGTTGATTAAGAGCCCAATCCTTCCTGTTTCTCTCCTATTACTTTGAAGACCTGCCCCTGCAAGGAGTTGAGACTCGCAAGTCCTAGTTCTGGGAATTGAGGGAGCTTAGTGTCTTGCAGTAGGTGAGTAGCCCTTGGACATAATCAATGCCTAATTCAGTGCTCCCCAAAGCAGCAGCTCCTGTCAGTCATGCAACTTGAGGGGTTCAGAGACAACATGTCCATAACAATGGGTGTACTGGCAGATGGTGGCACAGGAAAGGCAGACAAAAAGTTGCTGGGGAGGGGGGAGGGAATCTATTCCCAGACAAAAGCTGCGTGTCACAACCACCTATGCTTTATTGAAGGGTAAACACACACACACACACAAACTGACAAAAGGTCAAAGTTCAGGCAGACTTTCCTTAACTCAGGCCCCTGATGTTTACTGACAGATTCGCAGCCTCTGAGTTTCCTGGCTTTTGTCAGCTTTTACTGTGTAACAGGGATCACACCATTGTCTAAACATTGTCTTTGACCAAGGCATTAAACACATAGACTCATATAAATAAGGCAAATATTTAAAAATCCTCTGCATGCACATTTCAGCATTCTTAAAGGCTGAAACACCCCCAAGTTAAGAGGGCAAAAATCAAGGCGCTTGCACAACTCAAGTCTCACTTAAGATCCGTTTTGAGGACTTAAGGGGTGCATGGCCTTGTGTAATGCTCTCCCCAGGGATGAATATCACCCAGTGCTTACACATTACAGTGTATGCATTTTGGTGCTGAGTTTATATTTATTTGATAAGCTGGAATAATTTTCCTCCCTTGGGAAAGAATCTATTTTGGTAAATGCACTCACGTTAAAAACCAAAACCCCACCTTGCATTATTTATTCGGACAGTAATAAATCTGAAAGACAGTTAGTAAAGAACTTTTTAGAAAACTACCAGCAGGACAGTGGGGTGGGAGGAGGTATTGTTTCATATTCTCTGTGTATATATAAAGTCTGCTGCAGTTTCCACGGTATGCATCTGATGAAGTGAGCTGTAGCTCACGAAAGCTCATGCTCAAATAAATTGGTTAGTCTCTAAGGTGCCACAAGTACTCCTTTTCTTTTTGTCAGTAACCTTGGAGATCATCAAACATCTGCTTGGGTGGGCTTAATCTCTCCTCATCACCACCTCTCAGAACTCATAGGGTGATTTAGCCTCTCAATCAAATGCTTTTTGGTAAATATCTCTTCTTCACTTGAGTATTGAGAAATCAAAAAGACATTTTCTGTGTGTCACAAACAAATCCATATGCTAAAACTCAGAGTGACATTTTAGTTGAAACTGCCTACTCAAATTAGAGCATTCCCATTAAAGGGAATAAGCACAGAAATAATGCAAACAGCCTTTCAGGTCATCAGCAGAGCTTCCATAATAAATTATGCTGGTTTCATCTACAGTTGGTGAAGAAAGTGCAACCTTTCTTCCCTGGTGCAGACCTTGCTATATTTATTCCACTTTGGTGACATATTATATGGTCTCCATTTATAAACAGTTTCTATAAAGGGCTAATAAATGGTTAATAGATGTTTTAATAAACAGGTATTCAATTGTCATAGAGTCCCACATGTCAACAGTTTGTTTATAACCATAGCTTATAACCCTCTATAACACCTGTTCCTGGTGTGTTTTAACCATCTCTGGCACATACTGCTCATGTCTGTAACATTCTTATAACAATTTGAGGTCATTTATTAACCCTTTATAAACCATTTATGAAGGACACCTTAATAGGAACCTCTGTTAGGCTGGTTTCAAAGTTAAACTGGCTTCAGTTCACCAAAAAAACAAAAAAAAAACCCCAAATTCCAGTTGCAAACCAGTCAGTGATCTGGGAGGAAGATCCATTCATTCCCCAGGCTTCTCTATGCTTCAGGTCGATCAGTGGTTTTCAATCTGTGGTCCAGGACCCCGGAAGGCCACAGACTATGTCTAAGATTTCCAAATGGGTCTGCACCTTCATTTGAAATTGGTTAGGGGTCCACAAATGAAAAAAGGTTGAAAACCACTGAAACAGATGATACCTTTGCAGCAGCAGACGAGATCCTCGAGAATTAGCGTAGCAAATTACACCCTCTTGTAAATCTTTCAACATTCCCACGATGACTTCGTATTTTGCTTTTATGTTGTATGAATGCCACCTGATCCGAGTACACATTAGTACCGAAGGCGAGCAACCAGCATTTCCAGTGTTTGCTATCACCTGGTCCCAGGCTCCTTTTAACCTATTGCACAGGCCAGGAGACTTCCATTATTAAGAAATAAAAGAAACTTGCATAGCTCGTAATGCTTCATGTGTCAGTGTTGAAAAGCCATTTTTATACTTTAATTATTATTATTATATCTAAGTGTAAGTACTCTGGTATTTGACTCTGGGGTGGGGTTCCAGAAGTTAGCACTGCAGTTTTCCCAGAGGTATGGCTGAAGGTAGGAATATGGTCAGGGAGATTTTGAAATAGCACCACCCCACTTCTTTGAATTTATTTCAGTAGCAACGTTGTGTTGCAACCAGGAAAATAGTTAGGTCAGAGACATTAACATTCCTTTGGCTATGTTGTTTCTGCAGGGTGACTAGACAACTGAACCCATTAAAGTAACCCAGGCCAGGTGATTTCCCCAGTTTTACTGAATATGGTATATTCCTATAAAACCATAAATAAAGTGCAACAAAGCAGTTTTTAGTAACTATTTGATTACAGCATACACTATAAAAGTCCACATATACCAGGGTACTGAAGCACGTACCTAATGTTAAGCATGTGAGTAATCCCACTGATCAGTGCTTAAATACCGGGCCTTAATTGGTGTAAACTTATTCCATGGACTTCCCATGAAACCCAAAATGGAAATATTTATCTCAACCAAATCATTGTCCAAAGTCTTGGGATCTAGGTAAAATGGGATCTGGATTCAAAATACCCTTTCCAAAACAAAACCTGACCAAAAGAGGTTTGCAAAAACAAAGTTATCCCCAGTTTTGCCATCTCTATTTTAAGCCCAGTGACACTTAATGGTAATAACTGCTGCCTACTGGGGACAGTAATTATGCTTAATTGTGATGATGCCTTCAGGTGATTTAGTGGTACTTAGATCTTCACGTCTCAGTCTCTTCCTGGTTCTGTAGGCTTGTAGGACACTTTTCAGTTCTTCCTTACCTTGGATACCCGAAGAAAGCATATATAAGTGATGAAATGCTATTGCTTAATGTGACTGTCAGTTTTCTCCTTCCATGTCACATCCTCGTATTAGACTGCTGTTCTGGGTCTCTCACAGCTGAACCTTAAGCAGCAGGTTGAGTCCTTATCCAAGAGCAGATAGTGCTTCCTCTGCAATGTACCGTGATGTGACAGGATCTCTACAGCTCCCCAGCAGTGCTATACAAATAGTTGCATCTTCTGTTAAGTCAGAAGTTCTACTTACGTGGGATAAAAGACCATCCAGCAGGATATCAGGATTTAGCAGATTCTCTGTACTTTGAGCTAAATTCTCTGCTGAATGGAGTTACGTTGGCAGAGAATTTGGTTCCTGTAGCAATTTATACATTAAAATAATTCTGGATTTGCAGTGCTTACCCCAGTAAAGTAATGCCAGTTTTTTTAAAATACTGACATTAAAAATAGCTATCAACAGTTATTAGATGGCAAAATCTCAGATACCACAGTGTGATAATCTTTGATAATAATAATACTTAGCTCTTATACAGAATTTTCATCATTAGGTCACAAAGTGCTGTACAAAGGAGGTCAGTATCATTTATTCCAGTTTACAGATGGGGGAACTGAGTCACTAAGTGGGTGGTGACTAGAGGCTAGCTATTTAATTGCAACAGGTATACACTGACTATATTCCATACAATTTAGGGTATGTCTACATGGTAGGATAATGCACACTATGGGGGTGTGGTTTCTAAAGTGCCTTAACATGCTGCACTTTAATTGATCCATGTAGACCCGGCTGGTCCATACTAAAAGATCCTTAGTTTCGGTTAAAGTAGTACTGTGCACAACATTAAAGTGCACTAGGGAACTTTTTACTTTCCACCAGCAGGGTTTGCGCGTGTCACTGAATGTGCAGCACACGTCAGTGAACTTTGGAAAATCACACCCTGTAGTGTGCATTACCTCACCATGTAGACACGCTTGAAGATTATAAGATCTTTAGGGAAAGGACTGTCACTTATTATGTGTTTGTACAGCACCTAGCATAATGGAGCTCAACCTGGCTGTAGCCTGTAGGCACTACACAATATAAATGTTAAATAATTACTACAATTACTACCCCTCTGACTCCCCACCCCCGTCATTGCCTGCCCACCTGGGACACATCCAAGTGTCCCCTCCTGCCTATGCCACTGCTATACCAGCAGGTCCCTGGTATATGTTGTTTCAGTATCCGTGGCCCTTTTCAAGAACACAACCCTGAGGTATACTGGGGATCCACTGTATTACTGATAGATCAAAATGGGGTGAGGGTTGGAAGGTGGGCTGTCTAGAGATTAGAGCAGAGGTTGGGGAATCAGTACTCCTAACTTTAAATCCCACAGTTGCCAGTGGTTCCCCTTGTGACATTTAATCTCTCTCTCCCTTGGTTTATCACTCTGTAATATGGACTATACCATAATACCATGTATCTACCACACTAGTGTTCTGTAAAGCTTAATTAAATGATTTTTAAAGCACTATGAAATCCTGGAATGAAAGCTGCTATGTGAATATTACAGCTATGATTCATAATAATATTTGCATTGTCTCCAGGTTCTGGTCTGTACAAAGCCTACCAGACCTGGGCCTTACATGTGTTGGCCTGCTGAAAAGAACTGCCTTATTGGTTCACCTGAAATACGAAGCCATGGTGAGAATTAGTATGCATTGTCCTCTGCTCTGTTTGCACCAGCAGCTCCATCTGCTGCCGTTCCAGTCATTTTATCACATGGACACCTTCCCCCAAGCATTTCACAACTTGTTTTCCCAAACCAGGAGGTCACACTTGTCTTCCATCCTTTGACTGCAGCTAAGATGCTTCTGTGAATGAAGTGTTGTCGTAGCCGTGTTGGTCCCAGGATATTAGAGACGAGGCGGGTGAGGTTACAGTAATACCTTGTATTGGACCAGCTTCTGTTGGTGACAGAGACAAGCTTCCGTGCTTACACAGAGCTGTTCTTCAGGTGAGCTCCTGAGCATAGGGTCTGCTCCCTTTTATTAACCCCTGGGGTACTAGCCACCCCAAAGAGAGCTGAGAGGAATAGGGAGCCTTGGGCCTTCCTTCACCTGCGCTGGCCCTGGAGGGACTTGGCAGTGAGATGATCCCCCTCATGCTGTGGAACTTCAGGAGGTGTCAGCCATGAGGCACAAAACCTCCTGGTACTTCAGCTGGGGAAGTGCCGCTCTGCAGTGGCTAAAATTAAGGCTGGTCAAAAAATTGCCATTGAAATTAATTTAACTGAAAACCGGGTTTTGAGCTAAACAAATGTTTTCCTGAAAAGTTTCTACTTTCCAGGGGAAAATTCTTTTTTTTTTTTTTTAAATCCTGAAGGCCTGAGAACTAGAGGAACAAAAATCAGTGTTCACCAGAAATGAAAATAGTTTGATTCTGAAATGCTCCGCAGTGCCTCATGGGTACTTGAAGTTCAGGTGCTTCATGCTCCCCTGTTCTCCTCTATGGGCTGGACTCCTCACTTCCCATAATGCACTGGGGCTATGTGACTGCCAAGAGGGGAGATCGTGGTACATCATGGGAGATGTAGTCTGATTAGGAATGCCAGTTTATAGAGGAGAACAGGGGCATAAGGCATCCAAACAACAACTTCCATAAGGCACCAGAGTGTTATTCCAGAATGATAATATTTCAATTTTCAGCTAAAATATTTCAGATATAGCTTTTTACTGTCCCTGAAAGCCAGAAGTGAGTCCCAAGTTAAGGAAAGTAAAAGAAGCCACCCGTGCATCATATAATTACATCTTCTGTGGATGGAACAGAAAATACAAGAATGAGGGCTATTGCCAATCTATTTATGCACTCACAGTTCAGTGTCTTACACACAGCTAGGGGTCAGGGTGGGTTTTTAATTTTTTCTCCTAATCACTTGTCTAGGACAAAAGGTTGGGAAAATGTGCTGGTCCCAAAAGCATTTATACTCCTCGTTCACAAGTTGGCTAAGTCCTGGCAGCTTGCAAGATATCAAACCATAAAATCAAAATATTATGCTTATTATCATTTCATGTTTTTCCACATTTCAGTTGTGGCATGATTTTAAAAGCTGATGTCTTACCAGTTGCTGGAGTCAGAGGTTATTTAGGGGAAGTTCTATGGCCTTGTTCTACAGGAGATGAGACAAGATGATCACAATGGTCCCTTTTGGCCTTAGAATCTATGAATGTTATCCTAAGGGCTGAGTGTTATAAGAGAACAATGTTGGAATAACCATCTAAGATATTATTAAAAGTGAATTCATAAATAATAATGAATAACACAAAAAGTGGTAACACCATACAGTTTAAACTGGTCTTTCATAGAGCAAAGACTCTATCAGAAGGAGAAATTCCAGGGACAACCTCTGATAAGTCATTATCAGAATGAGGATATGGGATGGAGGCCAAAATCTCCTGTCATTGAAATACAAGCAAACTAGCATGCAACCAGTAAGGAAAAGCTGATAACATCACCTCTGCTAAACAAACTATGTTATTGGGCCTGGAATTTCTGTTAAAACAAACCAAAATGGGAATATAGACAAAAACAAGCCTCTGATATAGCAAAGGAAAAGCTGAGTGTTGCTTATGCACACTCCAAAACAGGGAATGACTTGTCACAGGCAGAAAACAGCGTCAGCTATGAGCAGGCTGTGCATGAACAACACAGCAAGGTATTGTTGTTAAAAGGGTGGATAGAGATATGAGTGCCTGACAAATTATCTAGAGTGGAAGTGAAAAGAAGGATGTGTTCTACATAACATGCAGGTATTATCTCCTCTCCTTGGTCTTATGGAAAATGACATTATACGCTGGTTCCTCTAATGATTTGTCAGAGATTGTAGGCCAGATCCTTGGCCCTGCCTAAATCCCATTTCATAGCATCATAGAATATCAGGGTTGGGAGGGACCTCAGGAGGTCATCTAGTCCAACTCCCTGCTCAAAGCAGGACCTAATCCCCAACTAAATTATCCCAGCCAGGGCTCTCTCAAGCCTGACCTTAAAAACCTCTAAGGAAGGAGATTCCACCACCTCCCTAGGTAATGCATTCCAGTGCTTCACCACCCTCCTAGTGAACAAGTTTTTCCTAATTTCCAACCTAAATCTCCCCCACTGCAACTTGAGACCATTACTCCTCGTTCTGTCATAGGCTACCACTGAGAACAGTCTAGAGCCATCCTCTTTGGAACCCCCTTTCAGGTAGGTGAAAGCAGCTATTTGTACCACTCCAGCTGCACAAGGGGGACTTAAAGGTAAAGCTTCCTCAAACAGGTCACTGAGGTTTCCTCAGTGTAAGGGGATCCTTAGCTAGCATAAAACCAGTCTAGCTGCAGTAAGCTTTATACCTGCTGCTCCTCCAATTCAGGCATAGGAGCTGGGCTGGAGCAGAAAGAAGGGTGAGACAGCACCTGGCGATTTTGTGGCTTCAGCTCAGCTAATAGGTGCAGCACACATTTCCAGCTATCTAGCCTGTGGTAGTCTTACCCCATTCTTGGATTTCTGTTTCTATTGGCAGAATCCTTTCGGCCCCTTGATGCTGCTCTGATGAGCGCTGTGACGGATATTACCAGAGCTGTGCCAGGAACTCTTGCCTCAATCCAAGTAAACACAGGGCCTGAAAATACCAAACTGATCTTGGATTAAACAGATAAAGGGGAGGGAGACTTTCAAAGTCTATTGGCTATTGATAGCACATGGGAATTTGAGGTCCAACTTCAATTTGAAAATCCCCTCCACCGTGAAGTAAAATTCAGTAACTATTTCATTAAAATAAAGTTAACTATTCCCCCATTACCATCACCACACACATACGAAAACTGGAGGTTACTACACCTAACCCTGAAAGATGTAAAAAGATTTAGGAATCTCAAGCTCTATGGCCTCAGTGTTTTTAATCCACAGCAAACATTTTTTGTAGATTTACTTTTCGGATTCATGTACCTGAAAGGCTCTTCAGGGTGTTCTTAGGTTTTTTCATAAGCCTTTTCCTCTCCTCCCTGTGTGTTCTTCCGTCTCCCTAACCACTGTCTAATACTCTTTTCTATATGCCTTTTGCTTTATTTGAAAAGTTTTCACTACAAAAGTTTTGTTTTTAAATAAATAATTTCAGTATGGCATTAGGTATTTTACAAAAATATCCTACTTAACCAGAAGAGCTAAATTCTCAAAACTATCAAATTCAAAGGTTTGTTATGCATTTTTTTTTCAAAGTTCAGCATTTACAAATGAGTACGTCTGTTGTGTGCATACCTGGAGTATGCTTGCAAAATGAATATTTGAACACACGTGGCAACAGAAGTGGCTAACTGGCTATATGTGCATGAAAATTCATGATTTTCATGCTTAATTTAGGTGACTACAAAGGTGTAAGTGCAGTTTATGTGGCCTGATTGAAATCAGGACCCAAGTCTTAAATAGTTGGGAGGGGAGGAAGGGGTAGGGTTTTTGTTTTTTAAAAAGAAAAAATAAACTTAAATTGCTTAAATTGGCAATTTGACCTATTTGGCCCAATGTGTGATTTTTAAATCTTTATTTATTTTGCCTCAGTAATTGCAACAAAATAAAAAACTCATCAGTATTTTGGCAAGGTGACAGGTTAGGCATAGTGTAATCTATTTCTCTTTAAACATGGTGCTTGCTTAACTCCTTGCATTCAACTGGCATACAGAGGTTGCTGTCCATTCATTGATATGTGCAGGAAGGGCTAAACTTGGTAAACTACTTTACCATTTCTGAGATCCAATTTTTGGGCTATAGATTTTCTTTGTTAATTGGATTCTGCGAAGTTTTCTTTACAGAAATGTAAGTTTTTTATGTGCGGAAATGCCCAACCTCCCAAACTGTTTACAGGTTCTTCACAAAGAATAACTGATCTATTTGTAGCAAGTGGAATTCACCATCCAGCATTTCACTTTTACTTCTTGGAGCACCAGCTCTGAAGCACCAACCCTAGAGATGTTATTTCGCGGGGAGGGGAAAAGTGTTGAATCACTGCACATGGACAAAGCATGACTATGTAAACAACTGTATATTGTAGCACCATTCGCTCAATCCAGCTCCTGCACATGTGCGGAACATTTCTTCCAAAGGAACAACGCCATCTACCCTTTATCAGCTGCTATAGCAGCACTGATAAATCCAAGGGCATTTTCACTAAAAAAAAGAAGTCTTGAACCTGTCTCAATATATTTATATCCCAGGTCAGACTGCCAGCACTTTGCCAATCAGATAAAAAATACAATAACATTGAACAGCACAAAGGGTCAGTTGTTCCTTCTTCCACTGCGTGAACTGTGAATTAGCCACAAAGAGCCAGCAAGAACTAAAGATCTAAATTCAGGTGTTGGAGATGATAGCTTGGTGCATTAGAATTAGATGCCGTGTGTAATTGTGTCTGTACCATTTTGTTTTAGACATTATGCCATCATTAATCCCTCTGTCATCAATGTGCAGAGAATTTACATAGGGGTAACTCCCATTCATTTGAAGTAGATACGGGTATTGTATAAGACATGGCTGCCCTGTTTATGTTAGAGTCCTTTTTATTATGTCTGCTGAGGAAGGGAGAGAATGGCAGGCTGTGAAATCACGTCATCCTACTCTGTACTGGAAACCATTAATATAATATAAAACACTGAAGCATGTGGAATGGCCAGATGAGGCTTAATTTAAAGTAATGCAGTTTAAGGGGAATGTTGGGAATGCTAAGATGCTAAACCAGATACACGGTGTAGTGCAAATAAGTAGATTGCAATGACGAGATGCAGTAGGAGTGACTGGCGACCAATGATTTGTGAACTAAAGAGTGATTGGCGACAAACAATTTGTGAAATAGAGACTCCACTGCTCTCATTTAATGAAGCTCATTCAGTTTCTTGGGTAATTGGTTTCTTGTATACTTTTCACTTGATTGGACTAAATATATAAGTACCCAGAATACCTGTTACAACACAGAAACCAGTGGTAATAGTCCGTACTTTTCATCTGAGGATCTCAAAGGGCTTTTCAACACTTAATGAAGCCTCACCCCGAGTGAGTATTGTTCTCCCAGGTTTATATATGGGGACGCTGAAGAACAGTAGTGCTGTACCATTTGCCAAAGGTGAGACAGGTAGTCTGTAATAGAGCCAGAAATAGAACCCAATCTCCTGCCTCTTAGTCCTATAATTTTAACACAAAACCCAACCTTCCTCTTACGTTACAGTGCGGAGCAGCACATTATGCTTTCAAATGTAGAATAATAAACAGCAGGCACTTTGCAAAGAGAATAATGCTATTTTCAAGTAAAGGTCTCTAATAACAATGATAGAGATTCAGGGGAAAAATGTGTTAGCAGAAATAGCTCTAAATGGGGTGTTTCTTCCGAGGTTTTTGTATCATGCAGAAACCATGCCGTGGACGTAGGCATTGAAGAAAGAATGCCTCATTTTCATTTCCACTGTAAAAATGAGTCTTTGCCACACTATTGTAAAACCCAGCTCCTGCTTATTGCTTATTGCACTTGGTGCCAATAAGGCTTTTTTAAAAATTTTGTCAGCAGACTTTGGGACTTGTACATGTATCTGATTAACGAAGAAGCTGGTACAACAACTGCAAATCATTTTATGCCTGATGGTCAGTGCTTCAGAATGAAACATTAAGAGCAGGTTTCTAAAACATGTGGGCTTGGTTTTATTTTATTTGTGTTTAAGGAAATTGAATAAAACTGAAGGAACTTATCCAGGACAGGTTTCATACATTCTGTTCAAAAAATTGTAAGGAGTCTCTAAGCCTGAAGAAGACTGCCTGGAAAGTGGTGTCTGCTTGTGAAATGTGGTCTTAGAAGAATGTGTTTGAAGACTAAAGGTGCTCAGACCCGTGCTGACTTGCTGACATTAAACAGGCAACATTAACAGGAACACAGTAAGAAAGTTAGAGCCACGATGGAAGCTCAATGAAAAATAGGAACCTACTGTCCAGTGGTGCTATAAATGACAAGGTCAATCAAAATTGTAAGCCAGTGAATCAGAGGACAAACGTAGTGACTGATATTTTAGAAAGATTAGGTGGATAACGTGCAAGATGTATACTGAGAAAGTATAATGGAAGACGGAATAGAGTGGCCACTCCAATGGAAGGAGACCCAGGGTAGGGATGGGGGCTACAGAAAAGGAGGAGCTAAAGCCACCCAGGTTGCTTACTGTGGCACTCTGTACCTCAAAGCAGCACCCTGGAGCCCTCACATTACCACCGTCATATAATTATGATATGTTCTGTACAAAGTATGCGTTGTGAGGTATCATTTTAAAAGTCTTGATCTACTGAACATTAACATCCTGTTGGATTGTATGTGCTGTCATTGTATGTGAAGTTATGAAGTTATGTTATGTGTGCGTTACTGAAACATGTTGTGAGTTTGGGAACGCCCACAACCCACCTTTCAAGTACAATAATGAGGTAGCCAGATAGTATTAATGGCTCATCAGCATCCACCAAGGAAAGAATTCACTATTCCAGGAACTGTATACAATGGAGACTTCTCAGAGAGTGCACATATACAAGGGAGACTGCTTGACCCACATCATAGCAAAAGATCTTTCCAGCGTGCTGGAAGAAACTATAAAAGAGGAGAAGTGACATCATGACTTGGCCTCACTCCCCTGCAACTCATCACCTGGAAACACATCTGGAGGTCAAAGACTTTGAACTAGGGAGGGTGGTCCCAGGCTGGAAAAGAGTCTATCCTGTGTATTGAGGAACTATACCATCCATCAGGGTGAGACACTGCTTGATTCAAACCCTGTTTAGTTTGTAGAACTCAAACTGTGACTTTACTTTTATTTCTTAGGTAACCAACTTTGATCTCTATGACTGCTCCTTATAATCACTTAAAATCACATTCTGTAGTTAATAAATCTGTTTTATATTTTACCTAAAACTAGTGTGTATCCATTCCACATTGAGGGAGGGTCAGACTGGGAAATGAACTTACACTGGTCAGGCTTCTGACTAGGGCAAGATAGTACACTTCCGGGGTGTAAGGCTCGGGAGCTGGGGGGAATTGGCTGGAGCCTATCTATTCTTTGTTCATGAGTGCCTGGGGAAAGCATTCATGTAATTCAGTTGGGTGTGTCCCTGCCTGTGGATGTTTGTGTAAGTGCAGTACCTGCCAGAGGTTTGTAGCTTGGCAACAGCATCACAGTGTAAGAGGGATACCCCAGATTGGTGGGACGGAGGGCTCAGCAATCCCCTAGTCCAGGTTGCATCCCGGGAGCCCTGTTGCACTTATCGTAGGCTGACAAAAGTGTGTGTGTGTGTACAGTACATTTGGTCTTGCTATAGGATTGTCATTAACCACCCACTTTTTCCCATCACACAAGGCTGGGTAACCAATACTCCAGGCTAAAAACAGTCTGTTTGCATGTCAAAATTTTCTGGTGTGTATTCACCACGTTTGGACAAATGTACCCAGTTTGCATACACAAATACAATTCGCATGTGGCAGGGGCAAGTGGAGAGGTCAGGCTGAGGCATCACTGAACACTTGATCCTTAAACTAAAACAAGAAATCACACTGATTACCTCACAACTTCTGATTTTTTTTTTTTTTTTACATTAGCAAAGAGAAACAATGAAGAGATTTTTGGAGGAATTCTCTCTCCCTCCTCCCCCCCCCCCCCCACAATTAATGAAACTTATTCCAACTGTGTAGATTGTAGCCCAAACTCCCATTGGCAGTTTTGAATATAGACACTGTAAATTAATAGAGTGGATTGAACAAAGGGTATTTGCAGCCTTACTGAATAAAAGTGATTAGAAATACATTAAAAGAAAAGGAGTACTTGTGGCACCTTAGAGACTAACAAATTTATTTGAGCATAAGCTTTTGTGAGCTACAGCTCACTTCATGCTCAGCTGTGTCTGCACTTAATTATGCTATAGAGTAACCAATGTTGCTGTCTTCTATGTACAATTCTTCAAGTAAGCTGCAGACCACTTCATGGAGTCACAGCTAAAGCTCATATCTCTAGTTTTGGGAGGAGTAATTTATGGCTGGCTAAATACAAGGCCTTAGAGAAGTAGGTAAACATTGCTCTAATAATATGACCCTCAGCCATTGCTACAGAAATCTCATCTTGTGTGACTTTTAGTACAGCTGTACTAATAGTGACTATGATTGAACTCTATCCACTGGCGTCAGAAGGAGGGAAGGAGTGGGGTGTGAAAATTTCAGAACTCAGTGAATATTCAAAATCTTGAGTATTTTCCCCAAAAAGGATACATTAGAACTGCAATAATTCTATAGGGATACAGAATCCACTTTATTTCCTCTTTACAGAGGTGGATTATTCAGATACAAATTGGCGGAAAATCTTTTAAAAAAAAACCCCAAAATTACCCACCACTAATCCGACGAAATGGATATTCACCCACGAAAGCTTCTGCTCCAATAAGTCTGTTAGTCGATAAGGTGCACAGGACTCTTTGCCACCACCACTAACTGATGTTTTTAATTTAACAATCGATGGAAGAGCCAGTTTAACAAACTTCAGCTCAAAATTATTTTCCCAGTACTTTTATTCAGAGATATGAGAGACTATGAATTATTCACTGCCCCACCTGTAGCTGTACAAAACTGAAAATGTGAATAGTCTGTATTAACATATAGACATCAGACTTTACTAATAGCAGAGGTGGTAGCCACAGTGTTCCATATAGAAGTGAAACTGAAATTTGTAAGAACGGTATTTAAAAATTTTTGCAATTCTATTTGAATTAGGCCTGAAATAGCCCGTGGCAAGTCAGAGTGGAGCGTTGGAATGATGGAAGTGAAATGAATGAAGCAATGGGAAAAGATGGAGTTTAAACTTCTTGCACAATATTTCATTAGAAAAATCTTGCGGTCTTGCTTCCAAATTGTGCATGTCTCAAAATATACATAGTAGGAAATGAGCTAAACAAACATTAGAGGTTTACAGCTCTTTGGAGGTGTCTTCTCTGCCACTCTCTTGTCTCTACCACTCACTTTAAAAAGAAAAAAGAAAAAAAAAGATAATTAATTGAGACTATATAGTACACACACACACAAAGGGAATTTTCTGTTACAGCAACACTATTCAGATGCTATGACAGTGAAAATCTGATGTAAAGCACCAGTTGATTGTACTTGCATTATAAGGCATATTAGTTTCCTATAGTTAAAAATATTTACTGTGTTTTCAAAGCAGGCAGAATTGCCGTGGTCATCTGTGTGCTGCACAAGGTTGTAGGAAAATGGAATAAATAGTGAGCAATTGAGTATATTTTTACTCCAAAATGAAAAATGTCACAAATTAAAATACAGGAACACTTGCATCCATTTAGGCTCCGGATGGTATGGAAATACATTGCCAAACTGTCTGCAAATGACCTCTGTGTATCCTATTCATTGGCAGATAAGCCATTTTCCTAATGGAGGTATGTTTCTTCATATGCATTGTTCAACATCTGTGTGACAGATTCCCTGCTTCCTTAATGAAGAGCAGCCATATCTTCCTGCCTGAGGATTCCCTGCTGTGAAAGAGCTCTCAGTAGGCATGGAGCCTGCTTAATTAGCTGCTGTGCCAACCTCTTTAACCCCAGTATAGGAAAGTTGGAACAGCTTCTCCTCCCTCAAGCTATTCTAATGTACAATACTGGCCCCATGCTCTAGGAGCTGTAACTCGCTCCATCTTCCTCCACCCCACACACCCACTCCCCAAAGAATCCAAATCATTATCTCCTTCTGAAAAGATTAACTCTGAGCAGTCTCTTTGGTTACATAACGGTGTGGTTCAGAGCATTTCTGGCAATCACCTGTTTGATAATAGCTTTGGCAGTCAAAAACCCCAACAATTTCAGTGCTTCCAAAAAACACTCTGTCCACTGTGACACAAGCTATATTGAATGTATTTCTATTCTCTTATCACAACCCAAAACATAATCTGCCAGGGACTACGAATATCCCCATATTACTTACACACAACACTAACCCTCTAGTTTTCTGTAGGACAAGAGAGTTTGAATACATACTAAATAAGAAATGCATTAGGGCAGTGATTTTCAAATGGGGGTACACATACCCCTAGGGGTACGTGAGCTCTCACCAGGGGATACACAGGCAAAGTCTTGTACTGGTGGACAAGACACTTTATTTAGTAAGATTTGGCAATCTAGTGATAGGTATATTATGACCCTATCTCAGAGGTATGCAGTAGACTACATTATTTGGAAAGGGGTATGCAGCCTAAAATGTTTGAAAACCATTGCATTAGGGTACAATTATGCCCTCTTGAGGGTGACGCCATCTAAAAGGTAATACAATAATAATTTAATCCCAAAAGAAGTGAATAATGGAAACAATGTATTATGAACACTGCTGGTTTTTCCTATGGTGAAATGAAAAAGAAAGAGAGGTAAAAATATGTAACTGATTCAAATATTTCAAATAAACAGCAGTAGTTTTGGATGAGTGAATTCGTTCTGCATAATTTTGAACTCATGCTAAAATGGCGGTATGAAGTTTGGCTGTAACTCAAAATCATTATTTGTCATCTATTAGGAAAGACTAGGAAAGAGAAAAGAAGAAGGGAAGAAGATATTAATTGAATAAATGGGATAACAAATGGAGGGGAGGAGAGGGGAGGGGAGGGAGAATGTAAATCACATACAGAGAGAGACAGGGAGAGCAGAGACGGGAAAGAGAAAAATTCTAGTGGAAAAAATAAGGGCTGGAGTCTCTGCTTCACTAAATCCACTTTGTGCTCCCAAACAGACATTTATACATTTGCAAAAAGGGCATAAACTGGTTAAAGTGGCTGGCAGACAATTTCACTCCTCCCCCTGAGGGAAGCTGTCTACTAGGGGAAAAGTGGTGGATGCAGTCAGGCTTTTTCCTCCATCAACAATCACACCACTATGGTGTATGGGGGTGTAGGGGGTGTGCTTGGGAGGAGGACGGGGTGAGAGGTGGCTGGAGGAAGGGAAGGGCATGACTCCGTAGCATCTGTGACTGATGCTAATGCTGGGTAGCTTCTTGGTGCTTTATCTCCACTGGGAGAGTAGCTCTCAGGTGCAGACAAAAATAGTAGATATCTTATATAGGGGGCCAGCCAGGGGTTTGTGAATAGATGTCCTTCTACACTTATTGCAGAGCCTATGAAAATACTCATAAAAATAACTGACTCTCCCTTTGTTAAAAAACAACAACCCAAAGTTTAATTACAGGAAAAAGATTTTCAAACTCAAATTATGGTGTGGAGGTAGAAGATTCTGAAACAGCTTGAGACATACCCACTCCCTGAAAACGAACACTTTACCTGCTCTTTGGTGGGGAGCCATTAAGGGGGTAGAAGTTTTACTTTCCCATAATGCTTCTCTCTCAAGTGACCTCTCTTTTAGCCCATGCTTCTTTGTATCCCTAATATGAAAATCCGCTTAGACACCGAGGCACCTAATTCCACAGCATTGGTGACAGAACCGGCCTCCAGGGCTCTTTATCACAATATTTGATCCTTTCCAGACACTTATTCCCACCTCACGATCTCCATGCTCCCACTCGGCCTTTTGTCAGCTCCCCAATTCTGGTTTCATAAATAAAGTTTGTCTGATGTACTAATACCCATCAGTCAACAAGAGATTAGTTCTACATTTCAGATTTCCCATAGCATCCTGGGTAGCCCTGTTCTTCAATAGATGACTGAGCGACCTTGTCCTGGCAAATTAAAATAATTTGATTGGAGTGCTGAACTGGCTTTTTCTGGGCTTCTTATTAAGTCAGCCATCCCCTTCCTTGAAGCTGAAATCATCCGTATCACTGAGTATAATTGCCTGATGTATCTGTAGTCCTTGTCCTTACTTTGTATTATTAACCCAACAGGTGTATGGCTTCTTTCATGCATATCAGAAAGTATTATAAATATTGAAAGCTCAAAAGCAATCTTCATAAAAATCCAGCGTGTCCTATCTGTGGGATTTGTTTTAAATTTTGGCACTCTGTAAAGTAGTCCATTGGTATGTAATGTAGTTAGATGTCTTTCAAAAGCTTAGCATGATGCTGCCTAAACATTTTATTCTGGGCTGCAGGATCACTCAAGCCCAAGCATTTCCCCACTCATTTTTCATGCATCAACTTTTCTTGGGGGTATGTGACTGTGATGTGTTGCTAACACCCTGAGATTTATTCAGCAGCTTCCTTTGATGAGGCAGACTGCCTCATTAAGTCAATCCGCATGCATTTGCAACTCTAGCCCTAGCTGTGAGACATGTTTCAAATTAACAATTTATCTCCCAAGTTGATCCTTAATGTTACATTTATCACTTCTTCTATTCTGTTTGTGTAAGGCTGAAGAGCAAAGATGTAACATTAAGAGACTTAGGGCCAGATCCAAAGCCAACTGAAGTCAAGAAAAGGTTTTGGCTCAGGTACATACTGACCTCAACTTTGTTGCAGCCATGTAGTTACATTTCTGCATAACACCCGCAGTCCCTCCCCCAGCTTCCTGGTCTGTGAAGTGGTACAGTCCACTCAGAGAGTAGCCAGCTCTGTGGATACTGTGAATGGGAGCAGGTGGCAGAGGTCAGGGCTGTGACCCCACCTTCTCCTTGGCTACTTGGCATGACATGTGCTCAGGTACATGGAGGGAACAGATTCCACGCTCAACTGAATGCAGGGACTGCCAGTGTCCATGGCTTCTGTCGTGTTGTGGGGACGAGGGAGTGCAATTACCCCCATTTGATGTACACACACAAATTGAGGGATAATCTCATTGTCAGCTGAACCCTGGCTCACTCTTGCTGCCAGCTTGAAGGCACTTCCATGGACAGCTTTGTGCCTTTGCTTTGGAAACTGGAAATTCTAGCATTTTTCATCTTGGTCTGCTCCACCAGTGTAATGGCAAAGGACCTTTGCCCTGCTCATCGCAAATCCCTTTGATTTTGTAATTTACCTCCATTTGGTATGGAGCTGGGTGAGACTCTAACTAGAGCCAGGTCTACACTAGGAGTGCTGTATAATACACCAGCAAAGCACTCCAAATGAAGACACAGCTTACACTGGCAACTCAGTGCGGCTTTTGCCAGCATAGATGATTTCAGATCCCTGAGTGAAAGAAGCTGTGCGAATAAAAGCATAATTTTGCTGGTACAACTGGGGCTTTTGCCGACACCGCTATGTTGGTTGGAGATCACAACTCATCACACCCCTGACTGACATAGCTCAGGTGGTGAAAGTTTGTAGTGTAGACCCAGCCTGTACCTATGGTACACTACAAGAATGTAGTCCTGACATTAGAAAATGCCCTTTTAATTTCCCTTTAAAGGCAGCTAAATGGGGGAGAAAGCAACCCCCAATCCCCAGCTTTAAATTGACAAAAACTGTTAGCCTGGTAGCTTTGCTTCATTGACCTTTAAAGATTTTGATTGTAGAAAAAGTGCCTCCAGTCTGACTCATTCTTTTCCCCTCAGATACTGTCTCAGTTTGTCATTAAGGAATGTTACAAAAGCAGCTCTTGACAAAACATGCTGGGTTTTTTCAGTTATAGTGGGAAGTATAATTACAGGATAAGCTGTAATGAATTTATGCCAACACACTCAGCTCATGGCATGTGTCAGAGGGAGTGAATTAGCACAATGGTAGCACTAAATCTTCACGTGTTCGACCTTCTTGAACTATGCATTTGAAAGGTGAGTATATCTATTTATAGAGAGAGACTTATTTTGCCCCCCAAAAAACAAACCAAACCAATCTCTTCTGTAATTTGGAACTTGTGAACACATGATTTACCAGACCTGCTCAGACTGCTGGTTTGTCTAGTCCAAAAAAGCTGGGTTGGTTTGTTTGTTTTTGTGAGCAAAAGTCTAATACCTATTAATTTTAATCAGGAAGAGTTTGATCTCAGGATTTATTAAAAATGTTAATTTCAGCTGAGAATCTTCATCTTTTGAGGTGAAGAAGAAAATGGGACCAATGTAAGAGTGTACAGTGCTCTGCTTACTCGTGACTAGTGTGCTAGCTCTTTGAGTTCATAGCCAACTGGTGTAGTTTAGAGCAGCCCCAAGGCTAAAGCAGGGCCAGTGTGGAAATGGACCAAAGAAGAGAGAATTCTCTCTTAGCTGCCCTGCACATAGCATACAATAGATTGCAGCTGAGAATTCAGCACAATAGCACTCCAGATACCAGTAAGAAACTTGGCTATATATGGAATGGGAAAATATTACTTATAGCCGGGTTCCTTTTCAACATTGTATCTCAGTGTGCTCCATCTTTTTCTTCCCCCTCCCACCCTATCTCATTTATTTTACAGTGGGTTTAAATATTTGTTAGATTCTCTCCTCATAATTGGGCTTTATTTGAGGGAGGGGAGGAGTTTTGTCATCTGATTTCAGTCTGATCAACTCTGTTATGTCTCTCACTTCTTGAAATAAATAACTGAAGAAAAGGGAGGAGAGGCAGAGTGAGAAATGAATCAAAGTGAGACACAGACACTATTAAATCCTGAAAGGGAGCAAGATTAAACTGTGAAACCTGGAACATTTCTGCAGTATCTCTCTTCTGCATTATTGTCACAGTACCTCTGCCAGGAGCTGGATTAAGTGAGCTGATTTGCAGCTCCTACCTGATTTAAAACATGATGAGCCTTCAAAGTCTGAAAGGTTTATTATAAAGCCAGGAAGCTGATGGACTCTATCGACCTGGTTGATTAGGGGACCTAACTTACAAAAGGCAGCTGGGAAACATGTACAACTGTTAATTTTCCCGATAAGATCCATGCATATATTGCTGAAGGCTGGGGACTAAGGGAGTTGACTACGGAATTCCCTGAGCCATCTTTGCAAAACCCAGCCAAATTGATTGCACTATGGGTGTAGCCACTTGTTTCAGCACTGAGAGAAATAATTTACTGTATATGCCTGAAATATATTACATACAGTCTTAAAATCTGCATAAAACTCTTAATTTTCTGAATATCGGGGTACAGTAATATATTTTACTTTTCCCATCTAAAGCATTATTAAAGCATAAAATTATTCCTCTACTTTGAAAACTCCCCTCAACTGTATCATACTCATATGCTTAGAAAAGTCCCTGAAAACTTACAGTTCATACTGTGGCTATCTAAACAATTCCTATAGGATGAGATTTTGTGAAAATTCTCTTTTCTCTTTCATGCTCTTACCACGATTGGAACAGCTGTACTGTTTCTGGTACGTTTATTGGACTACAAAACAGCAACACTATATCCAGACCGACAATACAAAAGGCACTCTTTAATAGTCATCCAACCCACCTCTACTAGGTAAGAGCGCTTTAGGGAACAGTTTGCAAACAAACTTCAAAAGAACATTTTACAGTGGGAGTTAGAAGTCAACATTGCAGGGAGAGAGGCTCAGAACTGTGGAGTTTGGGAACATTTTATTTAGCAAATTCTTAGAAAAAATAATTCTATCCAAGATGTAATCAGAAAAGTCACTAGACAAGCAATTAAACTTATCCCCAGGCAGAAATTCGGTGTCTTGGCTGTTTAATGCACCTGTCCCTTTCTCTTGAAGAACTAAGCCAAATTGTCCTTCAGGTCACAAATTAAAATGAGTTTGGTCATCCCATTCATGAGCCTGTTCCAAAATTCCTGGAGTTCATTGGAAAAACTGCACATATCTATTGGGCATTTGCTGGCATGACAAAACTATCACATCATTTGGCGTGACTACCAAACTTTGCTCAAAAGGTGCAGGCCTGGAACAGCAATTGTGTTGGAGGTGAAGCCTGAGGTGCTTTGGTAGAGCTATTGGGAATGAAGCTTCACCACAGCTTTGGCCAGTGCTATTAATTCGTCCCTCTCGGGAGCCCTTTCATTCACAAATATATTTTTAAAAAATAATCTAAAAATGTCGCAGGACGGAAGGAGGACGACATTTGTTAGATGCATTCTGGGGTGCTCTTGGAAAATCTAAGATGGCTGCCTAGCATGAGGCACCCCAGAAGCTGCTTAGCTCAAACTCACTCTAATAATAGTGGTGACACAGGCAATTATTGATGCCTCACAACCTCTGATCTTTTAAAAAGTGCCTCACTTGTGAAATTAGTCGAGTGAAGGGATACAATGAATGGTTTTAATCTTTTAATTTAAAGTCTGCGTCCTGATTTTATGTCAGTTTGAGGAAGTTAAACAATACAGTATGTACTTATACCAGATTGATCTGGGCCCCAAACTGCTATCTTCCATGTCCATTGTATTCAGGGGAAGCATGGAGCAAACTGGGACAGGAGTATCTGGGTGTGAGCAAAGGCTGAAAATGGAAATGGATCACACTGGTTTGAATAAAATAAAAACCAAACCCAAATCAGCCCTCAAATCTCAATCAGAGCCAGGACGTGGTCCAAAAAGGTTGTTTAATTTTTATTTAAAAGGTGTCCGCACCTGGACACTGTCTAATTTTGGGTAGAAACAGAACTATCAAAATAGCCCAAGAAAGGTTGTTATCATAGGACCAAATTCTCAAAATCTCTACCCAGGCAAAAATTCCTTTACTAGGGAGATCTCTTTGCAGTTGGGAATGGTGCCATGGAGATGGCTGGCTCCCCTTCCCTCCAAGCACGACAAAGGGGATCAGCATGGAGGGGCTTATCACTAACAGCATTTTGAACTTTGTCCAAAATGTCCCTAGCAAATCTATGTTATTTCATACATTAAAACTCATCTTATAATCAGGAAACAACTTTATGTTAACGGAAACTGCTGTTGGAGGAGATAGACAAATTGTGCATTGTTTAGCAGCTGATTTCTTTACACTCTAGGATAGCATGAACACAGTCTGCAGAGCCCTCATCATTAAAAGGTACAACCCTGGCATACTCACACAGACAAAACTACCACTGAAATCCTTGAAGGATCAAGCCTAATGTCCTTGGCAAAAGATGTAGCAATTCACAAAGGTGTATACAGAAGAACAACCACAAGGAATAGGAAAGTATGATGCATGAATAGTGATCGATCCCACTGATATTCACACATGAGCGTGTCTCTTTGGGACTATTCACATGAGAAATGTTACTCACACATGTAAGGGTTTGCAAGATTGGACCCTTAGATGCAATGTCTAGTGTTCACAATGGAAAGTACAGTAGTAACATATACAGCACTAAATAATTGAAATCAGTTGGAAGTGTAGGACATGTCAGTATAACAAGAATAACATTTATGTGGCTTCCTGGTATTGATGGGTGATACAAAGTGTAGGGCAGTCCATAGGGCTTGTGATTTATGTTAGCCTGGATAAGACTTTACATTGAATTGGTATTGTAATACACTCATACCGATAAAACAAAGCAAAATAAACCAGCAAGCCTGCTTGCAAGGTGGGGTGCAAATCCAAGACAAAAGCAACATTTTTTGTAAATAAACAATTAAGCCAATAATTTTTCCTCTTCTTCAAGTGCTGCTCCTTATGTATATTCCACACATGGTTACCCATGAGCCCAAGTCCGGAGAATCTTAACAAGCAGTGTCCATTGGCCTGCACATGTGCAGTTGCTCTCTTTGTCATCCAGATGGAGGGTGTAAGAGGCAGTGCAGGCTGACGCCTCTCCAGTTCCTTCTTACCTCCATATGGTGTGAGTTGGAATCCTGTGTCTACAGATTTCTCCAGCTTCTTTCTTATAGTCTGTAAATGGATATTGTAAATAGTTTTTATATTAGCATAGTTAGAAATTTTTATAGCATAGTTAGTATAGCTTGTTTTTTATGTTGGTTGGGAGTGCCTCCCCGTGGTCTGGGGCTATGCCCAGAGTCCCAGAGTTCAAGAATTTCCTCGCTCCTTTTGTGAGTGATGACCATCAATGCTGCCTCTGCTGTATGGGTGAGACACACAACTGCAAAATACAGCAGCTGCCACTTATTTCTCCCATCAACACACAAAGGTTGTGAGCTACGATTGACAAAACACCTTATGGAGAAGGTTATGAGACCTTACTCTGATCTGGGCCAGGGATAGCCTCTCTGCACAATTGGCCCCAACTAACAAGTGCGAGCTTGGGAGTGGATCCTAGAGCTGCTAAGCCTAAGGACTCATCATCCAGGGCTTTGCATGAGAATAAGGGGCGCACTTGTGGTTACCAGGGCAGATCCCCATCTGGGTCTGTTCCTAAGAGAAGAGATCCCTCCCTGGTCCTGTCGCGGTCAGGCAAGCTTTCACGCTTTGATCCTAAGGGCTCAGGACTACTTAAGATCCCCAGGCAGGAGGATAAAGTGTGGAAGAAAAAGGATCCATTAGTTCCATTGGTGGCTCCAGCTCCCAAACGTAAAGACCAGTATCCATGGGCACCATCCAAGAGTGCTGAAGCTAACTCTTTGGTGGTACTGACACACCCTTCTAAGGATTGGCTACCCGCAACATCTCAGGACACATTGGACTCATCAATCCCAACCGTCAGAAAGCCCCAAATACTGTGACATATGGACAATCATGTCTCACTGAAGGATATCTTCCTCCCTTATCCTCAGTCCCCTCTTCTCTCGAGCCCAGTTGTCCTGAGGGACTTTGGCACACCAGAGGACAAATTTAATAACACAGGAATCCTTTCTCCTCCAACCCTAAGGCACAAGTATTCACTCAATACTAACATATTCACAAAGGTTTCTCTGTAGTGGCAGCCCAGATAAGGCATGACAGCTACAGAGTCTTCCCATCTTTGGATGCATAGATGACCGGTGCCTGCTGGCGGTGGGGGAGCAGTTTGAGTCACACCCCTCCTGGAAAGCAAAAGCTCCTTGAGGTGCAGCTCCCCAGCTTAGCTTCTCCACAGGGAGGGGGCCCAGCCATACCATGTGACCAATCAATCGTGGGGGGGGGGATGTTACCCTGCATGACACCCCACACACACGCATCACCTCTGTTTGGATGACTAGCTCCAAATGGGTCTCTCCAACCATGAGGTCAGATCAGCAATTTTGTTCCTCCTCCATCTTCTAGCAGCACTAGTTTTCTTCATAAACAAAGACATGTTTGTTTTGACTCCCCGCACAGACAATTAACTTTATCAGAGTGACCCTAGACTCAATTTCAGAAAGAGCTTTCTTCCCCACAGAAAGATTTCAGTCAGCGAGCATCCTGATAACACAAGTTACTAGCAAACTAAAAACTACCATCAAAGTATGCCTTTCTCCACTAAGCCATGTACTTCTGTGACACCATTCACCAAATTGTGCTGCGTACAGGCCTGGCTCCAGTCCATCTACTCACCAGGCAATGACCACACGAATGCTACAGTGACCATTCCTGCTATAGTCCGCACCTTTCCTATCTCATGGTCAAAACTGGAACCAGTGTGAGTCCCCTTGTACTCTCCTGCCCCTACTGCCACCACGATAACAGACGCATCCTTTCTGGGTTGGAGCGCTCACCTGAACGATCACACTATACAGGGCACTTGGATCCCCAGGCATGAGATGTTGGACAATATTACCATGGTCTTTGATGTAAAAAGCAGGGTGGAGAAAGATCCCTTTCCTTCTGCCTGGAAGTGGTCATACTTTGGAATTGGTGTGTCAGAAACCACATCACTATCCAAGTCACATACCTACCAGGTGTTCAGAATTCTCTAGTGGGAACCTAAATTAAGAGGAAACTTCCCCTGTAATGATCCAGACGAGGTATGGGCCATGACTCCCAGGGCAACACACTCCTGCTATCACAGACACACCAATTCAGATATGCCTTTCTACCTATCCTTCTGCCACCACAGGTCTTAAGAAAGATCCGTCATGACAGGGCTAGTCATTCTCATAGCACTCACCTGGTCCAGATAGTTTTTGGTTCCTGGAACTTCTGAGAATGTCAGCCCGTCCTCCTTTCAGGATCAGTCCTTTCCTGGATCTTCTAACTCAGGAAGATGGCAAAATCAGAGGTCCTAGTCCAGACCTATTTCACCTCATAGCCTGATTTTTGGATGGGCATTAGATCTAGAATGCTCATGTGCGGAAGCTGTCCAAGCCATTCTTAATCAGAGTAGGAACTGTTACTTAGCTAAACAGGTATGCTTCTCTACCTGAGCACAGTGCAATCAATCTTCCTCAGACTCTGCAGATATCCCTGTCATTTTAGATTATTTCCTGTCACTGAAGAACTCGGATCTTTCCATTAGCTCACAACAAGTCCATCTTGCAGCAATCAGTGCTTCTTTCCTCCAGTAGACAGGCATTCCATTTTTACACCCAACAACAGTTAGATTCAGGAAGGGCCTACTCAGGATCTTTCTGCCAATGGTCAAGCCTACACCTCAATGGGACCTCAATCTCATCTTGTAAATACTCAGCAGACCACCATTTGGCCACATGCTATGTGTCCCACTTTTCCATGAAAGTCGCATTTTTAGTTGCTATTACTTCAGCCGGAAGGGTGAACAAGATGGGAGCACTCATGGGCGATCCACTTTGTACCATTTTTCACAAGGAGACTGTCTCCCTTCCCCTTCATCCTAAATTCCTCACTAAGGTAATTTCTGAATTCCATGTTGACCAACCTATCCACTTACCTGTTTTCTTCCCGAAACCATGTATTTCCATTGAAGAGAAAAGACTTCATTCCCTGGGTGTCAGATGTGCCCTGGTATTCTACCTGCAAAGGTCTGAACCAATCAGAAAATCACCAAGACTATTTCTCACAAGAACAAAAATGTCATGAGAACAAGCAATATCTTTTCAGAGACTCTCTAAATGGATGTCTGGTTGCATCATCACGCGTTACCAGTTAGTGTGTATCCCTCCCCCAGGTGGGGTATGAGCACACTGCACTAGAGCACTGTCTGCTTCTGCAGCATCTCTACAGGAAGTACCGATGCTGGACACAAGCAGAGTGGTTATCTGCAGTACCATTCACATGTTGACAAAACATTATGCTCTAGTTCAGGCCTCCTCTGCAGATGCAGTAGTGAGGACTGCAGTTCTTCGAGCATCTTTACTACCAGCATCCTTTCACCCCTCCTCCAGTTGAATACTTCTTGTCAGTCACCCATACACATAGGGACCAGCACTTGAAGAAGAAATGAAGGTTACTTACCTGTAACTGGAAGTTCTTCTAGGTGTGAGGTCCCTATATGTACTATGCTACCCACCTCCATCCCTTCTGCTTCAGATCCAATTGGATTTGTGGTAAGAAGAAGAACTGGAAAGGGATTGGTTTACACTGCCTCTTATGCTCTTGGTCTGGAGCATGAGGAGAGCAACTGCACATGTGTGGACCAATGGACACTGCTTGTTAAGAATCTCTGGACAGGGGCGCATGGCATGCAGGCATAACCATGTGTGGAATACAGATAGAGCCCATACATCTCAAAGAACTTCCAGTTGCAGGTAAGTAATCTCCATTTATAACTGCTTGAATTCCATTGTAGGTAATTATCAGAACTAACAGGTCAACATCTGGTTCTATAATTAGGCCCATTGCTAATACCTTAATAACTCTCAGCCTACTGTATGGTACTTCTTCACAAACAAATACAGTAAAACAAAGATTTTTATTTCACTGCCACTGGCATAAATCTGGAGTAACTTAATTGACTTCTGCAATTGGCCTGATGTAATTTAGCGCTCAATCCTGCAAGGTGCTGAACATTCTGGCCCTGAGTTAGCAGAGCATGTAAGCATGCACTTAACTCTAAGGATATGAGTAGTTTTATTGATGTCAATGAGACTAATCACATGTTTAACTACATGCTTAAGTGCTTTACTGGCTATGGGCCAAAGTGCCCCACAGCACCTGGAAGAATTGAGCCCTTAAAGTATTTTTATAACTAAAGGAGGTTTACAGAGTTTATGGAAGATTATTTTTTAGAAAATCCAATTCTGCGCTAGCCTATAGCTTCTTCATATACTTGTCAAATTTAATGTCTTCTGGGCTGTAAGTAATACTCATAGAAGACATGAAAATTCATTATAAATGAAGTTTCCATCCATAATAACTTGCAAACAGTCTTCCAGATTGAATAGAACGTTTCGTTTGGGAAATCTGTTTCTGTCTGTTCTACATAACTTTCAGTGATGCAACCATCAAGTCCTTTTATAAGTGCAATGCATGGAATTAGCAGCACTCAGAAGAGATAAGGAAACCTTTCTTTTCCATCTCAATAACTTACTTCCCTATGGAGGATGGGAGTTCCATTTTCAAAGGTATGTGAAAAGTAAGTCCACAAACCTTAATGCTGGTGGTTAATATTTACCCCGTAAATCCTGGGACTTTCCATTTTCTTTTTTTAAAAGGAGGTGACAAAATATTTGCAAGTAATCTTCTAGGGTCAAGTAGCTACTGACACATAAAATGCTTTTAAAATAGTATTTACATTAGAACAAGGAAGATATACATTGTAAATATGCTGATTGAAAGGGAAGAAATAAATCTAGTGGTTAAAGTCAGGGGACTGTGAATTAGGATGTCTTAGTTTTGTTGTTGTCTGGTATTAATCTGTGTGACCTTTACTGAGTCTGTCCCCCACAGTTTACCCATCTGTAAACTGAGTACTGAAAAACTTATTTAATTAGTAAATAATAAAATAAGTTGTATCGTAAGTACTCTAAAAGATGCTACCATGAGTGCCCATAATCTTTATAAGTGTTACAATTGGGATTCATTACACTATTGATCACCAATCATTTCTGCAAGCCCCTGTACAGTATTTCCTGGCTGACAGAACAATATGTTTCTTCGAAAAGCTTTTCAATATGAAACTGAAAAAAATCCAGAAAGAAAATTTCATGCCTCACCTTATATGTCCCAAACTGGATATGAGCTGTCAATATTTCATACTGGGCAGTTTGACTTCTGCCTATTTTCTCTTTTCCATTTTTTTTTTTTTTTTTGCACTAGGGAGAACATGTCCCCACGCTATCAAAGTAGGTTTATGATGTGTCAAAGTAAGCTGCAAGAATTATGCCTTCAAATTCCTCATGTCAAATCTCACACCAATCCACTACCTCAAATCTGTATAGATCCAGGTGCAGTATGTAAAGGGTGTCTGCTACACTATTTGTCATTCCCGGAAAAGCAGGGACAGTTGGTGACTTGTTATAGGGAGAGAGCCCCTCAGAGGCTGACCTGGACAAAACTGGTTGTTTATTTTAAAAATCATCCAGGTTAATCATTACCACGTTTCGACTGCTCTGCTGTAAAATTGAATGTCTTTACTGAGTCATATCTCTGGCATGTGCTGCCTCAGTTCCGCAGCATAAAGACAAATATTTTTACAATACTTCCATCTATACTTAGATGACTGAAAGGACAATGCAAAAATGAATTATGCTGAAATCAAGGGACTGATGCTGTGAGATGCCAACTGTTTACTGAGTATGAGCACCCTCAACTCCCAGTCAGCACCTAAGGCCTAGAGGATCTTGGTACTTCAGTGCTGAAGTAAGCACCTGGACTGCAAGTAAGAGAAATGCCCAGGTTCTGAGGTATGCCAAGGAGCATTCAGTGCAGCTTGGGTGGGTGGGTAGGTAGGTAGAGGGGAGCAGATGGTGCAAAGATGTCATTAAGCCTTTGCACTACCCTGATCCCAAAGCCATTCAGGGACTATTCCACTCCTGAATCTAAATTTATTGCAGCTGCCAATGGTCCCAATGGACCATTCTGGAATCCAGGGCATAAGCGAGCCCCAACCATGCCACACTTTAAGAACATAAGAGCGGCCATACTGGGTCAGACCAAAGGTCTTTCTAACCCAGTATCCTGTCTTCTGACTGTGGCCAATGCCAGGTGCCCCAGAGGGGATGAACAGGTAATCGTCAAGTGATCCATCCTGTCGCCTATTCCCAACTTCTGGCAAACAGAGGTTAGGGACATTATCCCTGTCCATCCTGGCTAATAGCCATTGATGGACCTATCCTCCATGAACTTATCTAGTTCTTTTTTGAACCCTGTTATAGTCTTGGTCTTCACAACATCCTCTGGCAAGGAGTTCCATAGGTTGACTGTGCATTGTGTGAAAAAATACTTTCTTTTGTTTGTTTTAAATCTGTGTCTATTAATTTCATTTGGTGACCCCTAGTTCTTGTGTTATGAGAAGGAATAACTAATACGTTCTTATTTACTTTCTCCACACCAGTTATGATTTTATAAACCTCTATCATATCCCCCCTTAGTCATCTCTTTTCCAAGCTGAAAAGTCCCAGTCTTATTAATCTCTCCTCATGTGGCAGCTGTTCCATACCCCTAATCATTTTTGTTACCCTTTTCTGAACCTTTTCCAGTAACATCCTCTTCCTTGGGTGCTGGTTGATGGGTGATGACACAGGAACTGCTCTGTCCCACTGAAATATTCCCCCATGTAATGGAAATCATTCAGCAGCAGGCTAAGCTGTTTTTAAGTGAGAAGGAGAATCTCCAAGGAGAACAACACCTTTCATGTAAAAGAGCTGAAACAGCGATACACCCAAAAAGAGGAGGTGGGGTGGAGGGGGACCAAGAATGAAAATAAATGGACCGGAGTGATTACCCCTTCAATTTACACTGGGCCAATTCCACTGACCAGAGTGGCATTGCTCCTGATTTACATGGGTGTAAGTTAGTGGAGACTCAGGCCTAATGAGTCCTGCCACCATACTGAGTGCTATGTAAAATCGAGGTACTAATTAATTATTCTTTCTACTATTTAAACTATCTTGTTAATGTTCCCCTTTGAGCAGTTGCTGATCTCCCATATTTTCATCCTGTCTGTCACCACCCCTCCCAAATATTCTTATGAGATTAGTCTCTGCTACAAACACACAATGACCAAAGGATTTCTTCGTGCCAATTGGCAGAGGACACGAGGTGCATAAGAGTTACGGGGTTCCTCTGGATGTGGTATCTGCATACTCATTCACCAGAGTGTCATTACAGTCTCTGCAGAAAGCCTGTGTCACTTGATCATCATAATTGTCACAATACGTATGGCTGGATAATATGTGAAGAGTTACGTGTATATACTTAAAATTATATTTTTCAGCTCTGTAAGTTGGAGCCAGTCACCAGAAGTTGATAAAAATTTTCTTTCAGGCTGAAGATGTTTATCTATCAGTCTGTCTACATATAAATTGAGCATTGTGTACTTCACAATGAATGCCTATTCACAATCTAAGCAAAATACTAATTTAGTGATTGTAAAGTCTCCAGGGGAGATGAAAACCCAGAAAGCAGGGGTTAGCCTATCTGCAAGTGAAGACAATGGATTTTTGGACTATAACGGTAGGTTCAGAGACCGACTCTAGATCCTTTACGTCGGCAGTAAGCTGACAGTGGATTAGCTTCATGAAAAAGGATCACAGGCAACCAGGCTGTTAAATATTGGGAGAAGAACTTTGGGTAAGATAAACTTCATTAGGCAGGAGGGTATCTTGTTGGTTAAGTCTAGACTCTGGTCTGAGTGTTATGATTTGATTTGATTTCCAGTATTTCTGCTTCCTATCATTTGAATCTCTGTTCTTTGTTAAATAAGTTTATAATTGCTTTATCTATGAACAAATCTAAGAGTTGTGTATTAAGCAGAGTTGTGTTCCATGGTGTAACTGGTCAGCTATGGTGTACTGTTCCTTTGGGAACAGCAGATCTGGAAATTCTGTGAGTATCCAGTGGATCAAGAGCTGGATACTGCAGGCAGTTGCTCAGAGAACTCAGGGGTTGGTGTGTGCCTATTGCTAACCTGCTGGGTGGCAGTGGAGCCTGCATGGGCTAAGAGGAAAGTGCTTGTGTTGCTGGAGGCTGGTGGTGTCAGGGAACTGACTGACAGACAAGACTTCCTCACCCTAAGGGCAAGTGGTGGCTGTGACACTCCGTATCTCAGGGGAACACCCTGCACCCCTATGTTCATCCTTACCATATGATTGTGTGGTATCCAGTGCAAAGTTTGTCATGTCGAGTGTCTTCAGAAGACTCATGTTGTTATAGTAATGTTATAGGTTGTAATTTCATGGATACAGTTATGAGGCTGAAAATATGTCCTCATGGCTTAAAACAAGCCCAGGCAAAAACTCTCCAAGAACAGAGAGGCAGTTCACACCTTATCAGGGCATGTATGGGACAAACCCAACCCAGCCTCACAGGAACAAAGGACACTGGCCTAGGCAGCAACAAAGGATCTGTTGGACTCTTGAGTGAGTCACCCCTCTTCCCTTGGTCAGTTTGGGACTACGATGAGGTACTGCTCACCTGACCCTGAAGCGGGGGGGGCAAAGCCAAGAGGGAAGAAAGAACATGATAAAAGGGAGAGACGTGTGCCGTGCTGGCTCTGTCTTCCACCTCCATCTATAGACACCACCACCAAGTGACTGAAGCACTGATCAAAGAGGAGAGTGTGGCCGAAGGGCAACCAGCCAGCCTGTGGTGAGAAGCATCTAAGTTTGTAAGGGAGTTGAAAGTGTTAAGATCAGTTTAGAATGTGTTTTGCTTTTATTTCATTTGACCAAATCTGACTTGTTGTGCTTTGACTTATAATCACTTAAAATCTATCTTTTGTAGTTAATAAATCTGTTTATTTATTCTACCTGATGCAGTGCATTTGGTTTGAAGCGTGTCAGAGACTCCCTTTGGGATAACAAGCCTGGTACATATCAATTTCTTTGTTAAATTGACGAACTCATATAAGCTTGCAGCATCCAGCGGGCATAACTGGACACTGCAAGACCGAGGTTCCTAGGATTGTGTCTGGGACTGGAGATATTGGCTATTGTCATTTAGTTGCACAATCCAAGCAGCAGCTGGCCAAAAGTACTCACTCACATAACTGGGAGCATCTTACATGCTAGAGGCTGTGCGTTAACAGCCCAGGAATGGGGGTTCTCACAGCACAGCAGGGTAAGACTGTCTCCCAGAGTCGACGATTGGAGTGACCTAGCAGATCACCAGTCCAGATAACACCAGGAGAATGTCACAATGGTGAGGTGCTTCCTGGGGGTACCCAGGATCATGAGGCCTCAGACATACACATGCCATCATGTTTATAAGACATATCGGAATGTTGCTGTTAGGCAACTTCCTCTGCCGCATCTTCCAAGCTCCTGAGATCAGAAGAAGATAACACTGAAGAGGCACTGCACTGAAAGCATACAAAGACACAGAGCTAGGGAGAATTGGTATGGCAACGGGCAGGATCAGATGGAGTGACCCGTAGGGATGTCCTCCTTCGGGACCCTGGCTTCCACCTTCCTTGTGTCTAGATCCCCGAGGGCTGCACAAGAGAAAAGGAAAATGTCAGTTTGGCAATGGCACAGTTAACCTCTTGTGACCAGGTGCCTGGAATGGGCCACACTGAGAATGCCATACTTCTGGCAGTCTGCAAGAAATAAGGCAGACAGTCCCCAAAGTTGATGGTTTACACTATAATTAGATTCACCAGGCTAGTAATAAAAGTGTTTCTGCAGTATCCCACTGATCAATATGAAGCCAAATACAGTCCTTTCTAGGCATTCCAGCCCATGGTTCCCATCCAAACAACCAAGTCTAAGATAGTGAGAGGTATTGAAAACCTATTTCACCATATGTGAGGTTCTTTCTAATGGCAAAGGATCACATATTCCCAGGTCAATATGAATCTCAGATCTTACCCAAATATCATTCTGTCCACCAATTCTTAGTAATCGAACTAACAATTTAATAATAAAAGAAGAGAAGAGAGATATAAATGGTTAAGGAATCATATCCATACAAGTGATTGCAAAGTCCTTATATCAGGTTTGTAGCAGTAATGGAACAAACTGCTGGTTTGCAGAAGTCTCTCTGGAATCATCCAAACAGATTGGGGGTCATCAGTCCTTGTTCAAAGTTTCCTTCTTAGAAATCCAGTCAGAGAAATGAAGCAGAAAATGAAGACAAAATGGAGATATCTCAGGGGTCTTTTACATCCTCTGCCATGTGTATGGAGATTTACTGTCCCCCAAACAAAGCTCACAGCCCCTGTTTGTGGAAAGTTATTGGCCCAAGATGGAGTCCAGGGCCAGATGAGCATATTACATGTCCTTACATGGTTTGCTGACTCACAGAAGGAGGTCATGGGCTCCTCAGGAAGAGCTGTCTGCTGGATGAGTTTATTCAATGGCCCGTTGTTAGAGCTGAGTGTCCTTGATGGGCCATCAACACATAGAATTTTCATTAGACAAATATCTAGGGGTGTCACCCAGGAATACAACACATGTAAGATATGAGTACATAGCCAATATTAATAACTTCTGATACAAAGGTAGTACATGAATATAAACAGGATCATCATACTTAGAAAATCATAACTTTTCCATTGACACCTTACATGATACATTTGGACAAGATTTGTTGTATAACAGTGGTAGCAATAATGATACAAATGGTCATCTTTCTTATACACAACATCACACCTCTGAACTATTTACAGAAAACAGGCTGGCTGTGTAGACAGACCTCAATGCAGTTTAAAGATTGCTAGAAACACTGAGCTGCAACACTTATCTTTGCAATGGTTCAGCTCTCAAGAGTAGATGGGGCTCAAGTGTCAAACATAAAACAACATTATTTTAAAAGCATGTGTTGTTGGGGTCAGGGCTGGGAGGATATGGCATTTTGCGTGTCTCAGTAAATTACATAAATACAATAGGTCGTGTGTAGACTGTTCACTTTTCATATGCAAAATACAGTGGGTACAGAATGGCTATGAATTACACATGATCAGTGCTGAGGCTGAGTTACTCAAAGGCTTCCTTTGTGTCAGACCTCCTTTCCTTTTACTGCCCTGCGGGGTTACTCTAGAATTACAAGAGAAGAAAAGATGCGGTTCTGAATAAAGGACTCAACCAGCCAGATCGGTTCAGAACATTTCAACTATTGTGGCCCTGTCAAGGAGAGAACTGCTACCACACAGTGGGAGACATTATTCCATACAAAGTATGTCAGAATAAGGCCAATTAGTTTATAGAGTAAAAGACGTCTTAGGCGCTGAGTCAATAGGAATGACATTTTCTTCAGTCAGATGTTTTGATGCAGATTGATGTCATGGCTAATCGTTGTATAAATGATTGAGCTCTTTCTCCTAAAACGTATACTTCTGCATTAATGTGTACTGAGTCCCGTCCATGCTGAAAAACTTAAAGGGATGGTTCCTTCCAGGGGCAGCAATGAGCAGGGAAGTCCAATGAATCGGGACGTCCAGGGAATGGGGGAGAACAGGAGACTCTATGCTGCTGGTAAACCTCCAAGATCCCCACAGATCATGGGAAAACTATGGTGTTTTATGGGCCAACCCCCTGCCTGTTCTGGTGAGTGGATAATATCCCTGCCCCAGAGAATATTTTGGGGATCATGCATTGAGAGGAACATTGTGGAGTTGTCCTTCTCCTAGGGCCACCTCCTTCAGCAAAAGTGATTTCAACTCCCCACCCCTATTGAGATCTATTCGATTATGGGATAATCTCCCAAGTGAAAGCCCCATTGGTTGAGATGTTGAAAACCAGACTGCACTAAACAGTGGAATACATAACGTAAGCAAGAATCCTGCATTGCTAGGGAAATGACTAGAATGACCTAACAGAGTGTTGCCACCTTTAATGGCCGCAATTGTCTGAAATAGTGTCACTCACTTTATACAACTGCCTTACTGAGAATTGATATTAGAGGAAAGGCCACTGGTGCCAAAGGAAAAGATAAAGATAAAAGGCTTTTATTCAACAAGATGTATTGCATGTGACATTGCAGGTATGTGTCACTATATTCATAATATAAAGCCAGGTTCTCATTTACACTAAAGCCCCTTTACACCATTCTAGCTCTCAGTGATGTAGAATCATAATTTAAAACATGGCCGTAAGTGGTGTAAAGGGGCCTTAGTTTAAATGAGAATCTGTTTCATACTGTGTTAAATGATGATTTTACATCAGATTGAAGATTTTGTTCATTGAGATGTACCACACCAGCTGTTACATCTGAAGATAATCCTAAAAGATAACACAGTGACATGACTGTTAAAACCTGATATCTCCTCAAAGAAAGCCAGATTCTGCCAGTGGCACCCCTGTCATACCAGACTGACTCCACTGAAGTCTTCAGCATTACTCCAGATTTATGCATTTGCTCCTCAGCTGGCATGCTACACACCTTGCAATATACGATCAAGCTTTTCATGAGTGATTTAAAAAAAAAAATCTGAGATTAATGAAACCACAAGAACTATGACTCCTTAGATACCATTTGTAATTCATTTTGATAACCTGAGCCATTTGTATAAAAATGATTCCTGCAGCAATTTAAAGTCAGGTTGAGGAGTTGGAGTTGTTAATTGGCATGCAGTGTGAGTAGCTCATTAGCCTACTTCTATCTCTATGGTAACATCACTGTTGCTTTACATTGATAACACAGTGCTGAGATTTTTTTAAATTTCTTGTTCTGCCTTCCAGCACCTTGTGTTTATTATGTTTTTTAAAATATATAGCTCCTAGACCAAGAGAGGCATAGGGAAAGGAAGCATTGCTCAGCACAACTCAACACAGAAGTTCCAGAACAAAAATTGCATACATGCCTTCCTTTTGTGTTCTGTGCTCTGCAGTCTAAAAAATGCATAGAATTGAATTATATTTGAGATAGTATAAAATATTACAAACACAAAAATCCATTAAAAGAACATAAAGGTTTCCAGTCCGTTTGCTTTCTAGTATTTCATTGTTATTTATGATTTTAGATGGTACAGAAGCATCTTATTCTGCTCTATACATTTTGCCTTAGTGATAGAGAATGTTAATGATAAAATCATGTTATCCCTTTCATTGGACATCTACAAAGAAATACCATATGCTGGTACTGTTAACTGGGTACTGTGGACAGAATCTACTCGATACCTCAATTAATAATCAGAGATGAACACTATACAAATTTGAGGATTGTTAAAACAAGGTTTAGCCAGAATGTGCCAAAAAATGCAACCACACTCTCAAATGAATGTGCTCAGAACTGAAGCACAACGGGTGAATGTGTTAGGGGAATGATCCACACCAGAGCTAAATCAAATGCATGAATTTTTCATAACCTCTTCTCCATTCTTTTAGTGAATTCATTAAAATTACTATTATGAAGCTATTAAAAGACATCTCTCCTAATTGAAGAGATGGGATTATTCCCAGAGCCCTTTAAAAATATTTTTAGTTCCCCAAGTGTTAATTCTCTTTGCAAATGATCTCACTTCATCACTTATTCATATTTCCCTAATGCAGATAGACAAAAAAAAACCAAAAAAAAAAAAAAACCAAAGGAGCTATTTCGAATATGAGTTCAGTCATACAATCTTTTAAAACAAATGGTCATTTAAAAACTAGATCAGGTGTCACAGAGTCCAGATTCTGAGAAGTTTACTGTACCACACACTGACACTTGCTACACAGAGAGAATTCCATACTTTAATGCTGCTGGGAGCCCCTATCCTGCGGTCTGATCAAACACAGGCACCCACAGGGAGTCCTGCTGATTTCAATGGGATGCCTCTAAAAACTCTTAAATACTCACCAGCAGCTACACACCACACCACAGAAACACTAACCCAGGAACCAATCCCTGTAGTAAACCTCGTTGCCTACTCTGTCCCCATATCTACTCTAGTGACACCATCAGAGGACCCAACCACATCAGCCGCACCATCAGAGGCTCATTCACCTGCATGTCTACCAATGTGATATATGCCATCATGTGCCGGCAATGCCCCTCTGCATTGTACATTGGCCAAACCGGACAGTCCGTATGTAAAAGAATAAATGGACCAGGGGGATGAGGTAGATGAGGCTTTCTTCCGGCACCTCACGGAAGCTACTAGATCGCATGCCCTGATTCTCATGGGTGACTTTAATTTTCCTGATATCTGCTGGGAAAGCAATACTGCGGTGCATAGACAATCCAGGAAGTTTTTGGAAAGCGTAGGGGACAATTTCCTGGTGCAAGTGCTAGAGGAGCCAACTAGGGGGGGCGCTTTTCTTGACCTGCTGCTCACAAACCGGGTAGAATTAGTGGGGGAAGCAAAAGTGGATGGGAATCTGGGAGGCAGTGACCATGAGTTGGTTGAGTTCAGGATCCTGACGCAGGGAAGAAAGGTAAGCAGCAGGATACGGACCCTGGACTTCAGGAAAGCAGACTTCGACTCCCTCAGGGAACGGATGGCCAGGATCCCCTGGGGGACTAACTTGAAGGGGAAAGGAGTCCAGGAGAGCTGGCTGTATTTCAAGGAATCCCTGTTGAGGTTACAGGGACAAACCATCCCAATGAGTCGAAAGAATAGTAAATATGGCAGGCGACCAGCTTGGCTTAACGGTGAAATCCTAGCGGATCTTAAACATAAAAAAGAAGCTTACAAGAAGTGGAAGCTTGGACATATGACCAGGGAAGAGTATAAAAATATTGCTCGGGCATGTAGGAATGAAATCAGGAGGGCCAAATCGCACCTGGAGCTGCAGCTAGCGAGAGATGTTAAGAGTAACAAGAAGGGTTTCTTCAGGTATGTTGGCAACAAGAAGAAAGCCAAGGAAAGTGTGGGACCCTTACTGAATGAGGGAGGCAACCTAGTGACAGAGGATGTGGAAAAAGCTAATGTACTCAATGCTTTTTTTGCCTCTGTTTTCACTAACAAGGTCAGCTCCCAGACTGCTACGCTGGGCATCACAAAATGGGGAAGAGATGGCCAGCCCTCTGTGGAGATAGAGGTGGTTAGGGACTATTTAGAAAAGCTGGACGTGCACAAGTCCATGGGGCCGGACGAGTTGCATCCGAGAGTGCTGAAGGAATTGGCGGCTGTGATTGCAGAGCCATTGGCCATTATCTTTGAAAACTCGTGGCGAACCGGGGAAGTCCCGGATGACTGGAAAAAGGCTAATGTAGTGCCAATCTTTAAAAAAGGGAAGAAGGAGGATCCTGGGAACTACAGGCCAGTCAGCCTCACCTCAGTCCCTGGAAAAATCATGGAGCAGGTCCTCAAGGAATCAATCTTGAAGTACTTGCATGAGAGGAAAGTGATCAGGAACAGCCAGCATGGATTCACCAAGGGAAGGTCATGCCTGACTAATCTAATCGCCTTTTATCATGAGATTACTGGTTCTGTGGATGAAGGGAAAGCAGTGGATGTATTGTTTCTTGACTTTAGCAAAGCTTTTGACACGGTCTCCCACAGTATTCTTGTCAGCAAGTTAAGGAAGTATGGGCTGGATGAATGCACTATAGGGTGGGTAGAAAGCTGGCTAGATTGTCGGGCTCAACGGGTAGTGATCAATGGCTCCATGTCTAGTTGGCAGCCGGTGTCAAGTGGAGTGCCCCAGGGGTCGGTCCTGGGGCCGGTTTTGTTCAATATCTTCATAAATGATCTGGAGGATGGTGTGGATTGCACTCTCAGCAAATTTGCGGACGATACTAAACTGGGAGGAGTGGTAGATACGCTGGAGGGGAGGGATAGGATACAGAAGGACCTAGACAAATTGGAGGATTGGGCCAAAAGAAATCTGATGAGGTTCAATAAGGATAAGTGCAGGGTCCTGCACTTAGGACGGAAGAATCCAATGCACCGCTACAGACTAGGGACCGAATGGCTAGGCAGCAGTTCTGCGGAAAAGGACCTAGGGGTGACAGTGGACGAGAAGCTGGATATGAGTCAGCAGTGTGCCCTTCTTGCCAAGAAGGCCAATGGCATTTTGGGATGTATAAGTAGGGGCATAGCGAGCAGATCGAGGGACGTGATCGTCCCCCTCTATTCGACATTGGTGAGGCCTCATCTGGAGTACTGTGTCCAGTTTTGGGCCCCACACTACAAGAAGGATGTGGATAAATTGGAGAGAGTCCAGCGAAGGGCAACAAAAATGATTAGGGGTCTAGAACACATGACTTATGAGGAGAGGCTGAGGGAGCTGGGATTGTTTAGCCTGCAGAAGAGAAGAATGAGGGGGGATTTGATAGCTGCTTTCAACTACCTGAAAGGGGGTTCCAAAGAGGATGGCTCTAGACTGTTCTCAATGGTAGCAGATGACAGAACGAGGAGTAATGGCCTCAAGTTGCAGTGGGGGAGGTTTAGATTGGATATTAGGAAAAACTTTTTCACTAAGATGGTGGTGAAACACTGGAATGCGTTGCCTAGGGAGGTGGTGGAATCTCCTTCCTTGGAAGTTTTTAAGGTCAGGCTTGACAAAGCCCTGGCTGGGATGATTTAACTGGGAATTGGTCCTGCTTCGAGCAGGGGGTTGGACTAGATGACCTTCAGGGGTCCCTTCCAACCCTGATATTCTATGATTCTATGATTCTATGAAATCAGACATCAGGAACGCTAACATACAAAAGCCAGTAGGAGAACATTTCAATCTTCCTGGATGTTCTATAACAGATTTGAAAGTAGCTGTACTTGAACAAAAAAACTTCAGAAACAGACTTCAAAGAGAAACAGTGGAACTAAAATTCATTTGCAAATTTAACACCATTAATTTGGGCCCGAATAGGGACTGGGAGTTGCTGGCTCATTACAAAAGCAGCTTTGCCTCTCCTGGAATTGACACCTCCTCCTCTATTATTGGGAGTGGACTACATCCACCCTGATCAAATTGGCCCTGTCAACACTGGTTCTCCACTTGTGAGGTAACTCCCTTCTCTTCTTGTGTCAGTATAATAATGCCTGCATCTGTAATTTTCACTCCATGCATCTGAAGAAGTGGTTTTTCACCCACGAAAGCTTATGCCTAAATAAATCGGTTAGTCTTTAAGGTGCCACTGGACTCCTTGTTATTTTTGTGGATACAGACTAACACGGCTACCCCCTGATTCTTAAAACCTGGGGAGAGAGGCAATCCGTCCGGTTGGCTGGACCCAGGTCATATAGGGCTTTCAAAGTCATAACCAACACATTAAACTCCACTCACAGACCAATGGACAGCTCTGAGTATAGATCCCAGAGCATGGGTGTCATATGCTCCCAAAGAGATGCTCCGCTCAGAAGGTGAGCTACTACATTCTGCACTACCTTCAAACTCCTAGTGATCTTAAGGTATAGCTCCAGGTAGAGTACATTATAACAGTTGTTACCTATCAGCTCTGTGTTCTTGGGGAACCAGGGTGCAGTGTCCAGCCTGTCTGACTCGTGAAAGACCTTCCCCCCTACAGCCTCTGCCTGAACCAAAACCGATCAGAAGAAGGAGCCACAAAAAGCAATGAAAAGGCAGTGGGAGACACACCTAAACCCCTCCGGACAAGAGTGACAGGATTATGGAAACTCCCCTAGCCTCATTTGCATCAAAGATGGGACAGGGAGGCATCTCCATTAGCATACAGAATGGAGAACAGAGATTCCAAAGCAAGAATTGCACAGAACTCTGGGACCAGAAAAGCACGGAAGCACTGCATGATGGGGGATCTCTGCTCCAGATGTTAATGAACCCACCCCTGAACAGACCCAGCTCAGTAGTTATCAGACCAATTCTAGTAATAAATCCTTTATTGGTCTCCAAAATGGTGAAGCTCCCTAATTGCACTGTGAGCTGCCTCGAAGGACCACCACCCATAACCAGGAATGATCAGTTCCTATTGTCTAGCCTGAACAAAACAACTTTGGTATACTCCCCTGAGCCATCAGTTTACCCACAAACGAATCTAGTGTTCTCCCTTGAACCACTGTTCTTTCCCTATGAAAACCCCTACCCATGCTCAAGTAAGTGTTCTGATGCCTGGATCCAAAATCTGCGTCAGTTCCATTGAGACTTCATTGTCTCCTGACAGATCATGCTCGGGGCTCTGCCTGTCTATCGGAGTTCCCAGGTGGTGGGTTCAGAGAGCTCTCAGCTACCACCACCACCTGGGAACTCCGATAAATTCAAGCTTCACGGAGTGGTGAGAACCCAGCTCTCTTTCTCTCTCTCTCGGTATAGCCTTCTAACCCTGACTGAGTCCAGGGGCATATAAGGGTGGCAGATTGAAAGTGCTGCTCGACCCAGCCTGCTGAGTCCAAGGCATATAAGGGGTCAGCTTGGGAGTGCTGATTTACCCAGTCCTCTCAGACATGCTCTGTTAATGTGTGTGTTGTGTGTGCTCGTCAGGATAGCTCCATTGGGAGGGAACTTGCAGCAAGGAGAAGTCGAGCTCCATATGAGAATACAAGTGACACAAGCAGTACATTGATAGAATTACAGAAACCCCCCCAGAAGCGTAACCCTAATAAATGAGCCTACCCCAAAGTAACAGGCAAATCTGGTAACACAGTCTAATCTTAAGAAAACAACAGCACGCGTAACAGTGGCAAGCTCTGCATTTGAAAAGAAAGGATTATGAAATACATAACTATAAAATGTGTTCTCATGATGTTGACAGTACAATAATAGTCTTATGTGTTAAAGTTTATAATTGTTTTGTAATCGGTTGCTCACAGATAATTCCTATTAAGTATTTTAAAATCATCTATGCCTGCTGACTTAACTCAAAACGTTACTCTCATAACTAGGGAACTACCAAATTCACATCCATGAAAAAGGCGTCACAGACTGTGAAATCTGGTCTCCCCCCCGTGAAATCTGCTCTTTTGTGTGCTTTTACCATATACTATACAGATTTCACGGGGGGAGACCAGAGTTTCTCAAACTGGGGATCCTGACCTGAAAGGGAGTTGCAGGGAGGGGGTTGCAAGGTTATTTTAGGGGGATTGCGGTATTGCCACCCTTACTTCTGTGCTGACTTCAGAGCTGGGTGGCCGGTGAGTGGCAGCTGGTGGCCGGGTGCCCAGCCCTGCAGGCAGTGCCCCGCCAGCAGCAGCGCAGAAGAGTGACAATACCACACCATGCCACCCTTACTTCTGCACTCCTGCCTTCAGAGCTGGGCAGCCAGAGAGTGGCGGCTGCTGACGGAGGGCCCAGTTCTGCAGGCAGCAGTGCGGAAGTAAGGGTGGCAATACCATACCAGGCCATCTTACTTCTGCGCTGCTGCTGGCGGTGGCTCTGCCTTCAGAGCTGGGCTCCCAGCCCGCAGATGCCGCTATCCATCTGCCCCCGCTACTGCAACCCCTGCTACAATAACTTTGCGACCCCCATACAACTCCTTTTGGGTCAGGACCCCTACAGTTACAACACCATGAGATTTCAGATTTAAATAGCTGAAATCATGAAATGTATTATTTTTAAAATCCTATGACTGTGAAATTGACCAAAATGGACCGTGAATTTGGTAGGGCCCTACTCATAACACAGTGCTAATCTAGCATTAACCATCCTGTTTAGATAAATGAGACATACATTATGTGACAATAGAAGTAACTGGAGCGATATAAATTTGAACAGCTTTGATAGAGCTGCTCTGTATTTTTAAAGTCAGATGCTGTTTTCTGGTTTTCTAACAATGCCTGGTTAGTAGTTCACTGATGTCAATAATCGACTTGGACTCCCGTTGACGTCACTGGAGCCTGGATTTCCCACTAGGTAGTTACTAAGTATTGATTATTATTATTGTTATTATTATTATTATTTATTGTTAGAATTATTTGTATTCTGTCTTTCCTGAGCCGAGCAGGCCCCATAGCATTTCTTAATGTCTTGGGAACTGCATAACCATGACCTTTCAACACTCCACAGACAAATCATATAGTGATAAACTGAACACCTGCACACCTCCATAATGAACACACTCTTAATAAAGACAGTACAGCTGTGGTAGCAGTGCTGAAGTCAGCATAAATCAACACAGTGGTTTTGCATCCCTTGCTGATGGACTATCAAATTTATGGATGAAAAATGTGACATCAGAGGAAAGAGGCTGTGCTTTTATCCATCTGCAGAGAAGCATTGCTGGAACATGCATCTGGTGCCCTTTTGAAGGTCCCTTCCCCAATGACATTTCCAGTGCTGCACATATGTAACTGATTCACAATCATAGAGGCCACATGGTCATTTTAAAAACCAGATTCCCAATAACTCACCAATGCTCAAGCAAGATAAATATGAATGAAGTGACAGAGACAGTAAATCCAGGGTAGCTAAAATGCAGCTTGCTGGTGCAATGCAGCCCCTGGGGTGCTATCATGTGACTGTCCTCATCTTTAATGAGCAGGTGTGACAGTCAAAGACTAAAGGCCCCTGCATGAGAGACTGAAACTTTTTATATTAAGATGGAGTATTGCACGGTAGGTCCATAGTTTCTGCAGGCCGCTCTGCCATAGAATTATTGTTATTATTAGTTATTCATTTAATTTTATTATTTGCATCATCACAGCATCCAGGAGCCCCAATCATGGATCAGGACTCCACTGTGCTCGGTGCTATACAAACACAAAACGAAAAGACAGTCCCTGCATAGTCATAATGCAGAGCAGGCTGACTGCAATCTGATCCACATTATTAGCCTGATCTTGCTTTGTTTAAGTCAATGGGAGCATGTCCATTTACTTCAATGGGCTCAGGATCAAGTCCTATTGAAATACGTTACTCCAGTGTGCTGGTAATTTGCTACGGTGTGGCCACCATTTGGGAAGAGTTTGGATGCATCTGCATTAATCGTTGCATTTTCAGAGTGCTGCGTGGGGCTGCAGCCACCTGCCTCTCCTTAAATATGTTTTGTTTATTATTTCTTTAGATTTAGTGCACTGCAAAGGACACCTATCCATATGCTTTCTAGGCACCCTAGACAGGATTTAAAAACACCCGCATAAAAGAAATAACACATCAGCATCACTGAAGTATAGCTGTGCCACTCAATGTAAGCCATAACTAGCAAAGCAGGCAAATAAAAAGCTAAAACCACCCTCCTACTCCAGCGATTCAGCAGCAGCATCACACTCCCTTGTTTAAAACGGGGGGGGGGCGGGGAGTAGTGGGACACACTTAGAGTCACATGGCTAAAATTCTGTTCAACCCTCTGAAAATTCATCCCCGACAGATGTTTGTCTTCCTGCAAACTTTCTGTCCCAGGTGAGATGCACATGTTGTTGTAGAGTTGGCCACAAACATTTGGCACCTTCTGCAAAGCTGTTGCAGTTGCCATTCACAATAAAAGCTGGCACAGATCATATTTCACATGGGACTGTTCACTTTATGCCATTTAGGCCAAAAGCAAAAATAATGTTTTGTCAATGTAATAATGGCTTATATTTCCCAAAACCTTACGGATTGCAATGGATAGGGAGTGGAGTTAAAGATCTAAGCTGAAACACACTGTGCCTCACTGGAGCTTGATCTGAGTGTTGCTCAACAATACCCTTAAGTCCTTATTGTGGCAAACCTACAAAACTCCCACTGAAGTCAATGGGAGTTTTGCCAGAGTAAGTACCGAGTACTACTTCAAGACTGGTCCCAGTGCCATTCTCAGCAGAGTGAGAGGTCATCCAATTAAAACATGTTATTAAGGCCCCGATTCAGCAATGCATTTAAGCATGGGCTTCAGTTCTGTTGAAATCAAACTAAAGCAAGTGCTTTAGGATTTTTGTTGGTGTGCTCTAAATGTGTTACAAATAGGTGAACACTGTGTATCTTTGCTTGTGATAGAACTATAGAATCATAGAAATGTAGGGCTGGACAGGATCTTGAGGGGTTATCAAGTCCAGCTCCCTGGATTGGGGCAGCACCAAGTGTACCTTACACCATCCCTGACAGGTGTTTGTCCGACCCTGTTCTTAAAAACCTTCAGTGATGGGGATTCCCCAGCCTCCCTTGGAAGCCTGTTCCAGTGCTAAACTACCCTTATAGTTAGAAAGATTTTCCTAATATCTAACCTAAATCTCCCTTGCTGCAGATAAAGCCCATCACTTCTTGTCCCATCTTCAGTGGACATGGAGAACAATTGATTTTACATCCACTTTATAACAGCCCTTATCATATGTGCAACCCCCCCCCCACCCCCCAGTCTTCTTTTCTCAAAACTAAACATGTCCAGTATTTTTAACTTTTCCTCACAGGTCAAAGGTTTTCTAAACCTTGTATCATTTTTGTTGCTCTCCTGTGGCCTCTCTCCAATTTGTCCACATCTTCCCTAAAGTGTGGTGCCCAGAATTGGCCAAGTTACTCCAACGGAGGCCTCGCTGGTGCTGAGTACAGTGGGACACTTACCTCCTGTGGTTTATGTATAACACTCTTGTGAATGCACAATGATAGTAGCCTTTTTTCGCAACTGTATCACTCGTACATTGACTCATATTCAATTGGTGATCCACTATAACCCCAGATCCTTTTCAGCAGTACTACTAGCCAGTTAGTCCCCATCTTGTAGTTGTGCATTTGGTTTTCCCTTCCTTGGTGTAGTAGTTTGCACTTGTCTTTATTGAATTTCATCTTGTTGGTTACAGAGCCGTTCTCCAATTTGTCACGGTCAGTTTGAATTCTAATCCTGCCCTCCAAAGTACTTGTAACCCCTCCCATTTTGGTGTTATGCACAAATTTTATAAGCATGCACTCGACTCCATTATCCATGTCATTACTGAAAATCTTGAATAGTATCAGACCCAGGACTGACTCCTGTGCAACACCAATAGAGACCCTTCCCAGTTTGACAGTGAACCATTGATAACGATTCTTTGAGTACTGTCCTTCAATCAGCTGGGCATCCACTTTATAGTAATTTAATCTAGACTGCATTTCCCTAGTTTGCTTATGATAGTGTCATGTGGGACTATCAAAAGCCTTACTAAAATCAATGTAAGTTTTCAACTAGTAAATATAGTAGATTTGCTTTCTGCTTATTATGAAGAATGGTTCTCCACTGTACCCAGTCTCTACTTTATGATTCTGAAAGTATGTTGGTCCCATGCACAAAAAATTATGAAACCTTTTGCAGGAAAATGTGATAGGCCCCAAATGTGCAAGTTTTACTTTCCAAGTGAAACTCTGTGACAGCTTTGGAGAGCAGCAATGTGAGGGTTTTGTCTACAAGCGCTGCCTGTCAGTTCAGTTTTACTGAATTTCACGGGATTAAATGAACCTCTGCAAAAATTTACAAAAGCTGACTGTAATTGAAATGCTACTCAGTGCAGGTTACAATCTTATAGCAGGGTTCTTTTTCCTTTGAGGTGTCCTGGAGTCCTTCCAAAAATGTATTTATTTCCTTATCTCACACTCTGACAATTATTCTTGATAGTGGAAGGCTAACTGTGAACTTTGAAGCACGGAACTCACAGGACGGGTACCATCCTGTATTATACCTCATATTTAAAAAGCATAACATATGTAGTTCACTGTGCACGCGGGGGCCAACCCAGATTTGCATGCTTCATTTTGTGGTTGCTGGTTTTGTTCATTTGAAACAGCATCAAAGTAAAGGGCAAAACTCTCTCCTGTGTTAGGGTGGCTGTGCACTATTTTCCCAGGGCAAAGTTGCCCGCAAGTTAATCTAACCTACAGGAGGATCATCCCAGTTTAGGAAGATTCTTAAGTGGTGTAAAATTGCCCTAGCAACTCTTTGCCAACTTCTCTCCTTTGTCACACACTTGCAGGCATGGCACTTGGAAAGGGGACATGACCACGGCATCCATAATAGTTCCTTGGGGCCATTGGCAGCTGGCACAAGGTAGTGCCACCTTCACGATGCTGTGTGGCCTGGGGCAGAGCAGCCCTAGGATAGGGTGCGCAGGTAACTTAAAGCCAGCTCTTGCCCATGTTCAGTTGCACCGAGCACTCCACAGCTGGTGCTGATGATTGGCTCCAAAAGGTTTCACCCTATTAATTACGAAGACTTCCTTTGTTGATGACATCTGAGGCAGGGTGCAGTGGGCATATGCACAGAGGAGCGTTGCATGTGCAGGCTGGTATTCAGGCACCTAGTCACCCAGCTGGCACACAGAGATGTGAGTTTGTGCAGGCACAGCAGAACAGAGTGCAATATTGCCGGCACATACTTTGCACCTTGCTTTGAAATGGAGCTCCTAGTATTAATGAGGAATGTGCTTGTGAGTAATGGCTCTTTTACAGTTCATCTCTGACACTGCGTCATGCTGCTAAACCCACTTGGTTTTGGTTTCTTCTGGGAACCTTAAAATAGACGTGAAATAGTATCATCAAAAAACTTGTAAACTCTTATAATTGAATAGCCACCCAACAGTCCGGGCTCAGGGCTGCCCTGGGTGGGATGCAGCTATGGAAAAGGGGAAGTAACACAAGTTTGCCACACCCGCAAAAATCTGCATATTTTTAAAAAGTGTTTGATCATGGACTAAACTTTCTGAATATGCAAAAAAAAAAAAAAGCCTTTAGGGGATTATGTCTCCAGAAAATCCCACTCACCATAGGCCTTTCACCATGATGGCATTAGTGCAATTATGGACTCTGAGTTTAATGAGTCAGGGAGGGCCCTCCAGCAGCCTTAATTAGAGGTTATGGTCAGATATGGCTACAATTCAGCACTATGCAGACACTTCCCAAACCCTGACGCATATTGCTGAAATACCCTGGGAGTGATACTTGTGGCTTTGCATTTGTACATGCTCATTGCCGAGGTTGTGGTTTTTTGGAGCATGGAGACAGATGTAGCACATTGGTACCAAAAGGTGTAAATGTGCCTGATTCTTAGTAGTGTCAATGAACAATCAAAAATTCAATTTTGTTTGTAACATAAACACAACTGTGATTCTTCCCTGACAAATGCTGCCGTTTGCATTCTTACATATCTCATCTCACCACATCCTGGGTGAAGCATTTGAAGAAGAATGTAAGAAATATTTGTGGTTCTGGTGCACAAAGAGGAAGTAGTTGGTGAATGAAGGAACATACCAGGTACGCCTATATGTGGGCAAAATGGAACATGAGGAATACAACTGAGCTATTAACAATATTGAGCACTGTGTGGATAGCCCAAAACATTTGTTAGTATCTAAGATGCCACAAGGACTCCGGTTCTTAGTTCAAAAATGTTACCCACAGAGAATTTCCAAGTATATCACTCTGGTTTGAACAATTTTTTGTGGGTATTTGTTTATGGTTTCACCTGAGATGTTAAATCCTTTTGTGTCACTCCTTTACCAAATGCATGTCTAGGATTTCAAGTTTAAACAAAACTATCGCAGTAGAATCGCTTCCAAAGAACATTGTAATTTGACGACAGTTAAACCACAGTAAAGCATGCTTTTCATTTCGTTGATCTAATATGGAGGATACTCTGCAATTCACTGAGCTTCGAAGTTTGGTATTTACTTTACAGAGAGGCCCACTAACACTACTCAGAATTAGAAGACTGTCAGCTTTTTCCATTATGAATGTTTGCTCTGGCTGAAATCTGCTGAAAGGGGGACTATAAAGAAAAGATCCAGACAGAGTTTTTCAAAGCTTACCCCTTTTCTTTACAGCATTGGCTCTGTTTCTGAAGTGCTCCACATATATATATATCTATGTTGCCCCCTTGTGCCCTGGCCCTCCAGTCGGATACTGAGTATCCCTCCTATTAAGTCTAATTGTCTCCCACCTTATTCCTGCTCTTCCCAAGTCTGAATCTACTGTGTATTTATTTTTCACTACCTTATCGACTGGAAACAAATGATATACCCCCTAAGATTATCAAAAAGCACCCCTTCAATCCTAGATCAGAGCAGAGATGAATTAGTGCTGCTGCTGCTATCTGTTTTATGCACTTATATGACCTTTATTGCTGTGGTATCTGAGCATCTCTCAATGTTTCATGTGTTTAGTCTCACAGCACCCGTTTGACATAGGGAAGTGCTCATCTCTTTTTGTAGCTGGGTACCGAGGTACACACTGACTTGCCACAGGTCACACAGCAAGCCTGTGGCAGGGCAGGAACGGAACCCTGATCTCTCAAGTTCTAGGCTAGCCCCCTCAACCATCCTTCTTCCTCGACTGATGGTGTGGGGTCTTTCAGGGGACACAGGAGGTGGGTGGGTGAGGCATTCTGTGGCTTTTGAATGGTTGATGATTGTTTTTTGGTAAATACAAGCTTCTTGTAAGCATGTGTAACCCTTAAGTTACTGACATGAACTGTTCACCTTAACTTCACCCGAATTTTTTGTCTGTGATTTAATATAAAATACATAATTTCTCAACAGATGATAACTGAAAATGTACCCCTCTCCCCCAGCGGAACTGCTTTTTATTATGCTCATCATGATTGTTTCACTGTTACTTTGTCCTCCCTTCATTTGATTTCTGTACCAGTTTTCTCTTGCTAGATGTTAATATAAATCCCAGAGGTAGAAGGAAGAGGAGAGAAAAAAAATCTTCTCGCTCCCTCTATAGGAGAGAGGAAACGAAGATAGCTCTGGCAGCCTTAAATTTACATACATTATAATTCTGCCTCAGTGCATTTTTGGACAGTGTTTTGTACTATTATTTATTGCAGTCTGTTTTCATAAACGATATTATTTATGAGAAGTGGAAGAGACTGTGAAAGATCTAGCCTAGGAAAAGTGGGTTGCCACGAGCTGACATGGAGGGACTCTGATTGGAGAGGGAATTCAATTTCACCAAGAGAACCTGTGGAGTGCGGTCAGAAAGTGCTGGGGTTCTGTTCTGTTTTGAGTTTGCGGTTGGGAGCTGCTGCCCTCGTGGGGATGGGATTGGACAGGCCTGGTGGCAGTAGAGCTAACATTGCAGGACCAGACTGGGAAGCAGCTCAACTGGTAGAGCTGATTTTGTGGCGCTGTATCAGGTAGTTGTAGTTCAGAGCAGGGCCTTGTAGTGCAGGTAAACAGGTGGAGGAGACTACCCCCCATACCCATTTGGCCACAGCTCTGTTTGGACTTTTGTGGGAGGGGGGTGGGGTTTGCCTTTTGTACAGGTGTTCTGGGCCCCAACAAGCAGCGCAATTGATCATTAGGACTGCGACCAAGCCTCTCAGGCACTGTTTAGAGTTTTGCTCATTTTTATTTCTTTGTAAATTGTGTTTTTCGCAAATAAAATATTTGTGGTTCTATTTTCCTAAGGAACCCGTGTGCTTGTACGTGGGGAAGGAATACCTGGAATGATGGCCAGGGTAGTTACAGTTTTAAGTTCCTAAAACCTAGGAGTGGATAAGGTGGGGGCTTGCCCCACATATTTTCTTTATTTTAGCAAGTGTGCCCAAGGCATACTATTAAACCCACCCCTGATTACTTCCACTACAGCCTGGCAGAAGGGTTAAACCTAGGCCCCAATCCTGCAGACTCTTATGCACGTGCTTAACTTTACTGCCATGCCTAATCCCATTGACTTCAACAGGGCTATGCCTGATAGTAAAGTTATGCACATGCATGAGTATCCACAGGTTAAGGGCTTAAGACTACAAGCTCTTTGGGGCAGGGACTGTCTTTTAATTATAGGTGAGTACAGTGCTCAGCACAGCTGGGCCTTGATCACTGATTGAGGTCTCTAGGTACTACTGCAATATAAATTTATTATAATAATAGTTCTCTTCTCCTACACCACAATCACCTTCCTCTGCTCTCAGTAAATAGATGTGCATTACCTTGTGCTCTAAAGGTTAATGAACTAGAGTTCTGTCAGTCCGGTGGTAGAGGGGGCATGCTCAGCCTGCAGTCACATCTAAAATCTGCAAGCAAGACCATCTCAGCTATTATAACTGAACATAGGGAGAGCTGCAATCTCAGGCAGGTTGGTAATTTTATTGCCTCTTTAAAGTATTTCTCTGCATTCTTTGTAATAGAGCAGCATGTTTTAGCATAGTTTATTATATATTGAGTACTGAGTCATATTTTTTCTTCAGGGATGCTCTGGCTTCTTGGTCTTTCTCATTTTTGTGGCTTTCTGCCACACACCAATTTAGTTTGCAAATGTGTAGGAGTGTAGGGTGTAGCTTGTTTTCTTTCCCTGACAATCAGTCTGGCAACTGTTAGTTTCTTAGGTGTGTGCTATGGTTCTGCAAACCTGCTTACCTGGGAAAATAGTTTCTGTTCTTCAAACCTGCCATGTATGTCTCACTTTGGCCATGCAATTTCCCCCTCAGAGTTTATACTGAAAGAGTATCCCCATTACATTAGAGAATATGTCTATATATACATGCACTTAGTATATTTTTAGCTTGTCATTAACCCCCACTAATTTTCCCATTACACATAGTTCCATTGTCCCTTTACTGCAAATGGTCTGCAGAATCTTACCTTTATCGTGTCTAATTGCCTTATTTATTTCCTCCACTCCCTTTCTGTTCCTTAGTTCCCCCTTCTGCCTGAGTCCATGTACCTAACTCTGGAAAATGTTCTCTTCTTATTTTCCCTCACTGTAGTGAAAGCTTGTAGGAGGGTTCCTTTATACAAGTAAATTATAATGGTTTGTATGTCATCTGTTTACAGGACAGCTCACCTAAATTAAATTCTGGCCTAGAGACACTGAGCCAAGAAGTGCAATTTACACAGCACGATAATAGACTGTTCAACTGTGCCACTCCAAGGATTCATCCTCCAGGATGGGGGTGCTGCTGCCTACCTTTCTCGGGGGATCCCAGTATGAGATGGTAGCTGTAAAGAAGGCCTGCTGGTGGAACCTTCTAAAGGGATACACTGAATTGGCTGTCCAGCAGAAAAAAAGTTACAGCTGCTTTCTGTCTTTGTGATTTCCTCCACTCATGGACTCTGATGTGGACCCTGGGGTGACTGTAGCACTCTGCACAACAGGATGCTCTTAGTGTAATTACAACTGATCCTACTGAACAAGATCTGATGCAGAAAATTCATTGGGTAACGTGGCACTGTACTTGGAATGTAAGCTCCAGGCGGTACAAAGTGTTTGTTACCTGTAGCTTTAATATTTGTTTTGACTCCCCTTTGTTTGTAAGGTCCGTTTAGAAACTTGAACATACTATTTCCCTAAATCTCCTAGTAAGTAAATATTGACACATTCTTCTTTAACCTGTGGATTGTAAAAGAAGTAATGGATCTGGTTATTGGGGGTAGCATGGTCGAGTGGAGAGGGCATTGACCTGGGAGTCAGCAGTCCTGGCTGTGTCACTGCGTGAACTCCACCCCATTTCCGCTCCCATCTTTAGTCAGTCTTGTCTATTTAGGCTATAAGTTCTCTAGGGCAGGCAGTGTCTGTGAAACTAGCACAACAGGGTCCCAGTCTTGTTTGGAGTCTCTAGTTGCTACTGTAATCCAAACAACAATAATGGTTATTATTTTAATAATGGTTATTATTAAAACGACCATCCTATTCACAGGAAATATCGAGTTTCTAAATATGTTTGCATTCTGCATTGGAACTAAACCCAAATCGCAAACAATGATTGTAATGAAATGTCTGTTTTGAGGTCAAAAAGATCAGGTTTTCAATTTGGGTCTGTCAAGGTTCCTTCCCCACTCTGAACTCTAGGGTACAGATGTGGGGACCTGCATGAAAAACCCCCTAAGCTTATTTTTACCAGCTTAGGTTAAAACTTCCCCAAGGTACAAACTATTTTACCTTGTGTCCCTGGAATTTATTGCTGACACCACCAAGCGTCTAACAAATATAATAGGGAAAGAGCCCACTTGGAAACATCTTTCCCCCCAAAATCTCCCCAAGCCCTACACCCCCTTTCCTGGGGAAGGCTTGATAAAAATCCTCACCAATTTGCATAGTGAACACAGACCCAAACCCTTGGATCTTAAGAACAATGAAAAAGCAATCAGGTTCTTAAAAGAAGAATTTTAATTGAAAAAAAGTAAAAGAATCACCTCTGTAAAATCAGGATGGTAAATACCTTACAGGGTAATCAGATTTAAAATATAGAGAATTCCTCTAGGCAAAACCCTGAGTTACAGAAAGACAAAAAAACAGGAATATACATTCCATTTGGCACAACTTATTTTATCAGCCATTTAAACAAAACAGAATCTAATGCATATCTAACTAGATTGCTTATTACCCCTTTACAGGAGTTCTGACCTACATTCCTGCTCTGGTCCCGGCAAAAGACAGACAGACAGACAGACAGAGAGAGAGAGAGAGAGAGAGAGAGACAGCCCTTTGTTTCACACACACACCCCCGCCCCTCCAGCTTTGAAAGTATCTTGTCTCCTCATTGGTCATTTTGGTCAGGTGCCAGCGAGGTTGTCTTAGCTTCTTAACCCTTTACAGGTGAAAGGGTTTTTCCTCTGGCCAGGAGGGATTTAAAGGTGTTTACCCTTCCCTTTATATTTATGAGAGGGTCTCTCTCTCTCTGGTCAGAAAATCTTTCCACCAACATGTTACTGAAATTGATACATCTCCATGAAACAGCTCAACTTTGATTAAAACAACATATTTCAACAAAAATACCTTGAGCTGAAAAGTTAGAACTGTAGTTATTAGTTCTATGTGACTGAACACCCAATGTTTTGTTTCTCTGGAGGAATTATGTTAACTTGAGTGTGTAAGACAGTTGTTTTCAAACTTTTGTACTGGTGACCCCTTTCACACAGCAAGCCTCTGAGTGCGACCCCAGCCCCTTATCAATTAAAAACACTTTTTTATATTTTTAACACCATTATAAATGCTGGAGGCAAAGTGAGGTTTGGGGTGGAGATTGAGAGGTCACAACCCACCATGTAATAACCTTAGCGACCCCCGAGGGATCCCGATCCCTAGTCTGAGAACCCCTGGTCTAAGAAATAGCTTGGTTCTGAAGCTGCTCAGGTCAGGTGAGGGGAGCAACATTTTGGTCTTTGAATCTCACAGCTGTGTTCAAAACAGATAATCTATAGAGAAGTGGAGTAGAGAAGCAGACAAAGAAACAGGCAAAGCCAAGACTGGCAAACACTGCCACAAGCTTTTTATCTGAAGGATTATTAAATCTGCTGGTCTGTAAATATTTGTGCTACTTGAAGATAAGTGGGAGGGGGAGGGGTCTCTCTCTGGCGTTGGAGGATTTCCACCCATAGATTTCCTTTATATTTCCAGAGTAGGCTCTGGAATTTAAGAAAGTTATTAAACAAACATTTTTTACTAGGGGCTGTGAGCTTATATGTTTATAAAGAGACAACAATAATCCAGACAATCCAGGACTAATGAAGACTGAAAGCAGAGGAAAATGGCCTCTTTTAAATGAGCATTCGGGGGCAGAAAATATAAAAGCTGCTTTTGGCCTTCAATCCACATTTCTCCGATGAGGAAAATAGATGTATATCTATTTTTTTTAAGTCACACCTTCATTAATTTGCTATCAGCTTATCAGAGTGATAATGAAAGCATTAATGCTAATGACTTGGAGAATGACCACAAAAGTAATCACTCTGACCCTGTTTAATGCCTCAGCCTTTGTTTCATCATTGTAATACTCACTTGGAGAAATGTATTTAATTAAGAGTATAAATAACACAATGCTTCATGGAGGAAGAGAACCATGGCAACAGTAACAACAGCTTTTACTGCACATTGTAATCAAGATATTCATTTTACCTTGAGCGGGGTGGCGAACAGAGCTTTAAAACTGCCCAGTTAAATCATATAAGCATGCACTGAGATTTAGGAACATGGAAGATGTATCTTATGCACATCTGATGTTTCCAAGGCTGATTTCTAGGACCAGAACCTCCCATTCTGTTCAGTGCCTGTTTGATATATTTTAGGCACTAATGGTTAGATGGCTAACAATTCATTGTGGGCCAGTTCCTGAAATCCTTACTCAGACAGAACTCCCACTCACTTCATGTGCAAGTAAGTACAACCTGGGAAAGGACTTCAGTGTTTGGCCCTGTATATTTTTATATACACAAGTCATCATGGCTTAATTTTATTGCATTGTGGCGTTGCAGAAAGGTCCTTCAAGAACTTGTGCATTGCCTTTTCTCATAAGGAGTGGTTCCATCCTGAAATTGCTCATTCCTATTGTCATAGATAAGCAGAGCAGCGAGCCCCTTCCATGGCCCATGCAATTTCTGTTGCTGTTTATGTCTCCTCTACACGACGAAATCCAAGAAAGTTAACACCGTGATGCATACGTTTCTAAACAATTAGGAGTGTTCTCTCATCTCTCTTTTTGTTGCACTGCCCCCTGTCACTATAGTGTCTGAGCACCTTCCTCATACACTAGATTGGCAAAAGCAAAATCCCTAGTGGACTTCTTGGAATCTCTGGCTCTTGTCTCATATCAGATTATAGAAGGTTGCATGTTGGGTTGGAGGTGTGGAGTATGTTTTGATGGTCAGTTTGTTGGTCTTGGTCTTGTTTCACTATCAGGTGTTTTTGAGAGGATAGCTAGGGAGGATGGTTGATGATGTGGATGTCATTCTGCTTATGGTGGAAAATCTTTATCAAATAGAATGGTTTTATGTCATTTCCTAACTGTGGTCAGATTTGGGTTCTTCTAACCTCCCCACAGACAGATCCTCTCAAATGAAAATACTTTGATCCTGGCTTGCATGCTCTACTCTGGTTTTGTGACCTGCATTGTCCCAAACCATACAACTGTTGTGGGGTCCTTATATCATGTAACTGGTGCCTGAGCCACTAATTGCTTTGAAAATTAGGACCAAAGCCTTTAACTGGCAGTGGAAGCTGGCTGGGATCCAATGGAGGCACTGGAGCACAGCTTTGATGTATTCACCATAGCCTGACCACTGGAGGAATGGGCAGCCGCTTTTTGTACTAGCTGGTCCTTTGTATTATGTTCACATTCACTCTAATGGTTAACAGCTGGAATTCTGACAAGGACTTAAAGGAAGTAGACACCAAAAGTCCATTGAAAGTCAATGGGATCTTAGCACCTTACTCCTGAAATGCCTTTCAGAATCCCAGCCAATATCCATAGGGAACTATGGTCCAGATCCTCAAAGGTACTTAGGCATTGTCTGCAGCGCCTAACCCCTTCGTGCACTGCGTTAGGCACCCAGGCTCCCCACACAGCTAAGAAAGGAATGCTCAGAAGACAACAAGCTGAGCAGGCAGCTGCCTAAGCAAGCCAGGAGGGAGTGAAATGCTGAGGAGTGAGGCAGGGAGAGGAAAGAGGCTCAGACACCTAAGTGGCTGACCTGGTGTTCCTGGCTGATGGGCCACAGAGAGGTGCCTCCCTCTGCTCAGGATCCTCAGAAGCAAATCCTCTTCTGGAGTTAGGCCCCAAAGCCAAGTCAAACATTTAGGTAGGCCATGTCCTAGCAGCTGAAACTGTCTCTCTCCTGCACACACTTGATAAATTTTTCACGCTTTCCCTTGGCTGTTGTTTATGCAGATGCTGTGCGCTTCCTCCACCTATCGTGTATGGGATAGGCTTCCCCTACCTACTTTGAGAATCCCACTTTGGTGCCTCGGGGGCTCTGGTTTGAAGGAGGCCTCTGAACTACTTGTTAACTGTGGGGCAGCATCGGGGCTTAGGTGGCTTTGCAACTGCTGATTGCTGGAAACTTAGGTGCCTTGGAGACTTAGGCACTTACAGGATTAGGCAGCAGCTGAGTGGCAATTCTGAAAATGTTGGTGCTGTCTAAATGGAAATGACTTAGGAAGGTACCGAAAGAGGCACCTAAATACCTTTGAGGATCTGGGCTTATGTGTTCCACTAGGGATTCTAGAGAAGTTATTTACTGCAAGAGTGAATGATGAGGGTATTATGAAGTTAGCACAACCCCCGATGTAGAGGAAACCTTTGTTATGGCGTATTGTTATTCTGGTGTTTCATACAATAACCACAGTTATGTTAGTAGTAGAACAACACCCAAGAGTCTAAGGTCTGACTTTTTTCTCATTAAGCCATTTCAGTTCACAGAGCAGCACAATGGGAGTGCCAGGAATCCTGTAGGGGTAATGGTGGTAGTGGCTTTTCTCCACAGAAAAGGAAGGGAAAGCCTGTCTGGGAAGCTATATTCTCCAAGGGTCTCCAGTCTGAAGGCACGGTCTTGAAGATTGTTTGAAAATGTGTCCTTCTGATTCCTGAACTCCAAGGGAAAAAGGGGAAGTGCTCATACAGTTCGCCATCACAGGACAGGACTCAGAATAATTTCTTTTTTCTTCAGCAGATCAGTCCTCCCTTTCCCTCAGAGAGTTAATAAGGAACAGTATTAGAAAAGCCTGATATGGGCCCTCTGGATAGGACTGGGACCCAAGGAAGTAAGAGAAAGTAAAATGGGCACTCAGTTGTTCTGGCACAGATACCTCCAAACTGAAGCTAGGTGGAGAAAGGTAATTCTGTTTACTGGAGGATTTTGATATTTCATTCTGATTTGTAATGAAAACCAAACATTTCAAAATTCTCTGTGAAAGGGAATGTAGCCCCAGCTCTGAAAATCCAGGCTGTCCCTGAGCCACAAGCCTGGGAACCTGGACTCTCGGAGCTTCCAGGCTCTCATCTCCTCATCAGCCCACCAGGCAGGCTGCCGAGGAGCCAGGCAGGCAAGCTGGCAGAAAACCACGCAGGGTTCTGTCAGACAGTGGTTGAAAACTAACTGATTCTAACTCTCTGGAATGTTTCAATTCTGTTGAGTTGGCAAATTGTGACAAAATTGTTTCATCAGAACTTTTCCAACCAGTTCTATTCCAAACCCTTCAAAAGCACTTCTCATAACCACTACTTGACCTCTGAGGGCTTGGAACTTCTGTAGCAGATGGTTATGTCATCAATGGATGGTGGAATAAGACTCCAAATGAAAAAAGGAAAACTAGAAAGAAGGGAGACATGGACACTTCTCTTCAAAGCAGTCTTGATTGTTAAGTGACACCTTGGGTTAATGGGAACTCTTAGTGTCAGAGTGTGGACAGAATCAGGGTCAGGCAGAACATGACAGAGCCCACTACCTGCTTTGAGGACCCTATCCACAAGCCAAAAAAAAGGGGAAAAAAACTTGACAAAATTTTTCAAGAAAGCCATCAATAGAGAAACCATTGGCAAAGTAATGAGCAACAATTAACATTCCAATGAGCCACACATACTGCAGAAGCTTATATACTTGTTTAGTACAGTCCATTTGTTTAAATAATCTCAGTTTGCCTTTATTTTGAACAAACACTCTGGACAATGCATAGAAAATGGAATCCCATTGAACACAGTGAAAAACTGGAACTCAGGATGTAAGCTGTTAATCCCTTGGGCAAATTTGCAGTTCCAAACATAGAATTAAGAATAACTATATATTCATCTTTTTAATGAGTAAAAGTTCACATAGTGCACATAAAGAAAACAAATGTAAGTTATGCAAGAGAACTTCCAAGGTAGATTGAGTTACATTCCTTTGGTATTCTCACACACCACTTTTTAATGCACAGTTTCTCTTCACTAAAGTGGCTAGCATAAAAAAACAAAATAAAAACAAATTAGTTTTCCATTACTCATGTGTCTAGTGCAGCGCTGTTCACAAAAGGGGCTATGAGAGTAACTGATGTGATCAGTAAGCACAGGCATTATTAGAATCCTCCTTTTTCATGAACGAGCTCTTCCTTAGCGAAAGAGTGGTGTGTGTTTGTTAACTAGCACAGGGAAAACAATTCCCGGTAAATTATTTAT